>NC_083098.1:88687050-89297922 GCF_949774975.1 Lagenorhynchus albirostris
TAGCATATAGTCTTAATTTTAGGTCTTAGTATCAAAATGTAAATGCCTGAGACTTTTCTTGAACCAGTAACTTCTATCTGCCATTTTTATTCTCTTGTACTCATAAAAAAATCCTTGGGTAAAATAACATTGTCACAAACTAAGAAATAATTATTTTATACCTAACTTCAACAGAGACATATCATTGCCAATTACTTACGCACTTTTAATACAAAGATGCCAAAGTAGCATCTTTGGCAAGAACTTGCAACTTGCATATTCTGGTGGTCATAAATGAGTATTAATATGAATATTAATTGATAAGTCAAATAACATCTTCAAATAATTGTTCCGTGGCTTGGTTTACTAAGATTGGTTCTGGCTTGGCCCTGTGATAACATAAGGTCTTTAGGACTCTACATGTTAACAGGGATTAGTTATTCTTAATATGTGAGCCTATTGTAACACTTTTGGCCATTATCTGTGGTCCATTAGCCCCCATAGCTCACTTTCAGATGCCAATGAATATAGCTCTAGCTCTAAGAATCAATATTCAACTTCTACCATGCATCTGTGACCAGTGCTCTCTTAAGTGCTTCTCCCAATGCTACTCAGTGCAATGTAAGTGCCTTTGCAGCACATACCTACAGAAATACTTTGGTGACAGAATGCTTTCAACCAGGTTTTCACCTTACTGAAAACACTCAAGGTCTTTTAAATATGAAGAATGAGTCACTTCTCTTTCTCTTTTTTTTTTAAATCAATATCACTTCATTGATAAAATGACAAAGCCATATGAGCTCATTTGTTGTTCTGCTGAAATTAACTTTGTGCTATATTTAGGCAGTTCTCAGATTTCCCAAATATTCTCTATGTGCTCCCACCTATAGGACTTAGCTTTAACTGTGCCCTGTTCCTAGCAAGGTTGAATGAGAAGTTTTGTAGTATCTCCCAATTAACTCTTTATTCAAGATATAATTTAGAAATCAATATTTTAGGGAAATTCTCCTTAACTTCTCTAACTCACATAATTTGGTTTTACTGACATTTACAAGTCTTTTGAGTAATATAAATAATAGTATGTTGTTCATTTTGGGGTATTTACTACTTGTTTAGAGTTTGTAGATTGGTTTGCATAATCAGTATATGGGTATTGTGAGAAAGAAAACAAAGTTTATATCTTTTATGTATCCCTTTATTTCAGTTATTGTTGGTTTACTTAGGTATTCAGAATTTAATCAGGTTTTTATACTATACTAATAGAGGAAACACATGACTTGTGAGGGTTAATGTTTTGAGAAGTATTCAGCTGCTCTTCTAGCCTCAGATAGAATTTACCTAAGCAATGTTAAAATGGGCCACTGTGGTTTCTTTCTACATTTAGAGAAATGTGCAAATGGTGATTAACACTACTCTCAGTGTTCAGCCCATTTTTGAAGAGTGACTGGACAGAAGCCTTTCCAGAGAGATTTGTTAATTTTAAAGACGTGTTAAGCCTTTTAAAAGTGATCTTTTTCCCCTTATTGACTTGTCTGAAAATTGTTTTTCTTAGAGATATGTAACACACGCACACACACACAAGCACACACACACACAGGAGTGTGTACTATAGACAATGATTATTGCACAGTTTCTCCAACAGTAATGGAAATTCAGGTAGTTTGCACACAAAAATATTTAACAGTATAATATTTGGAGGAAAATAGTGTTTTGTTGTAAATATTTTAATATGTGAGGAACTATGATTTTGTCAGTTTCTGTACTGTAGGATTTTAAGGAACTCTTTCTTTTTAATGCTATCTATCAAAATAAAATCAGAAATCAGGACAGGATTCTAGTCTTAAAAGAAATCTCTAGAGTTTGCCTGGTCCATATTCAGTCTATTATTTGGGACATTAGTGCATGCAGTATAAGAAAGTAACAGAAGATATAAAAGAGAGTATTGGCCTTCAAATAACTAAGGAGCAATAAGAAAACAAGCAACAAATAAAAGACAAAAAGTCTTTCATGATACACAAAATGTAAAATGAATGAAAGGTTAGAAATTAAGAAAAATTCAGCATAGCATGAAGTTATTTAGAGAAAAAAAAACATTTTACCAGATTTTCAGTAGAAATCATAGAAATATATAATTGTAGATCATATAAGTATCAAAAATTATATGATAAAAGTGAAAATGAGATGTGTGATGGAGAAAGCACAATATCCATAATTTTGTAGCATTTCATGAAAATCTGCATCTGACATTTGCAATTCAGATAGTCTCATGCTCATACACATATACACACAATGCCAAACTTTGCAGAAAAAATTTGGGACCACTACTATTAATTTTGTATTGGCAAATTAGCACAGCAGTAATGACAATTTAAATGAAAGTGTGAAGAAAGCTTCGTAATGTACCAATAAGAAATTTGTTATTTTGCTTTTATATATATACAGTTTTTTTAATGCATAAGTATACACATCCTAATAATTCCAATTTAATATCCCTAGAGAAAGATGATAAAGCAAAAGTGAACATAAATATATATGTCATAATCAGATTGGTTAAGTGGTTTTCATCTTTTAAGACTTTTTTTTTAACATCTTTATTGGGATATAATTGCTTGACAATGGTGTGTTAGTTTCTGCTTTATAACAAAGTGAATCAGTTATACATATACATATGTTCCCATATCTCTTCCCTCTTGCGTCTCCCTCCCTCCCACCCTCCCTATCCCACCTCTCCAGGCGGTCACAAAGCACCCAGCCGATATCCCTGTGCCATGTGGCTGCTTCCCACTAGCTATCTACCTTACGTTTGGTAGTGTATATATGTCCATGCCACTCTCTCGCTTTGTCACAGCTCACCCTTCCCCCTCCCCATATCCTCAAGTCCGTTCTCCAGCAGGTCTGTGTCTTTATTCCTGTCTTTTTAAGACTTACTTTTTATAGCTGTCTGAGCTTTCTGCTTAGAGGAATATTCTAGTAGATACTGCTTGAAGGAAGCTGTTCCCTTAATTCACACCAGATGGCACTATGGAACTTTTCCATTTACTTAAGAGGCCAAGCAGAGATAAAAGAGATGAAGTACAGTGAAAAACTATTGTTGAGTAAATTTGTCTCTCATGTCTGTTTCCTAAGATCAGCTGGAGCTATTGTTTAATATATAACACAAGAATATGCTGGTCTAACATGCTCTTCCCTCTGTAACTCTGTATGTACAAATAAATATGTAATAGGACTTTGTTTTAAATATTCCAGAAAGCCTTGAGTTAAACTCATTTTTTGGGAAATAATTTATTATCTTATGCATTTTGTACCCATTTTCTGGGCCTGCTAGAAATCCATCAAGGTATAATCACTAATTATTTCTCAGTGTTCACATTCCTAGTATGGTACTTGCAAAACTCAATTGGCCCGAACTGTACCTCTTATTAATTTTCAAGTTGCATCGATATAGTTCACTTAGTCCTTTTTTCCTGCCTAAAAAGGGTATGCAGACAAATTGAGACTTTTAGTACATTATGACTATTCTATTTCTTAATCTCACATATTTTCATAATTTCTATATCTTTTATTTTTTTCTTTTTCGTACAGTGAAGATGTTATGAATATATAGTATTTGGTTTTCAGTCATGTTGGAGAAAGCACTCCAAGTTGTGGTATTTTATGAATGATGAAACAAGATTCATGTAAAAGGACATTTTCTTCTATTATAATTCCTTGTTTTAAAAAATTTCACAGCTTCTCTTTGGTGCCTTTTATCATAAAAAAATGACTCTGGACACAATGGTATAAAAAATCCATTTAGAATGCTATGCCATGCATTTAAATATTAATATTTAATTAGAAACATACCTGTGCTGTGCATAAACCAAATTATATGCAACATTTCCACTTTTCTATAATTCAGTTCTGTCCTTATATTTATATAGAAGTCTATCGACTTTGGGTTTTCAAGAAACTACCAAAATGGCTGCATTAAAAAAAAAATCTTAGTCAAGTTTAAAGCTCAAATATTATTTTTAACATAGATAATTTTCCTATACTTTGTATAGAAATAACGTTATGTATTGCTTTAGACACTGCGATGAATTACATGAAAATATGCTATGCCACTATTTAAAGTAGATATATTAAAACAATTTATTACCACTTATCAAATCCATAATTATAAATTAATAAAGTAATAGAAGATGTCAAATATATATCCATTCACATCTAATAGAACCTAAGCAACACAAAAATATCTTTGACTTTTACTTATGTGCCTTAAAAAGTTAGAGCTGTAACATCTGTAAACCATAAAGAGACATGATAAGATGGTTCTCCTTTCATTTGACATTCTATAAATAGGGCTCTATAATGAGAGTTTTTTAACATAAAGGGAAAAGGCATATGCTTATGTTTTGGTAGAATTGTCTAAAGGTTACATGAGAAATAAGTTAATGGACTGAAGTTTATAGCTGTGTATATAACTGTCAAATCTTTCTGTAAATTACCTTTCTCCTGCTGGCTGGAATGCAAAAATCCAATAAACTGTTAATAAAAATGGAAAGGTCATATGTAAATAGCAAAGATCTTGAAAATGAACCAGAAAAGATGATAGTTTGCAGAAAAATATCATTTTATATTCTGTTTCATTGTATTCTAAGTGTGATTTGGGTTGTATAGTATGTTTCCAAGAAAAAAAATGAGTAGAAAAGTTTCTATTAAAAAGAGTTTCGTTTCCCATCTGAAAAGAGGAGTTTGAGTACTAATTGGCTGTTGGTTTCTGCAGCTTCAGAATTGCAAACAATTAAATGCTTTGATATTTTCTCTGCTTAAGCAAACTCTTAATAGGGCCTCATGGAATTATTCCAGAAACACTGAGAGAGCACAATCTGTGTAGGGTGTATGTATGTGATGGAAGGTTCATTGCTCAGGACCTAGGAGGCTCCTCTTCTTTCTGCAGCCAGACACCTCACAATCCAACATTTGCTGGCCTGGTCTTGAGCTTGTAAAGAATTCGGGCCTGAAAGAACTGGAGCAACAGAAACTACTCTTCTCTGCCCAACTCCATTTATCCAAAGACAGAATAGTCTTGTAAAGCCGATTTGAAAGTTGTAGCCTCGTAAAGGAAATGCATTTAGGCCTGGGGAGAAGCTGAGTTTGAACACATGCTGCTTTTGATGAAGCCATGCATGGTACCTCTTGATCTTCTCTGTCTGTATTTTAAAAGCTGTTCTGGTTTCTGAAAATAATGGTTGGCAGAAGGGCAAAGTGTGGCTTTGGTCCCCTGAATAGGTCCTTGAAAGAGCAATTTCTTTCCCCCCTTCTTTCCCTATTTTATTTTTAGCAGTGCCTAAACTCTAACATTTTTGTATAGGATCAACATAAGAATCAAGTTTCATCAAGACTATGAAGTCACAAGTAGCATTGATTGCTAGTGATGTCTTTTAGCTGAGGGGACGATTAGTCCCGTATGGCAGGCAGATACTCAGTTTTTTTTTAATGTGCTAAATTATTCACCAAAAGCGATGAACGAATAGATGAATTTGTTTAGGCCAATGCTTCACATTTTCCTTAAATGATCTAAATTATTCAGCAAAAGCAGTGAATGAATGGATGAATTTATTTCACTGGAAACATATAGCGATTAAGATAAGATTTCCAAATAAATGTGTAATGTTCACATTTGATGTAAATAAGTATGCTCCTTTCATTAACTAAAGGCTGGAAAATAGCAGTGAAAGAAACCCAGAAATGATCCAAATACATACTCAAGTGGGATTTTGAATTTCTAGAAAAGTTTCTTCCAGAATGCATTATTTACCATATTTAAATAACATTGGCTTAAGGTCGGATTTAAATTAAAAAGCCCTTTCAATTAAACCTGATTCCTGTGATCACTTTTCAATTAGACAATGAAAAACAATTTAGTGGATACTTAGCTTAATTGGTTTGCTTCTACTTTTTGACCTCCAGGCAGGGCTCCACTTATGTATTCCATGCAATATGCTTGTACGATTATCTGCCTCTTTAGAATGCACATTTCCTGTGATTTTGTACAAACTGTCTGATTCAATCACTGTTAAGTACTCTTTACTCCTTTTTCCTTTTAGGAGAGTAGGGTTCAATTCAAGACTTGCTCCTAAATTCTGGGATTGAAAGGAAACAGTATCTTCTTATTAATAGGAAAGAACAAGTCTGAACCAGTAAATGATGCTGTAGTTTATAGACACAGTTATGCTACAGAATGTTAAATAGAATGTCATTAAAACTCTGAATAGAATGATAGAACAAGTAGTTGTTAAATAATTAGTTAATTAAATACACTAATATTGGCTCCAAACTTGATGAATCAAATATTTTGTAGTGATGGAATGTATTTCTGTTTATGTCTGTGTTTGTATCTGAGTGTGTATATTTCTCTAGGGGCCAGGTTCTTTTGACTAAAGTTCACGGCATTTCTTTCAATAAACTTCAATACATTTTAAGTTTGATAGGTTACCAATTTATACCTAGTTGTATGCAACTTGTTATATGAAAAATATCTCAAATATAGTATAGGCTTAAAAGCAAAATCAGTTTCATATGAATCCTGGTCCTAATTTTCTAAAAGCTGTCATCATGAAAAAAATAGATTTAGTATTACTAAAAAAAAAAAGTTTTCTAAGGATCAAATTTTCTCACTATATTTAGGTAGACGATGACAATGGCATCTCATGTTGAAAAACATAATTTCCAAAAACCTGATATTTATTAAACTTTACTATTTAAGGTAATTTACCTCATTTATATCAACCTCATTCATTCATTCATATGTTTAAGGACTTTTTAACTAAAAGGGAAAGAGACTGTCTTTCTCCTTAAGAAATATACTGTTCTGTAAAGGAGATAGCAAGTTCTCCCCTACAGAAGAAACAATAATTACGCAGTGTGACAACTGTACTCTTTAAGACCCATAATCTATTTTTAAAAAAGGTTAAGGTGGGCTTCCCAGGTGGCGTAGTGGTTGAGAGTCCGCCTGCCGATCCAGAGGACACGGGTTCGTGCCCCGGTCCGGAAGATCCCGCGTGCCGCCGAGCGGCTAGCCCTGTGAGCCATGGCCGCTGAGCCTGCGCGTCCGGAGCCTGTGCTCCGCAACAGGAGAGACCACAGCAGTGAGAGGCCCTCGTACTGCAAAAATAAATTAATTAATTAATTAAAAAAAATAAATTAAAAGGGTTAAGGCTTAGCATGAAAACTAGGTAGGATTAGCACTTTCTCCCCATTTTATAGATATGTAAACTGAGCCCAGTAGCTCTGTACATAGTTAGTGAGGATTTCGGGAAATAGAGAAGTCATTAACTCTTATGGTCCTCAGTTTTTCCTCCAGTAAAAGGCTTGGGTTAAATTCTGAAGTTTCTTTAAATTAACCCTTTTACCATTTTATTACTTGTTCGAGATCATATAGCTGACGAAACTTAGAAATCAGGACTTCTGTTTCGTAGGACACTGCTCATCAGTATCCTCAATTTATCTTCCCAGATGCATCCAATCCCTTCCTAAGACCTAAATTTCTTCCTGTGATTAGATTTATCAAACCACCCATTCTCTGTATCTCATCGACTCAGATTAATTTCCTCCAGCTTTATGATTATTTGGCATGTATATAATATTTAATGTCTCTGTAGCAATTATTTATATGTCATTTTTTATATCTATGTTATGGTTTTACATTTTTAACTGTTCTTTCTTGTTATAGTGATATATCTACATAGTATACTTATGATTCTTTTACTTGTGTGCACTGTACTTTTGTTCATGCATGAGGCTATTTAATGTCAGACTATATTACAACTGAGATTCTTCAGTTTCTAGAATCAAACTAGATCTGGATGTAAATCTTAATGTAGCTCCTTACAAGTGGTATGAGCTTGGGGAGAGTTGCTTAACTTCTACAATAGTTGCTTGATTTTTGTGTTTAAAAAGCTTTTCACATAAAATTAGAATTACCGAAGTGAATATTCATAAAGAATTAACCCTGTTGATTGAGGAATGCCTTTTTTATGGTGTTGTAATTGTATTTGTTTTCCTCTTGAAATTATGTTTCTAGCACCAATGTTCCAAATAGACTTTTTTTCTCTAGCTCTTCTAATTGCATATCTTCAATGTTTCTTCCGAAAAAAAAGTATAGTTTGAACTCCATGAACTAATATGTTTTGGGGGAAAGATACCATTTTGTAATATGCAAATACTGTCAGTATTTCTAAGAGATTTTAGTTCTATCTCAAACCACTTTCTCGTCTTTCCTCAGCTCACACTAGCACTCCTAGTCATTAGCTGTTTTGATATTGGGAGAATTATCAGCAATTTGGGAAAATATGCATGGTTTGTAGCTGAAAAATAAACTAATGTTGCAAGGCCCGTCCATCTTATTCTTCCTCTTAGATTCCTTTGCAACCCATGTCAATACTTATATCTTCATACTTAGAGAGTTAATTTGTGTAATGGAACTGGTGGAATCATTGTTACTGAAACATTTAGGTCAGATGATGATGGAAAATTGATTGCTAGTATTTCTGGAGGTTTGGTTTAGGGTAAATGTGCCTGGATAATCTAAAATGAATTGCTGACAATATAACAGGGGAGAAGGATGTAACTTTAAATTTTTCTTTTTGTTATTGTTTCATCATAGGACAGTAGCATATGAGCTCTTTTGTGTGGAAGTGGAAATATTAGAATCGTAACACCAATAGCAGGAATATACTTTTCCTTTAAATTTAGATAATTGGCATTACATGCTTTGAAAACTAGAGGTGAGACAAAAATAAACCTGTTGATCTTTTTTCTTAAACATATATTCTAGGGACAATAAGAAGAAGAAAAGGTAAAATTGCAGTGATATGCTGAAGTCAAACTACAATCCTACCTACTTACGGCTATGCCGTGTCTGAACTATACTTAACAGCACTCCTGAGGCAGAGTAATTATAACAAGGCAAAGAGATAGGTGGGGAAAATATAATGTCTTTGTGTTTTTCCCCCTAGATATTAGGGGAATTGTTATTTTAAATTTATATATGTATCCTCTTTTACATTCTAGAAGCAGAATCTTCTAACACCAGAAATTACCTTGGATCTCCTTTTAAAGATGAAGTCTATGCATAGCTAGATAGTTGTAGTGATGAGAATAATATCAGTGTTTTCTCTATTGTCTATTCTGTCTTATACCAGCCACTAAAGATACTGATTTACCTCTTGTTCTTTTGGCTCAGCTGCACACTAGAATTTCTAGTCATGGAGCCCACAGGTGAGAATCCATTAAGAAATTCTCCTCTCACTTTCATGGCATCAAGTTGGTGGAAGATAGACCACTCCTATTGTTATTACTTGCGTGGACAAGGGCCTTGGAATGGCAAAGAAAAGTAGATATTCTCAATAGCTAACAGAAAATAAACTACCCTTTCTGTGTTTCACTGAATTCAATAGGATGAGTAAAAACATTTATCTAATTTTTTCACTGTTACTGAGAACTTACCATGCACTTATATTGACCTAGATAAATTGGAAGATGCAAGCTAGAACTTTGGTTACTTGTGCTTACTTGCTCACATGTATGAGGCTTGAGGTGAGCACTTGGGAGTAAAAGAGGGTTGATGTCAACAGAAAAATTAACCAGTCGATCTAAGAAAGAAATGGAAAATTGTATTCACACCAAATTGAGGATTATAAAAATGGAACAGCCACTCAGAAAGCTCTAAGAACTGTTCCACCAGTTAGAGGTCAAAGCACAGTTACATAAGTTTTTGAGACAGAGAGCTGTACATTAAATGACCTGTTATTGACGGTTTATACAATCTAGTGGGTAGTAGGTCATGGTCATTGTGGCCCCTTACAAGATTAAGAAGGAACTTTACCTTTTAAGGAGTTGTCTTGTTGGTGGTAGGGGAATGTTGCTTTTTATGGTTAAGCAGGTATTTCTTCAGATGGGGGAGGTTTGGTGGATGCATAATGAAGATACACAATGCATAGTATATGGGAGAGAGGAGGCCACATGGCAGAGAAAAAAAATTTTATGTTTAATTTTTCTGGTCTTGCCATAAAATATGAATTTTATTTCACAATGTGAAGTAGCACTTAGAAGTGACAGAGCAAAACAGTAATTATTATACTATAGTATGCAGCTTTTGGTAACTTCCAATTCATCCAGTACCCTAGAAGCATGGACCTACATAGCAACAGGAAAGACTACCTTAAGAGCATCCTTGGAGGACTCTAGGTGAAGAACAATGAGATTCTAATACTCTCCTGTTCGCTAATATGTCCCCAGAGGAGCCTTCCAGACTATTATTATGGCACTTATAATACAGTATTCTATCAAGCTATGTATTTCCTTGTTTCTCCTAATTGACAACCAAATTAGGTCAGATATTGTTTCTTCTAATTAGGTCAGATATTGTGGTATTAATTTTTGCATTATGTTTAATCTTTAATACAGAGAATGTAGTCAAAATGTTCATTACAAATGAAGAATACTACCATTTTAACTCTGATATTTTCTATCTAATGAATTTTTTAACTACATGTTTATGAAAACAAATATTTTAATAAGAATTATATCAACATAGTTGAATTTTCTTTCAGAAACAATTTTTGAAGCACTCAAACATATGTTAATGTTTATCAATTTTCTATGCAATGCAGTTATACTTTTCTACCTTGCCCTTATTAAAAAAATATATGGGAACAATGGCTTTAATTGAACATTCAGAAAAAAACCCTAATATTGTTATTGTCTATTTGATTATTTACTAATTATACTCCTTGGTCATTCTTAGGTTTCCTTTTGGGATATAACTCTGTGCCATTTTTTCCCAGTCCAAATTTGTCAAGAATATTTTATTACATTTTCAATGATAGCAACTATTACCATTGAAAAAAATCAATGTCCACTGACATTTTAACAAAGATCCATTTCATTTGGGAACAGACTAAATTATCCATTAAAATAGAATAAAGTTATTTTTCTGGTACTTCCATTTAAGGTTGTCTTAATAATGTGATATAACATTTACATTAATGAAAATATTTCCCATCTCTTTTTCAGACTATGGTACTGCCATGCATCCAGCCACATAAACAAGAAAAATAGGCATCATGCTTTTTCTGCTTTCTTCTAACTCAAACTCTCATACCTAATCCATCACTCAGTCTCTTAGAGTTTACCTCAAATATATTGTAAGTGATCCCACCCTTTATAACTATCTATACTTTTGCCACATAAGCACCCATAATGTTTTGGCTAAATTACTATAATAGCCCACTTTTTGGTCTCCCTCCTCTCATCCATTCCACTTTACATTGAACTCAAAGTCATTTTCCCGACCCCAAAGTTCAAACTGATTATCCTACAATGTAAAATACTTCAAAGGTTCTCAGATGTCACTTGGTATCTATCATATCTGAACTGCCATACATTGTGGAATATGAAGAAAAAGGCCTAAATAAAATACATTGCTGAGCTTTCATGTAAGAACACTGTTAAGGATAAATCTCACTGTTTTCCATAAGGTATTTTTCTATGACTCAAGAGTTAATTTTGGGGCTTCCTTGGTGGCGCAGTGGTTGAGAGTCCGCCTGTCGATGCGGGGACACGGGTTCGTGCCCTGGTCCAGGAAGAGTTAATTTTGTTTTCAGCTTCAGTGTCAATAATAGTTGTGCATATATATTTGCGTATTGGTTGTCCTAACTAAACTTTGAGTTCAGGCATGACAATTATCATTGTTAATGTAAGAATGAAACATAAATAGCACTTAATACCTCCCTGTTGTCAGGCATTTCTTCTGTCAGCTACACCAATGCCAAAAAAAAATTTTTAATTCTTATAGATTCTTTCTCTCTGACTACTGACATCTTCTTTCTATGCCTTTTGTTATTGCCTTAATATTCCCTTAATATTCTTTTAATATCCTTAAAAACTGTAGTTATGTCACTTCTCATTCTTAACATTAGTATCTTTTCTTCATGGTCACTGTGGCTATAGGCTTATCACACTGATATAACTCCAAAAAGAACCAGTTTTTGTTGTATTGATATTTTTTCTATTGGTTTTCTATTTTCTATATCACTGATATTAATTGAAATTTACGTTGATTTAATTATAGATTCCCACGCAATTCTAACAAATAATATAGTGATCCCATGTATAGTTTGTTCATTTTCCCCCAGTGATGATAGTTGCTTGTTGTGGTTGAAATTCTCCGCTACCTGTGGAGAACCAAGAATATTTCTCCCCTAGGTACTTGCTATGGTAGCATCACCTACTATGGGTGGTCCCCAGCAACCCTTTAGTCTCTGGCAGTAAAAGGTGTGTATCAGGCTTATGAGGACAAAGAGGCTTACAGGACCAGGATGTTTTTCACAAGATCCCTGCCTGCCTCTGGGTGATGGAGAACACTTCACAGGTTGGGCAACTTGTTATGAGGGAATAACTATTGGGGCCTATAGCTATAGCACTGTTTGTGGTCAGGGGAAGAATGAGTCTACCTGAGTGGCCTTCTGTTGATAGTTTGAGAGTTGGGAAACATTGGATCAGGATTCGTTTCTTCTGTTGGGTGGGGATACTTAAGATTCCTTAGCGTTGTGTTATTTTTCTGGTCATGTGGTCCTAAACCAGTATTCCTCCTTCTTTTTACCCTTCAGAGTTCTACTTTGGATGCCTGTTTTATTATTTCCAAGGTATATAATTTTACTTAGTAGAGAGGAGCGGTGAGAAATGTACCTATGCCATCTATCTGGACTGGAAGTTCTGTTTGTTGATTTTTGTCCTGAACTTTATTATTTTCTTTCTTCTGTTTTCCTTAGGAATAATCTGACTGCCTTCTTTAGCTTCTTAAGAAGGAAGCTTAGGTCATTAATTTGAGAGCTTTCACATAAAATCCTAAGTTAAACGTAAACTCAGTTAAAGTTGTGAAATTTAAAATTCAAAATTCACTTCTGGAAAGTGAATTTTGAAAGTTTACATGATACTTAAGAAATATAGGCAGCTATTCTTTTGAATTCATAGTCATATTTAAAGAAAAGAACCCCCCAAATTGTGTTCTCATTATAGGAGCCAGAATAATCCTTTTAAGGCATGGGTTAGATCACATCATCCCTCTGCTCAAATTACTGCAGTGGTATCTCACTCAGTGTAAAACTTAAATCCCATACAATGGCCTAAAATTCTTTAAAAAATATGCACATTTCCTCACTCTTTTGTCTGAGCTCATCTAAATCATTTTCCTTTCACAAGGTCTGCTCTGATAAAACTAATATTCTTGATATTCCTCAAATACACCAAAAGCATACATCTGCTTTTGATGCAAAACTGCAAAGAAGATCTTTGCATTTCAGATTTCTGTACTTGAAATGCTTTTCCTCCAGATTACTGCATGGCTCTCATCTTTGTCTCCTTCAGGCTTCTGTGCAAATCTTTTATTTTTATCAATTTGGCTTTCCTTAATGACTCTATTTAAAATAGTAATTCCAACCTAGTAATATTTATATCTCTTATATGCTTTATTTTTTCTTCAGACAACTTATCAAAATTAAAAATATTATCTATATTACTTATCTGATGATTGTTTCTTCATAATAGAATGTAAGCTCATTTAAGGCAGGGTGTGTTTTTTTTCTGTCTGCATCATTGCTCTCTCTTCCACATCAGGAATAGTGATATATATCCAATAAATGTGTGGCTTTTTGACAAAAGAAAGGAAGAAAAGAAGACAGGAAACAATAAATTAAGAAAGGAAAAAAGACAGGAAATGGGGAGAAGAGGAAAAAAATAGAAAGAAGAAAGAAATGATCAAAGGAAGGAAGAAATAAGGAAGGAAAAAATGAGGGATAAACATTGGGATCACAAGTATGGAGATAGAAAAATAAATACTTTACGATTTGAAGCTTACTATCCTTGGGTCTAAATTTTCCAACATGTTGATATGTTGCTTGTAAATATATTTAAAACTTTCACAGGCTTCTAGTCTTTCCTTTCAACTAGAAGAGAAATATGGGGTCAAGTGAGCACTGCTCTTGTTGCTATTTGATTGAGTTCTCTGGAAACAAACTCTGAAATGAAAACTTTCACACAGATGGTTTGCTGAGGAGAGACACAGGAGATACACTTGTAAGAAATTGAGGAAGGAAACATCGATCAATGCACTTGCAACTGAAACCTCAGCCAATTCCAAAACAATGTTCTGGAGCAGTGATATTCCTTCCAAGTCCATAGGGCTGATACTATGAATTCCCTATCCAAATATTAACTCTGGGAGAGGAAATAACCCTGGACTAGGCAGCTCCCTGAGGATAAGGGCAACTCTGAGTGACTAAGTTATAATTTCCCAGCAGCTGATAGCTCCTTTGTCTAGGAGATAGATGTTTCAACCCTTCCAAGGATCGTTGGGCAGAGTAACACAATACCCTTTCTATCGTGGTTTTTTTTTTCCCAGCTTTATTGGGATATAATTGACACATAAAATTGTTTAAGGTTTACAGTGTGATTATTTCATGCACATATACATTGCAAACTGATTACCAGAATAAGTTCAGTTAAACATCCTTCAACTAGCAAAATTAATGTTTTGTTGTTGTGTTGTTGGTGGTAAGAACCTTCAATATTTACTCTCGTAGCAGCTTTCAAGAATGCAGTACAGTATTGTTAACTATAGCCACATGCTCTACATTAGATTCCCAGAATTCACTCATCTTAAGCTGGAAGTCTGTGCTCTTTGATTGGGTTCTTTCCACCTCCCTGCTCCCCACCGCAACAATCGCTGGTAACCACCATTCTACTCTATTTCCTTTCTTTATTTTTCAGCTAGTTCATTGTTAGTGTATGGAAACACAACTCATTTTTGCATGTTGATTTTGTATCTTGAAACTTCACTGAATTTGTTGATTAGTTCTAACATTATTTGGTGGGTTCTTTAGGATTTTCTGTGCACAAGATCATATCGTCTGTAAACAGAGACAGTTTTACTTCCTCCTTTCTAATTTGTAGCCTTTTATTTCTTCTTGCCTTATTACTCTGGCCAGGACTTCCAACACTATGTTGAACAGGAGTGGTGAGAATAGGTACACTTGCTTTCGTCCTGATCTTAGAGGAAAAGCTTTCAATCTTTCACTGTTGAGTATAACGTTAGCTGTGCATTTGTCATATAAGGTCTTTATTATGTTATGGTATATTTCTTTCATACCCAATTATTTGAGAGTTTTTACCATACATGAATGTCAAATTTTGTCAAAACCCTTTTGTGTCTATTAAGAGGTTTATATAATGTTTATCTTTCAGTCTCTTACTGTGGTATATCACATTAACTGATTTGCGTATCTTGAACAGCTTCTACATCCCAAGGATAAATCCCACCTGAACATGCTGATAATCCTTTTAAGGATCTCAGTTTGCTAGTATTGTTGATTTCAGTCTGCTAGTATTTTCTTGAGAATTTTTGCATCTGTATTTATCATGTATGTCGGCCAGTAGCTTTCTTTTCTTATAATGTCATCTGGCTTTGGTACCAGGGTCATAATAACCTCATAAAAGAGTTTGGTTGTGTTTTCTCCTCTTCAAATTTTTAAATAACTTAAGAGGAATTGACTCTAATTCTTCTTTAAATGTTTGATAGAATGAGTTTCTTTTTTGGAGATCTTTCTCTTTTAGTTGATATATGTGTTTATCACTATAAAGTTCCCCCCTAGAACTGCTATTACTGCATCACATAAGTTTTGGTATGTTGTGCTTCCATTTTTTGGTTTGTTTGTTTCACGATTTTTAAAAATTTCCCTTTTGATTTCTTCTTTGACACAGTGGTTGTTTGGGAGCATATTGTTAAATTGCATATCTTTGTGAATTTTCTGATTTTCCTACTGTTATTGATTCTAGTTTCATGCCATGGTGGAAAAAAAAATACTTGGCATGATTTCAGGCTCCCTGAATTTATTTAAAATTTTTTTTTATTTTAATATTTTTTATTTTTTGTACAGCAGGTTTTTATACATATTAGTGTATATATGTCAATCCAAATCTCCCAGTTCATCCACCTCCCCCCACCCCACACTTTCCCCCTTTGGTGTCCATACGTTTATTCTCTATATCTGTGTCTCTATTTCTGCCTTGCAAACCGGTTCATCTGTACCTTTTTTCTAGATTCCACATGTATGTGTTAATATACGATATTTATTTTTCTCTTTCTGACTTACTTCACTCTGTATGACAGTCTCTAGATCCATCCACATCTCTAAAAAAGACCCAATTTCATTCCTTTTTATGGCTGAGTAATATTCCATTGTATATATGTACCACATCTTCATCCATTCCTCTGTCGATGGGCATTTAGGTTGCTTTCATGACCTGGCTATTGTAAATAGTGCTGCAATGAACATTGGGGTGCATGTGTCTTTTTCAATTACGGTTTCCTCTGGGTATATGCCCAGTAGTGGGATTGCTGGGTCATATGGTAATTCTATTTTTAGTTTTTTAAGGAACCTCCATACTGTTCTCCATAGTGGCTGTATCAATTTACGTTCCCAGCAACAATTCAAGAGGGTTCCCTTTCATCCACGCCATCTCCAGCATTTGTTGTTTATAGATTTTCTGATGATGCCCATTTTAACCGGTGTGAAGTGATACCTCATTGTAGTTTTGATTTGCATTTCTCTAATAATTAATGATGTTGAACAGCTTTTCATGTGCCTCTTCGCCATCTGTATGTCTTCTTTGGAGAGATGTCTATTTAGGTCTGCCCATTGTTTGATTGGGTTGTTTGTTTTTTTTAATATTGAGCTCTATGAGCTGTTTATATATTTTGGAGATTAATCCTTTGTCCATTGATTTGTTTGCAAATATTATCTCCCATTTTGAGGGTTGTCTTTTTGTTTTGTTTATAGTTTCCTTTGCTGTGCAAAAGCTTTTAAGTTTCATTAGGTCCCATTTGTATATTTTTGTTTTTATTTCCATTACTCTAGGAAGTGGGTCAAAAAGGATATTGCTGTGATTTATGTCAAAGAGTGTTCTTCCTACATTTTACTCTAAGAGTTTTATAGTGTTTGGTCTTACATTTAGGTATTTAATCCATTTTGAGTTTATTTTTGTGTATGGTGTTAGGGAGTGTTCTAATTTCATTCTTTTACATGTAGCAGTCCAGTTTCCCCAGCACCACTTATTGAAGAGACTGTCTTTTCTTCATTGTATATTCTTGCCTCCTTTATCAAAGATAAGGTGACCATATGTGCATGGGTTTATCTCTGGGCTTTCTATCCTGTTCCATTGACCTATATTTCTGTTTTTGTGCCAGTACCATATTGTCTTCATTATTGTAGCTCTGTAGTATAATCTGAAGTCAGGAAGTCTGATTCCTCCAGCTCTTTTTTTTTTTTTCCTCAAGACTGGTTTGGCTATTCAGGGTGTTTTGTGTCTCCATACAAATTTTAAGATTTTTTGTTCTAGTTCTGTAAAAAATGCCACTGGTAATTTGATAGGAATTTCATTGAATCTGTAGATTGCTTAGGGTAGTATAGTCATTTTCACAATTGATTCTTCCAATCCAAGAACATTGGTGTATATATATATATATATATATATATATATATATTTCCATCTGTTTGAATCATCTTTGATTTCTTCACTGCCTTATAGTTTTCTGCATACAGGTCTTTTACCTCCTTAGGTAGGTTTATTCCTAGGTATTTTATTCTTTTTGCTGCAGTGGTGAATGGGATTGTTTCCTTAATTTCTCTTTCTGATCTTTCGTTGTTAGTATACATGAATGCAAGAGATTTCTGTGCATTAGTTTTGTATCCTGCAACTTTACCAAATTCATTGATTAGCTCCAGTAGTTTTCTGGTGACATCTTTAGGATTTCTATCTATAGTATCATGTCATCTGCAAACAGTGACTGTCTTCCTTCTTTTTCTCCAATTTGTATTCCTTTTATTTCTTTTTCTTCTCTGATTACCATGGCTAGGACTTCCAAAACTCTTTTGAATAATAGTGGCAAGAGTGGACATCCTTGTCTTGTTCCTGATCTTAGGGGATCAGTTTTCACCATTGAGAATGATGTTTGCTGTTGGTTTGTCATATATGGCCTTTATTATGTTGAGGTAGGTTCCCTCTATGCCCACTTTCTGGAGAGTTTTTATCATAAATGGGTTTTGAATTTTGTCAGAAGCGTTTTCTGCATCTATTGAGATGATCATATGGTTTTTATTCTTCAGTTTGTTAATATGGTGTGTCACATTGATTGATTTGTGTATATTGAAGAAACATTGCATCCCTGGGATAAATCCCAACTGATCATGTGTATGATCCTTTTAATGTGTTGTTGGATTCTGTTTGCTAGTATTCTGTTGAGGATTTTTGCATCTATATTCATCAGTGATATTGGTCTGTAATTTTCTTTTTTTGTAGTATCTCTGTCTGGTTTTGGTTTCAGGGTGATGGTGGTGTCGCAGAGGGGTTTGGGAGTGTTTCTTCTTTTTCAATTTTTGGAAGAGTTTAAGAAGGATGGGTGTTATCTCTTCTATAAATATTTGATAGAATTCACCTATGAAGCCATCTGGTCCTGGACTTTTGTTTGTTGGAAGATTTTAAATCACAGTTTCACTTTCATTACTTGTGATTGCTCTGTTCATATTTTCCATTTCTTCCTAGTTGTCTTAGAAGGTTATACCTTTCTAAAAATTCATCTATTTCTTCCAGGTTGTCCATTTTATTGGCACAGAGTTGTTTGTAGTAGTCTCTTAGGATGCTTTGTATTTCTGTGGTGTCCATTGTAACTTCTCCTTTTTCATTTCTAATTTTATTGATTTGAGTCCTCTCCCTCTTTTTCTGGATGAGTCTGGCTAAAGGTTTATCAATTTTGTTTGTCTCCTCAAAGAACCAGCTTTGGGCTTCCCTGGTGGTGCAGTGGTTGAGAGTCCGCCTGCCGATGCAGGGGACACGGGTTCGTGCCCCAGTCCAGAAGGATCCCACATGCCGCGGAGCGGCTAGGCCTGTGAGCCATGGCCGCTGAGCCTGCGCATCCGGAGCCTGTGCTCTGCAACAGGAGAGGCCACAATAGTGAGAGGCCTGTATACCGCAAAAAAAAAAAAAAAAAAAAAAAAAAAAAAGAACCAGCTTTTACTTGTATTGATCTTTGGTATTGTTTTCTTTGTTACTATTTCATTTATTTCTGATCTGATCTTTATGATTTCTTTCCTCCTACTAATTTTGGGTTTTGTTTGTTCTTCTTTCTCTAGTTCCTTTAGGTGTAAAGTTAGATTGTTTATTTGAGATTTTCTTTTTTCTCAGGGTACGATTGTATTGCTATAAACTTTCCTCTTAGAACTGCTTTTGCTGCCTCCCATAGGTTTTGGATCATTGTGTTTTTGTTGTCATTTGTCTCTAGGTATTTTTTTGTTTCCTCTTTGATTTCTTCAGTGATCTCTTGGTTATTTAGTAACGTATTGTTTAGCCTCCATGTGTTTGTGTTTTTTACATTTTTTCCCTGTAATTGATTTCTAATCTCATAGTGTTGTGGTCAGAAAAGATGCTTGATATGATCTCAGTTTTCTTAAATTTACTGAGGCTTTGTTTGTGATCCTAGATGTGATCTATCCTGGAGAATGTTCATTGTGCCCATGAGAAGAAAGTGTAATCTACTGTTTTTGGATGGAATGTACTTTAAATCTCTCTGGTCTATTGTGTCATTTAAAGCTTGTGTTTCCTTATTAATTTTCTGTCTGGATGATCTGTCCATTGGTGTAAATGAGGTGTTAAAGTCCCCCACTATTATTGTGTTACTGTTGATTTCCTCTTTTTTAGCTGTTAGCAGTTGCCTTATGTATTGAGGTGTTCCTATGTTGGGTGCATATATACTTATAATTGTTATATCTTCTTCTTGGATTGATCCCTTGATCATTATGTAGTGTCCTTCCTTGTATCTTGTAACATTCTTTATTTTAAAGTGTATTTTACCTCATATGAGTATTCCTACTCCATCTTTCTTTTGATTTCGATTTGCATGGAATATCTTTTTCCATCCCCTCACTTTCAGTCTGTATGTGTCCCTAGGTCTGAAGTGGTCTCTTGTAGACAGCATATATATGGGTTATGTTTTTGTATCCATTCAGTGAGCCTGTGTCTTTTGTTTGGAGCATTTAATCCATTCACGTTTAAGGTAATTATCAATATGTATGTTCCTGTTACCATTTTCTTAATTGTTATGGGTTTGTTTTTGTATGTTCTTTTTTTCTCTTGTGTTTCCCACTTAGAGAAGTTCCTTTATCATTTGTTGTAGAGCTGGTTTGGTGGTGCTGAATTCTCCTAACTTTTGCTTGTCTGTGAAGCTTTTGATTTCTCCATCAAATCTGAATGAGATCCTTGCTGGATAGAGTAATCTTGGTTTTAGGTTCTTCCCTTTCATCACTTTAAATATGTCATACCACTTCCTTTTGGCTTGTAGAGTTTCTGCTGAGAAATCAGCTGTTAACCTTAAGGGAGTTCCCTTGTATGTTGTTTGCCATTTTTCCCTTGTTGCTTTCAATAATTTTTCTTTGTCTTTAATTTTTGTCAGTTTGATTACTATGTGTTTCAGTGTGTTTCTCCTTGGGTTTATCTTCCCTAGGACTCTCTGCACTTCCTGGACTTGGGTGGCTACTTCCTTTCCCATGTTAGGGAATTTTTTTACTATAATCTCTTCAAATATTTTCTCAGGTCCTTTCTCTCTCTCTTCTCATTCTGGGACCTGTATAATGTGAATGTTGTTGCATTTAATGTTGTCCTAGAGGTCTCTTAGGCTGTCTTCATTTCTTTTCATTTTTTCTTTAGTCTGTTCTGTGGCAATGAATTCCACCATTCTGTCTTCCAGGTCACTTATCCATTCTTCTGCCTCAGTTATTCTGCTACTGATTCCTTCTAGTGTAGTTTTCATTTCAGTTATTGTATTGTTCATCTCTGTTTGTTTGTTCTTTAATTCTTCTAGGTCTTTGTTAAACATTTCTTGCATCTTCTTGATCTTTGCCTCCATTCTTTTTCCGAGGTCCTTGATCATCTTCACTATCATTATTCTGAATTCGTTTTCTGGAAGGTTGCCTATCTCCACTTCATTTAGTTGTTTTTCTGGGGTTTTATTTTGTTCCTTCATCTGGTACATAGTTGTCTGCCTTTTCATTTTGTCTATGTTTCTGTGAATGTGGTTTTCATTCCACAGGCTGCAGAATGGTAGTTCCTTCTTAAATTTCTTAAGATTTGTTTTGTGACCTAACATGCAATCTGTCCTGGAGAATGTTCTGTATGCATTTGAGAAGAGTGTGTTCTTCTGCAGTTGGATAGAATTATCTTTATTTATACTTTAGTTTCATTTGTTCTATAGTATAGTTTAATTCTAGTGTTTCCTTATTGATTTTCTGTCTGGATGATCTATCCATTGTTTAATGTGCATTATTGATGCCCCTAATATTATTCTTCTGTTGTCAATCTCTACTTTCAGGTCTATTAGTAATTACTAAATATATTTAGGTCATCTGATGTTGGGTGCATGTATACTTACAATTGTTATATTCTCTTGATGAATTGACCCCTTTTTCATTATGTAATGTCTTCTTCGTCTCTTGTTACAACTTTTGATTCATCTTTTTTGTCTGATATAAATATAGCTATCCCTGCTGTCTTTTGGTTCCATTTGTGTGTAATATCTATTTTCATCCCTTCACCTTGCACCTTTGTGTTTCATTAAAGCTAAAGTGAGTCCCTTATAGACAGCATATATTTGGGCCTTGTTTTTTATTCATTCAGCCATTCTATGTCCTTTGACAGGAGAATTTAATCTATTTGCATTTAATGTAATTATTGATATGTAAGGAGTTACTATTGCCCCCTTATTAATTGTCTGGCTATTTTGTAGCTGCCTTGTTCTTGTCTTCCTCTTTCACCAATTTCTTTTATAAATTGATTATTTTCCTCAGTGATGTTCTTTGATTCCCTTCCCTTTATCTTTTGTGAATCTTATGTAGGTTTTGCCTTGAGATTACCATAAAGCTTACATTAAACAGCATATAAGCATCTATTTTAAGCTGATAACAACTTAACAGCAACTGCATACCAAAAACCTACCTTTTTACCTCCCCCCCTTTTATGTTTTTGATCTCACAATGTACATTTTTTATATTGCATATTTATTAACAAAGTATTATAGCTATAGTTATTTTTAATACTTTTGTTCTTTATCATTTATACTAGAGTTAAGTGCTTAACCTACTACCATATAACAGTATTGGATTATTCTGGATTTTACTATATACTTACCTTTGCCATTGTGTTTTATATAGTCATATGTTTTCATGTTACTTGTTAGCATCCTTTCATTTCAGCTTAAGGAACATATTTTACCTTTTTTTTTTTTTTTTTTTTTTTGTAAAGCAGGGCTAGTGGTGATGATCTATCTTGGTTTCTGTTTATCTGGGAAAGTCTTTATCTTTCCTTCATTTCTGAAAGACAACTTTGCCAGGTAAAATATTCTTAGTAAACTTTCTTTTTATTTCAATACTTTAAATGTATGATTCCACTCTGACCTTGCCTGCAAGGTTTTTGCTGAGAAACCTTACAGCCTTATGGGGGTTCCCCTGTATGTGAGGATTTTTTTTTTTTCTCTTGCAGCTTTTAAAATTCTCTCTTTGTCACTGATTTCAGACAGTTTATTATAATGCATCTTGGAGAAGATTATTTTGGTTTGAAACTTTTTGGGTACCATGAATATTATGAACTTGGATACCCAAATGTCACACTAAATTTGGGAAGTTCTCACCATTATTTTTTTTAAATAAGCATTCTGCCCTTCTACCTTCTCTTCTCCTTCTAAAACTCCAATAATGAGTAAATTATTTTTTTATGGTGTCCCACAATTCATATAGGCTTTTTTCTCACTCTTATTCATTCTTTTTCCTGTCCTGACTGGAGAATTTCAAATGATCTATTTTCATGTTTGCTCACTGATATTTTTCTTCTGCCTGGTCAAGTGTGCTATTAAAGATTTCTATTGAATTCTTCATTGTGACTGTATTCTTCAGCTCTAGATTTTTTTTTTTTTTTTTTTTTTTTTTTTTTTTTTTTTTGCGGTATGCCGGCCTCTCACTGCTGTGGCCTCTCCCATTGCAGAGCATGGGCTCCAGACACGCAGGCTCAGCAGCCATGGCCCACGGGCCCAGCCGCTCCACGGCACGTGGGATCCTCCCAGACCGGGGCATGAACCCGTGTCCCCTGCATCGGCAGGTGGACTCCCAACCACTGTGCCACCAGGGAAGCCCCTAGATTTTTTTTTAATGGCTTCTATTTCTTGTTCAACTTCTCATTCTATCCATGTACTGTTTCCCTGATTTCATTGAATTGTTTTTCCATGTCTTATTGTAGCTCACTGAGCTTCCATAAAACAGCTTATTTTGAATTCTTATTGGATTCTTACAGCTATAGTGATTTCTTACTCATCTTATTGGATGAACCCATGTCTTTTGGGTTGGTTACTGGAAAATTATTGTGTTTCTTTGATGGTACTGTGTTTTCTTGAGTTTTTATATTCCTTGAAATCTTGAACTGCTGTCTTTGATTTTGAAGTGGAATCACCTTCTCCGGCCTTTACTGACTGGCTTTGGGAGTGAAATATTTTCTTTCAGTCCCTCTGGGGATTCTGAGGCATAGATCTTCTCTATGGGCATGCCTACTCCACCCATCTTGCTTCCTCTTGTGGCAGAATTCTTAAGCTTGTATGCCTTCTCTCGATTCTGCCAAGCAAGACTGGATACTGGCAGCCTCCCCTTTGCTTTCCCTAGATGGGTGCTGGATGTACAAGTTTGTGGTTTCTCCCAGGCCCATAGAATTGGTGTGTACTCACTAGCCATCTGCAATGGCTCACTCTTACCACCATCAGTAATATGCACAAGGATCCAGGTACAGGGTGGGGTGTGTGTGTCGGTGAGGCGACTGGAACACCGGTGGTGCCCAGGGGCCTGTTGTGGGTATCCACAAATGAGTCATTCCCAACACTCATGGGCAGGCTTCTTGATAGAGTCTGTGATGCAGTTAGTTGGATTCACATTCCTGTAATGCCCTACAAGAGTCCTATCTGCTGCTCTCCAAGATAGCCCCCGCCCCCTAGTCATGTAGCACACCTCAGTATTCTGGGTGGGGCAGGATAAAAGTGAGTCTCCAGCAACTTCCAACAAAGCTCAGCAAGGCAGATGCTAACTTACATGCTCTTACTTTCCCCCATGAGAGAAATCACAAGTCAAGAAGGTGTTTCTTGGCGTTGAACCATCACACCTTAGGCAGGGATTGATGTGAACCTTCTCATATTACCTGATTCAATGCATATAATCTTGGATTTTTTGCTCCAAAAGTGAGCTGCAACTTCTCCACTGGATTCCTGGACTTCCACAAAGGCTGTCTTGTCCATAGGTTATTGAAAATATCAGTGTTATTCAGGGACTCTTGAATTGTGTTAAGAGGGGCTGAAGCTGGTTCATGGGCTGTAGACTTCAGTCTCTATAGGCAAGACTGAGGTCTGTATACCTATTCTCTGTTGCATGGGTGGGCCTGATTACTCATGGGTACTTTGGTGTATGTTGCTGGTGACAGAACCAGGCATGGGTGGGCCTGATTACTCTTGGGTACCTTGGTGTATGTTGCTGGTGATAGAACCAGAGCCAAACTGGGCTGCAGCTGACTCCTCAGGTATACTGAGCTATGTCTGGGTCTGTAGCCAGGGCCATGGTTACAAGTCAGCCACCTAGCTGTGGGCTTGCTTTCTCAAAACATCTCTCCTCAGTCTTGGACTTCACCAGGGTTTCACAATCCCAGTGTGCCCACAAAGGCATTTCTGTCTGTATAAACACCAAGTTGTTGTTGTAGAGGGGAGATACATGTGAAAGATACCTTATTTCACTATCTTGCTGCTATCAATCCCCATTTCATTGTGTTTTATTATTTGTACCTCTCTAGGGTCTCATTCTTTGGAACAGTAGTGGTTCTCAAATATCTGAGTCATCTGAGATGCTTATTAAATATACATATTTTAGAGACTCAGAGAAATTTATTACATCAGAAATTCATGGAATCAAGATAAAGAACCACATTTTTAATCTGCATCAAATAATACTGACCTAGGTGTCAAGTAGTTTCCATGGTAAAAAAGATTCCACTCACATCTCCACTCTAAACTCAAAGAAGGGAAATTTTATCTTGTTAATCTTATTTCTCCATTTTCTGATACATAATGACTTATTAATAAACATTTATTTTTAATGAAAAATTGTTTATCAGTGGTAATATATCCATCAATTCTAATTGGCAAAAGCATTTTATTATTGGTACAGACATTATTTTACTGTAAAGCTAATTTCTTTCTTTCAGAAAGAGAATTACAGACTTTTTAAAGTCAAATACATTATTAGGAGATTACTAAAAATGTCTTTGTGCTAATGTAATGGAATAACATTACCCTTTTATTCATACTTGCCAAAACTTGGAAGTAACCAAGATGTCCTTCAATAAGTGAATGGATAAATAAATTGTGGTACATCCAGATAATGGGATATTATTCAGTGCTAAAAAGAAATGAGCTGTCAAGCCATAAAAAAGACATGAAGAAAACTTAAATGCACATTACTAAGTGAAAGAAGCCAGTCTGAAAAGGCTATGTACTATATGAGTTCAACTATATGACAATTCAGAAAAGGCAAACCTATGGACAATAGATAACAAAAAGATCAGTGATTACTGGTGGTTGGAGGGAGAGGGATGACTAGGTAGAGTACAGAGGATTTTTAGGGCAGCAAAATACTCTATATGACACTGTAATGATGAATACATGTCATTATACATTTGTCTAAATCCATAGAATGTATAACACCAAGAGTGAACTGTAATGTAAACTATGGACTTTGGGTGATTATGATGTGTCAGTATAGGTTCATCAATTGTAATAAATGTGCCCCTCTGGAGGGGGATACTGATAATTGTGGAGGCTGTGCATGTGTGGGGGAAGGGAGATGGATAAGCTATACTTTCCTATTTTTTGGTGAACCTAAAACTGTTCCAAAAATTAAAGTTGATTAAAATAAAGTGTAGGGGTTCCCTGGTGGTGCAGTTGTTGAGAATCTGCCTGCCAATGCAGGGGACACAGGTTCGAGCCCTGGTCTGGGAAGAACCCACATGCCACGGAACAACTAGGTCCGTGAGCCACAACAACTGAGCCTGTGCATCTGGAGCCTGTGCTCCACAACAAGAAAGGCCACAATAGGGAGAGGCCCGCGCACCGTGATGAAGAGTGGCCCCCGCTTGCCACAACTGGAGAAAGCCCTCGCACAGAAACAAAGACCCAACACAGCCATAAATAAATAAATAAATAATTAAAATAAATAAAAAATAAAAAAAAAAATAAAGTGTAGATAGCAAGCAATGGGGACAAGAACAAATTTTTTTGCACATAGATGCCTGACCTGAGGAGAAATATTTTATCTTATATGTAGTTGTGATTTTTTTATACAGACTTATACTTGAAATGTATTTACTAAACGGTGACTATATTTGTTCTTTTTTTTTTAACATCTTTATTGGAGTATAATTGCTTTACAATGGTGTGTTAGTTTCTGCTTTATAACAAAGTGAATCTGTTACACATATACATATGTTACCATATCTCTTCCCTCTTGCGTCTCCCTCCCTCCCACTCTCCCTATCCCACCCCTCTAGGTGGTCACAAAGCACCTAGCTGATCTCCCTGTGCTATGTGGATGCTTCCCACTCACTATCTGTTTTAAGTTTGGTAGTGTATATATGTCTATGCCACTCTCTCACTTTGTCACAGCTTACCCTTCCCCCTCCCCATATCCTCAAGTCCATTCTCTAGTAGGTCTATGTCTTTATTCCCATCTTACCCCTAGGTTCTTCATGACATTTTTTTTTCTTAAATTCCATATATATGTGTTAGCATATGGTATTTGTCTTTCTCTTTCTGACTTACTTCACTCTGTATGACAGACTCTAGGTCCATCCACCTCACTACAAATAACTCAATTTTGTTTCTTTTTATGGTTGAGTAATATTCCATTGTATATATGTGCCACATCTTCTTTATCCATTCATCCAATGATGGACACTTAGATTGCTTCCATGTCCTGGCTATTGTAAATAGAGCTGCAATGAACATTTTGGTACATGGCTCTTTTTGAATTATGGTTTTCTCAGGGTATATGCCCAGTAGTGGGATTGCTGGGTCATATGGTAGTTCTACTTGTAGTTTTTTAAGGAACCTCCATACTGTTCTCCACAGTGGCTGCACCAATTTACATTCCCACCAGCAGTGCAAGAGTGTTCCCTTTTCTCCACACTCTCTCCAGCATTTATTGTTTCTAGATTTTTTTGATGAAGGCCATTCTGACTGGTGTGAGATGATATCTCATTGCAGTTTTGATTTGCGTTTCTCTAATGATTAATGATGCTGAGCATTCCTTCATATGTTTGTTGGCAGTCTGCATATCTTCTTTGGAGAAATGTCTGTTTAGGTCTTCTGCCCATTTTTGGATTGGGTTGTTTGTTCTTTTGTTATTGAGCTGCATGAGCAGCTTGTAAATTTTGGAGATTGATCCTTTGACAGTTGCTTCATTTGCAAATATTTTCTCCCATTCTGAGGGTGGTCTTTTGGTCTTGTTTATGGTTTCCTTTGCTGTGCAAAAGATTTGAAATTTCATTAGGTCCCATTTGTTAATTTTTGTTTTTATTTCCATTTCTCTAGGAGGTGGGTTAAAAAGGATCTTGCTGGGATTTATATCATAGTGTGTTCTGCCTATGTTTTCCTCTAAGAGTTTGATAGTTTCTGGCTTTACATTTAGGTCTTTAATCCATTTTGAGCTTATTTTTGAATACAGTGTTAAGGAGTGTTCTAATCTCATACTTTTACATGTAGCTGTCCAGTTTTCCAAGCATCAATTATTGAAGAGGCTGTCCTTTCTCCACTGTACATTCCTGCCTCCTTTATCAAAGATAAGGTGACCATATGTGCGTGGGTTTATCTCTGGGCTTTCTATCCTGTTCCATTGATCTATATTTCTGTTTTTGTTTCAGTACCATACTGTCTTGATTACTGTAGCTTTGTAGTATAATCTGAAGTCAGGGAGCCTGATTCCTCCAGCTCCATTGTTCGTTCACAAGATTGCTTTGCCTATTCAGGGTCTTTTGTGTTTCCATACAAATTGTGAAATTTTTTGTTCTAGTTCTGTGAAAAATGCCACTGGTAGTTTGATAGGGATTGCACTGAATCTGTAGATTGCTTTGAGTAGTAGAGTCATTTTCACAATGTTGATTCTTCCAATCCAAGAATATTGTATATCTCTTCATCTATTTGTATCATCTTTAATCTCTCTCATCAGTGTCTTATAATTTTCTGCAGACAGGTCTTTTGCCTCCTTATGTAGGTTTATTCCTAGATATTTTATTCTTTTTGTTGCAATGGTAAATGGGAGTGTTTTCTTCATTGCATTTTCAGATTTTGCATCATTAATGTATAGGAATGCCAGAGATTTCTGTTCATTAACTTTTTATCGTGCTACTTTACCAAATTCACTGATTAGCTCTAGTAGTTTTCTGGTAGCATTTTCAGGATTCTCTATGTATAATATCATGTCATCTGCAAACAGTGACAGCTTTACTCCTTCTTTTCCGATTTGGTTTCCTTTTCTTTTCTGATTGCTGTGGCTAAAACTTCCAAAACTATGTTGAATAAGAGTGGTGACAGTGGGCAACCTGATCTTGTTCCTGATCTTAGTGGAAATTATTTCCGTTTTTCACCATTGAGGACGATGTTGGCTATGGCCTTTATTATGTTGAGTATGAAAGTATGCCTACTTTCTGCAGGGTTTTTATCATAACTGGGTGTTGAATTTTGTCAAAAGCTTTCTCTGCCTCTATTGAGATGATCATATGGTTTTCTCCTTCAATTTGTTAATATCGTGTATCACGTTTATTGATTTGTGTATATTGAAGAATCTTTGCATTCCTGGAATAAACCACACTTGATCATGGTGTATGATCCTTTTAATGTGCTGTTGGATTCTGTTTGCTAGTATTTTATTGAGGATTTTTGCATCTATGTTCATCAGTGATATTGGCCTGTAGTTTTCTTTCTTTGTGACATGTTTTTCTGGCTTTGGTATCAGGGTACTGGTGTCCTCGTAGAATGAGTTTGGGAGTGTTCCTCCCTCTGCTATATTTTGGAAGAGTTTGAGAAGGATATGTGTTAGCTCTTCTCTAAATGTTTGATAGAATTCGCCTGTGAAGCCATCTGGGCCTGGGCTTTTGTTTGTTGGAAGATTTTTAATCCCAGTTTCAATTTCAGTGCTTGTGATTGGTCTGTTCATATTTTCTATTTTTCCTGATTCAGTCTTGGTACGTTGTGCATTTCTAAGAATTTGTCCATTGCTTCTAGGTTGTCCATTTTATTGGCATATAGTTGCTTGTAGTAATCTCTCATGATCTTTTGTATTTCTGCAGTGTCAGTTGTTACTTCTCCTTTTTCATTTCTAATTCTATTGATTTGAGTCTTCTCCCTTTTTTTCTTGATGAATCTGGCTAATGGTTTACCAATTTTGTTTATCTTCTCAAATAACCAGCTTTTAGCTTTATTGATCTTTGCTATTGTTTCCTTCATTTCTTTTTCATTTATTTCTGATCTGATATTTATGATTTCTTTCCTTCTGCTAACTTTGTGGTTTTTTGTTCTTTTTTCTCTAATTGCTTTAGCTGAAAGTTTAGGTTGTTTATTCGAGATGTTTCCTGTTTCTTAAGGTAGGATTGTATTTCTATAAACTTCTCTCTTAGAACTGCTTTTGCTGCATTCCACAGGTTTTGGGTCGTCATGTCTCCATTGTCAGTTGTTTCTAGGTATTTTCTGATTTCCTCTTTGATTTCTTCAGTAATCACTTCGTTATTAAGTAGTGTATTGTTTAGCCTCCATGTGTTTGTAGTTTTTACAGATCTATTCCTGTAATTGATATCTAGTCTCATAGTGTTGTGGTCGGAAAAGATACTTGATACAATTTCAATTTTCTTAAATTTACCAAGGCTAGATTTGTGACCCAAGATATGATCTATCCTGCAGAATGTTCCATGAGCACTTGAGAAAAATGTGTATTCTGTTGTTTTTTGGATGGAATGTCCTATAAATATCAATTAAGTCCATCTTGTTTAATGTATCATTTAAAGCTTGTGTTTCCTTATTTATTTTCATTTTGGATGATCTGTCCATTGGTGAAAGTGGGGTGTTAAAGTCCCCTACTATGAAAGTGTTACTGTCAATTTCCCCTTTTATGGCTCTTAGTATTTGCCTTATGTATTGAGGTGCTCCTATGTTGGGTCCATAAATATTTACAATTGTTATAACTTCTTCTTGGATTGATCCTTGATCATTATGTAGTGTCCTTCTTTGTCCCTTGTAATAGTCTTTATTTTAAAGTCTATTTTGTCTGTTAGGAGAATTGCTACTCTAGCTTTCTTTTGGTTTCCATTTGCATGGAATATCTTTTTCCATCCCCTCACTTTCAGTCTGTATGTGTCCTTAGGTCTGAATTGGGTCTCTTGTAGACAGCATATATATGGGTCTTGTTTTTGTATCCATTCAGCCACTCTGTGTCTTTTGGTGGGAACATTTAATCCATTTACATTTAATGTAATTATCGATATGTATGTTCCTATTCCCATTTACTTAACTGTTTTGGGTTTGTTATTGTAGGTCTTTTCCTTTTCTTGTGTTTCTTGCCTAGAGAAGTTCCTTTAGCATTTTTTGTAAAGCTGGTTTGGTGTTGCTGAACTCTCTCAGCTTTTGCTTGTCTGTAAAGGTTTTCTTTTCTCCTTCAAATCTGAATTTGATGGAGAAAAGAAAACCTTGCTGGGTAGAGTAATCTTTCTTGTAGGTTTTTCTCCTTCATCACTCTAAATATGTTCTGCCAGTCCCTTCTGGCTTGCAGAGTTTCTGCAGAAAAATCAGCTGTTACCTTATGGGGATTCCCTTGTGTGTTATTTGTTGTTTCTCTCTTGCTGGTTTTAATATGTTTTCTTTGTATTTAATGTTTGAAAGTTTGATTAATATGTGTCTTGGCATGTTTCTCCTTGGATTTATCCTGTATGGGACTCTCTGTGCTTCCTGGACTTGATTAACTATTTCCTTTCCCATATTAGGGAAATTTTCAACTATAATCTCATCAAATATTTTCTCAGTCCCTTTCTTTTTCTCTTCTTCTCCTGGAACCCCTATAATTCAAATGTTGGTGCGTTTAATGTTGTACCAGAAGTCTCTGAGACTGTCCTCAGTTCTTTTCTTTCTTTTTTCCTTGTTCTGCTCTGCAGTACTTATTTCCACTATTTTATCTTCCAGGTCACTTATCCATTCTTCTGCCTCATTTATTTTGCTATTTTTCCCTTCTAGAGTACTTTTAATTTCATTTATTGTGTTCATTGTTGCTTGTTTCCTCTTTATTTCTTCTAGGTCCTTGTTAAATGTTTCTTGCATTTTGTCTGTTCTATTTCCAAGGTTTTGGATCATCTTTACTATCATTATTCTGAATGCTTTTTCAGGTAGAGTGCCTATTTCCTCTTCATTTGTTAGGTCTGGTGTGTTTTTATCTTGCTCCTTCATCTGCTGTGTGTTTTTCTGTCTTCTCATTTTGCATATCTTACTGTCTTTGGGGTCTCCTTTTTGCAGGCTGCAGGTTTGTAGTTCTCGTTGTTTTTGGTGTCTGTCCCTAGTGGCTAAAGTTGGTTCAGTGGGTTGTGTAGGCTTCCTGGTGGAGGGGACTAGTGCCTGTGTTCTGGTGGATAAGGCTGGATCTTGTCTTTCTTGTGGGAAGGTCCACACCTGGTGGTGTGTTTTGGGGTGTCTGTGGACTTATGATTTTAGGCAGCCTCTCTGCTAATGGATGGGGTTGTGTTCCTGTCTTGCTAGTTGTTTGGCATAGGGTATCCAGCACTGTAGCTTGCTGGTCATTGAGTGAAGCTGGGTGCTGGTGTTGAGATGGAGATCTCTGGTTGATTTTCACCATTTGATATTACGTGGAGCTGGGAGGTCTCTTGTGGACCAGTGTCCTGAAGTTGGCTCTCCCACATCAGAGGCACAGCACTGACTCCTGGCTGCAGCAGCAAGAGCCTGTCATCCACATGGCTCAGAATAAAAGGGGAAAAAGTAGAAAGAAAGAGAATAAAATAAAATAAAGTAAGATAAAATAAAATAAAGTCATTTAAATAAAAAATAATTATTAAGAAAAAAATAAAACAAACAAACAAAAAACGGACGGACAGAACCCTGGGACAAATGTGAAAGCAAAGCTATACAGACAAAATCTCACACAGAAGCATACACATAACACACTCACAAAAAGAGGAGAAGGGGAAAAAGTAATATATCTTGCTCTCAAAGTCCACCTCCTCAATTTGGGTTGATTCGTTGTCTATTCAGGTATTCCACAGATGCAGGGTACATCAAGTTGATTGTGGAGATTTAATCCGCTGCTCCTGAGGCTGCTGGGAGAGATTTCCCTTTCTCTTCTTTGTTCACACAGCTCCCGGGGCTCAGCTTTGGATTTGGCCCCGCCTCTGCTTGTAGGCTGCCGGAAGGTTTCTGTTCTTAGCTCAGACAGGTTAAAGAAGCAGCTGATTTGGGGGCTCTGGCTCACTCAGGCCGAGGTTAGGGAGGGGTACGGATGTGGGGTAAGCCTGCGGTGGCAGAGACCGGCATGACGTTGCACCAGCTGAAGTGCGCTGTGCATTCTCCCGGGGAAGTTGTCCCTGGATCACGGGACCCTGGCAATGGCGGGCTGCACAGGCTCCTGGTAGGGGAGGTGTGGAGAGTGACCTGTGCTCGCACACAGGCTTCTTGGTGGCGGCAGCAGCAGCCTTAGCGTATTATGCCCGGCTGTGGGGTCCGCGCTGATAGCCGCAGCTCGCGCCCATGTCTGGAGCTCCTTTAAGCAGCGCTCTTAATCCCCTCTCCTCGTGTACCAGGAAACAAAGAGTCAAGAAAAAGTCTCTTGTCTCTTCGGTGGGTCCAGACTTTTCCCTGACTCCCTCCTGGTTAGCTGTGGTGCACTAGCCCCTTCAGGCTGTGTTCACATCGCCAGTCCTCTCCCTGGGATCCGACCGAAGCCCGAGCCTCAGCTCCCAGCCCCCGCCCGCCCTGTCGGGTGAGCAGACAAGCCTCTCAGGCTGGTGAGTGCCGGTCGGCACCAATCCTGTGTGCGGGAATCTCTCCGCTTTGTCCTCCGCACCCCTGTTGCTGCACTCTCCTCCGTGGCTCCGATGCTTACCCCCTCGGCCACCCACAGTCTCTACACCCGCAAAGGGGCTTCTAGTGTGTGGAAACCTTTCCTCCACAGCTCTCTCCCACTGGTGCAGGTCCCGTCCCTATTCTTTTGTCTCTGTTTTTTCTTTTGCCCTACCCAGGTACGTGGGGGAGTTTTTTGCTTTTGGGAGGTCTGAGGTCTTCTGCCAGTGTTCAGTAGGTGTTCTGTAGGAGTTGTTTCACGTGTCGATGTATTTCTGGTGTATCAGCCAGTGTTGGAGGGTCTCCTGCATAGGTGGGGGGTGGCAGTGGCTCACCGTGGGGACAAGGACACTGGCAGCAGAATTTCTGGGAAGTACTCCTTGGTGTGAGCCCTCCCAGAGTCTGCCATTAGCCCCCCTATATTGGTTCTTAAAATGCCTGCAAGAATGTATACTATCTAAGGATAAGCTAAAAAATGCATAGGGCCTATCATGTTTTCATGGAGAGGCAGGGGAAGATAACCCCCACTGAGTAAATTTTATGGAATGATTCTGAGACCAGAATAAAGCAAAATTCCTCATTTAAAAAAGTCACCTAATATTCACCCCCACCCCAGACCTTCTGCAAATCAATAAACTCACTGTTTCTTATTGGTTATTAGATGCAATCACGGTAAGTGAGGAAGTAAAACTTAGCAGTAAGTTTTGTGGATGTCACTTCTTCTGACTGCTTGCTCAATATCTTACTGACAGATGTTTGTAAAATACAGATAGCTAACATAAAATACTTACTTTTGAAAAAAAAAAGATGTATTTTCATGTGTGCGTTTTTCCTTGCTAAAGCAGTTTACAGCTGCAGCTGGTAGCATTAGAGAAGAGTAGATCCTTTGAAAGGCCAAGAAAGGCCCTTAGGGCATATTTTTATTCTAGGTCTCAGATTCCAAAAGCAACTAATAGACAACACTGGGCACAAACTCAAAAGTTGCACTCCCAACCTGAGTTGAAAATAGTGTATATTATTTATGTTTTGTCATGGAAAACTTATTAAAATGCCTGACATCTAAGCCTGAAATCAGAATCTCACTGACAATACTGAACTTGTTGTGCCTTCCATTTTACTGTCTCTCACTCTCTCTGCATCACATCTTAAAATGATATTAAGCATCATCCTTTAATTTATACCAGACCATTTGAAATAAATTAGAACAATACTAAGAACATCAAAAAGTCTTGGATTTTCTTCCTATTCAGTAAGTAAAATTATTAGTCCTTAATTATTGACTCAATAGGACAAAAGGCTTAAAAAGTAGAAAAATAAAAATAAGATAGTCTGTGACTTTTTGTAACCAAAACCAAGTCCACCATATCATTATGTCTTCAAACTCATGGTTAGTTTTTTGAGAACCACCACTGCAAAGTCTTTTTCTATATTTTCCTTTTCTTTTCTCTTTTTTTAAGTATCTTCTTGGCAACATATATATATATATATATATATATATGTATATATATATTACAATATATATTACAATAGCATCAAAGCATTCAATCTGTATTTCAGGACCGAAACTATTTCAGTTGCTCATTGAGTTATTCATTCACTCAACAAACATTTATTCAGCACCAAATATATAAGCATATGAGAGAGAAATGCTGTTTGCTCTCATGTATCTTATAAAGGGAAATATAAAAAATAACAATGTAGGTGTATGTATGTTCATTAAATGTTTATATAACATCTTGTATAAGATGTTGTTGCCTGAATATCTGTGTCCCCCTCAAAATTCATATGTTGAATTCCTAACCCCCAGTGTGATTGCTTTTGCAGATGTGGCCTTTGGCAGGTAATTAAGGTTAGATGAGATCATGAGGGTAGAGATTTTATGATGAGATTAGTGCTCGCATAAGAAGAAACACCAGAGAGCTAAGCAGCTCTCTGGGGCTCTAACTCCTTCTCTCTTTCCTTCTCCCTCTCTCTCTCAATTTCCCACATATACACACAAAGAAGAGGTCATATAAGCACACAGAGATAAGCAAGCAGTCTGCATGTCAGGAAGAGAGTTCTCACTAGGGACTGAATAGTTTGACCCCTTGATCTTGGGCCTCCCAGCCTTTAGAACTGTGAGAAATAAATTTTCATTGATTAAGACACCAGTCTGTGGTTATTTTGTTATGGCAGCCTGAGATGATTAATACGTATATGTTCATAATAATAACTGTGATGAAAGTTATGATGAGAAATGAAGAATGCTGGCAGCACTTACCAGTGAGACCTAATCTAATTTAGGGAGTTTAACAAAGTTTCCCTAGCACTTCCCTGAAGAAGTAGTATGTATTGCTGGCCTGTAATATGAGGAAAAGTAATCCAGATAAAGAGATTATAACTAAGTAATTAGGTATGTGTGGTTTAATTATTAAAGTACTATGATCATAATTGTAAAAGATCATTTTAGCTTCATTTTGAAGAATGAATTATAAAAGATCAAAGCTAGAAGCATGAAGCATATAGGTCAAGTAAAAGTTGATTATAGCTTGTGCGACAGTGGTCACAGAGGTAATAGATTTTATTAGATGAATTCTAGATGCATTTGGAGTTAGAGACAAAATTAATTGTGAATAGTTTATATGAGGGTAAAAGAAAGAATTATCAAAAACTAGATATACATTTCTAACTTGAAAAATTGTACTGCTCATGGTGGAGTTTTCTAAGGGGAAGAACCTTCTCAGACTGGCAGAGGTACAGATTTGGGGAAATAATCAGTAAGCCTTTTGGGCCCATGTTAAGTTTGAGTTGCCTACTAAACATTTAAGATAAGGTATCAAGTGAGCATTGAATATGCATATCTGAAATTTTGTAGAAAAGGCAATCAGTGTTGAAGATTCAGAATAGAATTATAGATTATAATTGTTTTAAATCCAAAAGCCTGAATGCATGCTCACTGGAGAGCATAGATACAATCATAAGAGAAAACCCAAGATGAATCCAAAGCTTTAAGTAGGAGAGAGGGAGGAGCTAACAAAAGAGAAAGGAAAGGAGTTGTCAGTGAGATAGAAAAACCCATAAAATGTAAGCTAAAAGAAAGCAAACAAAAAGGTAAAAGTTATTACTTTTTCCAAATACATCTGAGTTTAAAAATATGAAAAGATAAATTGATCATTGGATTTAGAAAGCTGGAAATAAGGGACAACATTAAAAGAAAAAGTCTCAATGGAACTATAGAGAGAAATAGTAGAAAACTGCCATAAAGACAAAAAAGAAAATTGTTATTGAGATAAGAGAAGAAATTATTTAGAAAAACAAAGAGATACAAGAAAATAAAGTACCCAAACCCATGGCCCCAAGTACAGGAGTAAATGGGGGGAAAATACAGATTTCCCTTGAAAAGGCTTTAAGGAAATCAGTTATTAGAAGGAAACCAACAGTGAATTTACAATACGAAGTAAAGACGAAGGGAACATTTTAAAAAAATTGAATATATGGACAAATTTGTTAGTAAGAAAGGAATTTTAGAAGAGGGAAGTATGAGAATCTGTATCAGATTATTGGATGTGCAGGGTAGTGTGCCAGTGAGGGTCTGGGCTAGATCTCTTCTTCCTAAGGTAAACAGATACAAATCATTATAGGTTTTCTGGAGATATGTCATATATAAGGAATGAATTCTAGGGAATTCACAAATAGAGATATTTATGTTATAGATATTGATTACAGACTTACATTTAAAATTATACTGAACTCTTTTATGAGGCCTTCCACAAGCCTCTTCTGGCTGAGTTTTATTCTTGTCTTATATGTTCATATATTGCTACATACATATCTCCATTCTTTCCATTATTTTGTTTCTCTCATTTTCTGTCCATGAGTTTTTCTCTCCCACTACATCTTTTGAGAGGAGAGATTGTGTATTATATTTCTTTGGATTCTGGGTACATAGAATAGTGCTTATGAAGTGCATACAAAGCACTAGAAATGTATCAGTTGATGGCATTCATTGACTTCAAGCATCAGGAAGGGGGAAAATACTCATGTGTCATCCAGGGGACATTGTAATGAGATTTTCTTCATAGGCTTCTTAATATGTAATATGAAATATAAAGTTTTAATTCCCAAGAACATGGGTCTTTTTTTTTTTTTTCTTGGAGGGTTGTGTTGGAAGTACAATTTTATCAAAGAGATTCAGTCTCGTAAGAAGAAAGAATCATGTTAGCGTTTCTTAGTCTTTATCTTTTTACACCTGAAAAATAAACAACAACCTGTTTGTAAGCAGAGAAACTTAAAATTGTCTAATTGTTTCAATCAGAGAAAATTTAACACAGGGAATTGGTTACAGTTTACTGAAGACCAAAAGAACATAGTTTATGAGAAAGTAAGTAGAGATTAGAAACAGCAGAAAGTACAACCACTACTAAGACTGGAAAACTCATAAAAGAAGAGATGATATGAGAGCCCCGAAGCTGGTACTCTATAGCAAGGGCTAAACCTCAGCAGGAACTGAGACCCAGAGGGAAGGGCTGTTTTGTAGGAAAGAGAATAATGGAAAGTAACAGCTGATGCCAGTGAGTCTACTGGAAGCAGAGAAGAGAGCTTAGAAATAATCTCACTTCTTTCCTACACTTGACCTATATTCTTCTGATTCCAGAGGGCAGACACTTAGACAATTTTGTTCTACAATACTAAGGACAGCAAGAAGAGGAAGTGTTAGGAATGCATCTAAGAGGAAATAGACCAGTTACTGGCACACATTCTTAGATAATAGGTATTCAAAGATAAATCTCTCAAACATATCTTACTAAATAATATAAGATGATGACAAAACACAGTTGTATTATTACTATAGAACAACTTGGCTGAAACTGTGAATGCTTGGATGCATTTAGAAGTATTATCCATTTATTCATAAATTGGTATTAGTATAGAAAAATCTATGACTAAATCTTTATTCCCTCATTTGGTTCACACATCAGAAAAAAAAAATCCATTCTTTTCTGGTTTAGAAAGAATAGTATTAAGATGGTAGAGTTCACTGACTTTTGAAAGCATAGGAAGAAATTGATTGAGCAATATTTCTCGCCTCAGATCAGTGTTGTATGCCATTTTTAGTTTGAAATTACCCATTTGACTCTGCTGCAGGAAAATTATGTTGGACAATTTAAGTAATAGCAATCAAAATTAACGATTATGTTCATTAAATTCAAATGCACTAGAAGAATTGGCATTGAAATCATGTTCCACCATCCAAAAGGAACACTTTATTTTCAATGTTTTTTCTTAATACTTTTCATATGTAATGACATAGAATAAGTCAAAATCACTCCCATATATTCAACCAATAATTTATTTGTTGGGGATTCAGTTTCAGCTCAGTTTTGTTCCTTAATAGGATGTATTTATTTAAAAAATAGAAGGGGGGGGAATATCTTCAACTAAACATTATAGATACTTCTGATTAATATTGTTGATATTAGTGGATATTTTCCCCCTAAATTCAGTGGGACTTTTGGCAAATCAATTGCTATTTTCCTGTTACTGAACAAATAATAAATCAGCCTGGTTGAGAGCAATGACAAAAATCATATCAACTAGTAAATTGAAATACACCTTAGCTTTTAGCACCTTCTCGGGCTTACCTGATCAGAGTTTTCCAGGCAAAGACAAAGTGGACCAGGGAGGAGTGGGGAGCTATAGATAGGTAGTCTGGACAGTAGAAATAAATACCCTGTGCAAGAGCCTAGAGGGAAGAGAAAGCATGTCATATCAGGGACCAGCAAATAATTCTATCTAGGTAAAATGTTGAGTACTAATGCAAATGTGACAGAATATAGAGCCAGAGTGTTAATAAGGAAAAACCCACGTCATGAAAGCACTGGAATTTGGAAAATTATCCAGAGTGATGGAATTTCATTGACTTTTTGAAAGGGAGAAACACGATCACATTTTCATTTTATAACATCCTTTCCTTAGTATTGAGAAAATATTGATAGCGATATTGCATTAAATTGAAAGGAGAGAGAGCAATTCAAATGTTGTTACAATTATCCTTGAAAATGATATTAGTTCCTGAGCTACTTAGAGGTGAGAGGGATAAGAGAGAATTAGGATTATTTAAAAGCCATAAAGAAGAAAGCAATGAATAGTCTTTCATTAGATGAGACATATGAGTTAGAAGGAAGTTAATCCAAAACCATGGTTAAACCCTGAACTCTTTCTATTCTGTGTTTGCTCTTGTGTAGCTTCACCTGGCTGGAGGGAAAACACAACCACATGGACTGGGTCTCAGTTAACATGTGCATGGTTTTTCAGTGCTTCCTGGTTCTCAAACCTTACTCCGCTAAGTCACTTACTCTCCCACTACCAAGAATCACTGTTTCACACATTTTCATCTCTAGTCAGTTGCTCAGTATTTCCTTTCATACTCATCCTCAGGTGATACCCCTGCTGTGTACTTCACTGGGATAATTGGAAGGAATTTCATAGACTTCTATTGTCATATCTACACATCTACCTGCACAAATATATGCAAACACTTTCTTTGGCCTAGTTATTGATAATTCTCTCTAAAACATGCCCCTTTTTGTGGATATTAGATCTAATACCTTGTTACCATAATTACCTTACCTCCAAAAACTTAATGTCAGAGCAATAATTCTTTGGTGATGTAGTCAAGTTTCATGGCCTTAAAAACCATCTGTATATTGATAACTCCCATTTTTTTTCTCCAGTACAGTTCTACATCCTGATATTCCACCACTCTAGACATTTCCACTTGGATATCTAATATACCTCAAATTTAATATGACCAAGATAGAATTGCTCCTTTCTTCTCAAGCCTGCTTCACCAATAACCTTTCTTCAATTAGTTGACAACAACTCAATCTTTCCACTTGTTTGGAACAAACATTTTTAAGTCATTCTTTGTTTTTCTCTTTCTCTTATATCCTGTGTTGAATATGTTACAAGTCTTATGTGTTCAACATTCAAAATACATCTAAAGTACTGTCACTTATCATCCTATACTACTATCTTCTGGCCCAAGCCACTGTTATTTCTTTCTTTGGATTAGCACAAATAGCCTTCTAATAGATTCCCCTGCTTCCATGCTTGGACACCAACAGTCTATTCTTTATTCTTCAGCTAGAGTCAGTGAATCATGTCACTCTTCTGTCATCCAATATCTCATAATTCTTCTCATTCCACAAATGCAATGCCAAAGCCATTGAAATGGTCTACAGGGTCCTTCTATACTTCCCTCATTACTTCTAGGATGTTAATTCCCCGTTACCATTGACTTCATCATCTACTTTTCACTCATTGCTTATTCATCTCCAGCTATACCAGCTTCCCTGGCGTAATTAAAATATGCTAGGAATATTCTAATTTTAGTGTTGTTGTTGTTGTTGTTTTTCCTGGATATTTCCTCTGACTGGATCAGACTGGATCACTCAATCCCCAGTTATTCACTTGCATAATTCCATCACTTCTTTCAAAGCTTGGCTTAAATCTTATCTTCTCAATTAAGTCTACTCCTGACTACCCTATTTAATACTACAAGCTTCCCACCAACCTGGACCTCTTTAAATCTCCTTTAGCTTACTCTCATCTCCATTTTAAAAATATAATTTACTTATTTACTGTATTTACTGGTAATTTTTATCTCATCTCTATATTAAAAGCTTAATAGGTCACATGTCTATGCTGCCTTTTCACAGATATATCCAAAATAATGAAAACAAAATCAAGAGCACAGTAGGTGATAAATAAACATTTATAAAATTAAAGAATGTATGCATGGTTTTCTCTGGGTATACTCCCAGTAGTGGGATTTCTGGGTCACATGGTAATTCTATTTTTAGTTTTTTAAGGAACCTCCATACTGTTCTCCATAGTGGCTGTATCAATTTACATTTCCACCAACTATGCAAGAGGTATACCAAAGGAGAAGGTGGGGGTTGGGATGAATTGGGAGATTGGGATTGACATATGTACACTATTGATACTATGTATCAATAGCACAGAGAACTCTACTCAATGTTCTGTGGTGACCTAAATGGAAAGGAAATACAAAAAAGAGGGGGTATATGTATACATATAGCTGATTCACTTTGCTGTACAGTAGAAACGAACACAACATTGTAAAGCAACTATTCTCCAATAAGAATTTTTTTAAAGAATTTGATTTTTGAAGAATGGAATAATGCCATTTGCAGCAACATGGATGGACCTAGAGATTGTCATACTGAGTGAAGTAAGTCAGACAGAGAAAGACAAATATATGGTATTGCTTATATGTGGAATATAAAAAAATGAACTTACCTACAAAACAGAAATCGAGTTACAGATATAGAAAAAAAACTTATGGTTACCAGGGGTAAGGTGGGGAGGGATAAATTGGTATTGACATATATACACTACTATATATAAAAGAGATAACTAGTAAGGACCTACTGTATAGCACAGGGAACTCTACTCAATACTCTATAATGGCCTATATGGGAAAAGAATCTAAAAAAGAGTGGATATACGTATATGTATAACTGATTCACTTTGCTGTACACCTGAAACTAACACAACATTGTAAATCAACTTGTACTCCAATAATTTTTTTTAAAAAAAAATGATGCATACATGAAGTCTGTTACTTTTGCCCAATTTTTTCTAAAGGCATTTCTGTTTGAAGTGTAAACATCTTTCTTTTCTTTTTGTTTTTTTTCTTTTATTATTATTTTTTTCTTCAGCATCCCACCCTGAGGTCATAGAGATCATTAGATCTAAATGACTGAATAAGATAGATGCCAGGAATATAAAGAAAAATACCTTAAAATATCAATATATCAAATGTTATCCAGTGGCTATTTGTTTTTTGGGTTTTTTTTAAGTTAGTCCTTTGAACCATCTGGAGGTTGTGTTAATATCCACATTTTATATAGGAGGCATAGGACATGCAGAAAAATTAAGTAACATGCCCAAGGTCATACAACCAGAAAATGGTACAACTACTGTCTGAGCAGAAGAATTTTCACTCTAGCAGAAGAATTTTCAATTTTTTCCCTCCATTTTACATGGAGAACAATTATAATATTCTAGTTTTTATTTCTTATCTCTATTCTAAATGCCCTGTTTCTTCATATATTTTCTACTTTCTCATCACTCTAATCACATTTTTTAGGCTATAGAATTTGTCAGTGATTACAGCCTGTCCCCCCAAATCAAAGTGCATTTCTTTATCAAGTCTCAGTTTCAGTTTGGGTGTATAAATATGGTAATATGTGTCACTGGATTATTTCTTTTGAAGCAAAACTTGTTCATTCCAGTAACATAATAACAGTGATATTGGTGTTTGCCATGGCATGACTAGCATATTTAGCTCTCTCTATGGTGACCAGGAGGAAATATTAATACATGCATTTTTTCCCAGATGCTTGCTTGCATTCCACCTTTGTGCTTCTCATCTGTCCTTAATGTCTCTCTTCCTTTTACCTTTATAAAAACCCTAATAAATATGAGGTATATTGCTAGGCACTAGGAGCACAGATGTAAAAACAGGCATAATCAAGGCATTCAAGGTACAAATTAGGGAGATACCTGCATACATCAAACTGGGATACATTCTTCTCTAAATGCTGTGATGGAGATATATGCAAATAGGGGAAATTAGGTTTTATTAGCATCTCATTATTTTTTCTAAGTATATGTTTCTGTGTGTGCTTACTTAAAACAATTAATTTGAACTGAGTCTTTGTCATTTAAAAAAAAAAAAACCCTACTTCTGTTTTTAGGAGTGATTATGTAACACGAAGATACAGGAATTACTTGTCACACGTTCTCTGGGATTTCAGAGTTTTTATTTAAATAACATTGAAGATGTCATAGTAATTTAGTTTCAACCTTTGAGAAAAATGGTCTACAGAGACTGAGCATATTGTGAAGCTTTTTACAGACTTAAACCAGAACTATTTTAAGGACAATTTAACTTTAAGCTAGAAGATGCTTTAAATAGTAGTAGCATGCCTTTTGAATTTAATGGCTGTACAACTTCAATCACGAATACTTTCTCAAATTCTTTTTCAAACTGAAAATTAAAGAAGATTGTTAAATACTCTAACCAGATAAAACTTAGATGAAACTTTTGTTCCAGATATTGTTGTACTTGTTTGGTTGAGTCAAATTCAATATTATTGTGAATGTCAGAAGGAATTTGGCATCAGCGCTGCAAATATTTTGTTTGAAAATGTGTATTTAAACAGCTGAGTTAACATAGAGACATCTGTGCATCTTTCTAGTAACGAGGGACCCAAAGTATGTTTTCTAGACATTGGTGCTAGCAAAGACCGGTGTGTCAAATCCTGGGATGAGTGAAAAGTATGAATTCATCACTCTGAAAGCAATGCTTTTTATTGATCTTTGGGAAAGAAAGAAGGGAAATTCAGAGAATTACACAGGAAAAGATACGTAGAATAGAAATTTTTCATGTGATGATCATCAAACATCTTTGGAACTCCTTTCTTTGGCTTGGGAAATTTCTCCTACTGTGATTCACATCTACCAGTGTAAAAGCCAAAACTTGCCTTTCTAGTCATAGGACCAGAGATAACACAGGTCTGTGATTCAAAAGTGAGAAAGCACAGATGCACAGAATTCTATTTTTCTTGAGGAGGCATTGGAGATATTTAGCTTTAGGAGGACAGCAGGATCAGGAATTTTGCTGGCCACTCCCTTGATTTACCTATAAAAGCCAAGATGTCTTTGATGAACTACCCATTGCAGAATGGTTGTAGCAGTAGTTTCTTCCCTAAAGCAATTCCCATACTAGCCTATGTACTTTTCCTGCTTAGTAACTTCCCCTGCCAAACTCTCTGGCACTACTGGAGAGTCCGTGAGGTATGAAATATTGTTTAATGAATTTATTGTCTGATATAATTCTGATTGTTGTAACCAAGAACTCTGTGTGATACAAGTGCCTTCATATCATGGCTCAACTTTTTCATGGCTCTTTGGACAATTTTCTCAATTTCCTTGCCCTTCTGCTTCTGTCACAACTTTCTAGGAAAACACATACACACACACACTTTCATTTATATTTTGGTTTCCTCTTTACCTTCGTGCAGACTTCTGATAGCTGCTGAAAAAAAAAATCACAAAACTGGGCTTGTGACATCATGATAAATTCATATTAATCAATCTCAATTTGTCCCTTCTCATCAACATTTAAATATTCTCAAAGTTCTGAAATATTGAAAATTATATATTTCCCATTGTACCTTATCTATATTAGCTACTCGTTTTAACTCTTCCTTTTTTCTGATCTTAATAGGCCTTTGTCACTCATAACAACTTCAAGGTTTTTTGGTTGAAGTGACCACACAGTACAGTGGAGATAAAGCCAGGAAAGTGGGTGATTTAGTTTGGATGACAAGAAGGTCCATGGTGGGACCATTTCAAGAAGCAGTACTTGTCTTGCCTGTAAGTGGGCTTGGATAAGCCTGTGTTTATAAACCCTCTGGTTAAGACAGAATTTATATATCATCTTATTATGGTTGACAGGAGAAAATAAATCATATGAAGGACTTAAAATATTCTTTTCTTTTGAAAATATGAATTTTAATTTTAAAAAATTCTAGAAATGTAGTTATATCAAACTTAACACTCTTACCACCTTTTTTGTAAAACACTCATCCCTTGATTTCCCTGATACTAAATTCTGAGTTTTCCTATACCTCTGTCCTTCTCCATCTGTGCTCTAATTCCCAATACTCAACTATAAAATAAATGTTCAGTAGTTTGAATGTGTCTTAAACTCAACACATCCACATCTGAATTCTCTATCACTTTAAAAGCTTTTTACTTTCCTCCTCTTCCCCTGTCTATCTCTTCTTCCCATACTTCTCTCTGTCCTAGGAAATATCTGTGACTCTGTCTTCTCCCTCACTTCTCATATTCCATCAAACACCAGTCTTAAAACCGTACCACCACTTATCTGTCTGTAAAATTCACCTACTTTTTTCTTTCTCTATATATACTATGTTATTGAAGACACCATCACTTTTCACCTATATTACTGTAAAAGGTCTGCTGATTAGAAATCATGTCTATCCTCTTATCCCCTTCCAATCTATACTCCACAATGAAGCCGTAAAAATAATTCTAAAACATTGACGAGTAAATGTCTTCCCTTGTGTGAATCCTTTCCAAAGCTAACTTTGAAACTAATGATGTTGCTTACTACTACTTATTCTCCTGGTCAAGACTTAAATATACTTTTTAGAGAAGTGTTTCAAAACTCGCTACAAATAGTAATTTTTATTTTAGATGATAAGAATTAGGACAAAAGTGATTTCTTGTGTATCCCTTAACTACTTATTGTGGATATAGATGATTTTACTACTTTTGTCTTTTAACCTTTCTTCTAGTTTTATAAGTGGTTGATCTACTACTTATACTGTATGTTTGCCAGTGAGATTTTTCCTTTCATAATTTCACATTTCTAGTTGTTATCTTTTCTGCTTAGAGAAGTCCCTTTAACATTTCTTATAAACCTGGTGTAGTGCTGCTGAACTCACTTAGCTTTTGCTTATCTGTAAAATTTTTATTTCTATTTCCAATCTGAATGATAGCCTTCCTGGGTAGAATATTCTTGCTCATAGGTTTTTTCTTTCATCACTTTGAATGTATCATGCCACACCTTTCTGGACTGCAGAGTTTCTGCTGAAAAGTCAGCTGAGAGTCTTATGAGTTCCGTTATATGAAATTAGTTTTTTCTTGCTGATTTTATGATTCTCTCTTTATCTTTAATTTTTGCCATTTTAATTATATTGTGTCTTCATTTGGACCTCTTTGAGTTCAGCTTGTTTGGGACTCTCTATGCTTCTTAGACCTGGATATCTGTTTCCTTTAGCAGGTTAGGGAAGTTTTCAGCTATTATTCCTTCAAGTAAGTTCTCTGCCCCCTTCTTTTTTCTCCTTCTGGGACCCCTATAATACTTGATGTTCCTTAGAGATCTCTTAACCTATCATCATTTTTTTAAATTATTTTTTCTGCTCAGCTTGGGTAATTCCCACAATTTACTTTCACTAAAATTAGTATGTACACTACCATGACCTAGAAACTTAAAATATATGGCTGGGCCATGAGTAGTGAAGAAACCAATAGGGGCTGGAATGGTGGCATTCCATGTTTCAGTGGCAAAACTTTCACTAAAATTACTATGTACACTACCATGAGAAGTAGATCACACTTTTAATGAAATAGTAGTGCACTTTGGTTGTTATCCATGTTGTTTTTGCTAGGTATCTCAGAATGAAATTAGTGTGTTAAAGAATTGGTTGATTTGCATACAGGTGTGAGAAGAGTCCAGAAGTTCATGGACTTTAGAATTGGAAAAGACAGCTGCTTCTCCATTCTAATGAATAAACAACAAGTTTGAGAAACACATGAGAAGGAAACATGCAAGGAAGCCTTTCAACTGAGCAAATCTCCCTGTTATAACAGATAAGATTAAAGGTATTGAGTCCAGTAATTTAGGGGAAAAAATTTGACTAAGTTTTAGCCTTCTCTAAAACTGCAAAAACATCAAAATTGTCTCTGCCAAATCAAAGAGCAAAAGACATGGGGCAAAGAAAGCAGGGAAATACAGCAGATCTGAGAATTTGTATAGTTGCCAAAGAAATGAATCTGTACTGAATGGGTAATCACAAGATACCTAAAAAAATAAAAAAATAACACTCAATCATTTTTGAGCAGGCAGTAAACTAAGAAAAGTAGTCAGTCCTCAAAGAGAGCACATACCCCATTGTCAACTTCACATTGGCTGAGGAAGATAATAGGAAAGAAAGAAATCTCCTTCCCAGAGGGTAAAGCCAGCATCCCCAGAGGAAAAGAAGGAACGTACTCACAGAGAACAAAATCAGTGCCTTAACAGGAAATGAGAACATCCTCTCCCCAGAATAGGAGCCCCGGGTGCACATAGCATTTCAGGATGCTGTGGACCAGTGGCCGTATCTCTTCATATGGACTCTTGCTGAACAGGCAACTGAATTTTGGTATACGGGATATGAAGGATGGATAATATTTTTTTTCACAGCTCCTCAGATTGAAAATGACCTTATCTAAAAAAAAATATGAAAACTATAGTGTATTACAGCTTAGTCTTTGAGCTCAGTCTTGAATTTGAATGGGATTTGAGGCTTGTCTTCCTTCGGGAGGGTTCTATCTGTTTGGCATGAATCAAATATTTGACAATCAGGTAGTGAACTGTGATAGTCATTATTTGTATTCACCAATATTAGGTTTACTTCTATTTCCCTAAATTAAGACATCACATCCTAGGCTGTCTGCACATGAATGGGCCCCCGTGATTACTTCTAACCAATGCTAATGCAGTGAAACCCATGTAATGTGAGATTTTTCCATTCTCTCTCTTCTCTACTTTTTCAGTAACTATGGAGGTAGCCTCAGTAAGATGATTGAATCACAAGGTAAAAACACCTTAAATCGCTGCTTGGCAGAATAATCTTTATAAATCTGTATGATAGACAAACATTTGATGTGATAGCCTATAGCAATCTCTAGCATAATCTAGCCAATTCTGACTGAGAGAGTTAAAGAATTTCTAAAATTTCTTCTCATTTAGGGCATGATGCTTCTGAATTATTTTGGGCTCAGAATAATCAATGTTTTTCATTTCCTTTACAATATTGTTCTCTGTGACATCAAGCTAACGGCGATGCTGCAAAGCCACTATTATTTACTACGTAAATTTTGATCCTGGTCCCTTGTTATCTTATAAGAAAATATCAACAGATGGCTTTCAGAGTAAGTTCACTGCATGCACTAACATCAAGCACTATATCAATACTGTTGCCTGGCTGAGAATAATTGTAAGGCACCTTCATTGTAACAATGCATCTTAATTTCAGAAATGTTTTTAAAAGTTGATGAAATACAGCATATCCCTCAAAATTTGTTGGCATACTGACACTTTGTTAGGAACTTTTAGATACTGTTCTCTAAAAAAAAACAAGTTAAAACAAGGAAAAATAAAATGGAACTCAGCAAATTGATTCATCAAGAAGCCCAAGAAGATAGTGTAGAATAGGTCTAAAGAATAGACCAGATTGTACAATGAAGGCTCTAGTATATATAGATAGGCAATAAGTAAAAAGTAAAATGAAAATAAATAAAAAATAAAGGTCGGGCTTCCCAGTGGTGCGGTGGTTGGGAGTCCGCCTGCCGATGCGGGGATGCGGGTTCGTGCCCCGGTCCGGGAGGATCCCACATGCCGCGGAGCGGCTGGGCCAGTGAGCCGTGGCCTCTGGGCCTGCACGTCTGGAGCCTGTGTTCCACAGCGGGAGAGGCCGCAGTGGTGAGAGGCCCGCGTACCGCAAAATAAATAAATAAAGGTCTCTTCTCTCTCTCTCTCTCTCTCTCTCTCTCTCTCTCTCTCTCTCTCTCTCTCTCTCACACACATGCACACACACACAGTGAATTATGAACTGAACAAAGTATGTGATGTTATACATCTTTTGAATAAAATGTAAAAATCCTTATAAGAAAGTTCTGCAAGAGGAAAAGAAAGAAAATAATAAGTCTAATAATAATAATAACAAAAGCTGTATATGATTGAAAATATAACCAGAGTATATACTTTGGCTCTGTAATTAACAATACTTGCTTAATTATAAAAATAATGACTTTTTGTTGATTGAAAAATAAAAATAGTACTATAATTGTTTAGCAAAAATGGCAATGGACAGATGGAATTTATAAAGGAGGGCCCAAATCTCACCTCCAAGTGGAAAATGTAAATAGATAATGACTGAATTTGATAATCCAAGGGATAGTATATAGACAAATGATTCAGATACTGAATAGAACTATCAGGAAAAAAATTAAAATAATTAAACTTGTTATCTCTGGAAATAATTGCAGGATGGGAAGTGTTTATTAGGGAAAACAATGTTCATTTTAAATCCATCCTTGACAGTTGATATTTCAACTGCACACGTGTCACATTACTAATATTAAAAAATTTTATAAAAATAATTTAAGTATCACATCTCCATATTTATATGAAGATACTTATTAATGTGAAACTAACGACTTCCACTATCATAGAGAGTGAAGTAAGTCAGAAAGAGAAAAACAAATACCGTATGCTAATGCACAAAAGCGGTACTGATGAACCTAGTGGAAGGGCAGGAATAAAGACGCAGACGTAGAGAACAGACTTGAGGACACGGTGGGGGGAAGGGGAAGCTGGGACGAAGTGAGAGAGTAGCGTGGACATATATACACTACCAAATGTAAAATGGATGGCTAGTGGGAAGCAGCTGCATAGTGCAGGGAGATCAGCTTGGTGCTTTGTGACCACCTAGAGGGGTGGGATAGGGAGGATGGGAGGGAGGTTCAAGAGGGAGGGGATATGGGGATATATGTATACTTACAGCTGATTCACTTTGTTGTACAACAGAAACTAGCACAACATTGTAAAGCAATTATACTCCAATAAAGATATAAATACATAAATAAATAAATAAATAACCACTTCCAAGTATCTGGCATGCCATTGTATATTTAGAGCTTAGGTATACTTTCCTAAGTTACCCCTACCACTTGGCCTACACCAAAGATTAAAAGTGAAACTCCTATATTCGTTTATGCTCAATATTGTGGATAAGTTTTGGGGCGTCTGGATTATACTGTCTTCCTTTAAAGCAGAGATCAGCAAATTATGGTTATGGATTAAATCTGCTTAATGCATATTTTTGTAAATAATGTTTTGTTGGAACACAGCCCCATTTATTTGTTGACCTATTGTCTAAGGCTCCTTTCTACCTGCAATTGCAGAGTTGACTAGGTGTGGCCCTCAAGCCTGAAATATTTACTATTTGTCCTGTTACAAGAAAAGTTTTCAAGCCCTGCTTTAAAGGGTGTTACGATTCCTTCTGGCAGGCAGTCAGGATTGGTTTTATTCTTTGTTTTATTTCAGTTTTATCCTTAGCCCAGAATGTTGTCCTTCGGTCATGGTCCTTAACTCCTAAGTGGCTTTTATGGAGTCTTACTTAACTGAATACTGGAAATGCACAGTGAGGCATCTGTAGTCTAATTAGGCTGGTCCAATATCTCCCTGACATGCATGTCCCACTGAATCTTTCCCTGCATGTATGTGGCTTCATCTTCTGCCAGGCTCCTGCAGGAACCCCCCATGTAGATTTAGGGATTGCCCTCTGTGTAGCTCCCTTCTTCTAGTAACCTGCTCCATAAATTCCAGCTACCTCAGGAGCCTTGAAATCTGCTATCTGCCTCCTGGGCACACCAAAGAACTTTGTGCCCTACTTGGTCTCTACCTCTCTTTACCATGGCCGAAAATTGACCCTGGAAGAACGGTGGTGTGAAAGTAGAAATGTGTGTTTCCTTTCTCTGAAGGATTGTAGTTCTGTGAGGTCTGTTATCTAATGCCTGAAAACAGTTGTCTCATATATTCTGCCCAGTTTTATAACTATTCAGGCAGGAGAGTTCATCCAGTATCAATTACTCCTAGTGGCTAGAGTGGAAGAATCTAGGCAACGCACATTTTAATTGTAGTGATTGGCAATGGTACAATATCAGGCTTTGGTATAAATTAAAAATAGCTTACCTGGGCTTCCCTGGTGGCGCAGTGGTTGAGAGTCTGCCTGCTGATGCAGGGGACACGGGTTCGTGCCCCGGTCCGGGAAGATCCCACATGCTGCGGAATGGCTGGGCCCATGAGCCATGGCCGCTGAGCCTGCACGTCCGGAGCCTGTGCTCTGCAACGGGAGAGGCCACAACAGTGAGAGGCCCGTGTACCGCAAAAAAAAAAAAAAAAAAAAAAAAAAAAAAAATAGCTTACCTGTCAGTAATCATTAGCTCATGCAGTCTTCCAGCTCTGCAGGATCTGAGGTGACCTCAGTTCCCAGGCCATAAGCTGTTCCTCAGCCCCATAGTAATAGTGCTGTCTGAAACCCAGACAAGGCTCAACTCCAGCCCGAAGATACAGCTTCAAAGGAAGAAAGCCTTTGATATTTCCTTGACGTTTGTTGCCCCATAATGTATAGGCCAGTCTGCTCCTATGCCTCCTCCCTGACTTCTGGCTCTGCAGATTCATTACAGACTTCAGTTTCTCTCTGATGTTCTTTTGCATTTGACTATAGCCCTTAGTCTCTCTCTTTCCCTCTGTGACTTCCACTTAACTTTGACCACACCCAAATTACTTCATTATCATGATTAACCCCAAATATGCATCATTATCAAATTACTCTAATACTAATTCAATAATAATATGATAATATTAATAACGATAGACAGTCATTTATCTCAGACTGTGGAAAGCATACCCATGTTAAGAAGAGATAGAATCTGTGTTTGCAAACAAATTTATTGTTATATATAAACCTTATATGTGTAAGGAAAGTGAAAATTCCCCAACAATCTGAAGTCTGCTACGAAGTAGCCCTCAACATGTTTGGGATTTCTTTGGAATTCCCTGATTTAACTAAAAAAAATAAAATAAAAAATAAATGTTTCTTCCCATCAACATTTTATGTAACATAAAGTGGTTTAAATTAAAAGTTAAATCAATTAACTTCCTCTGTGTACTACCAGAAATATTTCAGGTAGGAGTAAATAATATTTGTAGTGAGATAACTGAATAAAATTTACTAACCAATTTTTTAAATCTTTCACAACAAGAAATTTGGAGAAAGAGAATTTAGGAATAGTGCAGGGTCCTAACGATTTCACAAAAGAAAAAAAATACTAAATTTCTGCTTTTTCACTCTTACTGTGTAGTTTTCTTAACTCATGATTACAAAACAGCTAATTAAACTCCAGTGTATATTTTCACCCAAGGCAAGAAAAAAGGTAAGGTATTGACCAAAAACACATTTTTTTCCTAGAAACGCCCCCAAGACTCACATTTTCCTGGACAGACATACTTCACATGGCTACCCCTCAAGCCTCTCTAATATATACCAGCAAATGAGAAAGGAATTAGAATTGAGTTTTTGCTCATCAGACACCATTGCTTCAAAAAATTTTTTTATTCCCCAAAGAAGCACCATGTTTCTTTCATGGCTTCTGGCATATCCCTGAAACCCCTGGCATATCCCTGGATCATACACCAGAATGAAAACAAGGATATTACACATAAAATGTATTTCTCTGTATCTTCTAGCACAAAGTTTGTGTGTGGCTACATCCTGCTGACACATTTTCTTGGTTCCAGTTCTGGCATGTTTTGCTTCTCTTTCCCCATCAATAGCTCCTCAACCTCTACACACACACACACACACACACACACACACACACACACACACACACGCACGCAGTACTAGCTCTTTACATAGAAAAAGTCAGTCACGGGGGAGGGATGCAGCGTGGTGGTGGTGGTGGGATGAATTGGGAGATTGGGATTGACCTATATTCACTAACATGTATAAAATAGATAACTAATAAGAACCTGCTATATAAAAAATAAATAAAATAAAATTCAAAAGAAAAGAAAAAAGCATTATAAACACAGAATAAATCACCATTGAAAAAAGAAAAAAAAAAGAAAAAGTCAGTTAGATAACTAGGTTCTGTGTCCAATCTTATAACTGGTACTATAGGCTGATGGTTGACAATACATTTCCTTTTTTTTTCATCGGTAGAGATTCACATGACTAATAACTTTCAGTTTTTATATTCACAACACTAAAAAAGCATATTGATATTAAAGTGAAAAGGAATGTTTCTTTTTACTTTGTTACATATGTGTATATGTTTTAAGATAAACTGTTTTACTTTAAAAGCTAATTCAATTTATTTCAATGCTCCAGAATTTTTTAAATTGCATTATTATCAGTAATAAACATTTACTCACAATCTATCTCATAATTATTATAATACAACCACAAAACCATGATAACTGCTGTATTCTGTATTGTAGGCAGATTTTATGAAAGGCTTTTGTTCTTCTTTTAAGCACTTGGTTGGAATAAACTATATTTTCATTTTTTGTTTACTTATTAGTTTATAATGCAGGGAAAATATTCTAGGAATAAATATAGGTGCAGCACAATCTATTTAAGTCCTCATAAACTGGACTAAGTAGTGAAGTCTTAGGAAATAGCCTTTATTGTTAATTTGATGTTGCTATTTTTAGGATTTTATTTTCTCTAGTAACAGTGATTTGATGGCTTTTGTGGGTTAGTGGAAAGCATGTATTGTACAAAAATATTATATTTTAAAATTAAATTAAGTTTCTCTCTATTCTCTTCTCAAACTTGTTATTCTGTTGCTTAGGGCAGGCTCTTGGTGACAATGACTGCTGTGCTGCAGATATTCCTTGATGTTGGATAATAAAATCCCTGTGGGGAAGCTACACCTTTGCCTAGTGCCAACACATTCTTGGCAGCCAGAACTTTTGCATGATAAATGTTGCAATTAAAGCTATTGAGTTGTGCATAAAATAACCTTCTTCAATCTTGTTTCAAATTTATCTGAAGGCTATTAAAAGAACATAAAAATATGAAGTAGAATTTTCAAATAAGGAAAGTGTGTATAATTTACATATCTCATAGCTTAATAATATTAGTAATAGCAATACATTTTAAAAAGAAAACTTTCTTTTACCAAAAAGAGAATGTTATTTTGTGAGAGTCCAAAAGTAGAGGAAATACAAGATTAACTAGCATGACTTCACTTGATTATTGTTAAGAATATATTCTTTTAAAATGTATATTTAATAGAAGGGCATTTTTCTCTACTACTTTCTATTAGTGGTTAACTCTAATTTTTTGGAAGCAGGAAAAAATTACCACTTAGAGCTATGTTTCTTTTTTAACTTAATTTATATTGTTTGATCTTTAATTCCTATATAGACATATTTTAAATTTTAATTATATGTATAGGTGTAATTGTATACATTCTTGTAATTTTTGTCCATCTTTTCTTTCCTTCTTTGAGTTGATTTTGCTCTCCCTGTCTTCTCCTTTATCAGCCTGAATCACCTCCACTTACCCCCAATATTTCCGTGCATCACCTTAGGACAAATTCTTTCATCTTTTACTGGTATCCATATGATACTATTACACAAATGTATATATGAATGCACAAGAGTTCATACACCCGTCAGGCACACATATAGAATGAGAAGTTTTATTTGTTCGTGTTTCTTCTAAAGAAAATGGAATCCTACTATGCTCACTTTTCCACAAATCTCTCATTCAACCATATTTTCTGGAAATCCATAATACACCCATTACAATGTTGATTTGATTTCTCTTTCTGTCCTTTTTTAACCACTATGGGTAATACCATAATCAACATCCTTGTGCATTCTGTAGGAACTTCAAATCTGACATGTTAATATTTGGCTTCTGCTAAATAAATTTATTGGAGTAACATTGTTGGATTTGTGTTATTTAGTCTGTAAATAATTTTGTATGTGCCTCTAAAAGTTAAGGGCTTCTTTTGCAAATCTCAATGCTATCATCACTTTAAAAATATTAATAGCTTTTTATATCAAATATCTAGCCAGTGTTCATTTCTCATATATCTTCGAATCAGAATAATAAAAGGTAATTGTATTTTAAAAATTTGTTTTACATCTATTTTAATTTATAGTTTCTTCCTCCATCATTTTATTTTCTTTAATTTCAGTTGTTGTTATTAAAGAATTTTTGTTATTTTTCCTTAATTTTGCTGATTGTTTCCCAGTGGTGTTATAAGTATTTGCCTCTGTTCACTGTATTTCCTGGAAGTTGATAATGCTATCTAGAGGTCTGATTACATCAGAATCAATCTATATAGAGACAACTTCAAAACTGGTGTTGTGTACTTATACCAGCTACTAGATAATGTCTACTTGCTTAACTTTTTGTAATGCTAGTAACAATTGGGATTATTTTATTGAAGATTGCAAAACTTAATATTCTAATTATTTCCCCTTCTTTGTTTATTAGCTAGAATATTTCTATACAGATATATTTTTCCTGAATAACAATTTGTACTTTGGTTTTTCTGTTTTGATTTGTTTAGAAAAGACAAAAAATCTCCAGTTTTTCTTTTTATTTGTCATTTTCCAAATAAATAGTTGATTTCTCAGCTTCCAGCACAATGACCAAAAATATGTTTTTAAACATTATGAAATCATGCATTTAATTATTGTTCACATATTTCAGCATATTGAAATTCTAATTCTGAAGATGTTCAAATTATCCATGGTTTGTAAAGAGGAAGTTATTCAGTTTGGCTCTTGAGTTCTTCAGCTGTGTTTTTTGGTGCCCTTGATGCTTGAGGATCATCTCAAACATTTTCTATCCCTGATGTGAAGCAGCTCTTGCTCTAAGAAACCCTGTCCCTTACAGTGGTAATAGAGACCAAAACCTGTACACAAGAAATGTTCATGACTATGGACACTTGTTTCTCAGTGTTTTTGTTTCTCAGTGTTTTTACCTAACTAAGCTAGAAAAAGATATTTTTTTTAAATGAAATATAAGTTCTAAAATGTTCCCAGTTCACCTTCAAAATTATATGATTTGTCTCATCCTTCTATTCAATCCCTATTCTCCCACACTAAAATTTTTAATATCTTATTACATAAACTTTGTTACTTATTTGTTTTATCTTACATTGCATCACTACATGCTTAACAGTCTCAAAACTGATGATACCATAAGCAGTATAATTAGTGAAAAAATAACAATTATATTAATATAAACATTGTTTTGTATGTTTTTTATCCTTAGGGATTATCCCACCAGGATGTGTAATCAAATTACTCTAGTTGAATGCCACTGGGAAGACTTCCACTTCGTGTGGTTACATCACAGGTTTGTACCTCTACACACATTTTCACTTTCTTCAATTTCAATTTTTAGGAATTTGCTTATCTTTGATTTAATTTTATTTTATAATTATGCAAAATGTTTATATGTTTCCAAAGTCATATTTACAATATAATGTACATTCATAGACAGCTTCTTTCTAATATTATCCTCTCTAATCTATTCCCATCCTTACCTATAAGCAAATATTTTTAAAATGTTATGGTTACTGTCTGATAATGCTTAATGAGAAAACACAGATATTTGCATATATAGGAGCTTCTTTAGCTAGCTTTTTAATTGTTTTGAACTTTTAATTTTTCTGAACTTCAAAAAAATATGTAAATATATGTATTTCATTTTCTCTTTACCTTTCTTAAGTTAATAAATCTTGTTATCCTCTCTTTATAGATAAGTTTAGCATTCCCTTTTACAGTTACATAGTACTCTATTGTATGGCTTTTCTTAGTTCATTAAATCAGTTGCCTATTTTCACCAACCTTCTGCTATTACAAATAGGACTGCAGTAAATACCCTCGTGCACACCTCTTTTCATGCTGTGTGAGTGCACCTTGGGGATAGAGCCTATAAATAGAATTATTGGATTAAAGGATGAATTTATGTATAGTACTTAGATAATTGAAAAAAAAATTTATTCAATATTTTTATATTAAATATGTAGGCCAAATGTTCTTTTTTTCTACCAACGTTATTAACTCTTTGAACACACAACTAAAATAAACTTTATAAGCTTTAGTAAAGGAATATTATTTTAAAAATATCAACCATATGAAACTTAATGCATTCCCTTCGTACTATTTATGTTTTTATTTTGTTTTCTTTCATCACAGAATTATCTGATTATAATGTCACTTTTAAGAGATCCATTGAGGGGGACAATGCTTTGTACTGTGACTACTGTTTTCATCAAGTTATAGTTTTCAAAGTTAGTCTTTATTTAAATTGACTGTGAAAAGGAACTCAGGCCTGATTTATCATGATTATTATCATTACTATTACTGTTATTATTATTATTCCCGTTAGTGAGGAAAAATTAAACAAAAGTTAAACTGCTATCTATAAGGGAACTTAAACTAAATATACTAAAAAAAATTACTGCATGGAAAAGGAGATGTAAACATAAACACTTTGGATAGATTCAAGATTGTTGGGATAACATTTAAGCTTAATTTAGAATGATATACATTAGCACCCTTTGTCACCATTTAAATCCTGTTTTTTCTTTGAAAATATGCTCAGTTTTCTGTGTAGCACCTGTAATTATCTGAACCTCAAAAATAGCAATGTATAAGCATGTCTTTCTTTCCTTTAATTACAAGCTTTTGCTTGTATACAGAACTAATGACATTGCTTTTAGAAAGGTTGATACAGCACTCCTATTGATTAACTATTTCCCAGGCCCAAATTCAGGGGTGAAAACACACACTACCTCCTGATGGGAAGAGAATCAAAGTTAATTACAAAGAGGCATGAACATTGGTAGAAGAGACTTTACTGTGGCCATCTTTGCAAAAAATCCACCTACAGTACTACAGTCTTACAAACTGTCACATTAAAAGCAACTGCAAGCTTATACTCCATTTATAGTTATTATAAAATATCGGCCATATTACCCGTGTTGTACAATATATCCTTGTAGCTTATTTTATTTATTTATTTATTTAACATCTTTATCGGAGTATAATTGCTTTACAATGGTGTGTTAGTAACATATTTTGTACATCAACTATATTTCAATAAAAAAATTAAAAAGAAAAAAAAAGCAACTGCTAGAAAATAAACACGTAAATTAACAATTCCTTGAACATTTAACTTTATAACTTTAGTTATATTTATTACATGATGTACAACCTATAAATATAACTAATTTGTATCACTGAAGTTCACCACATCCTAACTGAACACAATGTTTCTTTATTTCAGTTAAATGCATAGTGTTCAGTTAGGTACATGTTTCTGAGTCAGACTGCCTGAGTTTAAATATTGACTCTGCCATTGGGAACACTGAAAAAAAATTTAAGCCTCAAATTGCATTTATTTGAAATTAGTATAATACTAGGATTTCCATCAGCGTATTTTTGTCACATGAAAATGATAAGATTTCTTTTTGGCACATAGGGTTATATAGTTATTATTGAGCATTTACTAATTACCAAACACTATGCAGAGGATATAAATAATAAATCATAAAAATATATGATTAATTGTTTAATATACCTACATTTCTTTGTAAGAATCAAAGAGTCATTTTGGCTAACTTAAGTTGATGGAACTTAAGGAGGAATAAGGAGATTTCAAAAAATTCAAAAACACGAAATGCAGAAGAATAGGACTTCACTGAGGCCAGTGTTTGTTGTAGAAGCCAGAGTTCTCCTGAAGGAGAAGTTTATTTCCTTACCTTATTGAGTTGTGGCTGGTCCCTTTGACTTACTTAACCAATGGGATATGAGCAGAAGTGAAGTATGCAAATTCTAAGTGGAAACTTTCAGTCCAGTTTTGGATAGCACTCTAAAGAGAATAGTATGTTCCAAAATGGTGGCTGCTTTAGCCCATATCCATGAATGAAGAATATTCATGGGGCAAAGCCAAGCAGAACAGAGCAAGAGTCATAGCTGACTGCTGTGGTTGGAGCAATCCCAGAGTAGAGCTGCGGCTGACATGCAGTGGGAACAAGAAGAACTTCCTTGTGGTTAAGCCACTAAGAAGGTGGGTTGTTATAATAGGAGCACAATCCAGCAAAGTTGATCCAAAGTGGCACATATTAGAATATGTCCTAAGAATGTTGGCAGAAATTTAGAGATAATACTAGATTGTAGAAAATCTAGGAAACACCTTTATTGAAAGTCTTTTAGAATGTGGTGTCTGTGAAGCATATTCGGCAGTCAAAATCCATTCTACTCTCCTTTTTCTTGGAAGATGGTGGAAGTAAAAGCACATTTCCTAGCCTCACTTTCAGCTACCTTGACAGTACATGCTCCCATGTAAGATGTGGAAGGTAGAAGTGACAAGAACACCCTACTTTTGTGTTTCTTGGTAGTTACTACTGGCAAAAGGTCATGAGAAGGATGAGATAGCAGTCCAATTCCACTATCTAACTTAGCTCTGTTTTACTCAGAAATAGTAATAACTCTCCTGGATCTATTGTCTATTTTATGGGATAAATCCGTTATTCAGCCAGGGACCTGCCCATACTTTCCTTGAGATAATTCTATAAGCACCTGATTTCATGTATTACATCATTTCCTATTTAAAATAGCTAGATTTGATTTTTGTTTATTTATTCTCTGCACTGAATGTTTGGTAATAAAGGACCCATTTTGTCACAACATATGATTTTACAGTGCCTACAAAATAAAATGATATTGAGTACTCGCTGCCCAATTCATTCATAAATTATCCCAATTTATCCATAAATTTTCTAATTTAAACAAAAAGTGATTTGAGGAAAAGGTTCTTATGGGCCCATTTGATAAATAAAACCAAATTTTCACTATGGGAGAAAGAGAATAAAAATAGGAAATGGTGGGAGGTCAGAAAGAAAATATGAATGTAAATTAGAGATAGCAATATGTGTGGTAGGCAGAGTAATGGCTTCCTAAAGATGTCCATGTTCTAATTCTGGAACTTGTGAATATGTGCTTCACATTGCAGTAGGGACTTTGCAGATGTGATTAAGTTAAGGACCTTGAGATGGGAAGATTATCCCAGATCATCTGGATGGACCCAACTTAATCACAAGCCAGGACACTCACAGTCAGAGAGAGATTTGAAGATGTTATGCTGCTGTCTTTGAAGATGGGGGGAGGGAGCCATGAGCCAGGGACTGCAGATGGCCTCTAGAAGCTAAATAAGACACAAATTTTTAAATTTTAAATTTTAAATTTTAAATTTTTAAATTTGTGTCTTTAAAAAAGACACAAATGTTTTCCTAGAGCCTCCAGAAGGAATGCAGCCCTGCCAACACTTTGATTTTAGTCCAGTAAGACTTGTTTCATATTCTGGCCTCCAGAACTCTGAGATAATAAATGTGTGTTGTTTTAATCCCCTAAGTTTGTGGTAATTTTTTACAACAGTAACAGGAAACTGATACAGTGTGGGATCACATTTTTTTTCATTCTTTTTTGTTAACTTATTGTAGTAAAATACACAAAACGAAATATGTACATATTGTCACAAACTGAACATAACTCTGAACCAGAAACAAGGCCAAGAAATTGAACATTCTCACAACCCAGAAGCTCAACCTAATACATTCAGTTTGCCTCTTTATATAAATGGAATGATATACTATGTAATCTTTTTATTTAACCTTTTACTCAACACTATGTCTATAGTGTTTATCCATATTTATTTGGGTAGTTTTATATCATTAAGTACTCAATTCTATATAGTATATCATTGTATTAATATACTGCAATGTCTTTTTTTTTTTTTTTTTTTTTTTGCGGTACGCGGGCCTCTCACTGTTGTGGCCTCTCCCGTTGTGGAGCACAGGCTCTGGACGCGCAGGCTCAGCGGCCACGGCTCATGGGCCCAGCCGCTCCGCGGCATGTGGGATCCTCCCGGACCAGGGCACGAACCCGTGTCCCCTGCATCAGCAGGTGGACTCTCAACCACTGTGCCACCAGGGAAGCCCTACTGCAATGTCTTTATCAGTTCCATTGTTAATGGGATTTTAAATATTTTCTCTTTTTTTCAATTATAAGCAGTGCGATTATGAAACTTCCAGTACATGTCTTTTGGGGACATGTGCACAAACGTGTGTTGAGTATATACCTAAAGGAATTTACTGGAAGTGAAAGCTTGTTGAGATAAAGGATATGTATATGTTCAGCTTTAGTCAGTTTTAACAGTGACAGATTAAAGATGGGAGATAGCCACAAATTCTTTGACACGCCTCCCATTTAGAGGCGGGGGTCTATTATGTTCCACTCCCTTGAATCCAGGCAGGCTCTGTGTCTTCCTAGAACAAGTGACTATGGCAGAATGATGTTGTACCTGTTTCTGGGGTAAAGCCTTAAGAGACTGTCTTCTACATCTACTTTAGAAATGCTTGCTGATAGCTTCATCCCTTTTGGGACCCAGCCACAAATGCTGTGAGAAACTCAAGACATATGGAGAAACCACATGTAGGCACTTTCCACAGCCCAATTTGAGCTCCTAGCATCGACTACCAGCATCTCAACTCAAGTGCCAGACAAGTGAATAAGAAAGCAACCTGGAAAGTACATTCTCCAGTCCTAGCCACCCCACTTAGCACTATCTAGTTTAAAGGAAAAAGAAAAACCCAGCCAAATCCTTCCCAAATTTCTGACTCACAAAATAAAGTGGTGTTTTAAGCCGCTGAGTTACAAAGTAGTTTATTACATACCAACGTAAAACTTGAAGGAAATTGGGCATCTGGAAGTGGAGTACTACATACCAAAAGCTTAAGACACGTGACACTGGCCTTCAGACTAGGCAGGTAGCAGAGGCTGGAAGGGATGTGAGGAGACTGTACATGAAAGCCAAGACATCAAGACTTGAAGCCTTGAAGGATAGTGAGAAAATGTTGAAAATTCAGGAGAGGGATAACCGTTGTAAATTGGTTGCCAGTTTGACGACAGTGTCACCTGCAGGAATGTGGAACATAGAAAGAGTATCTGGTTTAGTAGCAATTTAGCTGGAGAGAGTTTCAAGAGCAATATAGGGAATGACATGTGGCTTCAACTAACTGCCTATGATAAAATACAGGAAGACTGAAGACGGCTTAAAGAAGGAACTGTTAAGATTTTGAGTAGCGTTTTAGGGAAATATAAAGGAGCAGGAAATTCTGGATTTGAAAATGAAATTGTTTCACATTTCTAGGCTCTTCCAGCAAATGATTCTTAAAGTAAGAAGTAACATCCAGGTAAGATCAAATTCATTATGAGATTATAATAGCCTATGTTAAGTCCTGAGAAAAACCTTAGACAGATAGCCTGTCTTTTTAGTTCACAGGTCTTAAATTTAAAATAACTGCATCTGAGAAACTTCATTTATTTCTGTGCCTGATTTAAACGATGAGATCTTAGACCTTGATCTTGTTCTTGTGCTTGTTCTTGTTCCTTTAATGGGTTAGGTTTCTACAATCTTGGAAGGATGATAGTTTGTATGTGTAAGGAATGTAAATAATTTGTGTCTGGAGTATGGATTTTAGTGGCCTTTATATAACTACAGTTTCTTTGATATTCTTTCCATCTAGAAAGATAGGTGGCCTGTCTTTCCCTTTGCCTTTAATCTGTACAGGATTCATGAGTGCTTTAACAAAAAGAATGTGGCAGAATTGATGCTGTGTCAGTTTCCAGAGCCAGGCCTACTTCTTGTCTATTGAAATTATTGCTTTTGGGAATCTAACTTCCATGACATGAGAAACCCAAGTGTGTGTGCTTCAATAACAGCCACGGCTCTTGGCAGAGTGGTTCTCAGTTTTTTGTAATTTAAGTTAATCTGATTCTTAAAGGTCCTACCAATTGTAATGCCTTTAAAAATATGATTATGGGGACTTCCCTGGTGGTACAGTGGTTAAGAATCTGCCTGCCAATATAAGGGACACGGGTTCAATCCCTGATCCGGGAAGATCCAACATGCCTAGGAGCAACTAAGCCCATGAGCCACAACTACTGACTCTGCACTCTAGAGCCCACGAGCCACAGCTACTGAGCTCATGTGCCACAACTACTGAAGCCCATGTGCCTAGAGCCCATGCTCTGCAACAAGAGAAGCCATCGCAATGAGAAGCCCGCACACCGCAACGAAAAGTAGCCCCCACTTGCCACAACTAGAGAAAGCCGGCACACAGCAACGAAGACCCAACACAGCCAAAAATAAATAAATAAATTTATTTAAAAAAAAACACTGGGGCCTTAAAAAAGTCATTAAAAATGTATATGTATGATTATGAAACTAGAAAATATCAATTCTACATGAATTTTGTTATAATGACGTATAGTAGACACTGCTAATTGCCCTTCCCCCAATATCCATTTCACAGTCTTTCTTTATAAATTAACCCCAATATTTTTAGGGCAGAACAGCATTGAACTTAGTCCTCAAGGTTTCCTTTTAGTTATAGGGATATGACAAAGCTGTGGCCCATGATATGTAGACATCAGTGGCTGGAAAGGAAATAAAGAAGTTAGTGTCTCATGGAAAGGCATCCTGTGTTCATGAATTGGAAGAATACGCTTTGTTATTGTTAGGATGGCAGTGTGACCCAAAGTGATCTAAAAATTCAATGTAATCCCTACCAAATCCCCAAAGTGTTTTTTTTCCAGGGACAGAAAAACTGATACTGCAATTCATATGAAATTTCAAAAGACAGAATAGACAAAGCAGTCTTTAAAAGAAAAACAAAATTAGAGGATTAATTTCAAAACTTACTACAAAGCTACAATAATAAACACAGAAGTATAGGCTTAATTATAGACATATAGATCAATAGAATAGAATTGAGAGTCCATTAACAAACCCATAGATGGCCAGTTGACTTTTCAACATGGATGCCAAGATCATTCAATGAGAAAATAATAGTCTCTTCAACAAATGGTGTTTGAACAACTAGATATCCACGTGCAAAAGAACAAATTTGGACTTCTATTTTGCAACATACACAGAAATAAACTAAAGATGGACTGAAGACCTGAATGTAAGAGCTATACCTGTGCAACTCCTAGAAGAAAATATTGGAATAAATCCTCATGATCTTAGATTTGGCAATGGATTTTTAGATGTGGCATGAAAAGCACAAGCAGTAAAAGAAAAAAACTGGTAAATTTGACCTAAAAAAATTAAAAACTTGTGCATCAAAGGATAACATCAAGGAAGTGAAAATACAACCCACAGAATGGAAAAAAATTGCAAATCATATACCCGATGAGTGTCTAGTATCCAGAATATGTAAAAAATGCCTACAACTCAACAACTGAAAGACAAACAACCCAGTTAAAAGCAGACAAAGGACTTGACTCAACATTTTTCCAAAGAAAATTTGCAGATGGCTAATAAACACATGAAAAGGGGCTCAACCTCATTAGTAAGTAGGGTAACAGAAATCAAAACCAAAATGAGATACCAGTTCAGACTCATTTAATGACTATAAAAGAAAGAAAGAAACTAAGAGGTATTGGCCAGGATGTAGAGATACTGAAAATCACATTAATTGGTGCTGAGTATGTAAAATATCATGGTCTCTGTGGAAAACAGTTGTCAGGTCCTCAAAAAGTTAAAACACATAGTTCTCATGTAAGTCAGAAATTCTACTAAATATATACCCCCCAAAGTTGAAAACAGGCATCCTAACAAACACTTGTACAAGAATGTTCATAGCAGCACTAGTCTCAATAGCCAAAAGGTGAAAATATCTCCAATTTACATCAACTGCAGTGCAAAAACAAAAGTGGTATACCTGTACAATTGAATTTTAGCCATAAAAGGGGTTAACTACTGATACATGCTACAATAGGGATCAACCTTAAAAACATTATGCTAAATAAAAGAAGCCAGATACAAAATGTCACAAAGCATATGATTCCCTATCTATGAAATATGCTGGTTAGGTAAATCCATAGAGGTAAAAGCAGATTAGTGTTCACCAAAAGCTGGGAAGAGATTGCTTAATGAATATACTGTTTCCTTTTGTGGCAATGAAAATATCATGGACCTAGAGATAATGTTTGTGCAATTTTATGTGTACTAAATGCCATTGAATTATACACTTTAAAGAGATTAAATTTACGTCAATTTAAAAAATAATAAACTACATACAAAATATATTCATGTGACTTTAGACACATGTTTTGAGTTCCTTCCTTATTCCTAACAGAAATGCAGGTGAAATGCCTGAAGCTGAAACAGTCATTTTGAGACCTTGAAAATTAAAGGCAAAACTAGAAGAAAGCAGAGCAGAAAGAGAATGTCTGCCTCAGCTGAGTTTATATGAGAGAGAGAAAGAAAAGAAAAGAAAAGAAAACAAAAAAACCCCAACATACTGTTTAATGGCATTATAGAGGTGTTCTGTTACAACCAAATGCAATTTTACCCACTTGTTTAACAATAAATGCATCATAAGTTTATATAGAAAAAAACCATGGAAAATATTTTTTAATTATTGGGGAAAATAATTTTATTAACCCTAATTTAACTCATTATTCATATTGAAATGAGCATAAAAACTCAGAAATTTGAATATAGATTTCAAGGAAGACTATTAAAATATGCACTGGTAATATGCTTCTCACTTAAAGTAACCAAGATATTCATTAAAGAGCTATTTTTGTGGATTTGCTGCATGGGTTATATTCGAGACATCTTCTGCCAGGTGATGAAGGCAGTCTGTGATTGCAAAGATGGTCAGAAATAGACTTGTTTTGAAAAGTTAAATAAAATTTGGAGTAGTGAGTCAAGCCACTTAATTCCCTAAAAGTTGTGTTCTCCATTCCATTAATATTTTAGGTATATAAATTTTTGTGATTTAAAACATTTGTCCATTTTCTTACATCTCTCTGTTTCTGAGTTCTGCCATGTCAAATATTATATATTTTTGATCACTCTATCTCCACATCTAGTTAGGGTCACCAGATTTAGCAGATTAAAAAGACACCCATTCAAATGTCATTTTCACAGCAGATATGTTCTTACTATAAGCATCTCCCAAATATTGCAAGGGTTATACATATTCTAAAAGCATATTCGTTGTTTATCTAAAACTCAAATTTAACTGGATATTTTTTATCTTATCTGACAACCCTTACTAGTAAAACGCCTAAAATAAAACAGGCACTCAACATTTTTTTTGTTTGTTTAATAAATGTATGAATGATATACCATTCCACCCCAGTCAAAACTCATTGGCTCTCATTCTCATTGATACTGAAATGCTAATTTGCAGTTCTTTTTCCTTCCCTCCCTGTTGTTGCCTCCACTGTCTCTATAACTATAGATAGTCACCTTCCCAGGACCTTTTTTGACACTTGGTTCAAAACTATTCAAGGAAATTTTATCTGAATATTATAATATATTGTGTTTTATTCAATCCTGGATAATGCCCATACTCTATTCTCTTACCTAATGATGGTATTCCTTAATTTTCCTGTATTTTAGACATACACTTCAGTGTTATATATGACATATCAACTTCTTAATGGACTAAAAATGAGAGGTTTATATGTGTATACTGGATTGCTTTGGAATGTTTTAATACTTAGACTTGTTTCAGCTCATATAATTTGAGGAGAACTAGTTTGGAATTCCAGTACCTTTTATGATTACCACTACAAGCCCACAAAATGCAAAACCATACTCAAGTTGATTATATGCTTGTCATGTCAGTTAACCCAGTATCCCATTTATAATCTACTCATGTGGATTCAATTGCATTATGAGTAGCACAACTACCATTTTTCCTGCGAAAAATATCCTTATAAGACATTGTTTGAACTAGAATTTTCATTTCCCTGGAGGAAGTTTCCTTCTGAAATTTTCCTCTGAAAATATGCTCAACATGATGCAGATTGTTTGTATAAATTCTCAGAGCCAGGTTTGTTTTGTTTTGATTTGATTTTTACACTTTATAGAAGAAACATCTGACAAATTATTATACTTGGTGATAACTTCAGAAATTTAGGGAAGTTAGTGATGGAATTGGGGTATTTGTGTTACTTTTGGTCAAAAATAAAATATAAGAGGAAACTTTGCTGTTGCTCAAGACCTTAACTTTGAACAACCTTGGCCAAATATACACAAAGTCAACTACAGAGTCCTGCATATATATTTCATCTTGACAAATGCAGGTTCAGATTGTTTTACAGAATTCTGTCAACACTGAAAGGCACCAGAGCCTTAAACTTAAACCTTTTGAAAATCTTACAGTTAATTCGAGAGTTATAATCATTTCATCTGTCACAGAACCTGACCTGTCAGGTCTTTAACTTTTACAAACTCTGGCTTTTCAGCAAATATGTCTTAATATGTTTGATTGACTGTTAAGAGTATATCTTTGAAAACAGCCATCTTTTCACCTCTGGCAAAAAAAAAAAAAAGAAGCTAGGAAATGCCTCTGAATGAACATGTTGGGTTTCAAACTATTCAGTATCCACTGTAGAGTTTTTCGATTTCCTTTCCTTTTTTATTAAGTCTCAGATAACTGCAATGTCACAAGATCAAGTGTCACACATATTCTAATCTCAAAGCTTTGGTATAGTTGACCAAATTATTGATATATTAAGGGGCTCCATAGTAATATCCACTCTAAATACAACTCTTGGAAAAATATGAACCAGATAAATTCCCTATATGATTTTTCTCTTACTTAATAAAGCCTGAATAAAGATCAAAATAGGTGATAGAGTTTAGAAGGTAGTAGTGAATTATCAGAAACTTTTTCTTATTGTGCAACATGCATAAAGCATAAGGTAGTCCCAGATGGCTTCGTTCATGAACCTCCATTCTTGCCCCCCTCTCTTTACAAATGAAGCCACTCTCAGGCTGATTGAAAGACAGATCACATCAGCAATGTTTTGAATCTGACTGACTGACAAAAGGATGAGCCAGCTTAAAAAGAAAGACAGTTTTATATAGATGCCAAACTGAAACCATTGCGGTTTTACTCAGTGGATTTTAATTCTCAGTACATTTATTGCTATCCTTCACTTTGTGAAGTTCCCTTGTCCTCTGAATGTTGCCCAGACAACCACAGTATGTAAAATATATTACAAAGTACAAACAAAAAATCTTAGCTTATGTGTGCAACCATGTGGATATATTTCTATGGGCCTATGTCTCCCTGGTTTCTTCCTTCTGAACATGAATACACAATGTCTTTCTGTTTTGCTGTCTACTTGGGATGTCAGTGCTCACTCTTATGGTCTGAATACAGTGGGATTGCAAATTAGGCTTTAAAGAGCAAAACATTCAATCTCAAAATTATAATGAAATTAACTTTTTAGTAATGAATCCCTATTCTGCAACAATATGATATTGGTTAACTGATCTAGAAGAAAACGCCAACCCACTTGAGAAGAATTCGTACTGGCTACACACTAGGGGATGATACAATAAAGTGTCTCTCTCTTTTTAATTTCTGTGTAATGCATAGGCTCCTGATGCCTTGTAAAATACAAAGGTGCACATGCCAGAAAAAAACTAATTCTGAAATACTTAGCTCTCCATATGGTAAAGCCAAGTGTAATTGATTTCACCGTTTTGTAACTCCCTGCCCACTATTATTATATAAGAAATTGAAAATGTCCTTCTTACTCCAACAACAACAAGGATATTTTAATTAAAAATTTAAAAACACAAACAACTTTAATATATTCTTTGTTGGCATCTTGGTTTTTTAATGGGACTTCCCTATTATGTACATAATTATACAGGGAGTGCAGAGAAGGAACATGAAGATGTTTCCCTTTTCCCTCTTCATGATATTTTACTTTGAGAATTTTAGCCTCCATGAACTTGAACTCCTAATTGTTAAGTATTGAACTATATGTTTCTCCTTGTAACTTGTTTCTTTCATGAATAGTCAAGTAGTTTTATTGCCTACTCAATATTCAAAAAAACCCCAAACAGAACACCCTTTGCTTTAGTGCCTTAGAATGTAATCATACAGAAAATGTGGTTTAAAATGTTTTTAATCAGCTGTTAATTGTCTGAACTAAATTCTGCAAATACTGAAGCTAAATCTTCATCTTAACATAGGTATGTGTGTTAGGAATCTTTCAGGTGCAAGTGACATTAACTCATCTCAAATTAACTTCAGCATAAATGGGGATTAATGGGCTTGCATAATTATGAAGAGCAAGGGTGCATATTGTAAATGCTTCAACCAAGGCCCTGATGACTGTAAGACATTTTTCCCCTTCTCCTCACATTAGTTTTTCTGTGCATGAAAATCCATTTCTCTTCTATTGCTAACTAGAGTTTTCTATTTGACAGCACACAGAAAAGAGGAGATGGTGAAAGCTCTTGGTAACGTAAGAGAAAATGGGATATCTTCTTCCATTCAAAGTTAAACAGAGAGAGAAGGAGGGAAAGAGAAAGAGAGATTGTAATTAACCTTGGTTATGTGCCAACTCTTTGAATTAAACTTGGTAGCCACTGGAATAACATACTGTTATCAGACCAGCGTTGGTCACAGGAGCTCCCATTTCACCTGTTTGGCTATTTTTGGATGTTAGTGCCAGAAAACAAACTAAACAAAGAGTGTTTTGTTTTATTTTGTTTTTAGGAAAGGCAATGGTGTGGCTGGATTTATTTTATAGGTAGATTGCTAATGGCATTGAAGAACAGGGAGGAGAATCAGTTATGAGACAAAATGATAGAGCCACAAAAGGAGAACCACAGGCATGGGCATACACAGCTCTTCTTTCTATAGATGTTCACAGGAGTTGGGTGACTTCAGATGCTGGAGCAGCACCTCTGACTTGCAGGGCCTGGAGAAGTCCTTCATTAAAGGCTTGGATGGGCCTTCATCACTCCGGAAATACTTGCAGAACAAGTGGCAGGCACTGTGTTAGATGATGGAGATACAGAAGCAAGTTAGACTGGTGGTTATTGTCGAGTAGCTAAGTCTAGTGGAGAATACCAAGATTCAGCCATCTTTCTTGAATGAACAGTCCTCCATTGTTGCAAGCCTGCAGTTAATTTCCAGAATCCTGAACAAGTTGAATTTGACAGTTTTTGCCAGTGTTCTTTTTGCTGTTATGATCAGATTTTCAGAGGTCTTTATTCTGTCCACCATTCTGGATATTGAAACCCCAGTTGATTCTTATATATTTCAATTAAGAAGCCATAAAACGATTGGTGTAAAAAAAAGTGTGATTCCATCTTTCTTTAAAGATCCACAGATAAGGAAAACAATGATCTACACATGAGATAGAAACGAGAAACTTCTAAAAGATTAACTTAGCATATATACATTTTTCAAGAAAGGGATTCAGGAAAAAAAAAAAAAAAAAGGATCTCTGAGGACATGGCCTAACTTTTCTCCGAGAAAGTAGGTAACTAGTATCATCATATTGTATAATAAATGTAATCTGTATTAATATTACTTATAGTGTAGAATAGTATGGTATAGTATTATACTTGTTGGGAAAGGTAGTCATGTACAGCTTCTCTTTCCCAATTCTGGGCTTTGCCTGCTTAGGTACATGTGTTAATAACCCTCAGGCATGCCCCTAACTTTCTGTATTTCAGGGTAGAGGTCTTTCTACTGCAGCACGATGGGTATTGTGTCCAGCCACATCATCTGCTGTGGTGTGGATACGCTGGCCTTGGGAGGCTATCGCATTACAAGAGGCTGGATTTTGGGCATTCTCTCCCCTATTGCTATAAGTAAATGCTATACCACTTACACTTTGTACCACTTAGGGAAGAGAGTTGCGTGTGTGTTCTCTTCTCAGTGATCTGGAATCACACGCCTCTCTCTTCCCTAGGTGGTATTTATCTGCATTTTAACCTTGTTCACATAGCTCACGCTGTATGGGACCTGATGTAGTTCTTAGCATAGAATTGGCATAGAGTTCTTAGCAGAGGTTCCAGTGCATATTAAAAGATCAATACATGTTAGCTATTTTTATTATTTTAGAGAGAAACATGCCTACACAGATGCTGAAAAATGTTGAGGAATAAATATGATATATTAGGATGTTGGTATGGGCTTCTGAGGAATTACTAAATTAAAATCCCAAATTTAGTAATTCCTAACCGTGTGATCTTTACAAAGATCTCTTTTTAGTCTCTTTATGTGTACATGGGGATATTACTGGTGGTAACGTCATTAGCTTAGTGTGAAAATAAATGCAGTGATACCAGTGAAGTGCCAATTTTGTACTTAGCACATATTAATCACTAAATTAGTGTTAGCCCTTATTATATCTGCTCCTTGATCTAACTTCTTGAGCCTTCTTTGTTCTCCCAGTGCTTTCTACTCCTAATTATGGATTCTTTTGCTCTATTAAGAAACTAATCTGTGTCCTATGGAATGTGAGAGCTATTGGGTTATTTTTCTTTTTAATTTTTGGAGAGAGGATTCAATTTGGAGTTAGAGAGCTGAAGTAGCATATAAATATTCCTTTAAACAAGTGAAGCAAGTGTACATAATATTTCAGAGTGTGTGCAGAGTAGTAAAACCTTAAATAATACCATATTTATAATGGAATATTAGAATTTGATGGCATATAATTTGAGGATCGTCTTCAAAGAATAATAAAAGTACTGAAATGAGAAGGCAAAACACCATGGCAGAACTGTAGGAGACAAGATAAAGTAGAATAAAGAGAAAAAAATAACAAAATTAGGAAAACACAATCAGAGGAGCCCCAAGATGGGACTTTGGTGAAACCCTTCCCCATTTTAATAATGTATAGTGTTGTCTAATTTTTACAACAAATGGAGGAGCTGCATGGACAAAGTTAGGACTCAAATACAGTGTGATGGTTAAAAAGAGCACTTATTGATTGATTATCGATGCAGGTAATGCGAAGAATATTCAGAAGGCACACGGCTTCATTCACAAATATCAGGCTTATTGAGACCTACATAAATAATGCAACATGCGTGCATTTCAGGTTAAAAGAAATTTTAAGCCAGCATAGAAAAAAAGCATTATTCTCACTAACTACCAAAGAAATATCTTGCATAGGAATCTCACAACCCTATTCTGCATGGACAACCTCAAATAAGGCTTTTAAGGCCTCAAAATGTTCTGATTTAATTTACGCAGTTGGGCTGAGGACTGGTAACACAAAGAGAAGTCAAATACAAGGATGAATGATTCACCCTAGTGTCTAACTATTTGTGGTAAAAACTTCATAATCATGTCTAATTTAATTTAACCTTTATGACGCTAAAGTTAAATTTTAAGTACTGATTAGAGATGAATAATGAATAACATCAACTTTTAAACCTCACAGTATTATCTCATATACTCAAGTCCTTTTAGTTTTCCCTAAATTCATATTTGCTTTAAATTAAAATTAACTTTAACCTTTTGTACTTGATCTGTATTCTAGCTATTTAATCAATTTTGTGTCTGTTTTTTGATTTCTGAAAATAATTATGGAAAAAATAAAAGAACTTTTGTTAAAGCAACTCTAATTTTAACAACTAATTAATGATCACATAGACCAAAGAAGATATATCCATGAAAAATTATGTGAAGTCATGTCATGCCAATATTCAAACTTGGCACAATTAGTCTCTTTTCTCATTAACTTCTTACAAGATGTAGCAAGGCTGTTAGATTCTTTTCCCATCAAATTGGGCAGACTGTCAATAAACTAGTTTTTCTAGTTATGGGTGGTGCTGAATTTTCATTGTTGAGAAAAGCAAAACACTTCTTGAGACAATATATTAACAACAAAAGACTCTTCCGAGTAGTCTCTAAATAAGAAGAAATTTGAAACATGCTCATTGTTAACTTTAATATAGAGCATATTAAATCTCAAAGATTTACAGACATGGATATGAGAGAACACAACAATAGAGAAAAGCAATTTTTAACCTATAGCATCACAAGCTATCTTTCCTTTGGAGAAAAGGAAAAAGGGGATTTTTAATGCCCAGTGATATATAAAGCATATTTTATTTTTAAATTAACATTGCCACCGCTAGTATTTGAAATGTGGAGTTACCAGAGAAAATGTCCATCAAAATAATTTTTAAGTTAAAAGAATTTTACCCACTTGGGCTTTGGCTTAGTACCCATAAAAAAATTAATATATATATATATCTAGCCATTTCTCTCTGTCTCTCTCTCTCTCTCACTCTCTCATTCAGAGTGAAATCCAGACTTTCATTAAAAATTGGAATCTATATACCACACTTTAGTCATTCAACTGTTGGTGTATACTGAGATTTTTCTAGTTCTTATTTATTAAAAACAATACTGCTTTGAAAAAAAATTGGAATCTAATCTTAATTTTATGGATTTACGAAGAGTGGAATAAACTTTATTCTTATGGTTATAGAAATAGTTGAGTCTCCAATCCTCCCAGCAAATCTTAATATATCTACTTGTTGATATATCTGTATAATCACACAATGTAGCCTAAGCATCAAGGCCCTTATATGTGTGCATAAGGGCACAGTTTCCTCTTTGAATGATTTGCTGCTTCTTTACCTCATCCTATGCAGTAAGAGTACTGCATTTAATAAATTACTAGACATGGAATGATTGTAAATAATGTGAAATAATTGATCAGCATATCAATATTGATATATATTAAATCAGTTTATCAAGTCTTAATAACTCTGTAGCATTTGTTATATTTATGCTTTGAAAATAATGAAGTTAAAGTGGAACCTTGTCTGATAGAAATGCTTTGGACCTCATAGGAGTGAACAGCTGTGCATGCCTAGAAGCAGACTGCTATTCATTCTCTACAAGTTAAAAAGTGCCCAGAGGTGCAAGGAGAATAGTTCTATTACATTAGCTCTTAATTCTAACTTCACAAAATGGACCTTGCATTTTGGTATCTTGCATATCTACTTCATCAATTCTCACTGGAATAAGCCTCAGATCTTTTCTGGTAGATGAAAAAAATGTATTAAACAAATTTTAGTTATTTAAAAATATTAAGTGTGATTGTTGAGAAATTTGGTTGAAAATCTTGGTTGCATTTGTTTAGCTTTATTCTTTTTAGTAAATTATCTTCACGTCATCTTATCCTGTTATTCTTCTTTCTACAATTTCTTCTTATATTTGTTTAAATGGCACAGAAGCATTAGGGCCATGTATTAGTTTGTCAGCACTACCATAGCAAAAGGCTAGGCAGCTTAAGCAACATAAATTCATTTTCTCAAGGTTTTGGAGACTGGAGAGGCAAGATAAGGTGTGGGGAGGTTGGGTTTCTTAGGAAGTCTCTCTCCTTGGCTTGAAGATGGTTGCCTTGTGACAATGTCCTCTCATGACCTTTCTCCAGTGCATGTGCATCCCTGAGAGAATGAGAAGGACACTTCTAAGCTTCTAAAATCAGCTTCCCAAGAGACACCTCATCCTCTACCCACTGTCCTGGAGAACTGAAGTCTTCAGAACCTCCCTAAATATTCCTCAGTAGAGCAATCCCAACCCAGGGCAAATCCCCAGGGAACCTAGAGAAGGAGAATGTTCCTCTCACTGAGGATCCTTGTATCCTTATGTTTAAAAGGCCAGAAGGAAGACAAGGATTCTGAGCTTTTAAAAGTCTCTCAACGAAAAAATTCCTCATGCTCCTCTGACACAAAAAAACCTATTAAAGTCATAAACCTGTGGAACACTTCTCAAAAATGTATTTATCTAAAGGGCATCTGTGCTCAGTCTCAAACTCAAAAACAATAATAGCAATAACTATGACATTAAAATACTACTCAGTGTTGCAGAAAAGATTTTAAGACTCTATTATTTACATTAAACAAGCAAGTACCTTAAAACAAATCAAAACAAAAAAGCCTCACTGTTCCTTCTCTTACACCCCTGGCCAGAGGGGACGCTGTGCCCCCTTTCAAATGACCAAGACCCTTTGCAGGGGCTGTGCTCTGCAAAGTCACCCTCAGATTAGAAACACCACCTCTGGCTGGAGTCATATGGGAGATAGGGGAGGGGGTGGGAGAGAAGAGGGATCCAGACTTGGGCAGGGGATTCTGGCCCCTTCTGGCTGCCTGCCCTGAGACCCTTGCTGCATTTTCCCATCCTTGGGTGGACAACCTAGGCTGAAGGTGGTGGTGGGAGCTGTCCAATCTCGTCCTCTTATAAGAACACCAGTCGTGTTAGATTCGGGCCCCACCCTTATGACCTTAATTTAACTTTACTTATGCCTTTAAAGATATGGTCTCATTGAGAGTTACAGCTTCAACACATGAATGTTGGGGGGACACAATTCATCCCATAACAGGCAATTATTATCTTTTGCCCATGCCTAAAAAGAATGTCTCTATCAGTTACGTCAGCAGAGACTCACACTTGCTCTATGTATAGGTCTTCCAATCTGTCTCCAGAACCACATTCTTAATTTGTAAATCCTATTCTCTTAATCCCTGAAGCAAGACTGAATGCACAGAGATGTTACTGGCATTCTGTTGATAACTAACTTCCATGGAAGTAAATATGTTCTACTCTTCCTAGGCTCCCATAGTAAGTGTTAATAAATGTATTATTTGATTTATCCATTTTAACTTTGCAATATAGTTGGTTTTGTTGCTGGAAAATCTTTCTATCCTGACAGTGGGCTTTATGCAGGAGAATCTATGTTTGATTTATATTTGGCACCTACTTTTATCAGACAAAAAACTCCAGCATTCAGTGAATAAATGATCAGTTTAGTGATCAAATACATTAACATAAATATGGAGCTTCAGGATAATTATATTAGCATGTAGATTCTGCTAATTCATTTCCCTTTCATTAGAATCATTGACGGTTTAGGTGATAATTGATTTAAAATAAAGACCTCTGTTCTCTAGTTTGATAATTTTACTTCCAGCCTTTCAAATATAGCAGTCCCACAGTTTTATTGTAATTTATATGTAGGTACGATTGGAGTAATTTAACTAGTTAACAACTCCTAAAGAGTTTCTTACCCGTCAACTAATTTTCTAATAAAATCTACTTCTCCTTGAGTAATAGATACTTGGTTTTTCCACTCTCACATTAAGTCTCTGTAGCTGGCTTTCTCTTCAATTACATGCCGTCCACCGACATGACACTGGAGCAATAGAAAATAGCCCGATCCTAAGGATATGCTACTCTCCGCATTTTCTATGACCAAAGCTATACAACCTTGGAAGATATAGGGGTTTAAAACAGATCATCCCAAGATGTGCTACTTTGGCATGTGGATTATTTTGAGCTAAAGGCAAAATATGGAGTATTTTGACCCCTGTGGGCTCAAGAGAAACAAGTGCCCCTCATTTAACTACATAGGAGAATTTAAATTGGGCATTTTTTCCCAGAAAAGGAGTTATTATCCCAAATGAATTTTACCTGAGGGCTCCATATATATGGCAACATACATCTAATTACCAAATATCTACTCTTCCTTTTAACATCCTGTGAATCACTCTCCTGTCCTTGGAAGCCCCAAGCCCTATCCCATTCCTTAGCTCACGATGGCATATATACCTCATTTTACCTTTTTGTCTTTGAACCTTTCATGTATGTAGGGTCTCTAGCCCTGTCAGGTATTTGGGGTTCTTGTATATAAAAAATTAATTTTGATTTTTCTCCTGTTACTCTATCTTGTATCAATTTAATTTTTTTTGATGGTTAGCTTTTTTTTTTTAGCAATAAAGTACTTTTATTTTATTTTACTTTTTTATTGAAGTATAGTTGATTTACAATGTTTTTTAGTTTCAGGTGTACAGCAAAGTGATTTGGTTTCATATATATATATATGTATGTATATGTTCCTTTTTATTATATTTTTATTTTTATTTTTTATTATTTTTGCGGTACATGGGCCTCTCACTATTGTGGCCTCTCCCGTTGCGGAGCACAGGCTCTGGACGCGCAGGCTCAGCGGCCATGGCTCACGGACCTAGCCGTTCCGTGGCATGTGGGATCTTCCCGGACCGGGGCACGAACCCGTGTCCCCTGCATCGGCAGGCGGACTCTCAACCACTGCACCACCAGGGAAGCCCATATGTTCTTTTTTAGATTCTTTTCCGTTATAGGTTATTACAAGATATTGAATATCCCTGTGCTATAGAGTGAATCTTTGTTGTTTATTTTATATATGGTCGTGTATATCTGTTAAACATACTCCTAATTTATCTCTACCCCCCTTCCCCTTTGGTAACCATAGGTTTGTTTTCTAAGTCTGTGAGTTTGTTTCTGTTTTGCAAATAAGTTCATTTGTATTATTTTTTAGATTCCACATATAAGTGATATCATACAATATTTGTCTTTGTCTGACTTCACTTAGTATGATAACCTCTAGGTCCATCCATGTTGCTGTAAATGGCAATATTTCATTCTTTCTTATGGATGAGTAATATTCCATTGCATATATATACCACATCTTCTTTATCCATTCATCTGTTGATGGACACTTAGGTTGCTTCCATGTCCTGGCTATTGTAAATAGTGCTGCTGTGAACATTGGGGTGCCTGTATATTTTCCAATTAGAATTTTCATCTTTTATGGATATATGCCCAGGAGTGGGATTGCTGGATCATATAAGAATTCCATTTTTAGTTTTTTAAGGAACCTCCATACTGTTCTCCACAGTGGCTGCACCAATTTACATTCCCACCAACAGTGTAGGAGGGCTCCTTTTCTCCACACCCTCTCCAGCATTTATTATTTGTAGACTTTTTCATGATGGCCATTCTGACTGATGTGAAGTAGTGATACGTTATTGTGGTTTTGATTTTCATTTCTCTAATAATTAGCAATGTTGAGCATATTTTCATGTGCCTGTTGGTCATTTGTACGTGTCCTTTGGAGAAATGTCTATTTAGGTCTTCTGCCCATTTTTTTATTGGGTTGTTTGGTTTTTTTTTTATATTGAGTTGTATGAACTGTTTGATATTTTGGAAATTAAGCCATTCTTGATCACATTGCAAATATTTTCTCCCAGTCCATAGGTTGTCTTTTCCTTTTGTTCATGATTTCGGTTGCTGTGCAAAAGCTTATAAGCTTGATTAGGTCCCATTTGTTTAGTTTTGTTCTTATTTATTTTGCCTTGGGAGATTGACCTAAGAAAATATTGCTACAATTATGCCAGAGAACATTTTGCCTATGTCCTCTTCTAGGAGTTTTATGGTATAATGTCTTATATTTAAGTCTTTAAGCCATTTTGAGTTTATTTTTGTGTATAGAGTGAGTGTGTTCCAACTTCATTAATTTGCATGTGGCTGTCCAGCTTTCCCAACACTACTTGCTGAAAAGACAGACTTTTCTCCATTGTATCAATATATTCTGGTCTCCTTTGTTAAAGATTAATTGACCATAGGTGTGTGGGTTTTCCTGGGCTCTCTATTCTGTTCCATTGATCTATATATCTGTTTTTGTGCCAACACCATACTGTTTTGATTACTGTAGTTTTGTAGTATTGTCTGAAGTCTGGAAGGGTTATGCCTCCAGCTTTGTTCTCTTTCTTCAGGATTGCTTTGGCAATTATGGGTCTTTTGTGGTTCCATATAAATTTTAGGATTGTTTGTTCTAGTTCTCTGAAAAATGTCATGGTTAATTTGATAGGGATCACATTAAATCTATAGATTGCTTTGAGTAGTATGGCCATTTTAATTCTTCCAAACTTTGATTTCCTTTATCAATATTTTATAGTTATCAGCATATAAGTCTTTCACCTCCTTGTTAGGTTTATTCATAGGTATTTTTTTAAATTTCACTTTAAATGGATTTTTTTTTACACTCTCTCATATTTCATTGTTAGTGTAAAGAAATGCAACATATTTCTGTATATTAGTCTTGTATTCTGCTACCTTGCTGAATTCGTTTATCAGTTCTAATAGTTTTTGTGTGGAGTCCTTAGGGTTTTCTATATAGAGTATCATGTCATCTGCATATAATGTCATGTCAATTTAGTTCTTAGACTAGCCAGAAGAACCTAGAAGTGTGGAGGAAAATGTTCTTCCTCCCTCACATAGGTTAATGAACAACTATATTAGATGAATGATAATTTTATAATGAAATTATTAAAATATAATCTCTAAAAGGCAAACTTTTACACTTCCCCTGGTCTTAGAGCATTCCAAAACATGCTTTCTTTAATGTGACATGGTAGATAACAATTGCAAAAACCCTTAAACTACTGATTTTCCTTGTGAACCACACCTTGACTTATTTTCTGAGAGACCTAGACTGATCATTATATCTTGTGCAAACTATGATAATTTACTTATCAAGTTATTTGACAACAAATTCTTGAGAGAGGTAAGGATGTGTTGGGCACACTGATCATGGTTAATGCCAGAAAAATGTGTTCTATAGCCCCTGGCAGATGACTCAAAATTTACATTTTCCAATTCTTAATATGAAATTTTATTTATATCAATTTATTACTGTCAATGTTCATGTCATCAATTTAAAACAATCCAAATAATAGCATTTAAAATATTCTTTACATACTTTAGCATCATTTTACTTAACTAATTATACAAGAATCTTGAAGTTTGTGGCCAGCAGTAATTTCTGCCAAAACTTATAGAAAGTGTGGGTTTGAAAAATTACTTTCTTAAATGGAAAATTTATTATTATTTTGATTGAATAATCTCAAGCTTGTTGTCTGCATGCCTGTTGTTTAAAGCATAAAGGAATTATTTAATGAAAAATATTAAGACTTTAAATATCTATATTCCAGAGTACTAAAAGATATATTGGAAATATAATGGAAAATTTATTAAAAATTATAAATATAATGGAAAATTTAATAAAAATATAATGGGAAAATGTAGATACATTTTAAATATAATACATATTTTAAAAATATGTTATTATAGTGTACTATTATATAACATGTATAACATGTTATATATAAATTTTAGTTATACATATAAATCATGAAATTTTATAGCTAAATCACATTCACTTAACTCTGAACAAAAGAGCAAAAGAGCCAAAGGGTTCCAGTTAAATTCATTTCTTATATGATGTAGGACAATACTTGGTTTGAGGGAAACTGAAATGAATAAATCATAAACCCTAGTCTCTAGGAATTCATAGACAGTAGGAGTGAGAACTATAGTTAATCTTTGTATGATGTTTTTGGCTTTTATTAAGAACTTAAGTAAGAAATGACCAAATGAAAGCTATTTATGATTTTCTGAAAACTTCTGTTGTGAATTGTATCAATGTTTTAGTTCTATATATGGTATGAAAATTTGTTTGAACTATTATCAAGAAAATTATCCTTTTTCTAATTATATTACTTTTTTTCCTTTCATTTTGTAATTAAACCTATATCTTGTTTCCATTTGTTCTGTGACTTCAAGGGATTTAAAAAGTAATTATAATATTCAATCTGTAAATGAATCAGCCTGTTTCTCCATATGAATGTATCATCGTATTTCTTGAATTCCCCTAGCTCAGTATTTTAGTTTGTTGGATTTTTTTTTTACCTGAAATACTTTCATGGAATTAAATAAAAAATGTATTACATAAGGTAGCTCAGTCAGACACATAAGCATCGACGTTATATTCATATATAGGAAAATCTGGCTAGAATCAAAAGAAACAGAAATTAGAGATTGTTAGAGAGCAGCCAAACTGTAGTCATATATCCATATTTATTGAGAAGTTACAATGTGGCAGGTACACAGTGAAATATGGCATAATTCCTTATCCCTAGGAGTTATTGGCCAAATGAGGGAGAAAGAAAAATGAATTAAAAATGAATTTGTTGGCATAGAGTATCTATTTAAGAATAGGCTGATTCAGCTGCCTTGTGAATGTCAGTAAGCAGCTTCATGAGGATGATAGGAAGCATTGTTTCAGAAATTAAGATTGAGATTTCCAAAGTAAAGAATCTTGGGAAAGAAATGGTAAACTAGAAGTAATGGGTTAGCCAAAAAGTTCACTCAGGTTTTTCCGTAAGTTGTTTGGACCATGAGTAGTGTTTAAAGGAAGGGCAGTACCTGAAGAGATTAAAATATTTAAATCATGAATCATCTGGCTATATAGAAGGCAAAGCTAAATGTTACACTGGAAGAAAGCAAAGATGGCATTCAAGAATAAAAAGCCAAATCCCCACCTGGTGTACTTGGTATCTCTGCCACACACTCATTGACGTGAGTTGCTCCATAAGTTCTTTTCACCAAAAGTTTCTTGTTCAAAGAGCTTTTCATTAATTCACATGGCAATAATAACCCAGGATATCTGGACCTCTTATACTCTATGATATGCTGTTTATATTTTGCTGTAATAGTGCCATATTAACAACTTTACTGTCTCAGTCACTTCCAACAACAAACCTTTATTTCTTTCTCATAGATCTGTAGGTAAGTTGCAGTGTTTCAGCAAGTCATCCTGGCATATAGGATGTTTTCCTGGTGGATGACAGGACTGGGAGGGTCCAAGGCAACTCCCCAAGCACATATAAATGCTCTGCTTGGGCATGAGGTACCACATTCCTTTAGCTAAAGCAAGCAATATATCCATTATTAACAGGGAGGGAAATTATACTTTTTATTCAGAGTCAGACAATGGAAGTGTAAATATTTCCTGAAAAATAGTAGAACATATCACACTGACTTTCAAACTACTTAAAAAGCTACCAGTTTCAGGGAAAAGCCGAAGTGCAGCAAGAAGAGAGTGTATTGCATATAAGATGTTCACATACAATATTAAAGTAAAAAGACATTTCACTAGTTTGTTTGGAAAATGACAGATCAACCGAAATTCTCAGGAGCTGAAATGAATACCTAGATTCCAATTTCTGTTATCTCCTGGAAGAAGAAGCTCATAAATAAAATATAAGGAGAAAATTATTAAACTAAGAGGTGAGGGTGGAGTGTCCAGAAACATAGCATGATAATCGTGGGGGAATAGGGCACTAAGAGGAGATGGAAGTGAACATGGGCAGAGAGAAGGAAGCCAGTGTGTGGATGAACCAGAAAGACATCTCTCCGAAATTAGGCCATTTTGATCTGCTTTGAAACTGGTAATGAACTTCATTTGGAGGCCAGCCCTCTCTAGTGAGTAAAGCATGTAAAAGCAGATCCTGTTCAAAGATTCTTTTGAATCTTTGGAGGAAACTGCTGGGTGATTGTGGAATCAGAATAGGCCTATTTATGTTGGTCAGTTTTAACTTAATATTGGCAAATCTGTGCCTTGTGTTGTCTGACTGCCCATCTCCATTTACTATTTCGAATATACTAACATTCTGCTGGAGGTTTAAGACTTAAAGTTTTCTATATGACCAATTTAATTTTCTAAACGGGTAATATTCATAACCAAATAAATCCATGTGCCTTTGATAGTAGTAACATTTGTAAATAACTGGTGTTATTTTCTAACTTACTTTCTAAAAAATACAAAAAAAAGAGTATTTGTCACTGATTTAAATCAGAAATTCTAAAGAAAATATTAAAACACACTGGTGCATATTGATTGGTGGAACAGGGCAAAACTATAACTATCAGGTCAACTATTGTATAGACAATATTATTTTACCCATTCTGAAGTTTTAAAATTCTTTGGCTCTAACCTTGGGAGTGTATCTTTTGAATTACTAGTTAAGAGACAATACTGAAGAGACCTTATTTGAAATCTTGTTCTACCATTTACTAGGTATGTGTCCTTCAGGGAGGAATTTTAAGTCCCATAAGTTACAGTTCTCCAGAGAAACAGAACAACAGGATGTGATATCTATATATCCATATCTATATCTATATCTGTATCTGTATCTATATATCATCTTTCTTTATCCTGAGAGAGACAGAGAGAGAGAGACAGGGAGGGAGATTTTAAGAAATTGGCTCACAGAAGTATGGAGGCTTGGTAAATCCAAAATCTGCAGGATAGGCTGTTAGGCTGTATATCCAGGGAAGAGTTGCAGTTATAGAGTCTAAAGGCAGTCTGCCAACTGATTGGATGAGGCCCACCCACATTATGGAGGGCAATCTACTTTAGTCAAAGTCCACCAATTTAAGTGTTCATCTTAAAACAAAATAACAAAAAACCTTCACAGAAATATCCAGAATAATATTTGACCAAATAATCTGGGCAAAGTAGCCTAGCCACATTGACATATAAAAGTAACCATCACAGCCTATTTCCCTATGTATGAGATTGCCATATTGTTAGTATTTGCTTCATAAAACTATTTGGAAAATTAATTGTGACAGTTTATGGCATATGCTTAGCAAAATGCTTAGCAGATAGTAAGAACTTGAATATAATATTGATGATGAAGATAAGCATTAATTCTCCCAGGACAGCTTCTTTTGAAAGCAGTTGATCTACAAGGGTATTTTAAGAGGTATATCTCCCTACATGTCCCTCTGCAAGTCATTATTCCAGCCCTTACCCCTATAGGTTATAAAGTACATCCACAGTTCTCCCAGGATTTCTCTAGTAACCTTCTGTGGTGCTATACTGTTTTATCAGCCTCTATAAACTAGTCCCTTAGTAATTTCAACTATATAATATTTTATTTCTTAAACAAGGTGGTTTATCAATAGGTATTCTTTATATATTTTATATCCTTTTATATATCCAATGCATCTCACAGTAATAATAGAAATAATTATTTTAATAATAATAACAACATAAATGATGAGGCTACAATTCAACATTAAATGTCCAACATCATGCAATATTACAAGAAAAATAATAAACTAAATATATTATTCAAAAAAGATATAAAACTATCAATATTGTATATAATCGAGTAGAGTCAAATCAACCCCTATCTGAGAATAAAAGAGAATTCAACAGGGTGTTAGTTTATTAGACTATTTTAGGATTCTAACCTTTGTTGAGAGGAACCAGTGTTGTAGGTGGAAAGATAATGTGAATGATTAAATTCCAAAAGGTAACAAACAAAGGAGAAAGCTAATTTTGAAATTTGGAAAACTGATTTCTGAAAAAGATAAGCATAGAGGGATAAACTGAAACCAATATTGAAGACTGAGGCCTTGAAATGAAAATCCATGTAGAGCCTTTTTCAAAGATGGTGATTGATTTAACGTGTACAAATTTTACTTGTCTGTTGATGCCTGCAAGTATTCTGTAGCAATATTCCAAATTCAGCTATGCAGAACACAGGTTTACCAAATATACTCTCAGAACCATTTAATGAACAAAATATGTTTGAGAACCCTAACATTACAGCTTACTGCTTGAAAAGCCCAAAATTACATTAGCATATTAATAATTCTTAGAAAACTTGCCTAGAGAAAATTAACTAACTTTGATTAATCATTACTTACCAGATTTCTACTGCTGAACCTTATTCCCTCAAGTAATATCCATGAACATTCCTAAAAATTAGAATAGTTTGAAAAATTTTGAGAGGAATAGTGCATGCAATCAATAAAAATAAATACTTCAGTGTCAGATAAACAGGATTAAAATCACAACCATGTCAATTTCTACTTTTATGACTTTGGATAAATCTTTTTTGTATTTCTAAATCATACCTGAAACCAACACAACATTGTAAATCAACTATACTCCAATATAAAATAAAAATTGAAAAAAAAATCCTGACTATCAAGCACTTATATTGATGACAATGATGATGATGACTCATGTCAGTGTTCTTAAAGAAAATGTGGCTTTGCTTCATAATATGTTTTGGGTAGTTTTCATCATTTAGTGTCATAGAAATTTTAAAAACAGTTCATATTTGACAATAATACATCTTTAATTGTATTATTATCATTATTATTAGAATTAGTATTAATGTTACAACCATTATCATCATCATCATTACTGGTTAATTTAGATTTCCATGTATTTTATCAATTTTGTCTTTCAGGAAATAATAGTTTATGGAAATATTCAAATGTATTAGTAAATAATTGGTAAACTTTTTCTGATAATATTTTTAATTTTTTTATATGTGTAAATAATATCTCACTTTCATATCTAATTTATAATTTGGCCTACTTGTCCTTTTCATTTTCTTCAACTGTTTTGATTTAATTTCAGAGGTAAGAAACTTAAAGTAACAGTAACTAAAGTGAAAGAGCAATGAACTCTCTCTCATAGACAACATTGAGCCATAAGCACTCCAAGGTTTTAATGGCAAGTGCATCATCACAAAAGACTGATTCTGTAATGTATATAATCACATTACCATTCTCTACCTCTTGGGCAAGAATAACGCCTTAAGCCTTAGACATAATATCCACTTTCCAAACAACAGGAGAAAGTTTTTCATCTGCCTGTTAAAGATATTTTCTAGAAGTTGCACACAGGTTACCTTATCCTATTATCCAGAACCTAGTCACATAGCCAAACCTCTCTGTTAGGGAAGCCAGGAAACAGAAACACTATTTTTAAGAGGCATTGTAATATGCCCAGCTAAAAATAATTATTCTATTATTAAAGAAGAAGGGAGAGAGAAAATAGTGGCAACAGCTAGCAGTGTTGGCCAAAACCAGCTGTAAGTTTCAGTCATTATTTTCTTTATTTGCTATATTGTAGCTGATTAAGTTCTTAATCTTTATTATTCAACTTACCCATTTTCCTTGAGAGGTGTTGTATCTTTTTCTAAATATTAATATTGACTTTTAAAAACTTTCTTTTTAAAATGTTTATAACAAATAATTTAGGACTATACAGTAGTCTAGTATAGAGCTAGTTTTTATTTATTTATTTATCTATTTATTTTTGGCTGCATTGGGTCTTTATTGCTGAGCGCAGGGCTTTTCTCTAGTTGTGGCAAGCGGGGGCTACTCTTCATTGCGATGCGCAGGCTTCTCACTGTGGTGGCTTCTCTTGTTGCGAAGCACAGGCTCTAGGCATGTGGGCTTCAGTAGTTGTGGCTAGCGGGCTGTAGAGCACAGGCTTAGTAGTTGTGGCGCCCAGGCTTAGTTGCTCCGCGGCACGTGGGATCTTCCCGGACCAGGGCTCGAACCCGTGTCCCCTGCATTGGCAGGCAGATTCTTAACCACTGTGGCACCAGTGAAGCCCCTAGAGCTACTTTTTAAATCTATATTCTTTTTACTTTGTTTTTATTCAAAATAATTAAGTCCTTTAGATTTTTCATAAATCCAGATTTACTTAGGACAATGGACTAGTTCTAGCTAGTTAGTTAATAAACATATATTTAGTTGTCAGGAGTGACACAAAGTAAGGAAAGGAGCATGGACTTGGGTATAAGCTACCCACGATAACATTTTGCATATGTCCCTATTCCTCAATACACGATTTAGTCATTGAATACATGAAACATGAGACATATTTATGGTATGCTGCTGGAAAAAAAATGAGGTTCTCATAAGACATTTTGTCTGAAAGTAACTTCTTAGGATGTTTTCCGAAAAAAAACAAACAAAAAATCCGGTAGGGAACTGGGAAAATAGGACAGGAATAAAAGTAGAACAAATAAAGGGCAATGCAAGGAAAATCCCTCAAAGGGTAATTCTGTCCCAATTCCAGAGGGAAAGCTTGGTATGTGACACCTGGAGTCAAGGGGATTGTTTATACCACCTCTACAGGGTAGTCATTAAGATTGGTAGGGTGGGGGCAGGAATGTGGTCATAAATTCCCAGAAAATTCTGACTCTCTGTGAATGGCTAAGGGGGTTTTGGCAGCCTCAAGCTGATCTCCAACAAAGAAACAGATGCTGGCTAATGGGAGTGAAAGCATGGGTCCCAATGTGCACTAAAACTGTAAAGGGAGATACAGCCAGAGCACTAACAGTGAATACTATATATATTAGGTAATTTCTTAAAATGATCACAAGGGTTATTTCAGGATGATACTGATGATTTTTATTTATGCAAATTTTATTTCCAAATTTCAAGAATAAGTATAAATTGCTTTTTTCTAAATAAAAATTATTTTCTAAGAAAAATATAATAATGTATTCTAGATGCTCTCTATCCTGACTTATGAGCCTACTTTACCATGAAATTCAGTCTTTGAATTATTATAAGTGATCCAATTTAATGTCTACCACTTTAACCTTATGATCACAGAAATAGAATAAAATGCAAAGTGATCTTTATAGCATTTCTCTTTTGACACGTTGTAAAGATGTTCCTTCCGGAGTGATTTGATTTGCTAAAGTTGAATCTCTAGAAACATCTTTCTAGAATCTCTAAAAACATTTGTTCTTTAAAATTCTCTATAGCCAGCACATCCCCTAAGTGGTACTGTTTGGATTCTATGCTAAGCACTGGAAGAAAACTAGTACTAACAAAAACGACAACAACAAATATATACATATATATATATATAAAACAAAAGTACCCACCACCCAACTACATAAGATAATATGTACACAGTACTTAAAGATATATATGTGTGTCATATTTGTACGTAGATATATATTTTTTTCTGTAGTTGTAAACAACAATGAAATGACTGTCTTCTAAAAAGTCCTACTATTCCATCCTTTGTTCTGTTGTAGTGCAACACAAATGTGTGAGAGAAAAAGAGATAATAATAGTTGCCAGCCATATGCTCACAAGTACTCCATGAGAACTAAAATGGTTAAATCAGCAAACCTTTCTCAGACAACATGCACACAATTTGAAGTTGGATCTTCAACCATTTTTTTAAAATCCTTGATGCAACCAGAAACATCTTTGCTTTTGAAAACTTGCCAAATTAAAGTTTTACATTTATTTAAAGTTGTCTAGAAATTTCTTCATTTTTAAAGGATGAAATGCACCAATTAATTCAATTCATCTTCTTCTAAGTCAAAATGAAGCTATTAATAAACTAGATTTTACCTAATTAAATATTCTTTTACAATCAATAGATGAATTTCATGAATTAAAAAATATGATTAGACCTATATGAGAAGAATGTGACAAAATATAGAAAATGTTTGTCTTGCTTTCATGTGAGATAACTCAAATTGTCTAAGTGAAGAACAGATGGAATGGCAAAGAGCTTGAGTAAGGAAATGTTACTATTAAATTTATGATTTATTATGCATATATAAATTATATATAACATTTTAGTTGGATACATAAAGAAAGGAAATTCCACAGGCATATATTAGGAATACCATGTGAGAAAAATTTATGATTTGTCAACTGATTTGAAGTTATTTGGAATAATGTTGGGGCTTGGAAAGGATGAGCAACAGATACATGGAAATTCATATCTAAGACATAAAAGAATACTTAGAATGACTAAATATTTGCTTTATTGGTATCTTTACTTCACTCTGAGTTCTTCATTAACTTCAGGTGCCTATATAGATGTTTTTGCCATATCGAGTGGTTTTTTTCTGTATTTCTGGTGATTTTCTAGTGACAATAATTTTAAAAGACAATTTTACTTGTTGTATGTGAATGTTGAAATATAACAAATGACTTACGCACTGCCCCAGAGGAAACTATGTCTTTAAAAAATCATGTTTAATTAATTTCCTTTGAGAATTATGAACTGTGAAATAGAAGAACAATAGGTAATAGTAAAACTCCTGAAAATTGGCCTCCATAAACCAGTTACTTGTAAAATTGTGAAATTAAATCATCTGACTCATATGCATAAATGATATAATTCTCCCTGGTGTGTACCCTTGGTAATTGATATGGATCCATGAAAATGTCCCTGGATATACAGAGGAACCAGGGATTTTCAAAAATAGACATTGTTACTGGAACAGTTTGGAGTTAATGAGTTTACAATTAGTCTGCTTTACCTTTGTTTCTTTTCTGTATAGTTTCTTCTCATAATTATATTACTGTTGTCTAATTTATAATTTAGATTATAGTGCCTCTGTATTTGCTACAAAGTTATTAACTGGAAAATAAGTTTATAAGGAAGAAAGGTGAAACTTGAAGATGCTAAAATTATGCAGAAATGGATCATAGCCTGTGAAGCAAAGCATAAATAGTTATAGAACAAGTGGTCTTGGCATGTGTTAAAATTTCTTCCCAGTTCTTTTCAATCATCTGATTAAGTAATAAATAGTATATATTTCCATGTTATATTGGTTAGTCTTATCTTAAAATTATATTATTGAGAAGTTTTCTGTGGAAACAACTGAGGAAATATATTCTGATGTGTTATTTTTGTATTTACTTATTTATTTTTTTGGCCATGCCGTGTGGCTTGTGGTTCCCAGACCAGGGATTGAAAATGGGCCCTCAGCAGTGAGAGCATTAAGTCCTAACCACTAGACTGCCAGGGAATTCTCATGTACTTTTTTCTTTATAGGCTTTATAGAGTCATATGATTATACAGTTAACCACGTTGGTCATTTATATAGCAAAAATTTAGAATATTTTTGTTAATTTTCAATTATACTTAACACAGACACATGTGCACAAATATATTTGTTTTAAATCTGGAAATTATGAAATAGCAAAGAATAAAATATGTTAAATATTCCACAAAAATGACTCTTCTGAATCTGTGATAAAACAAAGGGTAGTTGAGTTTAATAACGAAGAATCTAGAGCACTTCCTGACACTTTGCACAAATCAGAGGAACCTTGAAAGCCTTTTAATACTGTGAAAAAATTTACTACAGATATAACAAATAATTTATATTTCCGGATTGGAAAACATCTTGATTATTTCAACCAAAATGAGTTACTTATTCATATCATTTAAATGCTTGATACAAATTGTGCCCAAAAGGTGCATTGTTAAAAGTTGAAAGTGTTAAACATTTATGTTTCTTATCAGAACATCATTTATATTCTTTTAAAACTCATGTTTGAAATAAAATTAGCAATCATAAATAAGAGAAAAAGACACAACTAGTTTTTACACAATAAAGCAATTGTGTAATTTTACTTTAGTCTCTGTTACACTTGCCTGAGTTTCTATACCTTAATTTTAAATTTAAAATGTTTAGTTACATCAGGTAGTCTCCATGGTGCTCACGGCAAGAGCGTTATACCAGAGGGCTCATATACTATTGAGCATCAGGATTATGGATTGGCCAAACTTGGGTCTAGTGCTTACTTGCAATTTGATCAGTTGTGGCTGAGAATAGTGGATTCCTATGTTACCTACATGCAAGTTATCTTCAAGGAATTCCTTATGAGGACACAGTGGATGAAGAGGGCATTCTAATATCTGGCCTGGAAAATAAAATATTGAATTCAAGTCTATCTAAGAATGTCTGGAGGTTTTTAAGGAGGATCCAATACTGGTATTTTTCATTGAAAGATTGAGTCTTGAATTAAAAGTAAAATTATTGTATGATTTCAAAAGAATTGAGTTTGGTTTAAAGGCAATAAGGCAGGCCAGAGAGGTGTAAGTTATCCGTAACCTTGGTCATGTTATCTAAACACTTTAATCTTACTTCCCTTTTAAATAGGAATTATGGTAGTATATATTTTATAAGGTTGATGTGAAAATTAAAATAATTCATATAAAAACTCGGCCTATAATAAATGTTACATGTTACTTTTGTTGCCTAATAAGGTGGTGTATGTATGTGTATATATATATATATATATATATATATATATATATATTTTTTTTTTTTTTTTTTTTTTTTTTTTTTTTTTGCTGTATGTGGGCCTCTAACTGTTGTGGCCTCACCCGTTGCAGAGCACAGGCTCCGGACGTGCAGGCTCAGCATCCATGGCTCACGGGCCTAGCCGCTCCACGGCATGTGGGATCTTCCCGGACCGGGGCACGAACCCTTGTCCCCTGCATAGGCAGGCGGACTCTCAACCACTGCACCACCAGGGAAGCCCAAGGTGGTATTTTTTTTTAATAATAGTTTCTCATTTGCTGCTTGTTGGTGAATACTTAATTAGCTAGAGCCATAAATTAAAATTTAATAATCAAAATAATGAAAAGAGACAGACTACAGATCAAAATGTGCAAGAAAATATTTTCAGGAAATAAAATGATATTTTTTTGATTTAGATCTGTGAAAAAAGCTAATGTTCTACATGATTGCTAAAAATATATTTTAATGAACTTGGAAATCTTTTAAAATAATGTCAACTCAGAACATTACAGTACTATTATATATAACTTTCTCTATATATACATATGGTATGTAAAATGTAGTATATCCAGCGCTGAGCATTACATATAGTTTAAAGCAGTATGCGAACTGGGGTACCTAAAAGGAAGGTGACCAAAATTATTAGGAAATCATGTTGACTAATCATCATCTTAAAAGAATTGGCTTAAATAATTGAGCCTGTTTAAACTCATGCAAGCTTATATAAATGTTTTACATTCTAGAACAAACGAGTAGAAATTGCAGTGACATAGGCTTAGACGAAAAGTGAAGCAAAAACTTGCGCACAATTTGAAATGACAGTACAGTGATAACTGTACTGTCCCACATTGAACTACTAGTCACTCAGTTTTCACTCAGTGGTTAGGAAACCATGTTACCTGATTCCATGTTTATGCAAGAATTTGATAATAATAAAACAAAGTTAAACTTGTTTCTCAAATGTGGAGCAATAGTTCCTTGCAGCACCTGTACTAAAAAGGAACAGGCCTCACTTATTGAACTTTCTACCCTCAGTGTTAGAATTAGAATTCATGTTATCACTCTCATGCATATGAATTCCCCCTTTCCAGCTTTAATAGATAGCATGGAATACTTTTGCAATTTTTAGTCTACTTTGCCCACATCAGTCCCAACAGACTTGCTTATTCTGAATGTAATAGCTAGCATTTTAATCAATGAAGAGTGTATTTCACTCTATTCATTATATGACAAATGTGTCTGCCTGTAACTCTTATCCAGTGAAATATCAACAGTTAAAAATGAGAAGAAAATGTTAATTAAATGGTCTTACAGTTCAGTAGACAACCTCACTATCTGATATGTGAGAGAACAAGATTGCATTGCTAGCCTTGTTCTTTCTGTTCCTGCACTGCCTACAAATACAAAATGATTCCTGCAATAGATAGGAAACTACAACATAGTTAATCAAATATGTGGTAGAAATTTTAAAGTTGACAACTGGGGAAAACTTTATGGGCAACCACAGAATTAAGATTGGCTTGATAAAGGTCACTACTAGAAGGAAAACAATAGAATTTGAGGAGATGCATGAGGAAAATAATGGTCAATAAGGCAATCAGCATTACTAAGGAGATAATGTACCTGGATGGGGGAAGTCAGACAATTTTGGATAAATTACAATTTTTCAGTACCTATGCTGGATGTTTAAAATGTAAATTGGTAATTGAAACAGTTGGAAACATAAGGTGGTGGTTCAGAGATCAGATATCTTATTCAGAATCTGACCCTCCTACTTATTTGTATGTTTGCTTTGGGAAATGTTAGTTAAGACTATCAGTAATAGGGACTTCCCTGGCAGTCCAGTGGTTAAGACTTCACCTTCCAATGCAGGGGGTGCAGGTTCAATCCCTGGTCAGGGAGCTAAGATCCCACATGCCTCAGGGCCAAAAAAACAAAACATAAAGCAGAAGCAATATTGTAACAAATTCAATAAAGACTTTAAAAATGGTCCATATCAAAAAAAAAAAAATTCCTGTTTTACCCCTAGGTTCTTCATGACATTTTTTTTTCTTAAATTCCATATATATGTGTTAGCATACGGTATTTGTTTCTCTCTTTGTGACTTACTTCACTCTGTATGACAGACTCTAGGTCTATCCACCTCATTACAAATAGCTCAATTTCGTTTCTTTTTATGGCTGAGTAATATTCCATTGTATATATGTGCCACATCTTCTTTATCCATTCATCCGATGATGGACACTTAGGTTGTTTCCATCTCTGGGCTATTGTAAGTAGAGCTGCAATGAACATTTTGGTACATGACTCTTTTTGAATTATGGTTTTCTCAGGGTATATGCCCAGTAGTGGGATTGCTGGGTCATATGGTAGTTCTATTTGTAGTTTTTAAGGAACCTCCATACTGTTCTCCATAGTGGCTGTACCGATTCACATTCCCACCAGCAGTGCAAGAGTGTTCCCTTTTCTCCACAACCTTTCCAGCATTTATTGTTTCTAGATATTTTGATGATGGCCATTCTGACTGTTGTGAGATGATATCTCATTGTAGTTTTGATTTGCATTTCTGTAATGATTAATGATGTTGAGCATTCTTTCATGTGTTTGTTGGCAGTCTGTATGTCTTCTTTGGAGAAATGTCTATTTAGGTCTTCTGCCCATTTTTGGATTGGGTTGTTTTTTTTTTTTTTTGTTATTAAGCTGCATGAGCTGCTTATAAATTTTGGAGACTTACTAGAGAATGGACTTGAGGATATGGGGAGGGGGAAGGGTAAGCTGTGACAAAGCGAGAGAGAGGCATGGACATATATACACTACCAAACGTAATGTAGGTAGCTAGTGGGAAGCAGCCACATAGCACAGGGAGATCAGCTCGGTGCTTTGTGACCGCCTGGAGGGGTGGGATAGGGAGGGTGGGAGGGAGGGAGACGCAAGCGGGAAGAGATATGGGAACATATGTATATATATAGCTGATTCATTTTGTTGTGAAGCAGAAACTAACACACCATTGTATAGCAATTATACTCTAATAAAAAAATAGGCTAAATATTTATTGGGCACATTGTAAGGCAAGTTACTATAGGAGAAAAAATGTATAATATTTTATAATTGTACAGAAGAAGCTTATAATTTTATAAGGACAGTTAAGATATGATCCCATAAATTTTAAATACTAATATGAGATTTACAAGGTAAAACAATTGATTAATTACAATATTAGTGGCAAAACAAATTATAAATTCAGAGGAATTAGGATTGTAAAAGTAGAGGGCCAATTTTGGAGCCAAAAGACAAAGATTTATTGAAGAATGTTGAGTATAAGAAAGATTTTATGAAACTACTCCTCAGGAGATTAGTTTGATAATGATTAGTATAATGAATTAGGAGTAGGGTGGGAGAGGGTGCAGAAGAAAATGTCTTGTTAGAAGGTTAGTGTGGTAATCCAATGGTGAGAAGAAAAGAATCTGAGCTAGCGTAGTAGCAATGGGCATTAAAAGGAGGTAACTGATGAAAGATTTTATAGGACTTGGATCAGAGAGGATATAAAGTGTAGACGTTGACTGAGACTTTTAGTTCAGATATCTAGTTAATGATGATGACATTAATAGAAATGGAAAACTTGGGATAGAGAGCTGGCCTTCAGGGAAACGCTGACACCTGTATTCAATTAGTTATGAGAAAAAGCAGGGCATTTATAAAATTGTGTCCAGTAAAAAAACTGTATCTGTTAGTTTGGAGCTTGGAATAATCACCAGAAGAGCTGGAGATGTAGATTTGGAAATTATTCATATGCTTTCTATGTACCAGGTACTGTTCAAAGTGCTATCTATGTATTAACTTATTATCAATAAAATCTCTTAATAACCCTAAAAAAAAAAGACTATCAGTAATACTTTTCTTATCTATGAAACATGTAGAATTATATCTGCTTTGCTTTTCTCTCAGGTTTTGGTGATAATGACAATTAAACATTTTAATAATAGGTAAAAGAAATTGGTAATTAGTACGTGAGCATGTGTGTAGTGTGAAATCCATGGTAAATTTTATTTGAACCATGAATCATTTCTCCCAGAGAATGTAAGAGGCCCATGTACATATGATTTATCACATGACTTTAGCAAGAATGTGGATTATCTGAAACCTATTTTGAAAATTCAGTGGGCCCATAAACCCTAAATTAAGAAGTCCCACAAAAGCTGTAGTCTGTATATCAGGAAATTCTTTGCTTTTATCCTCTTTTCTGAACCATTGTTCTGTGTGGGTAAAGTAGAAAAATCTATTTTAGTATTTTACTGGCTGAAAATATCCAAGGTTGCAAGTCAAGGAGGGTGACATGCAACCTTAGATATTTAATAGTTGACTCTTCTCTCAAGATATCTACCTATGATTCAATGACCAAACTTTTCACTGAAAGAGAACTGAGTGGGTCAGAAGCTATTAAGGGGGAAAATGGTTCTTGGTTATTTTAAACATAAAGTATTTGATACATAAAAAGTCACCTTGATTTTGGGGGGATACAGAGGCTCACCTTAAAAGAAATAAAGTCCTCCACCAATGCAGTTACAACTATATGCTCATTTTTACAAAAAAAATGGAGAATATGTTTACACAGTTTTGGATAGCATTGAGGAGGCAGCACCTCAATGGGATCAGATTAATCCTCCCTACCTGAAAACTGAGAAGCTTGTACATGTTTGCAAAGAACTGCTAAGTGCATTATAATACATGGGACATAGAAAAACACAGCAGTTTGAAGGCAGACATTCATTTTGATTTTATTATCTCTATCCTCCACCATTTTCTAAAGTTTTCTGGGCCTCTGCTTTTAGGGAGGAAACTGAGGCTTAGAAAATTTTAGTTGTTCATCCAAGGTCACACATTTATCCTGAGCAAAGAGGTAATTAGAGTCTTACATTTTTATCAGATATTTCAAAACAAGATCACACAGGATTTCTGTGGATGGATATGAATCTCAATACTGAATAGAGTGAATTGCTATGAAACAATAATAGCATTTTAATAGTTTCAAGAGAAATCGTTGACAAACATTGATGTTCCCTTCCTCTCCTATTAGTAATGGCTATTGGAATTCAGAACTGCTCTAATAGACCCAGAATCATGACAGAAGAGAAAAAAATTTTGTTTCCTGATGTCAATGAAGAAATAATACAATATGATAACCAATTAATAGAAAACTAAAAATTTTCCTTACCAACAAATTTAAGTTTTAAATAAAGATGACATGTAGCTTTTGCCATGACAATATTTTACTTTTTTTCTATTAAGAAAACATTCCTTTAAATTTAGGACGAAAATAAAATACTAACTGGCCAGTCTTGGAAACACACTTAGATATTTCAGAGAGTTTCCTTTAACTTCTGTTATGCTGAAAACTTTCAGAATCTATTTTTAGAGATCAAATGGAAACCACTTTGAAAAGCTCAGCTTGATTAAGAACAGACAACACACATTTAGGGAATAAAAGGAATCACTCACTACTTTTGTGAAATTCTTCAGGGATTTCACTCCAGGTAGACAAATGTGGGAATGGAGTTAAAGAGGATTTTAAACTTAGATGTTTGGAAAGCCTTTGACAAAATTCTTTATAGTACTGTAAGATCAGTGGAAAGGATCAATGAAACTAATAGTAAATTGGCCTACTGTTCTGAACAATGATTTATGGAAAGGAAATAAAGGTACTAGAAATAAGTTTTTGTGGTCCAAGCCAATTTTAAATATTCTGCTTCTTCATAGATCAGAAATAAATCTCCATCGTTTTAAAAAATTGTAAAATAGACTTTTAAGATATTATATTAGCATTTACTTTGTAATAAATCAAATAACATTGAAGTTTATTATAACACTTAGCTGATGACAAATAGAATGTGACAAATAACAAATATGTAAGTTCAGATTTGGGAATACTTGTTTTTAAATGGTAGTGGATTTTAAGGAAGACATCTTGAGAATATATTGAAACATACATAGAAAATATTAAACAGGTACTAAAAAATGATTACTTGAACCACATGCTTAACATTATCACAAGAATTTTTATTGTGTATCTTAACTTCTGTGTGAATACATGAATACCGTTGTTTTTGTTGTTTGAGAAGAAGCAAGGTTGTTTGATTTAAAAATAATCAAAAGTGAAGAACCAATTCACAGGTATTCTATCTGTCTAGTTTAATAGTTTTATTCCAGCAAACATAAGTGTCTAGCATAGAAAGTCCTCAATAAATCTTCGTGAATATATGAATATATGACCAAATAAAGGGAGTGGAGTAGCTTTAAAATTGAGATGGGTCACTGAAATATCAACCCCTCATGCTAGATTCTCTCCAAGAAGACTGGCTTCATTTTACTTCTCCTTATTTTAGGATGCATAATTATTTTTAAAATGAAGATTTCATTTTGGAAATTAAAGGAGCACATACTCAAATTTTAAAAATAATAAACTTTTGGGCCTCCCTGGTGGCGCAGTGGTTGAGAGTCCACCTGCCGATGCAGGGGACACAGGTTCGTGCCCCGGTCCGGGAAGATCCCACATGCCGTGGAGCGGCTGGGCCCGTGAGCCATGGCCACTGAGCCTGCGCGTCCGGAGCCTGTGCTCCGCAACGGGAGAGGCCACAACAGTGAGAGGCCCGCGTACCGCAAAATAAATAAATAATAAATAAAATTAAAATTAAAAAAAATATAAGAATAATAAACTTTCATATTTCTAAGCACTGTTTTACAGGAAAAGAGGAGAGTGCTCACTAGCTATGAACTATCACACCCCAATTCCTTGGCACACCCAAATGGCTGGCTTTTTTTTTGATACTTGAGTAAACCTAAAATCCCTTCCAAGATTTATTTTTTGATCAGCAGTGGAGGAAGCATCTCAGGATTCTCAGATAGGGAAGATGAAACATGGTGTCACTCAGCAGGGTATGGGAAAGAGATCACCACTATGTGTCCAGACTATCGCTAAGAATCTACAAAAAGATGATAGTCTTCGTCCAAGACAGCACATACTAAAGCTCTATAAAGGAGTTTCAGTATTTGACCAACAACTAAACCATTATTTCATTTTCTATGAGATTTTTTTAGATGTTCCATATTTAGTAATGAGAATATTATGATTAAAATTATGATATAATAATGACAGTTCTTATTAAATATATTTGGCTCTGAAGCTATACCATACATTGTACACAGCACTCACTTCACATACCTTATCTCATTATTCTCCCAAACAACTCTTTGTAACAGGTTCTTTTATTATCCACATTCAACAGATGAGGAAACTGAGCTAGTAAGCTTTGGAAGTGGGATTTATTTTCAACATCTTTCTAACTATAAGCCCATATTTTAAAACTCTATGGTATATTACCTTGGTATTTCTTCTTAGAAGTAAGGGGAAATTCGCACCAGTAACATACCAGCTACATGTGAACTGGTATAAACTACACATTTTGATTAACTCTTGAAAGATCTTAATGAAGGATAGTATTGTCTCTAAATAGTTATAGATTTTAAATAGCTTCAAGGGACATCACAGAGGGATTCAGCTTAATCAGAAAATCAAGATGAACTTTGTCATGTTGCTACAAACATAAAACTGCTAGAACAGGGAATGATAATGACACCATACATTATATTTCCTGGGAATTATTAAAAATGAACCTCATAATGTTAATTTTATTTGTTTCAGATTGAGAGTGTACATTGCTGTTTTCATTCTCTTTCTATTTGTCATTCATTGCTCTTTTTGACACTATTACTACATATGCTATGTATCTATTTTTTTCCATAAAGTTTAACACAAGTAGAGCCACATTAATTTAGGCAGATTCTATTCACTTTAAAATCACTTCTCTTACTGTCCAGGATATTAGTAGAAATGTAGTATCCTCACATGGAATGGTCTTATTTTCTTTACCTACCCCCAATACTTAAAGATACTAGGGAGGAAGAGAGAAGGTATCAGAACCAGCTTCAGAATAAAACTATAACTGAAAAATTTATCTGCTGAGATTTTCATTTATTCTGATTTCATTACTCAGGCATTCTTTCCACCCCAATTAAAATCAGGTAGTCATCTAGAATATTTGTTTGCTCATTCATCAATTATTTCATTCATTTTTAAAAAAACTCAAATTGTGTTATTTAAGAGGTTACTTATTCTCTGCACTGTACCATGTGCTGGATATAAAATGATAGACAAAAAGACTTTCATCTCAGGCTGTTTCAGTATTTCTAGATGTTTTCAGTTACTAGCAGGACTCAAGCAGGATTGTTGACCTGATGTTTGCTGATGGTCCTGGTAGCATCTCTCAAAAAAACACTGTGTGTAGTTCAAGAAAAACAATGAATACTCAAAAATTTTGTTTTGTCTTATGACTATATCGTTACTAACCATATGGCCTATAGAGAAATTTCTAACTACTCCAGCTTCCACTTTTCTTGCCTATAAAATACATGTAATAGTTACACTATTGAGATGTTGTTAGAAGTAAAGAAAATAATGCATATCAAAAGTTTTACACTGATAATACACAGAAGACAGTCAATAAATGCATTCATTCAATCACTCACCCACTTATTTAACAAATATCTCTTAAATGCCTACTTAAATTCAAGGTACTTTGCTGGCTCTAGAAATTCTTTAAAAAGATGAATGTAGTGTGGCATCTGCCCTCCTGGACTCACAGTCTTATAAGGAGGTGGAGATTCAATATGTAATTATGTGATAAATCATTTAATCTAGATTGTGATAAATGCTAGTGTTAGCTAAAGTGATAGATAACTTAGATTAGGAGATTGGGGTGCTATGGGCTAAAGGTATGGGTCAGAGAAGGTTTCCTTCAGCAGTTAGAAGGAATATAGAGTTACAGAAGATAAAATGTAAGGCAAGACTTGATGGAGGATCCATTTGGCTCTTAGATAGTATATTAGTCTTCAGTTGCTGCTGTGACAAATGACCACAAACTTAGTGGCTTAAAACAACACAAATGATTATAGATCTGTAGATAGAAGTCTGACACAGATCTCACTGGGCTAAAATCAAGGTGATTGAAGAGAAGCCAGTATGAGCATGTACTAATTATGAGGCTTTTATACTGGTGTACAAAAAATAATGGTAGCCTGGTCTAGGGAGTGTAAGGGACATGAAGAAAATGGTTAGATTTAAAATGTGTTTAAGATGAAGCATCAGCAAATTTTGGTACTTTATTTTTTGGGGGTGAGTGTTGACATGAAAGGGGGTGTTGAGTATGAATCCCATATCTCTAATTTTAGCAGCTGGATAGGGGGAAAGTTTTAACACTGAAATATTGACCACTGGAAATGAATCACAATTTGGAGAGAATATAATAAATTCGAACATGCATATATTGAGTTTGACATGTCAGACCAAATGAAAATGTTATTTGGCTATGAGACATACTGGTCTGGAATCAAGGTTATTACTTGGAAGTTGTCAACATAATGATATCAAATGAAAAACACAGAACTCATTATGGTCCTCTACAAAGGAGGGAACAATTTGAGAGTAGAGAAAGTGTAGATTCCGAAATATCTATCGAACACTTAAAGCATGAATAGAGGAATAAGAGGTGTGAAAAACTACTAATAGGTTGTAGATTTATAGGATAAAACCTGGAAGTAAATTTTGTTTTTAAAGAGAGAAAAAATCAAGAGTATGAAATGTTTTAAAGTTCAAGAAAGTTAATAAAAACTGAAAATATCCCTAGTAAATATCTTCCTTCAGGCAGATGCTATGTAACACCTCCTGTGAGCCAATTTTATGCCAAATACTAGTTACAAAGAGATGAAAAAGGCATTAAAGCTTTATTTTATTAAATCACAGTCTAATGGGGGGAGTTTATTGAAATGTTTAGTTTAAATATAAAGTGACAACTGAGGTGAAGTTGTGCACATAAAATGTTATGAGAATACAGAATAAAAGACATATTGCTGAAACTTCTGAAATTCAATAAAATGTAGTTTAGATTAAGAAAAAAGTGGTTTCTAGACAAAAAGATCAGCACTGCTAAATTTGTAAAGGAACTGTAACTGATTAAAATTGCCAGAAATGAGATTTCCAGATAGACAGAGGTAGGGAATGAGTTTGCCTACTTAGGTCACAATATGTAGGACTTTATTCTCAAAACTAAGGAGCTTAAAGTTCATCCTACATGATAGAGAATGATTGACAGATTTGAACAGTTGATGTGAAATGGAATAGTCTAGCTGCAGTGTATAGTTGGCTTTCAGAAGACCCATCATAGCAAGAATACATAGGAGGTTCTTGGCATGATCCTGACACAAAAATAGGGGAGCCTCATAGAAAAAGAAACAGAATTTAGAAAGTTTTACAGATGAAAATCAGTAGAATGTGATTAATTACATTTGGAAAGAGGGAAAGGAGAGGTTTAATATGACTCTCAGTTTTCTGAGTTGGGCAACAAGGTAGGAGATAGTTACAATCGATGGGGAGGGGGAAAAGGAGATCAAGGTTAATATGCAGTGAAAAATGAGGCCAGTTATAGAAATGTTGACTTAAACATTCCTACAGAAAGACAAGTTAGTATACAAGTTCAGTAGACACATGAACAACAGACTTTCAAGGGAGAAAAGTGTTTGTGACAAGAATAAATGAGATCACCCAGAGAAAATATATAGTAGGAGAATAATAATGAGTTGAGTATAAAAACCCTGATGAACACCAGTGTTCAAATAACTTGTTGGAGGAAAAGATAGACAAGGAAGGAAAGGAGCAAATGATCAGAGAAATAGGAGGAGGATCAGTAAGAAATGGTGTGAAAAAGGTCAACGTAATAGTTTCAGAAAGAGAGAGTGGTCAGCAGTCTTTGCAGTGATATGAGGAGAAAAGAGACAAAAGGGGTACAAAATTCTGAAACATACTATTTCAGTCATCCCTCTGAGAACCTGAATAGACAATTGATTTGTGTTAAATTGACTGTAAAAAAATCTCCTGGAAACTGATGTTTTTATAACCAGTAAGTGCTTCAATTACAATAAACAAGCATGCAAGTTTTCAAGAGAAGAGCATCGAGTGTACTGTTTTGCCAACATTTTATAAGAGAAAGGGATAGGGCCCGAGAGATCTGATCAAGTCTTTGCAGTGAGTAAGGAAGTAGATGAGGCAAAGGTGGTGGGAGTCTTTTACCTAGATCTCAGAAAGACAGGTAGTAAATTGTTTTACAAGATGCAACTAAGGAAAAAATCAAGGATTTTGAATCAATGCTATAACAAGCTAGAAAAGAAGCTGAGCAGATGCAGAGATTTACAGTAAGTGATGATAAGTTGTGTTTGAAAAGGAGAAACAACAGGATTCCTTTGAGTTCAATGCTATTATGCTTTTCATTTAATACCCATAAAACAATTGTCAGGAAAGAACCACAATCAATGTTGGCACTAATTTGAGCCCTTGATGTTGGCAGCATCAACGTTGTGATTGATTGAATTAATTCCAGTTAGGCTGTGTTTCTGTGTACTAGTTCATCTTACATTATAATATTGTGCTTCTTATTTTAAATACCATATGGATCTATAAAGTAACTTAGTCAATAGCTGTTCTCATTTAATAAGGAATAAGAGAATAATGATGTGCTTACAAAGATAACAGAGGCATTTGATGAGGATGGGTATCATGTCCTGGGAATCTACTTCTGAGAAAGTACTTAAAAGACTGTTTCTCAGAAAGGAATAAGAGAGAGGCTGGGGGAGTGATCTCAATAATCCTTATGCAATGAGTCTAAGCTGGAAAGGACAATGTGAGTAAAAGTCAAAAGGATAGAAACCAGGAAAACCCAGAGAGGTAAATTAGAGAATTTCCATGGATATTAGTGAAATTCAAAACTCACATATTTGTGTTCTAAGATGGGTGTCTTTTCTGATACTCTACATTCATTTTTTGAATTTGCATCTTAAAACATTTTTGTAATTATTACTATATTTTAACATAAAAAATGCACTCTTTTTCAAATGGTATGAGTTAAACAAGGTAAGATTCCTCAAAGCTGTTCCTGCCCTCCTCTTCCATAAATCTGTAAACGGCATTACATATACCCAGCTGATTAATACATCTTAGATATGCCCTCATTTTATCTTTTCTACAACCCAATCCAGTAACTCCACTCATGCATTTTTATTCATTCATTAGAAAGCCTACTTTGTACCAGGGACTATCCTAAATCTTGGGAATTCAGCAATGAAAACATAAGTCTCTGTGGTTATACATTTATATTCTAGTAAAAAACTAACAAACACACAGACACATAAATACCTAAGACATGGCTGGTGATAATAATGATAAACAACTTTTAAAAAGTAATATAAGGATATTGCTGGTTGGGTGGGAGGTGATTTTGACAGTGGTAAGAACAGATAAAGCTGTTTGCTGAGGTGGTGCTTAAGCAGGGCCTATATTCTGCAAGGGAGTAAGTCAGAGAGATATCGGAGGTAAGAACTTTTCAGACAGAAATAAACGTGCAAAGGTTCTGAGGCAGGAGTGTGCCTCATCAGCCAGAAGAAAACGAAGGAAGCCAATGTGGCTGGAGGGACACCATGGTGGTGGGGTAGGCACAAGGTTAATTCAGGTAAGGCATGGCAAGAGGTAAGGACTTGAGATTTTACTGTGTGTGAGAAAGGAAATCATTGAATGATTTTAAGCAGAAAAGTGATATGATTTGATTGATGGTTTTAAAGAACATTCTCTGGTTACTGTATGACAAATTCTAGATGGGCAAGAATAGAAGTAGAGAGTTCAGTTTTGGCCTCTAATGTAATAGTTTTAACATCTTTCCAACAACTTTACATTCAAAGTACCTCCCTATTCTTACTTATTACCAAAATCTCCACACTTACCACCTTGGCTAAAGTAAGCAGTAACCTCTCCCCTGAAATAAAAATCAAATACCTTTTCAGTGAGGTACAAAGGGATATGGTTCCTCTGTTGTATTTATGGATGCTCCTATGTGTGTATGCATGTAGGTAGGTAGATAGGAAACATGAGTTTTCAATTATCTTCTCACAGAGCACCTTAGCTCCAGCCACCTAGGCACTGATTCCCTTCAGGATGATGTGAGGATGTGGTGTCACTTGTACATGCCCATAGGGTTTGTACCACAGGAGAGTAATCTCAAAAATACAAAACTGGAACCTGGCACATCTGTTCCTCCTCCCCTCAGGAGAGAGGAAGAGATTCTTTGCAACATAAACAAATCCTCTCTGGGGAGAGGAAGGAACGCCATCACCCTGAAAAGTAAACAGGTGACTCTGATGAGAGATAAGACTTAATATCATCTTGGAGACCTCCATCTTTAGGGTCGTTGTTCTATTATTCTTTAACCCAGATGTCAATGCTCTTTGCTCAGAAAGCCCTGGCCATGCAGAAATGTGAAAATATTCATGGAGCTTTGTTTCCTGCCTACATCTTTGACTACCTTCCTTCTCTGTGCTCCAGCCACAACTGCCATACAGCCCCTTGGTTCTGAGGGCCTTTGCCATTGCTGCCCACTGCAGGGGTGCTCTTTCCCTGGGCCTTCCTGTGGCTTTCTCCCTGATCTCATTTAGATCTCAGCTCAAAGTCAGCCCTTCAGAGAAGTCAACACTGTTTGCCCAATCTAACAAAACCCTTTCAAAGACTACATTTCCAATCCTGCTATATTATATCACTACCTGAAATTATATTATACATTTTCATTTACTTAATTGTTTGCCAACTCTAACCATGTAAGTTCTATTGTAAAACAATTTTACTGTCATAGTCATATTTATATCCTCATGATTTTGAAATATTAACTGTTATAATGATCAGCTCCAATGTCTGAGTTCTGTCATATGTGAGACAATATACCAGAGTCTGTATATCTGGGTTTTTAAACAAATTGTCACCACAAACCTATCAGGATATCAGTGGTGATACAACTTTGCAAAATCAAGAAAATGAATGCTTGACTAACTCTCTTAAGTGAATTGACCAGAATGTGAAAAGTAGGATAATTACTTAGTTATTCTGTTAGGCCATGACGTCCTCTATTAACATTTGATTATACCTTTAAAAATACTCAGATAGTTCTCTATCCATTTATCTATGTCTATATTATAATCTCTAATATGTCTGTATCTATCTCTCCCTAGAGATAGATATATAAAAATATAACTTATATGAGATTATCATACAGATGCTATCTTGAGACTTTATTTAATTTTGAGCATTTTTCATACCATTATTATAAAATATACAAAATAACTGCAGAATATTTAATCATTGTTGTGAAACTTAATTTAACAGATATTTTTCTTTGATATTTGAGATATTTTGCACAAATATTCATCCACACCTTTGTTTGGTCCAGTTGCATGAAGACCTAAAATAAACTTGGCTATCAACTTATGCTCCCATACAACTTTTTAATTTTGATTTTTTTTCATTTTGATTTACTTTAGAGCAAAAGCATCAATCAGCAAACATGACCATACCAATCTGTTTGATGGCTATATTTCTCACTTTAATTAATAGTTTAATGTTATACTTTTATACAGCCTTGAGTGTATTATTCAGATATCTGCCTGCCTTGAGCCAGGGTAGAGAAAAATGCCATTTACTGTGATAGAGAACACAGCACATAGGGTAAAAGAAGATACATCTGACAGAGACCAAAATGGCATTAAACTGGGACCTATTAATTTTGAGATGCCTTAGGGTGGTAAGTGAATACATGGCAAAGGCAGTTTGATATATAATTCTGGAGTTTAGGAGAAAATAATGGAACAAAATATACATTTATTAATCATATTGATATTAATTAAAGACATAAGCAATCAGTAAAATTAAAATATTTTCCATGATTACCCATGGGAAATGCACAGAATAAAAAGACAAATTCTATTACAAAATATTGAGAACACTAACGTGTGTGGCATAGAGCTGGCAATAGATAAGCTCAAAGGTGAATAAGAGCAACAGCATGAAAAATAGGGAAAGGCAATGAGAGTGACTTCACAAAACAAGGGAATAGACTATTTCAATATTAATGGAGTATCAGAGAGTGTAGAATATAAAGAGTCAAATTAGATAAGGACTGACAAGTGTCTAATGACCTCAGCTACAAGGATTTCTATACTGATCTTGACCACAGCCATTTCAGTGGATTGAATGAAGTAGATGCTAGACCATAGTGAGTTAAGGAGTAAAGATGAAAAAATAACAAAGTAGTAGAAGTAATTTTTTTCAAAAAATTGCCTGTGAAGAGAGAGACTAATAAACAGAGGAAGGACTTGGGAGTGTCAGAAGAAATGGGGTCCAAAGCAGAGTCAATGAAATAACTTTAAGTTGAAAAAGGGACACTCCTTTTCTAGAAGGAAGGAAGGAAGAACAAATGAATGTGGCACTGAAAATTAAAGACAATGGTATAACAGTCTGAGGCAGGAGAGTATATATAGTAAATACTGTGGGCTGGATTCTATTACTCTATAAACTCAGCATATGATTAAATAAACTTTTTTTTTTGACCTTCAGCCAAATAAAGCCCCAAGACATTTATGCATAAACAGCTAAAAAAAAAAAAAAGTCTACTCTATCCTATCCTTGTGTAGTTGATTTTCTAAACTTCCGTGTTGTGTAATGTAAGAAACATAAAATCACCTGGAGTCAATCAAAGCTGGCTTTCTTCTCTGACTCCAAAGTTTACAGTTTGTGTCTTCCGTTGTGATACAAAGATTCCTTGAAAATTAAAATCATATTAGCTACATCACTTTTTTTGTAAGTGGCCAGATAATATTTTAGGGTTTGCTGATCATATGGTCATTTGCAACTACTCAACTCTTCCATGTTAGTATGAAAGCAATCCTAGAAAATACAAATTAATGGACAAGGTGGAGGTCCAACAAAACTCTGTTTACAAAAACAGGTGACAGACTGGATTGGCCCTCAGGCAGCATTTTGTTAACCCCTGACCTACAACATGATAATTAAAATGAGATCAAATATTCCCACCTTAAAGAATGGTGCTTAGCATATAATAGAAGCTCAGGAAATATTAGATATTTTAATATGGTTCACTATATTTGAGCTTTTCAGTGTCTTCAGAAAGGGAAACAAGGGGGGGAAATTAACATTTTAAAACCAATTATTTCGAACAGCACATTTCTACTTCTGTTGCGAATGTGTTGCTGATATGCTACAAGATATTGCTCTGGGTTCAATTTCACCCTCATTAAAATAATTAAATGTTATTTTTAACAATTAATATTCATCTATAGCAGTTTTAATTATGCATTTGTTCTTATTTGGGGGCATTAGTATTTATTCATTGAGCCAACCCCAGGAAACTCTCTGTAGTGACTACACAAGACAGCAAGAACTCTCTGTTCATGTTGAATCATCTCGTTTATAGATGGAATGTATGCTTATTTCCTTTATTACTTTTGTTAGTATCATTTTTAACTGGTATCAGGTATTACAGAATGTAAATATGATTGATTTTCTTAATCTCGTTATTTGCAGTCTTTTACTTGAATGAATGATTGATCAGTTTTTTGATTGTAACAAAGTGTGATTTTCCATGAAGTTTTTTAATGATTTAATTTTATAAATTAATATTGGTAATTTCTAAAAGCAAATAATAATGGAATATAATTATATTAAGTCAAAGATTAAAGGGAATTTAGCCATTTATAGATTTGGACAAGAATATTACAATTATTTTGGCCGTACAAGTCATGTTTATACCTTACTTATAAAATTAATTTTAAAAATATTTTTTCTAAACCAATATTTTGTACCTTGCTTACAAATGTAGAGCTGGGTGAAAATTAGCCACAGAGGGTTTTCTCTTTGGTTTAAATTTTTTTATGCAAATTTCTAAGTATATGCTAATATTTGGTTTCATCTTAAAGATTTATTTACAATGTCATATTTTATTTTCATTATTTTAGGTATACATCAGGGTTTTTATATTTATTACATATAGTATACCTATATCATATACATTAGCACAAAAAATATATGTATATATAATATATTTTGAATTAATATTATAATTATATGTGTGTGTGTGTGTGTGTGTGTGTGTATATATATATATATATATATATATATATATATATATATACTGTTTTAAACTCAACACATATTTATTGAATTATTGTGTGTCAGGAAGTGGGGAAGATTACTTACAAGACAGAGAGATTGAGATAAAATCCCTAACATCAAGAAAGTTACAAAATGAGCAGAGAGGCTAACACATGTATACAAATAATTGAGAAAAGGATATATAGAGAGATATAGACAGAAAATGAGGTGGGGATTTAAAAGAGAAAATAAGCACATCAAAAAATAATGATAGCGATAATTGTGTTAATAATAGTCATACTAATAATAAGCACCATCTATTATTCTATGTATTATTATGTCCAGGCATTTTACTAACCACTATCTCCAAGTCTATGGGTATATATTTTAAATTTTTAATTAATATTATAATTTTATCTAATTACATTTTTGCTATTTAAGTCATTTAATGTCATTTGTTTAAAAAAGTTTCTGAGTTTGAAAACTATCCCAAAATACAGTTTAAAATGCAATTTTCAGGAACCATAAAGTTCTAGATTTTCTCTAAGTATTTCGTACTCAAATACATTTAATCATAAAGATATTTATTTTCCCACTATAATGAACAGCATTTTGATTAAATTGGAAAGCCATCAGACTCACAGTGTACTATCGTACTAAAAATACTTTTTTTCAGTCACTTATTAAGAAATATAATGAGTATTATCTCACATATGATTTCTCGTACCCTATTGATTATTTCTCAGCCTATCTTATTTGCATGGAAGAGTTATCAAGTGAAGCAAAAAAGACAAGCAAACTCTGCCACATCTTCTCCCCCAAATATCTATTTTGCAGGAAAAAATGTTGAAAATAATTAGTTTCTGCAAGTGTGTATAAGAAAAAAAAATCTTTAGCAAGATTAGTTAAACAGTAACAAGTCAAACTGTGCTCTGTTTAACAAATGATTTATAAATACATATATTTACTGTGAGAGAGGACTATTAAAACTAAAATTTTCAAAGGTATTTAAATGCATTAATATTGACTCATATTTGATATCAGATGCTACTCTGATGAAGTCAGGAAGTGTAAAACAACTTTAAAAAGTCATGAAATTTAATTTGTTATTTAAAACTAATCCATAGTTATAAAATGGCTTATTGATCCATTGCATTAGCTCTTGCTATTTTACTGAGAATATTTAAGTTTTGGAATACCATGACCATATTAGTAACACCCTATCTGTTTAGTCATTAGTTAAGACTTGGCATCTTCTGTACACAGTGATGTATATGAGTTCACCTAAGGAAAGATTTGTGTGTCTAGTCCTAGCTCTCCAATTAATTTGGAGAATTTAGGAACATGATTTAATAGATACGGTTTCCAGTTTTCTAACTGTAAATGGAGGAGTTGGCAATACATAAGTTACTTTTTAAGCTCAGATCTGAAGCTACTTTGGGGATTTCTCACAATCAAGCTGGATTTCTCACAATTTCAGCCCAATCAAGCTGCCACAGGAAGGGAACATGGATGAGGGAGGCTGAGCACATTCGGATGCTCTACACTGTCTCAAATTAAAGCACAACCTTTACCCACTTTATTTTTATTTATTTATTTATTGACATTTATCCTGCTTGGTGTTCTCTGAGGTTCCTGGATTTGTGCTTTGGTGTCTGACATTGATTTTTGGAGGATTCTCAGTCACTGTTGTTTCAAATATTTCTTCTGTTCCTTTTTCTCATCTCCTTCTAGTATTCCCATTACACATATGTTACACCTTACGTAGTTGCCCCACAGTCCTCGGATATTCTGTTCTGCTTTTTACAGTCTTTGTTCTCTTTGCTTTTTGCTTTTTGAGGATTCTAGTGATATATCCTCTAGCTCAGAGATTCTTTCCTCAGCTGTTTCCAGTCAACATTAACCCATCAAAAGCACTGTTCATTTCTAGTATAGTGTTTTTGATCTTTTGTTTATTTTCTTAGGATTTTTATCTCTCTGCTTACATTGCCCATCTGTCTGGCAACTGTCTACTTTATCAATTAGAGTGCTTAGCACATTAATCATAGTAATTTTAAATGCCTGATCTGATAATTCTAATATCCCTACCCTGTAAGGTTCTGATGATTTCTCTCTCTTCAATTTGTGTTTTTTGCCTTTTACTATACAGGCATACCCTGGAGATATTGCAGGCTCTGTTCCAGACCACCGCAATAAAGCAAATATCATGATAAAGAAAGTCGCGTGAATTTTTTGGTTTTCTAATACATATAAAAGTCACGTTTGCATTGTACTGTCTTGCCTCCATATTGCTGGCTGCTGACTGATCAGAGTGGTGATTGCTGAAGATTGGAGTGGCTGTGGCAGTTTCTTAAGATAACAATGAAGTTTTCCATGTCAATTGACTCTTCCTCTCATGAATAATTTCTCTGTTGCATGCAATGATATTTGACAACATTTTACCCACAGTAGAACTTCTTTCAAAATTGGAATCAGTCCTCTCAGGCTCTGACACTGCTTCGTCAACTAAGTTTACATAATATTCTAAATCCTCTACTGTCATTTCAACAGTCTTCACAGCATCTTCACCAGGAATAGATTCCATCTCAAGAAACTGCTTTGTTTGCTCATTCATAAGAAGCAACTCCTCATTCCTTAAAGTTTTATCATGAGCTTGCAGCAGTTCAGTCACATCTTCAGGCTCCGCTTCTAATTCTAATTCTCTTGCTATTTCTACCACATCTGCAGTTACTTCATCCACTGAAGTCTGGAACCTCTCAAAGTCATCCATGAGGGTTGGAATCAGCTTCTTCCAAACTCCTGTTAATGTTGATATTTTGAATTCTTCCCATCAATCACAAATGTTCTTAATGACATATAAGAATGGTGAAGCATTTCCAGAAGGTTTTCAATTGACTTTTCCCAGATCCATCAAAGGAATCATTATCTATGGCAGATATAGCCTTATGAAATGTATTTCTTAAATCATAAAGTTTGGAAAAAAATGACTCCTTGGGCTTCCCTGGTGGCGCAGTGGTTGAGAGTCTGCCTGCCAATGCCGGGGACATGGGTTCGTGCCCCGGTCCGGGAAGATCCCACATGCCACGCAGGGGCTGGGCCCGTGAGCCATGGCCGCTGAGCCTGCGTGTCCGGAGCCTGTGCTCCGCAACGGGAGAGGCTGCAACAGTGAGCGGCCGGCATAGGAGGAAAAAAAAAAAAAAAAAAAAGACTCCTTGATCCATGGGCAGCAGATGGATGCTGTGTGAGCAGACATGAAAACAACATTAATCTCATTGTACATCTCCACCAGTGCTCTTGGGTGATCAACAGTAATATTTTGAAAGGAATCTTTTTTTCTGCGCAGTAAGTCTCAATAGTGGACTTAAAATATTCAGTAAACTATAACGTAAACACATGTGCTGTCATCCAGGCTTTGTTGTTCCACTGATAGAGCACAGGCAGAGTAGATTTAGCATAATTTTTAAGGGCCCTAGGACTTTAAATGTGGTAAATAAACATTGGCTTCAACTTAAAGTCACCAGCTGCATTAGCCACTAACAAGAGGTTCAGCCTGTTCCTTGAAGCTTTGAAGCCAGCCATTGACTTCTCTTCTCTAGCTATGAAAGTCCTAGATGGCATCTTCTTCCAATATAAGGTTGTTTTGTCTACACTGAAAATCTGTTGTTTAGCATAGCCACCTTCATTAATTATCTTAGCTAGATCTTCTGGATAACTTGCAGTTTCTATATCAGCACTTGGCTCCCTCACCTTGCACTTTCACGTTATGGAGGTGGCTTCTTTCCTTAAACCTCATGAACCAACCTCTGCCAGCTTCAATGTTCTCTGCCATAGCTTTCTCACTTTTCTCAGCCTTCATAGAATTGGAGAGAGTTAAGGCCTTGATCTAGATTAGGTTTTTGACTTAAGGGAATGTTGTGACTGGTTTGATCTTCTATGGAGACCACTTAAACTTTCTTCATATCAGTAATAAGGCTGTTTCACTTTCTTATCTTTCATGTGTTCATTGGAATAGCACTTTTAGTTTCCTTCAAAACCCTTTACTTTGCATTCACAACTTGGCTAACTGATACAAGAGGCCTAGCTCTTGGCCTGTCTTGGCTTTCTACATGCCTTCCTCACTAACCTTAATAATTTCTAACTTTTGATTTAAAGTGAGAAACATGCGGTTACTTGAACACTTAGAGGCCATTGTAGAGTTAAAATGGACCTAATTTCAATATTGTTGAATCTCAGGGAATAGGAAGGCCAGAGGAGAAGGAAAGAGATGAGGGGATGGGTCAGTGGAGCAGTCAGAATATACACAACATTTATGGATTAAGTTTTCTGTCTTATATGGATGAGGTTCATGGTGCCGCAAAACAATCATAATTGTAATATGAAAGACCACCGATCACAGATCACCATAACAAATAAAATAATAACGAAAAAGTTTGAAATACAGGCATACCTTGTTTTATTACACTTTATTGTCCTTTTTGCAGATATTGTGGTTTTTACAAAATGAAGGTTTGTGGCAACCCCAAGTCTAGCATGACTGTCGGCACCATATTTCCAACAGCATTATTTTTTAATTAAGGTATGCATGTTGTTTTTTAGAAATAATAGTGTTGCACTCTTAATAAAATACAGCATAATGTAAATATAACTTTTTTTAAAATTAATTTATTTATTTTGGCTGCGTTGGGTCTTCGTTGTTGCACACAGGCTTCTCATTGCGGTGGCTTCTCTTGTTGCGGATCACAGGCTCTAGGCACATGGGCTTCAGCATTTGTGGCGCACGGGCTTAGTTGCTCCGTGGCATGTGGGATCTTCCCAGACCAGGGCTTGAACCCGTGTCCCCTGCATTGGCAGGTGGATTCTTAACCACTGCACCACCAGGGAAGTCCCTAAATATAACTTTTATATGCACTAGGAAACCAAAAAATTCCTATGACTAGCTTTAACATGATACTCACTTTATTGGGGTGATCTGGAACCAAACCTACAATATCTCCAAGGTATGCCTTTATTACAAGAGTTAACAAAATGTGACAAAGAGACTTAAAGTGAACAAATGTTGTTGGAAAAATGGTGCCAATGGACTTGCTAGATGCTGGGATGTCACAAACTTTCAATTTGTAAAAAAAATCAGTATTTGCAAAGCACAATAAAGTAAAGCGCAATAAAACGAGGTATGCCTGTCCCTGTAATTTTTTTTCTTGATAGCAGAATATGATTTACTGTGTAAAAGGACTATTGTAAATAGGCTTTTGTAATGGGGTGAGGTGTGAGCGGGGGGGAAGAATGCTATAGTCCTGTGATTAGGCCTGAATCTTTTAGTGAGCCTGTGCCTCTGGACTGTGAACTTCACAAATGTTTCTCAGGTTTTTTTTTCCTCCCCACTTGGGTGGGACAGGGTGGCTAGAGCTGGCTGGAGTTGGACAGTTCCATTCTCTCAGGTTAGGCTCTGACAATACCCTAGCAGTTATGGCTTTTGTTAACTAATTTCTCCTGAGGTCAGGCCTTGCTAAGAACAGAGTACTCTACCTTATTTTAAAAGTTTCCTTTCCCCTCCTTCTGCTAAAAGGATGACGGAATTTTTCTCCAATATTTACTGTCGGAACCTAGTTGAGTTCCTGAAGGTAAATCTTGCAATATTGTGGAACTCCCTTGTTACTGGGTACCCTTGGAGTTTTTAACTCTCAAAGTGGTCCACACAGAGCCTCCAGCAATAAGGAAATTACAGTCCAGCTTTTTCTGCCTTGGCCCTTGTTCCTCAGCTGTTTCTGCTCCTGAATCTCCACTCAGATAAGTTGTTCTGTGTTTGCCTGTCTTTCCAGTCTTGGAGCCAGTGTCTTGCCCTGTGTCCGCCCCTCTTACAAATCCAGGAAGAGTTGTTGATTTTTCTGTCTGTTCAGCCTTTTCGTTGTTTTTAGGACAGAGTGGGGACTTACACGTTCCTTACCTGGGAACAGGAGCTGGAAGTCCCTTTTCTCCACTCTGCAAGTTGGGCTTCAATTTCTCCAAAGAAATATTTCTGCTGAAAACAATCAGTGATGAAAATGTTCTAAAATTGACTGTAGTGATGGCTGCACATGTCTGGAAAACTACTAAAAACCATTAAACTGTACACTTTAAATATATGAATTGTATGGTATGTGAATTGTATACCAATGAAGTCCTTAAAAACAATTGTTTGAAAACCTTTCTCTTCAGTGAACATTTTGAACTCTTCTACCACTAACGTTTTTTTTATTCAATATTAGTCATTTGGTTATAGCAACTTTTGAGAAAATGATAAATGAACTTATGATAACAATAAGAAGATGTATGATCTTTGGATGAAAGAGTAAATATTCATGCAGTCTATTATACTGAGCCTGCCTAAACATCTCCTATCCCTAGCTACACAATGCAGTTCTTTGCCCCAGCACGTCATGTCCTCAGTCAGAAGCTTACCTTCAACCAGTGCATCCCTCCCCATTCTTCAGGTCCCAGTTTGTAAACCATCCTCCTCCATAACACTGACCTCTATGAAGAATTCATCATTCACTTTAGCATATGCACCGATGTTCTCACAATTATGCGATTACACATCCAAATCAGTAAAATATTGTTTTCACTCCAGTAAGTGTATATTTATTTATGTAAAAATTATTTTTACCTTCTGTACTAGCTACAGTAGAAAATTAGAAGCTACATTTCTGAGAGACTTCTTAATATTTTGAAAATTTTAGCCCATTTCCTATTGGATCTAACTGGATTATGATTTACTCTGTGATTTGGTATATAGTAGGCTTTTATCAGATGTATAAAACGTGTCAACTCTGTTCTTTCCTATTCTTTCACCTGTGTGTATATAACTAGAATTATCCTTGATCCAAAATGTCTTTGGAAATTTCTTTTTCATGTCTCTTGTCCATAGTATAGTGGTTTTTGCTTGTTTGTTTTGTTTTAGTTTAATTTGGAAATGGCCATGAATCTCAAAGTACTGAGGAAAAGGAAAAGTAAGAGCATCCCACACCCTCTCTACTCTTCCCTTAGATTAACTCACATATGATAGCTGTCATGTTACAGTATTGGCAAAATTCACAGTATTATTAAAGCTTAACTTCTTTGTTAGCAAACACATTTTTTATAACACTTTCTCTGTCACAACACGTTGTTTTTTGTACGCCCTGGAGTCCGAGAACCCTACTTTGCATCCCTCTTGTTATTACTTTCTACCAATATACACATCTCTTTATTTTTATTGTTTTAGTAATTGTTTTATATGTGCAGCTCACCTTTGACCTGTAGACAAAAGGTGGCTTACTAACTACACTGATGGTCTAGTGAGCTTCTCATTTTTCCTAAGCAAATTTAAGCCTCATCATGACATAGCTGCCCACTTGGTAAGGCCTATGGGTATGTAGTTAATGATCATACAATATTGGTGCACTTAATCTACTCAGTTCATGAGTATTCCTTTGAACACAGTGCCAGACAAGACATCTTGAAAGAGTCATTGAAAGAAATAATATTTTTGGATGGTTTTCTAAAGGAAGCACAATTTATCATTTCACATATAATAATAACCATTATTTTTGCTGTTTTATGCCAAATTCTAAGCCAAGCATATCTCATTTAATTCCTAGAACACCCCTAATAAGTAGAACCTATTATTATTATTATTTTTAAAACTAAAAGCAACAACAACAACAAAACACCAAAAACCTGTGGTTTCTAACCCCTTACTCTCTGCTCTGTGCCAAGGGATCTGCTGAAAGTAGATGCTGAGTTTTCCCCCCTTAAATCTACTTAGTTCTGTATTTATTATCAGTATTTTTCTAGATAATGTTTATCACACTAAATATTTGATCCAAAGCATGTGTACCCAAGGGGAAATTCCTGTTCCCTTAAAGCCCTGGAAGTAGAGCAGTTGAGCTTCTCTTAGGCCACAGCCCATCTTGGTTGTGTAGTTGTTCTAATTTTACAACCATTTTATAGCATGTAATTGATCCCATTTCCTTCTCTTTGTGATCTCTGCTAGAAATGTCAGTGTGAATTTTCATGTCTTACCAAGAAAATAGGCAATAAAGGCATGCAACTTATTGTTCAAACCTCCCTCTTGATCTTCATCTTCTTTTTCTCTTTGTTCTACTTGATGTCATCTTTTAATTTCTTTGTTCATCTTGATGTCATCTTTTTCTTTTGCTCTTTTGATGTCATCTTTTAATTTTTTACTTCATCGTGAATTAAATATATTTCTAAAATAGCATTATAACATTGTTTGGAATAACACATGATATGCATACATATTTCTGTCAAGATATTAGATAAAATCCCATTTAAACAGTTACCTCTGACATATGGTTGTCATTTTTTCACCATTTCCCCGTGAAAATTGTAATTGCATAATATGGGACCTTATAGCACATTTTAAATTTTTGCATAAATTACAGTAGGCAATGGATTATGTTATTTAAATTTCCTAGGTAAATGTTGTCTCTAATTTCTATGTTTTTCTATGCTGCACTTTCCCAACAAATAAAAATAAACCTTTATTGCCTTTTTTTCTGATTATAAAACTAGTAGGTAAATAGTGGAAAGTATAAAGAACAAAGTGACAATAATTATAGTATATTTAATTTATATATAGCTAACATGCTCACCCAGTGATTTTCTGTGTGTATGCATATATGTATATACACACATGAACATATACATACACTTTTATATCTGCACTGATACCTTTTTAAATTTCTACAGTTTATAGTACAATTGCTGTCCCTTTAGGAATCATCAATTAACCCTGAGATTGTGAAGAGACACCAATCTTTCCTTATAAATAATAGTATATCTTCCTATCACATTTCTAGTTTGGTCAAGACCAGCACACCTACTCAGGAAGGAGGAAGGAAGGATGAGGGCAGGGAGGAAGTTATGCATTTTTACAAGGGATCTGTTATGTAATTTTCTCTGACAAATACAACACTGTGTCTTCTAGAATTTTGCAAGAAAGGCATTTAGCCCAGTCAGCACTGCTGTAAATTTCTAAACATCAGCTAGACAGAATTGAATTCAGTCTTTTATGTGCCTTGGGATACATCCAATACATTTCAAATTTTCCTCAGAAATCCTGCTGACTTGGAGCAGGTGTGTCTTAAAATAACAAGAACTCATCAAGGCATGATTGTTATCATTCTGACGGCTTCATCTTAATCCCTTCCTGTTGTGCGCACCTGGTCACATAAGCACTGTGCACTCTTTGGAGCGTGCAACAGGCAACCCCAGGGAAAGGTAGTTTTTTGTTTTGTTGCAGATGAAAAGAGATCATTGTATTAACAACTGATGATGGACATTGATAGTAGAACTGAACTAAAAGGATTTTTCAGAAGGAGCCCACCTGTGCTTAATTTGCTCTAACCTCCTCGGTTAAGTGTCTTTTTAGAATAACAGGTGTGGATTTGCTCAACATAGAGGCATTTCCTAAACCCTGTTCTCATGACTAATTATATAATTATTTTCTTTTAAATTGAAACACACGAAGATCTACTCAGAGTCAACACCAAAGTTGTTATTGTCAACTGTTTATTTTTCATTCTGATTTTAAATTATGTAAGCAGTTTTCCACAATTCTCTAATCGTGACATGAAATTTGATTAAGTACTATAGCAAATTTTGAAAAACAATATCTTTTTATGATGATATATAATTTTTAACTTGAATTGCTTTCTCTGTAAAGGAAATACATATAAAATTTGTCTAAAACATAAAACCATAATTTTATCACATAAAAGAACTTAGTGCAGTGTATCCACATGGAATCCATAATTAAATATGAGTTAATTAAAGTAGGGCATTAATTCACTGGATTTATAGGTGATATCAGAGATAAGGAAGTAAATTTGTAGAATTGTATCTCTCTCTATTATCTAGTGTTAAACACTTTAATCCTATTTTTCACAATTTTCCCCTTCTCTGTTGATCTAAATTAATGTGAGCCTTCTGTGTTTGAAAACAGTAAAAATAGTTATATCTAAATACTTTTTAGATTGAATATTCCTTACATTCCAGTCATTTAATTGCAACTGGGGTGTGTGGGTGTGTGTGTGTGTGTGTGTGTGTGTGTGTGTGTGTGTGTGTGTTGACAGCAAACATGTAGTCAGCAAATAACTTCAAACCCAATCTGAGCACTTTGGGAACAAATTAGAGTAACAATAATATCAAAGTGAAATATCATTTTTATTTATATAATAAATACTAAAATAGAAGTGTGCTGGTGTCATGGAAAGGAAGTGTGCTGGTGTCATGGAAAGGAAGGCTTCCTACAAGGGTTGAAATAGGAGGGTTGAAGAAGTCTAGAAACATACAGTGGTAATAGGAGGGAAATAACTCACCAGTGGATTTCTACTTACCACTGTATGAGGGGATAATAAGAAAGGTTCCATTGTGTGATAGGATGACCAATATATTCCTTGATGTTCAGAATGTAAATTATATTCTCAAGGCTACCAAAAACTTGGTGAAGTATGGTAAAAGCAAATGGGTTAACTTTATTAGCTGCTTATAGTTGATGAATTAAAAAGGTTTAATAAAGGTAGAAATTATATTCTATTTCAAGTTGACTTAATTCTTTGGCAGTGGAAAGAAATTCCCTATAATACCTTTATAGAATAGTACATGTACTTTAGGGTCTACCAATATTGATTAAAAATTTTAAGTCACTCTGTAATTACATCAGAATTGAATAGAACATTGCCTATTGGTCAATTCAAATGATATTTAGTCTGACTAAAACATGATAGATGATAGAAAAAATCTTGAAGAGCCAATGTCCCAAATTATGTCTTGTATTTCCTACATCATTCACATGTGTCCATGGCATGTACTCTCTTTTCTTTGACTTAATTCACTTTACACTTATTTTGATATTGCTACGGGTATCAATAGCACATTCCTTTTAACTGCAGATTAGTATTCCATTTGTGTATCCATACAAATATGTATTTACCACAATGTGTTTATCCATTCACTTGCTGGTAGACTTTTGGGTTGTTTTCAGTTTGAGGATATTACAGTACAGCTACTATGAACATTTATGCACAAGTTTTTATGGACATATGCTTTCACTTCTCTTGATTAAATACCTAGGAGTGCAATGGCTGAGTTATATGGTACCTATAGATTTAACTTTATATTAAACTGCAAAACGCTCTTCCAAAGCAGATATATCACTTTACATTCTCACCAGCAGTGATTGATTTAGAGTTTCATTTCTCCACAAATTGCTAACTCTTGTTATTGTCAGTCTGTTTTTAATTCTAGTCATACTCTTAGATAATTAGTAATATCTAATTATGGTTTTAATGAAGTTGATTAATGATGACTAATGTGGTTGAGCATCCTTTCTTATTAGCCATTCATATTGCTTTCCTATCAAAGCATCTGTGAAAAGCTTTGTCCTTTATATTTACAGATTCATTTAGTGTTTTATCTTAGTATTGAGATATAAGTAGTTGTCACTTACTGTCAATACAGGTCGTTTATCAGATATGTGTTTTGCAAACATTTTCTAAAAGTTTATTGTTTACATTTTCTTAAAATAACTTATGGGGAGCAGAAATTTTTAATTTTGAAAAAATCATTTTACTGATTTTTATTTTATGGTTTGTACCTTTTATTTCCTATTTAAGAAATATTTGACTAAATCAAGTTTGTTTGCATTAAGAATCTATAATTTTATCTTTTATATTTATTTTTATGATACATTGCAATTTACATACATTAAAGATAAGTCTAAATTCATGTTGTTTTATACATGGATATCCCATTAGTCCAGCACTGTTTCTTAAAATGGCTATTTCCTCATTAAATTACCTTGCCATTTTGGTGAAAATTCAATAGGCCGTATGTGTTTGTGTTTATTTATTGGACTCTTTTTTCTGTTTCACTGACTTATATAGCCACATTTAATCCACTCTTCATTCATGTAGTGTCAAATAGTAACTCCTGAAATTAGGCATATAAATCCTCCAACGTGTACAACTGGCATTCTAACCTATGACTTAACTAACTTACAAGATCTGGAAGCTTATTTGTGGATTCTTTAGGAATTTCTATACACATAGCCATGATGCTTATAATAAATTCAGTTTTACTGGTTCCTTTTTCATATGTGTGAAAAGTATTTCTTTCTCTTGTCTTACTGCAATGATGATACCTCAAGTACAATGTTGAAAAGAAGTGAGACTTTAGATATCCTTGGCTAAATCAAGGAAAAGCATTCAGTGTATTGTAAATAAGTAGGAATTTGACTGTAGGGTTTTAGCAGATGCCCTTTAGCAGTTTGGGAAGGTCCCAATTTTTGTTGTTGTTTCCTGAGAAGTTTTAATCATGAAAGCACTTTGAATTGTGTCAAATGCTTTTTCTGCATCTGAGATGATATGGATTTTATTTTTATTAATATGATATAATACATTGCTTGATGTTTTTAATGTTAAACAATCCTTGGATAAATATTATTCAAAGTATTTTACCCATTATATACAATTTCAGATTTGATTAACTAAAATTCAGTTAAAATGTATTTTTAGATCTATATTCATGATAATTCTTTATTTTTGGTCTCACCTCTTCCTTATGTGTTTGGAGGAATTCACCAGAGAAACTGTCTGGGGCAGTTTTGCTTGTGAGAAGGTGTTTCACCTATATACGTATATTTTTAAATGGACATAGAGCTGTTCAAGTTATCTGAATAGCCCCAGTTAGTTCTGGTAATTTGAGTTATTCAAGATACTTGTTTATTTTATCTAAATTATTGATCTCAAAAAGGCAGATTCTAGTTTTACCGTATTTTTCTATTGATTTTCAGTTTTTAATTTTATCTTCATTACTTTTCCTTCTGCTTACTTTTAGTTTCATCATTTGCTTTCTAGCTTGTAAAGATGTGTTCACTCATCATCTTTTCTTATCATTTTCATTTCTAACATGAAACTTTAAATCTATACATTCTCTTGAGCTCTTCTTTAGCTGTTTCATGTAAATTTTGATGTTTTGTTATTATAATTTCTATTTTCCCTTTTGATTTCTTCTTTGACTCATGAGATAGCCAAAAATGTGTTGATAATTTTCCAAATATTCACAGATATTCTTAATATCTTTTGGTTATTGATTTTCAATTTAGCCTTTTTGTGGTCAGAAAACATACTCCGTATGACACTAATTTAAAAAAAAATTGTTGAGACTTTTTTGTAGTCTAGCATATAGTGTATCTTTTTGAGAGTTCCATGGACATTCTTAAAAAAATGTGCATTCTGTTATTGTTGAGTGAACTATCATAAAAATGTCAATTAAGTCCAGTTGATGATATTGTGGTTCAACTTATATTTCGTTACTTATTTTCTGTCAACTTATTTCCTCAATTAAAGAGAGAAAATTATAAAATCTAACATTAAACTCCATACATGGATAATAATTCAGTGGAAATGCTTATTGTTTCTTAGATGACCAGATAGGCTTTAATCTACCTAACATGTTTGTTAAACCTAGTGTCCCCTAGAAATCTGAATTTGTGATCCCTGTAAGAGAGTCCAGTGATTTTTTTCTCACCTTGGGACAGATACAGAACTGTGATAAATCAGTCAATTTACTTGCTACGTGTCTTATGGTTGCCCCACAGAGGGTAGAACCAAATTCCACCCAAAATTTGATTTAGATATTAAGAGTGATGATGCCACACATGCATGAAGAATAACATGTAAAGGTTTATTATTCGTATCATGAGGTTTTCTGTAACGAGCAGGGCAGATACCCAAACTGGTCTGAAAATGGCTTCAGAGAGCAAGGTGGGACAAATAGTTAGCGGGTGTGTCTGCGGTGAGGGTTACTGCTCCAGGCCAGGTATTACCTAGTTTGAACTTCCCTCCAGACCAAAAGAGCCAACAACACCCAGGCTATCTTTTTTGGTTTTCCCAGATGTGGGCCAAGAGGGGGAGAGAGTGAAGTGGGGCTTGAAAGCTCTCAGCAGTTAAACATGCAAATGGAGACAGACTATTTATTACACTACATATTACTCTGTTATAAACCGGGCAATTCCACTCAACAGAAAGTAATTTCAATCTATCAACAGCCAGTGTACTGTATACCTCATTTTATTACAATAAATATCTTTTGTTTCATTCCATGTAGGCCTAGCTTTAGAACCCAGACTTTAGGGTTTTATAACATGAAGTGCTACAATGAGAACTTTAAGGAAAAACTGAACTGATTACTACTTTTGGTAATATATGGCTTTTCTAATTTAGAGGAGATAATTAGAGCTATCAAATATTTTAAGTCTATGTTTTGTCAGGCAACTGAAAATAAAGGACATTGTCATGGTAAATAACCTGACCTTTAATCAGAATATTTTTGTTGTTTGAAATTTAATACAAATGAGCTGTATGACCTTGATCAAGATTAGTTTCTGTGTAGGATGTGTTCTTTATTTGAGAACTTATGATTAAAGGGACAACTACACAAAGTTAGCAAAAGTTTATATGAATTAAAATTTAATAACTGTATGCCCAACACATAGACCTAAGGCTTTGAAAAAAATGAGAGAGGGAAATTAATATGTTTTCTTTGGTTATTTTCAGAAATACTCTAGTGAATAATCTCAAGTGAACATAACATGATTTTCAGAAAGTGGGACGTATAATGCAGCAAGTAATTATAGGCAGGTTAAACGTTCATTAGCTATGGGGAAAAACAGTAAAAATTACTTTCTTAGCTATTTTGAAGAAATAGCTCAGAAAGATGATCTAATTAGAAGTAATCAAAACTGATTCATCAGAGTGGAAAGATTGTTCTTTAAATTTTGCTATAGTTATTTATATTGAAAAATATAGAATGATGGCTATTTTCCTTGTTCAGTATTTCAAAATATTTTGAAAAAGCTAGGGTGAAAATCTGCTCAAATACAAGTGAGAAAAATTGTTTAAGAATAAGAGAATAGGACTGGTTTTTCAGTTTTAATTATTGCCACAGAACATTTCAATGATTTGATTAGTAAACAATATACAAAAATGTCAAATTTATACCAAAATCATTAGAATTAATGGCATTAAATTTAGGGACTTTAAATTCTTCGGTTGATTTTTCTAGTACATAGATTTCAGTGTAATAAAAATGTAGAGTGATAAACTTAGGGAAAGATACAAAATAGAAAATGTGTGCTAACCAATAATGGAAATATTATATATGCAATTGGTATTAATTTCCTTGCCCCATTCCAACCACTTGGACACCTCAGCCGCTCTGTAAAGCATTACAACTGTAAAGATCACTTTTTCACCATGAGTACAGTAAGAAAATTATGATATCCCAGTACAACAATATGACCATTCCTCACTAAAAAATATATTTTTTCCTGTGTGCGTTTTTCCAACATAGAAATAAAAAAATCACTAAGATACAAGATAATACAAAACTTGAGCAGGGAAGGGGTATGGATTCATATTGCATCAATGAAAAATGTCAGGATTGAAAATAAGGTACCGGGGCTTCCCTGATGGTGCAGTTGTTGGGAATCCACCTGCCAATGCAGGGGACATGGGTTCGAGCCCTTGTTCAGGAGGATCCCACATGCCGCAGAGCAGCTAAGCCCGTGCACCACAGCTACTGAGCCTGTGCTCTGGAGCCCGTGAGCCACAACTACTGAGCCTGCATACCACAGCTACTGAAGCTCTCGTGCCTAGAGCCTGTGCTCTGCAACAAGAGAAGCCATTGCAATGAAAAGCCCATGCACCACAACGAAGAGTAGCCCCTGCTCGCCACAACTAGAGAAAGCCAGTGCGCAGCAACAAAGACCCAATGCAGCCAAAAATGAATAAATAAATTTTAAAAAAAAAGAAAAGAAAAGAAGCTACCATTTTGAGTTATTCTTACCTATCAGTTCCATCTATAGCAACTGAATTGAAGAAAACAAATGTATGATAAAAACAGGACTTACAGTGTGTTTATAATGGAAAACTTGATGCTGGTTTTTCCAAAGAAAATGATGAGTAATAATGATAACATTCCAGAGGGAATAGGAAGGCTTTTTCAAGAACAATATAGAAGCTAGTTATGGTCATTACAATGGTTAAAGTGTCCTGTTTAATGTCAGCATTTCATTTAAAATTAAGTGAATGATGAACTAATTGCTCCAGTGAGTAAAATTGTTGTTTAATTCTCCCACAGGAGGGAGCAAAGAAGTGGATATAAATAAAGTGGGAAAACAATCATAACTCAGAAATGTGAAATATAAGTTTCCTCCAGAGGCCCCTCTTTTGTACCTGGGAACTTAAGGCTACTTGGTCTTGAGATCACCATGGGAACACCTTTATAAAGTGTGATGAGTACTTACTAATAGGTCTTATGGGGATGCTCATCTGCTTAGGATTTAAGAAAACAGTGAAGGTAATCACTAAGAATTCATAAGAAGTATGTTTTCCAATCCATTACCTGTGATTTTCTTCAAAATTACAAAATCATCTCTGCAATGTAGGTCAGTTAGGTGGATTTCTGATGATCAGATAAAGCACTGGAAAATTGAATAGAAGCCTTGAAAATTGAAGAGGAAATGTGATTGTCTTTTCCTTTTTTGTCTTTCTCCTTTAACTGAATAATATCCTTCATTTAAAAATAAAAAAGCCTGCATTTGAGATTATTTCACTACCTTAAAATGAAAATAATTAAATAGCCTTACTCAAAGTTTACATATTGTTCTTAATAATGCTAATAACTTACATTTATTGATCTATTACTTGCTACTTATCTACACTCTTCTAAGACTTTTAAGGCTCACAACAACCCCATGGAATAAGTTCTGTGTTTATCTTTATACAGCTAAGTAAACTAGGATTCAGAGAAGTTAAGCTACCTCCCAAGGCCAAATAGTTTGCAAATGATAAAGCCTGGATTCAAACCCTAGCAATTTTACCAGCAAGTCTAGGTCTTTAAGGACTTGACTTCCCTACTGATGCTTCAGTCCAGTCTGTTAAATAACATGTATCAAAAATGTTTAAGGTTAATGCTAAATTAAGAAACTCTTTACTTTTCAATTAGATAATAATAAGCTGTATTTAGTTAAAATATAGAGAAATCAACTGGCTAAACTTGGCAATAAATAGTGCCTGTCCTTGTTTATACAAAAAAAATGTAGTATGCTTTCTTAATAAATCTGTATATTTAATATCACATTGGACATTACTTGTTTTGAAACTACCTCTAATTAAAACTACCTAGAGAGCCAAAAATTCCATAGAAATTCTACAGTCATTCTTAAATCTTTTCTTTCTTCAATTTCTCACTCACAAGCTATGTGCCAAGCACTTTGCTTCAATTAATCTTTGAAGGTGATGATGAAATAAAATTGGGTTACCTCTTAAGGTGGTTTTTGAAGTTTGTCTAAGCATTCTTTGACACCCCTCCATTTAAAATGTGGACACTAGTTTCTCTCATCTTGAATGTGGGCTGGCCTGAGTGTCTCTAAGTAAAAAGATGGCAGAAATGACAGTGAGTGGCTTTCAAGGCCAGGATATAAAAGGCATTGCTGCTGTCCTTGTTCTCATACTTGATTGCTTACTCTGGGGACCCACCACCCTGAGGATACTCAAAAAACCCTGCGGAGACCCATAAGGAACAAAACAAGATCTTACAAGCACAAACTTGCCAGGCATGTCAGTGAGTCATCTTGGAAGCAGATCCTCCAGCCTCCGTTTTGTTTATTATCCCTGCTAACAATTTAATGGCAATTTTATGAGAGACCCTGAGACAGAACTTCCCAGCTAAGCTGCCCCTGAATTCCTAAACCAAGGAACTATGAGATTCTACATGCTTATTGTAGTTTAAACTTCTAAGGTTTGGAGTTGAATTTTAAGGCAGCTATTGATAATTAATAAATGTCTGCTCTCAGCTCTTTAGCATTTTTCTAGAATTTATCAGCAGGTATCTTAACTATTATTTTAGAAAATTAGCTATCATTTTATGACAACTGATTTTAAATATTGTTGAATAGTTATGGACTACTAACCATATAATTCTGCATTGTGCAACTGCTTAGAAAAGAAGGTTTAATAATTCTCGGAGTCTAAACTTGGTTTGGGTTAACCTTGCTACTATAATATTATGCTTTTTTTTTGGCGGTATGTGGGCCTCTCACCACTGCGGCCTCCCCTGTTGCAGAGCACAGGCTCCAGACGCGCAGGCCCAGCGGCCATGGCTCACGGGCCCAGCCACTCCGCGGCGTGTGGGATCCTCCCAGACCAGGGCACAAACGCGTGTCCCCTGCATCGGCAGGCAGACTCCCAACCACTGCGCCACCAGGGAAGCCCTATGCTTTTTTTGAATGCATGTCTCATCATAAAGTATATGGGCTCAATAAAAAATGACAAATCAATGTTGCTTTAAAAATACATATAAAACATCTCTGAAAATTGCCATATTTTGGCTTATAGTTCCTTTGTTTCTCACAATGCTATAGATTTTAACAGATTAGTCTTTAGAAAGCTAGAAGACAGGTTTCATGTGAATCAGTTTGGCTCACATACTCTAAAGTAGACTTCTGAATATTCAGAATTAGCAGAAGAAACATTTAATAATATTTTTATAAATGTGCTATATATATAAAACTAGTATACTATGAAGAAATATGCTATGAAATGTCAAAAGCCTCTAGGAAATGCAACGTACTATTACTTATTTTTAATATTATCACTGTGTATAGGTATTATTTTAGATATTATTCCAAAAATGAACAATTTCTGTTATCTACTGTTGTATACCAGCACAATCCCTCAAATTAGCTTATTAAAAATAATTTATTATTGTCTCTCATGATTCTGTGTATTTCCTGATCTCTACTGGGTGGTTCTCATTTGGGATCTCCCAAACATCTGCAGTTACATAGCAACAGGGGATTAAGTCATTCAGAGGCTATAATCCAAGGTTGCTTCTTCATGAACATGTATGGTCCCTCAGGGTTGCTTCACATGCCTTCTCTGGTTAGGAGAGCCTGTACTTCATACATGGAAGCTCCAGGCATGTAGCATTAGAAGCAGGAGTTCCCAGGCTAGTGAAGGGCTATTCCTAGCACTGACATGGGTTTATTTCCATCATATTCTTTTGGTCAGGGCAGTCTGTGGGCCTGCTTAGATTCAAGGAGATATAGACTACATCTCTTGTTGGGTGAGTGGCCAGGTCACATTGCAAAAGAGCATGTGGGATGAGAAATATTCTTATATCCATCTTTAGTAAAACAGTTTGCCAAATTGTATTTATAAATGCTTTGAAATATATGAGAACCATAATTTTTTAAGTTCAGTGGATAATAGCTGGCAACCCTATATCATCTGTTTTAGAGTAATAAAGAAATTTGTTTCATACAAATTTCCCCAGTTTTTGCCTGAAAAAATTAAGTTGTTATATGAGCTTTTGGTCTTCAGATGGCTTATTTGCATCTTTTCTATTATTTAAATAATTTAATGAATAATATAAAATAATACTAAATAGATACTGATGTTTATGTTTAAATAATATTAAATAGTAAATTGTGTAACCTGAAAGGATTAATTAGTATGAATAATTTGTCATTTTTCATAGAAATTATTGAGGATAGACAAGTATCTCATATTGCTAATTATTCTCAGGTAAAACAAAGCCTTCCTTATATTATGTATAAAAATGAAAGTAAAATATTAGTTTAAAACTAGAGATGAAAAAGAACAGACAAACATCTCTTAACTTCTTATTAAAGCACATAACAATTGGTATCTGTAAAATATATGTAAACTGTGCATAATAAAATTATAAAAATATTTCAATAAATAGATAATTTCTTTGGGATTCCTACTAGTTTAGATGTCTAAAAGGCTTAATTTCCATGTTCCAGTTCTACTTTCACCCATTCTGAGGGTTGTCTTTTCATTTTGTTTATGGTTTCCTTTGCCATGCAAAACCTTTTAAGTTTAATTAGATCCCATTTGTTTATTTTTGCTTTTATTTTCATTACTGTAGGAGGTGGGCCAAAAAAGATCTTGCTTTCAGCTAATTAATTTACCTCAGTTTATGTCCATCAAATTTAAAAGATAACAATAATTTTTAGAGAGTAAGTATCCAGTTCCAAGCAGGTGCATATATCATCATTGATAAATATGTGGTACAGACATGATCACAGAAGTGTTTTAAAAACCATGCAATGATTATTATTTTCCTAAATCTGCACTTGGTGTTTTCCCTAAGACTTGAGTATAAACTCTTCTAGAGGATCTACTATAACCTCTTAAAATCTGGTTTTCTGTAATAGAATTGTGTACTAAGAAGTCTTTGGTAGCTAGCCTTGAGTGATTTTCATTTATACTATATTAGTAAAGTGTGTGTGTGTGTGTGTCTGTGTCTGTATATGTCTTTGTATGTTTTAATTCCATACTTCCCATTTAGTTCCATTCAGTTTAATAAACTAGTAGGCCGGGTATCTAATTATCAGGTTTCTTAGAAAAGGGACATTCAAAGTCAAGATTGACCTTTAATAATGTTATTATTAAAATTTGTGTTTCTCTGTGGCTACTTACAAAAATATGATTCACAGATAGCATTGTTAAGTTTTAAAGGCCAGAGGGATGCTATCAAATAGATAGCTGGTTATCTATTTGATAACACCAAAGAAAGAAAGTTAGATAACTATCAAAAGAAAGAAGTTGATATGACATATGGCTAAAACGGAAAATAATTCATTGTAAATGTATGGAACTGGACAGTGAAACAATTGACTGAAGAAAAAGCCTTATAATAGTTAACTAAAGGCTCTTGAAATTAATTCCTTGAGAAATGTTTGCAAATAGCACAATGTTAAAAATATTAGGTGTTTATCAAAAATTGATGAAAATATTCTAATTTATATAGACAAATTACAGTAAGTCCCCTACATAAGAAATAGTTCCGTTCTGAGATCGTGTTCATAAATCCAATTTGTTCTTAAGTCCAACAAAGTTTGCCTAGGTACCTAACTAACATAGTCGTCTATATAGTACTGTACTGTAATAGGTTTATAATACTTTTCACACAAATAATACATAAAAAACAAACACAAAAAATAAAGAAAACATTTTTAATCTTATAGTACAGTACCTTGAAAGGTACAGTAGTATGGTACAACAGCTGGAATACAGGGGCTGTATGTCAAGTGAACAGGCAAGAAGAGTTACTGACTGGAGGAGGGAGAGGAGGTGGGAGATGGTAGAGCTGAAGGATCATCAACAATAGGAGACGGGGGACAAGCTGCAATTTCACTCACACCTGACATTGACGCCACAGGTTCTGGTTCCTTGCTGGATTCAATTCTGTCTACCCTCTTGGAAAAACGATCCAGTGATGTCTGGGTAGTAGCTCTTTTTTTCTCGTCTTAGATGACACGGTAGCACTGGATTGTGTTCTGAACAGCTGCTGCAACCTTCATGTACCATTCTACATTTGGGTCCTGTGCCTCAAAATCTAAAAGTGCCTCCTCAAACAAAGAAAATCCCCTTGACATTTCCTGCGTCGTGAATTTCTTCTGTTCTTCAGTTATTTCTTCTTTCTCTTGTCGCTCCACTCTCTCAAATATTTTCACTTTGTTTCCATCTTTTTGGCTTAGCGCTTCTTAGCAGTACCAGCTCTATCACCACTGCTTTTACACTTGCTTCCAGACATCCTGGGCTTGAAATAAAGATACTGTACTACCGTACTCTATACAGTACTGTACAGTAAAGTACACAAAAGCACAACAACTTGTGGAGGATGCATGCACATGGCTATGTACATCAGACACGTGAACTAACTTAAGTGATTGGAAATACAACACGCATTCACATCTTTGAAAGTTCACAATTTGAAGGTTTGTATGTAGGGGACTTACTGTAGTTCTTATTTGAAGATTTCTAAATTTTGAATAGCTAAATTGCAATATTATTACAATTGGAATTTGAAACAAAGATTAATTAAATCTTTTTAAGATTCTCCATTCCCCCCATAGAATTTCTGGAAGTCAATCCAGCACTTAACATGTTTTTCTTTACCATTTCTTCTTTTTCATGTAATGTTTGCATTTACACATGTCGCTTCACTTTAATTTGGTCCCTTACTTTTAACCTTTGATTTCAAGTGCTCTTCACTTTAAGAGTCACAGCAGCAGCAGACAACAAGAGTGAAGAGGTTTTGTTCAGGCAGCAGTGAAGAACATCATGGTAATGAAAGGGATAATTGTGGCTCCCTGCCTTTGCTATAATTGAAAATTGAGTATAGAGCCTTTTCCATTTAACTTTATTGCCTAAGTTCAAACCACTGTATAGGAAGGAAAGCAACACTAGAGTAATTCCTCTAATGTTGCTTTCCTGTCCACACAACAGTTTGAAAGCTAGAATTAAAATTAAGCAGAAGAGGCAATTAGATTTATTCAATTACAGCTATGTGAAAGAAGTATAATTATCAGTTTCATTATTGGAAATGCACTGCTTGCCAAATATTTTCTTGCTAGCCTGGCAACTAGGTTTCCTCTATCAAACAGAAAAACTGGTAAGCATTTGATAGAATGTCCCAGTTATTTAACTTATACTGACTTCCAGTAAAGACCCTGTTACGCTGTGGCAATTAAAGTAGCTGGACTAATGATTTTAATGCTGAAAGAGCATTGTTCCTTGCCTTTAATATGAGGCAAATTTCATCAAATGGCATCTTTATGTTAAAGTGTCATTTAAAAAACTGGTAAAGTTATTTTAGAGTATAAACATGATGTAATCTGGAGGAAAGAACGCTATGGTATTTGTCAACAATTTTGATTTGAATAAAGTCTCTGAAATTTATTCCATGGTCTTGGAAAACAAAACATGAAGAATTTAGATGTGAGTCAGATAGCCTGGGTTTGAACCCCTCGTAGCCTCTTTCTAGTGCTATAATCTTGGAGAAGCTGTTCAACCTATTGGTAATCATCATTAAAATATGTACAAATTGTATGCAAAAGTATATGTTAAATTGTAGAGATGTTTGCTTCTGGTATAAATGGAATAACAGGGACTGGACTTACCCTCCCACCTGAAATAACTAAAAACCACACAAAGTACATTAAATCAGTGTTAGTCAATACACTGGAAATTAGGCAACAAATGACAGTTGTCCCTGAGAGATAAGAATAAAATGAGGTGAGCACTGTGATTTTTTTCAGCTTTCTGGTGGAGAGGGAAAGGAGCCTAGGAATAGCCTCCTGGAGCTGAGGAGATGAAGCTTAATGTTTGGGAGGCCATGCCTGTTAAGATTTACAGAGTAAATCACTGAAGAAAAGAGAGCTACACAGAGAGAACGTTCTGAAAATTCTCAGTGTCTAGATTGACTTTTCAGGAGGATACCAATCAGCAGTGTTCTTCCTTGTCTTAAAAAAGACCTTGATTAGTTCCTATTATAACCAACCATAGTGGAAATCCTCATAAGTCATGGGGCATCTGGTAGACTATTCAGAATTGTTTTGCCTCAAGATTTGGATGAAATTATCCTACCTGAAACACAATTCTTATCCCACCTAACAGGGCTTAAAAACCAGAAGTGATAGAATCAAACTAGTTCCAAGTTACTAGCTGAATCTCAGAGCAAAAACTTAAGGACATTCATATGAAAGCCATATGTGTATTGTGCATACATAAAGGTAAAATAGAATCTCTGGCAATGAATAAAAATTACTAGTCATGCAAGAAAGTAGAAATTACAACATGTAAGGAGGAGGAAAATAACCAATGAAAACTGACCCAGGGACTTCCCTGGCGGTCCAGTGGTTAAGACTCCATGCTTCCACTGCAGGAGACATGGGTTCGATCCCTGGTGGGGGAACTAAGATGACCCAGAAATGAAAGATGACTGAATTAATTAATAAGGACATTAAAACAGTTATATAACTGTATTGTATATGTTCTAGAAGCTTAAAAAAAATAAAATGACCATATGAAGTAGAGACAAGGAACATGTAAAAAATCCCGAAGTGCAATTTCTAGAGATGAAAACTACAATGTCTGATGTAAAAAATATACAAAATGGAATTAACAGCAGATTAGATGTTGCATACAAAAAAAGCAAAGAACTTGAATAAATAGCAACAAAAACTATCCAAAATAAAATACAGAGAGAAGAAAATATGTTAAAAAAAATCAACAGAGCATCAGTAATTTGTGGGACAACTCTAAGTGGCCTAATATATGTAGTTAGAATTCCCAAAGGAGGGGGAGAAGAAACAAATTATTTAATAAAAATGGCTAAAAATAATCCAAATTTGTTGACACTATAGATTCACATATCAAAGAAGTTAATTAACCCCAAGCACAAGAAATAAAAATACACAATCAGATTGCTTACAACTAGCAAAAAAGAGAAAATCTTTAAAGCAACCAAAGGAAAAAGACACATCATGTACAAAGGATAAAAAAAAAAGAATGACAACAAATTTTTATACGAAACAATGCAAACAGAAGACAATTGTAGAGTTTGGGAACGTTCTACAATATTACCCTCATTTCTGTCACCAAATGTAAGTGTAGGACCCCCCCACACAAGATGACCTTCAGTTTTGATAATTAACTACAAGACTCACAGAACTCACTGAAAGCTGTTATACTCACAGTTACTGTTTATTAGAGCAAAAGGACACAAATTAAAATCAGCTAAGGAAGAAATGTATGGGGCAGAGTCCAGGAAAGTTCTACACGTGGAAATTCCAATTGTCTTTTCCTGGTGGATTTTTGGACAGATTTTGGATTTTAATTTTCCTGGCAAAAATATGTGAAAATAGGCAGACTATTGCCAAGCAGAAAAGCTTCCAGCACCTTGGTGCTCAGGTATTTTATTGGTATTTGATCATGTGGACATGGTTAACTGCCCAATGGACTTATTTCAGTCCTTAGCCCTTCCAGCAGTGAATCTGATAGTGTGTGACCCAAAGCCTCCACCATAAATCACATTGTTAGACAGGCATGGCCCCAAATCACCAACTTAAAAAAGACACTTTTTTCTTTAAGAACTCTTTTTTTATTTCTTTTTTTTTAAACATCTTTATTGGAGTGTAATTGCTTTACAATGGTGTGTTAGTTTCTGCTTTATAACAAAGTGAATCAGTTATACATATACATATGTTCCCATATCTCTTCCCTCTCGCGTCTCCCTCCCTCTCTCCCACCCTCCCTATCCCACCCCTCTAGGTGGTCACAAAGCACCGAGCTGATCTCCCTGTGCTATGCGGCTGCTTCCCACTAGCTATCTGTTTTACGCTTGGTAGTGTATATATGTCCATGCCACTCTCTCACAAAAAAAGACACTTTTATCAGGACGTATATTCCAAGGGCTTAGAGAGTACCTCCTAGGAGCTGAGGGCAAAGTCAGACCTCTCTTTGAGCAAGGTTAAATTATTTTCGTGCAGTGGATCAAGCTTTTTAAAGTATGCAATCCAGAGTTCTGTATCAATGAAAGTATCTTTTAAAAATGAAGGAGAGACTTAATCAGACATGAAAAATGGAAAGAATTTATCAATTGTAGTTCCACACTACAAGAAATGTTCAATGCAATCCTACAAGCCAAAAGAAAATGATGAAAGATGATGTCTGGACCTGCAAAAAGCAATGAAGAGCACCAAAATAGTACTACATGAGTAAACATGATCTTTTTCTTATTATTTAAATCCCTTTCAAAGATCATTATTTTTTAAATATATAAATAATAATATAATATGGGATTTATAACATATGTATAAATAAAATGTATAGTAACAATAGCACAAAGACCCAGAGAAAAACAATGGGAATATACTATTGCCTCACCTAACAAAGCTTATAAAACAAGTGAAAGCATCAAACTTTACATGAGACAAGGTTCTCATGCTTTACATGAAGTGCTAAACTATCATAGATGAGAGAATATGATAACTAAATTAAAGGGTAATAGCATAAATTCTAGTGCAACTAATAAAATAGCATGATAGCTAATAAAACAATGAAGAATGTACCATCATAAAAGTACTCAATCCAGAAGAAAGCAAAATTTTATATAAAAATACCACTTTCCTCAATGTATAATTTAGAATTAAATGAGATCATGTATTCAAAGTACTTAGCATGGTGTCTGCTTATTACATTGTAAATTTTTAATATGTTATTGTTAGTTATTCATTTCAAGTAAATTTCATTACTTCCAAGCTTTAGCTGTCTCAGTCCTGGTGTATGATCTCTTAAGTTGATCTCAGTTTAAATATTCTACCATTCTTGCTAAGCTTCACTTTTGTAAATACCTTTTATCAACATGATAATTCATTTCAGCCTTGTACACATATATATTAACCAACAATTTTGTGGCAGACCTCAGATTTTTACTCCAGTTAATTTAAGCGTATAAGTAATTTCTCAGAGGTATTGGATATATTACAGACTAACTAGGAAGGTAAAATACATAGTCAAAAAATGAGCCAAAACCTAGGAGTTCTAGGTGGCAAAAACCACAGACAATGTCAAATAAGGGACCATTCTTGTGGAAAGCCTTGCCTCTACTAGTGACTTCCATTGCTGGACACTGGTGACGCCGCTATCGTACGTCTACTGGATGGAATTCTTCCTGGAACCTGCTTCTTTAAATTATTCATCCAGTTAAAAATCCTGAGTAGGATCAAGAGATTGAGTAGATTATTTACTTTTTGCTCTTTTGAATCTGTGTTGGTGAGTGTATATGGATGTCTGGTTGGGAGAAACTTTTGGACTTCCTGCTGTTGTAGTAGATGACAGACCTTCCCTTCCACCAATACTCATTCACTGGAGAATTGCTGGAAAGTACAGAGCATGTAGAAAATTTTAAACCCATAGTAAAAACTATCAACAAGGTCCAGTTAATTTTGTTTCCTTTCCACCTTCTAATTATAAATACATCTTTCTTCCCATAATGACATTCAGAAATAAAAATAAAATTTATTGTCCATAATATACTGCTACACTCAACCCAACATGCATTTACTCACCACCCCCTCCTTTTGAAAAAGTAGATTACCTAAAATTTCAGCAAATAGTTTGTATAATTCCATGTCCCAGATTTCTTGGTGACAGTTACTCCTTTTATATTTCTGTTTCAGTTTTAGTTAGAGGAGGAAAGAAAAGAAGTTACCTCAAATATGTAAATATATACATGAAACTAAATGGAAGGTGTAGCTGAGAGTGGAAAAGTTCTCATTTCTGCATTTGATCACAGTCTTTCTTTGTGACACTGAGCTTCTCAAACCTTTCTGCAATCTTTTTGTTTTCAAGTAACACCCATGTGGCTGCAGCTATTCCCCTAGTTGCGTGACACAAACTTTCATTCCTGAGATAACTGAGACCTTGTGTTAGTATATGAATGAGGAGCCTTCTCATAAACTTTTACACTGATCATTAGCAGAATATGAAAGAACAAAGAGGTTCCTTTTTGTTCTATTCATACAGCTTCCTGCTGCTCTTTTAGTCATTCCCTATCCCTGATTTTAGTCAGACTCAGTCCTCTGAGACAACACTAACCCACCTCCCTCCCTTTTTTTTTTTTTTGTCTTGTATATATTTAAGAGATGAAAAGCCCAAAAGACCTGGGTAGAATCTTACCTTCCAAATTAATAGGAACAGCTTTGTCTCCTGTTGCAAGCATTCCCCCCTTAATTACTAAAACATTTAAGTCAATAGCACCCATGGATGCTGGGACAGGAGACAATAATTTTGAAAAAGGATCATTAGGGAAAGTCATTATATGTATTATCTACATTTCCACTCCTTGTGTTATGTACTCAGGTATTTGAGATGTGGGAAAAAGTAGAACCAATTTTCCCAGAACATTCTGTAGGACAGCATCACAAACTTACAAGGAACCTTAAATGAAACATCCTATATTTTTCATGAGTTAGCCTCACTGGATGAATTGGAACATGGAAAGAACAGTACATTCCATGGGCACAAGTTATAGCCTTAATTCTTTCACTGCAGTTACTTTTCTTTTCAGTGGTGCTGTTGTATGGGATATCATGGTAACATAAAAAGTACCCAACACTTGACAACGTGATATGAAAACATCTCTTCATGATAGAAAGGTCTAAAGCAATCTATCTGCCACTTCCTAGTAGAGAAATATAATATTGCATTGCCAGTTCTTCTCTGGTCACTGCTGATGGAAAATTAGGTACCTTTAGAGATGGTTACCAATTTTACCTTATGTAAGGAAGTGCATGCCTTCCATCTCTTACAAAATCTCCACCTGTATCATTATAGTCACATTGTTACTGAATTCATTGAGCAAAAATTAGATAGCTGTGAAAGAAGGTTTACTTGCATCCACAAAAAGGTCATTTCATCCCTCTTTTGGGAGAATCTTTTGTAATCATTCAAATAGATAAATATTCTCATCCTTTGTGAAATGCTAAAAAGCAATGTTCATGCACTTTATCCCCCCAAATTTTCATCAACTAGTTGACAATCTTCCTCTTGCCCCTTCTTTTACAAACATGATTTTTGAAGGAATCAGAAAGTCAATAGCACAAAACTTCTATTTGCTGGAGATAACCATTTGAAATATGTACTCAGGAATTATTAAAACAAGATTGGTTGGTATTCTATTAGTCCTAATTGCCATAATTCTTCCATTTAACCAGTGGAAAGTAGCAAGTGGAAGCTTTTAGATCTCCAGAAATCAATTTTCAGGAAGGATTGGAGGATTTTCCACCCATAATTTACAGGGAAACTGGTAAATGGCTATAAGTCATAATCATTCAGATTATTTGGTACCAGTAAACTGGCTTAGATTGGATCCAGGTACTGAGTAAGGAGCCATGGTTCTCTACCACACTGGCTCAAAGCCATGTCTAATCTCTATACCTGATTTTTGGTTTTTTTCATTAGTAATATAGGACCTTGTTAAACTGTCCATCTATTTTATTCTAACTGGCTACAAGAGCAAATAGTCCAAACCAAAAATCAATGTGAGTCATAATTTTAGTTTACTCTACTGCCTATTATGGTAAGTTTTCAGACCATACCTCTAGCAAGTAAGTGTTATTACTTTCCTTTTAACACCTAGGGATTTTCATTCATATCCATTGAAATTCCTGGCCTAAAATACTTCTCAAATATTGTTACATCCCCTCCCTAAATATTTCTTGGGGTCTTAACAAGATTGTTCACTTTCCCTCTTGTAATTTGTCATCATTATCACTATGAGTACCAGCATTATTATTGATAAGTTATCTATAACTAAATATGTACCAGGAAGTTGTCTCAACTCTTTAATGATATTAACTTATTTATTTCTCACAATAATCCTATGAGAAAAGCACTGTTAAAAATCCATTTTATAGATAGCTAGTGGGAAATAGCCACATAGCACAGGGAGATCAGCTTGGTGCTTTGTGACCACCTAGAGGGGTGGGATAGCGAGAGTGGGAGGGAGACACAAGAGGGAGGGGATATATGTATACGTATAGCTAATTCACTTTATTATACAGCAGAAACTAACACAACATTGTAAAGCAATTATACTCCAATAAAGATGTTAAAAAAAACCCATTTTATAAGGAGGAAATGCAATGACTTGCAAAAAGTTATTTATTTGAGAAATGGTTGGACATGTCATAAGTGTTAAAATCACTCCAGCATTTTCATTCCTATATACTTTGGAGTCTTTCCTTTACTAATATCAAAAAATGTTTGGCACCTCAACTTAATTTACTTGGTTCCATAGGTGAATCTACGTTTAAGTCTACAACCAAGCAAACAATAAAAACCACTCACAGCTGTTCCAATTTGCTCATTAAGGAAAACAACAATAACAAACAAAACTCTCTCTGAGTCAGTGAATCCCAACCTTGGCTGCACATTATAATTACCTGGGGAGCTTGTAAAAATTATTGATGACAAGGCCACACCCCAAACCAATTAAATCAGTCTCTTGGGTGGATTCTTAAGCAAAGATTTTAAAGAATTTTCTAAAAAGGCAGAAACAGCCTGATCAACTAGATAATAAAAGACTACTTTTAAGGGATAAGAGGATAAGTTAGAGTGTGGCTATGCAGAGTCTTCAGAATCCCTCAAATAATGATTCTGATTTTAAGACTATTTCCCAGTCTTTCACAGTGTTATGTCCTGTTACATTAAGGTTAAGACTGTGAGTTCAACTGATGATATCCATCCATCAGCGGGAACAAATGATGCATTTGGGTTTTGGTTAATCAGCCCTGTAGCTGCAAGAGATAGACTATTTTAACACAGATATTAAAATGTCTCAAAGCTTCAGACCACAATATTTTCAAAGTTGTGTTTATCTTTTAGAAGTAGCCACCCTGACCCATAGTCCTTGAATTCCTGGTACCCTTTGTTCTCTGTGACAACAGACGCTTATTCCCCAGAGTTTTGCCATTAATGGCAAATGAGAGCTTTTCATTACCTTGAACAGATTACTTCGCAAATATTACACCTCCCTAAAGGTTTTTCTTGATCAGTTTTTCTAGTGCAAGTCCTCTATTTTGTCTTCCATAATTATACCCCCTTTATATTTATTTGTTTCTTTTTTATTTCTTCTTGATTATAAACTGTCTCTTCCAGTGGATTATTAGCTCATGAGGATAAGATAAATGCTTAATTTTTTCATATCTACATCTCAGATACCCAGAGCAATGCCTAGTGTATGATTATGCTCAGTCTTATTTTATACACACACACACAAAACACATATGTAGATGAATAATTTATCAGGTACCATGGAGATAGTCTCCAAAGATAGCCAGCAGCAGTTTCTGCTCTCCCTATACCTAGATGCTCCCCTTTCCATCAAGAAGTGGAGTCCATTTTCTCTCCACTTGAATATAGACTGGCCTCATGACTTTCTTTGACCTACAGATTGCAAAAGAAGTGAAGCTGTGCAAATTCCATTCCTAGACCTTAGGAGTTATGATACCTCTGCTTCTGTTCCCATGGAACGCAGCTACCATCCTATATGAAAGTCCAGGATATTCTGCTAGAGGGAGATGCCACATGATGATAAGAAGATGGTATATATGCACTAAGAAAAATTGCTATAATGTGTTTGCAAAACACTAACTGAGAGTTCAGAAGGGGGAGTAGGAAAAAAAAGACAAATGTTGACTACAGGTACACTTTAAAATATAATACATTTTATATTCTGTTTTCATATATTATTTAATATTTTTTGAAAATTAAGTTTCTGAAAGTATATAAAGTAAAGCATTTATAAACAAGCTACTGAAATTCATTTTCACATTTTCTGTAGCTGTGTTCTACTCTCTGAACTAAACTAACTTTTAGGCTAACAAATTATTTCATATAGTACAAAAGATATCTGAATAATCATTACTTGTTAGACTCCACTAATCTCATTTTTATCATTGTTGTATGGCTGATTAATTACATAAAAATGAGTTTGAAACACTTCCTACCTCATTCAAGCAGCAATTGGGCCATAGACTGGGAGTAATTAGGAAGTAGAAATCAGACATGTTCTCTCTCCTGAAGTTGTTGGCATTCTAATACGGAGATAAGCAAGTAATCAGTCTTGTAGCACAATATGATAAGTATATTGATCAGAAACACAGGTACCATGGAACTTCTAGGAAGGCACTTTCGTAGGGTTTGGGAGTTTAGAGAAGGTTGCTAAAGGAGATATCTCAGTGATTAACAAGGTAAAAGTGGTAGGGGGAGAAAAGTGAGGAAATAAGGCAAGTAAGGACATACCCATATGTGAAGGCCCTTAATGGTTGGATCATAAGGCACAAAGTATTTAGCAATTATAAAAGAGTCATATCATAAGGAAACACCTAAAGATAGTTATCAGGAGTTTGGACATTATTCTGACTGTGATAGGAAATTATTTGAGGGTCTTAGACAGAAAAGAGACGTAATTATGTCTGTAAATTTAAAAATATAACATTTCTACAGGGTGGAGTATGAATTGGTGAAAGATAAGACTGCAAAAAGCTGTTGCACCAGTCCAGGCAAGAAAGAATGGTCGCCTAATATAAAGTAGCAGGAGTAAGGATAGACATTGACATGTAAATCTACCAGTCTTGGTGATTAGATGTAGGAAGTAAAGGAGATGAAGGGGCAAGGATGATACTCAGATTTCTGGCTTGAGTAACTGGGTGTATTATCTTGAATTTAATGATGCAAGAAAACTGACATAAGGAGGAGAGTAATTTCTCCATAAAGTTTTCTTTCTTTATTGGATTCAAATATCTCATGAAGCATATTCATTTAAACCTACTGCTAAAGCCTGCATAGATGAGTGACCATCTTCCACACATGAGTAGATCTTTGCATCATGTAGCTTAATATTCTCATAGAGAAGTCCTGTCTTTGATTTTTTTTTTTACTGCCATGCACTATCTCATAATTGAGGGCAAAATTCATTTTTCCTCATTCTTAGATTGGTTGTCTAAAAGTTTTTCATAGACTATGTAAAAATTCTAACTAGGAAGTGAATAAGGGCAAATCCACTTTTGTCTTCTCTTGGGTCAGCATGAAGTACTAGTTAGTTCTCCACAAACAGACTAAATAAATTGACCTTGTAACAATATCTCCAGTAACCTCTTTATACTATGATATATCTTTTATATGATTTAAAAATTTCAAACTACACAATTTTTTCTTTTAAAATATTGTATTATGACTTCTAATTATTATTGTATTGTATGGAAATGTAAAAGTTTAATAAATAGATAAAATTTTATTATTCTAGAGAAAAGAATCTGTATATAAGTGTAGCTGAAGTTTGAAACAAAGGAAAAAATGACATGTGCTCTATAAATTCTCAAGAAAACTGGTATAGTTTATATGTTTTATTCTAAAACAAAGAAACTATATGGAAAAAGCTTAGTATTTCATGGCACTAAACTATTATCACCATAAAAAATGATTGGTGGAAACCATTCCCTATTCCTTTGAAATATTATTAAAATGAAGTCTTTCTACTCTCAGAATTCTTGTAGTAAGATTTTAGGAATTATTAACTTGCTTTCACTACTCAAGAGAATTAGTTTAGCAATGCTGATGACTTCTGGATTTGTATCTCTAGCCAAGATCCCTACTAAATGCTGGATCCACACATCCATCTGGACGTTCAAATGGATATTTCACAAGAACTTTAATAGCTTCTCTAAATTTGAAAAGTTGACAATTCCCTAGTTCTTTTCCTGACGAAAGCATCCATCCTACACTCGATACCTTTTGAACAGTGGAGTCATACTAATTTTTCTTTAGGAACCCATGTCAAAAAACTGGTATTATCCTAGATTTCTCTCTGTCTCTTCCTTCACTCCCTATAAAAATCTCATTTCCTAAGGATCTTATATTATAATAATGTTACTATCATTCATCTTTTTTCTTTTCAAATGCTATTAGTCTGTTTAAAATTTATTATTTATCACTTCATCTATTCCAAATCACATCCTTCTTAGTTGGAAATCACTTTTCCCCTTTCCAATTTATCCTTTATAATGCCTCCGAAATTATCATTCTCTACAGGGAAAGCTAATGCTGGTAAAACTATCCCCAATCAATAATCTTCATTATTTTACAATTACTTAAAGAGTAAAATCTCAATTCCCTTGCAAAATAAAAAGATTCCTTTGTTTTCTAGCCCTTGCCACATTGGCCACAATTTATTACACGTTCATGCTGAACTCCTCTTCATGCCAATGCATTTGTTGTTTTCTCTATCAGAAAGTTCCTACTCCATTAGTTGCTTGGGTGCATGAGTAGCAGTGCTTCTTATTCATTATTTAAGTTTCAATTCAATACCTTTCTGTTTCTCCTTTCTAAAGATCATTCTAGACCACTCATAAGCTCTTTCAAATTTTTGATTGCATCATTTATAAATCTTAATTTAAAATTTTTAATATATTTTAAGTATCAGAACATGTATATATGTATTTGTATATATGTACACATTGTATATTATATATACACATGTATATATGTATATATATATAAACAGACATAATTTATGTTACATATATGTATATATCTATATATACAATTAATATAATTATATACATCAAGTTTATTGAGTTCAAAGAGATTTTTTTGGGGGGGGGGCAGAGAGTTTTTTGCCTTTACTTATTGTTTGACCTCTTAGAACCCAGGACAATGACTATCATATAATATGCACATAATAAATGTTAAGTGAATGAGTAAATCAATGAATAATTTTTAAATAACACTAGTAAATAGTTACTAAGCATTCAATTAACTTCTTCCTGTGTTATAGAATGATATGAACCTTAACTATATAATTTGATTTTTAGTTGCCCTTTATGCCTCATTCAGTTTTAATTATGTTTTCTCAGAGAAAACAAAAACAAAAGCAAATTTAACAACTAGCCAAAACTTGGCAAATATTGGTACTCTGCTGATTTTAAGGTGAAACCAGGTTACCTTCAAGAATTGGTGTTAATTAATTAATTAACTCATCCATCAGATTTCACAGGTGCATAATCACTGTATCTGAAATTTTGTATGTGTTTCTGAAATATAAGCACAGATACATCTACCCTTTCTTTATGTGGTATCACATCATACATCTTCCTCAGAAAGGCGTGGTGGAGGGATGGGAGGTAAAGAACAATAACGGATTTGTAAATTATGGCTTAATTTCAAACTTAGGAAGATCATTAGTGATAAACTGTTTCATATGTGACCTTGTTTCCTCAAGGTGAAATAAGATGGGGATACTTTGCAATTGTTGCAGTGTTTATTCAAAGCTAGTTAGCTGAGAATGAATAAACATCAGAGACTCAATGACGTAAATAGAAAAATACAATGGTTCATTTGCAAGAGGGAAAAAATGTAATATTTTCAGAATGAATGAATGCTAATAGGTTGTATAGATTAACAATGGTGAAACATTCAGTTAATTATTTACATAGTGTGTTTATGAGGACACGACTCAGAAGGAATTAAGGGTTATTAACAGCATAAAAACCATAACCTAGGCAAATGGCTGCCAGATGAAGCACTCAAGACTTTCTATTCTGAGCCTAGTGATTTGTGGGGCAATTTAGAATGTTTCTGAACTTCATTGATCTTATATCTCTGGCCTATCAGTTCATACACTGATGAACAATCTTAATGAATATCAATAATAATCACCTGACTTTCTTTCTTTCCTTTTCTTTTCTTTCTTTTTCTTTTCTTCCCTAAATATCTGTCTATACATAGTCTTTCTAAATTTGCCCCAAGGGTGCATATTTTTTCATGGGGTAATTTAAAAATAAACCTAAATTTAAATAGTGACAATTTCCTAAAGAATCTAGAACTGATCTCAGGTTCTTTAGGGGAATGGATATTTCCAGGAATGACATTCTTGGAGTTTAAAAAATATTAAATAATTAGTGCTAAGTCACTTAGGAAGATAAATGCAGTATATAAAAGAAATTGTCTTTAATGCATGTTGTGCTATTGGACCTGATAATATTATTAGGAAATATATCTCTTTTTTTTAACATCTTATTGGAGTGTAATTGCTTTCCAATGTTGTGTTAGTTTTTGCTGTATAACAAAGTGAATCAGCTATACGTATACATATATCCCCATATCCCATCCCTCTTGCATCTCCTTCCCACCCTCCCTTCTTCATTTTGGATGATCTGTCCATTGGTGAAAGTGGGGTGTTAATGTCCCCTACTATGACTGTGTTACTGTCGATTTCCCTTTTTATGGATGTTAGCATTTGCCTTATGTATTGAGGTGCTCCTATGTTGGGTGCATAAATATTTACAATTGTTATATCTTCTTCTTGGATTGATCCCTTGATCATTATGTAGTGTCCTTCTTTGTCTCTTGTAATAGTCTTTATTTTAAAGTCTAATATGAGAATTGTTACTCCAGCTTTCTTTTGACTTCCATTTGCATGGAATATGTTTTTCCATCCCCTCACTTTCAGTCTGCATGTGTTCCTAGGTCTGTAGTGGGTCTCTTGTAGACACCATATATACAGGTCCTGTTTTTGTATCCGTTCAGCCAGTCTATGTCTTTTGGTGGGAGCATTTAATCCCTTCACATTTAAGGTAATTATTGATATATATATATATTCCTATTACTATTTTCTTAACTGTTTTGGGTTTGTTTTTGTAGGTCCTTTCCTTCTCTTGTGTTTCCTGCCTAGAGAAATTCCTCTAGCGTTTGTTGAAAAGCTGGTTTTTTGGTGCTGAATTCTCTTAGCTTTTGCTTGCCTGTAAAGATTTTAATTTCTCTGTCAAATCTGAATGAGATCCTTGCTAGGTAGAGTAATCTTGGTTGTAGCTTTTTCCCTTACATCACTTTAAATATGTCCTGCCAGTTCCTTCTGGCTTGCAGAGTTTCTGCTGAAAGATCAGCTCTTAACCTTATGGGGATTCCCTTGTATGTTTTTTGTTGCTTTTCCCTTGCTGCTTTTAATATTTTTTCTTTGTATTTAATTTTTGCTAGTTTGATTAATATGTGTCTTGTCATGTTTCTCCTTGGATTTATCCTGTGTGGGACTCTCTGTGCTTCCTGGACTTGATTGACTATTTCCTTTTCCATATTAGGGAAGTTTTCAACTATAAACTCTTCAAATATTTTCTCAGTCCCTTTCTGCTTCCTCCCTCTTTTTCTCTTCCTCTTCTGGGACCCCTATAATTTGAATGTTGGTGCACTTAATGTTGTTCCAGAGGTCTCTGAGACAGTTCTCAATTCTTTTCATTCTTTTTTCTTTATTCTGCTCTGCAGTAGTTATTTCCATTCTTTTATCTTCCAGGTCACTTATCCTTTCTTCTGCCTCAGTTATTCTGCTATTGATTCCATCTAGAGAATTTTTAATTTCATTTATTGTGTTGTTCATCATTGTTTGTATGTTCTTCAGTTCTTCAGTTCTTCTAGGTCCTTGTTAAATGTTTCTTGTATTTTCTCCATTCTATTTCCAAAATTTTGGATCATCTTTACTATCATTACTCTGAATTCTTTTTCAGGTAGACTGCCTATTTCTCTTCCTTGGTTTGGTCTGGTGGGTTTTTACCTTGCTCCTTCATCTGCTGCATATTTCTCTGTCTTCTCATTTTGCTTAACTTACTGTGTTTGGGGTCTCCTTTTCACAGGCTGCAGGTTCATAGTTCCTGTTGTTTTTGGTGTCTGCCCACAGTGGGTAAGGTTGGTTTAGTAGGTTCTGTAGGTTTCTTGGTGGAGGGGACTAGTGTCTATGTTCTGGTGGATGGGGCTGGAACTTGTCTTTCTGGTGGGCAGGACTGCATCTGGTTGTGTGTTTTAGGGTATCTCTGAACTTATTATGATTTTAGGCAGCCTCTCTGCTAATGGGTGGGGTTGTGTTCCTTTCTTGCTAATTGCTTGGCATGGGGTGTCCAGCACTTAAACTTGCTGGTCATTGAGTGGAGCTGGGTCTTAGCATTGAATTGGAGATCTCTGGGAGAGCTCTCACCGATTGGTATTATGTGGGGCCGGGAGGTCTCTGGTGGTCCATGTCCTGAACTTGGCTCTCCCACCTCAGAGGCTCAGGCCTGACACCTGGCCGGAGCACCAAGACCCTGTCAGCCACACGGCTCAGAAGAAAAGTGAGAAAAAAAGAAAGAAAGAAAAATAAATAAATAAAAATCGTTGTTAAAATAAGAAATAAAAAAAAATTAGCAAAATTTTAAAAAGTAATAAAAAAAGAAGAAAGTAACCAAACCAATAAACAAATCCACCAGTGATAACGAGCACTAAATACTAAACTAAGATAAATATAGAAATCAGAAACTAGTCAGTGGCATACAGCAAACCCCAAGTGTACAGTTGCTCCCAAAGTTCACTGCCTCAATTTTGGGATGATATTTTTGTCTATTCAGGTATTCCACAGATGCAGGGTACCTCGAGTTGATTGTGGGGATTTAATCTGCTGCTCCTGAAGCTGCATGGAGAAATTTCCCTTTCTCTTCTCTGTTCGCACAGTTCTTGGGGTTCAGCTTTGGATTTGGCCCCGCTTCTGCATGTAGGTCACCTTCTGGCATCTGTTATATCCCTCTTGGTGCTTGCACTCATCAAATCTTCCCTCCATAGCGATGCCTGATACTATATTTTGTTAGCTTGAAAACTGGGCTGTTCCTGTTGATTTCAGCATTGAAGGTGCATGCAATGATTATCTGAAGGCAATGTGAGGCATTATCAAAACTCAACAAGCTTCATTTCAACATATCCAATCCCTGACCCACTGGTTGACCTCTGTACCACATCTTCCAGATTAACAACAATATAAACCAGACACCTTCATAGATTTTGGAACAGTCACCTTTTCACTTGAGGATACAGCATAAGAGCTATGGAGAGTCATTTCACAAAGGCCTAATGAATATTAATGATGAGAGTAGCTGTATAAGGTTACAGGTGTTTTCTGTATTAGAGATTCCAAGTAAAAAAAATCAACAATATGTTCTTTAATATTTTTATTTATAATTGTGTTTGTGACATGTGAGGACCTCAAATAGACCTAGTCCTCTTATATGAATCTAAAGGCAATACTGATTTTTTTTTCCCAAATATAAATTTCAACCTGATGCATTTGTAGCAATGGTAATTAACCAACACATATTTTTGAATGACTGTTATTATTATCCTAATGTTACTTTAGGTATAATGTCTAATAGATAGACTCTATTATGCCTAATTCAGATTTTAAATTTTGCATTATTAATATTCATACAATTTTATATTGAGACAGTTCTCCATGGGTTTGCATCTCTTACAAACAAAAGCGCTGTCTGCCTTTTGTTCTGAATAGGTGGTGTCTGATCACCCTGGTCTGCCTTTAGCAAGAATCCTGTTAGATCAGTTTAGCCAGAATCCTCCCTTATCTCTGATGTTTATTCTCTGTAATTTTCCATCCAATGACTGCCCCCCTCTGACTCCCCACTTCTTAACTACAAATTTCCACTTTTCTCTGTTGTATTTGAAGTTGAGCCCAAGCTTGCTCCATTGCAGAACCCTATTGCATCAGTCCGTATTCTTACCATCATGGTCTGGAATAAAGTCTGCCTTACTGTTCTTTAATAAATGCCATTGAATGAATAATTTTTTTTCTTTAACAAAACCAGCACAACAAAAATCTGGTACTTTTATTGCTGTTATTATTGTGAGTAACAAAGTCCTTTGACCCAGATGTCTCCCATGAAACTAGGACAGGCTAACTTGGTGGCAGGGAAGTGGAGTAAGATCTCAAACCATTCATAGTTCTTGACAGTTTTTGGTGATGAGAATGGGATACTGGCAGAGGCATGGCTTTCTGGAAGAGGAAAGAGAAGGGCCTCACATGCTAATTAACGGGATTTGAGGGAATCATAGGAATCATTATGGAAAAAGCTGACAAAATTGTATGCTCAACTGGGCATAAATGGTCGCCCATTTGGCACTTGACTACATGCCAAAGAAGTGGAATTGAGGGAGTAGTTTCAGACTGAGTAACAGGATTGGTAAAAACACCTGACCAAATGTTTCCCTGGATGTTACCAATTCTTAAACAGGTATGGAGATTCCAATGCCAATCTTTTGGTAAGACTCACTCGAGATCCTAGAATATTTAATATGGGAAAAACAGTATAGAATATGTGAAAATAGAAAAAAATGACTAAAATTATCTGTATTTGAAGGGTATATCATCGTATATGTATAAGGTACATAGTATATCCTAAAGAAAATATAGGAAGAGCTCACAGATTTAATACGTAACATGAATAAATTTAAAATAGGGTTTCAATATGCTTCAGTCACAGTTCTGTAAGAGAAATAGAACCAGAAGAGAGCGACTAAGACAGAGACAGAGAGAGAATTGACTTATTGATTGGGGGGCTGGCTAAGCAAGTCCAAAATTCACAGGACATCCTGTCAGGAAGGGCACACGGGAAATTCTTGGGCAGGAGCTTATGTCGCAGCTCACAAAGAAACAGTTGGTTGTTTTTAAGGCCTTTCAACTGATTGGATCATGTTCACCCAGATTATCCAGGATAATTTCCTTTATAAGGTCAACTGGTTACAGATGTTAATCACATCTACAAATATCTTCACCGTAACACATATGTTAGTGTTTGATTGAATAACTGGGTAGTAAAGACTCATCAAGTTGACAGATAAAACTATCACACAATAATATACAAAACTAAGTATATATTTAATAAAATATATGTAAGACCTCTATATTAAAAACTGCAAAACTTTTTTGAGAGATACTAAAGGAGACAAATAATTAGAGATATATATTTTGTTCCTGTTTGAAAGACTTAGCATTGTTAAGGTGTCAGTTCTAAAATTGATCTATCACATCAATGTAATTCTAATCCAAATATATGCATATGGACTGAAATTGATAGGAGGATCACAACATTTATATGAAAATGAAAAGTAACTAGATTATGCAAAACAGTTTTGAAAAAGAAGAAAGTTGGAAAACCCACTTGACTCACACTATGTGACTTGAAGTGTTATTTGCTACCTTAATCAAAACAGTGTGGTATTGACATAAAAATAAACATATGAAACCAAGTAGAGAGTCCAGAAATAGATCTACACATATGTGCTCCATTGATCATCAACAATGATACAAAGGTGCTGGAACAACTGTGTATCCATATGGAAAAACAAAAATGAACCTCTATCCTTACCTGATCCCCCCCCCATAAACAAAGTTCAATTTAAATGGATCTTAGACCAAAGTATGTGTGCTAAAGCTAAGGAGTTTCTTTTAAAAACATATGAAGTTTGTGACCTTGAAGTAGATAAACATTTCCTAACTAGAAAACAGACCTATCTATCTATACTTAACATAAAATCCATCAATTCTACTCTTAGTTATTTACCCAAGAAAACACAAAAATATGTTCATACAGACTTGTACAAAATGCAGTCTAGATATATATAGATGGATAGATAGATGGAGGATAGATAGGTATGTATGTTTCCCAGTTAGAAAAAAATATTATATATATTTTATATATAAAAATATTATATATATATATATAATATTTGTCTACCCTATTTGAAATTTGTTACAAACCTTACATAGTTTAAAAAAATATATGTATATCTTTCAACTCAATAATAAAAGGAGAACCATTTTGATTAAAAATAGATAAAATAGTTGAAGAGATACTTCACAAAGTAAAATATATTAATGGCCCCAAAGCAACTGAAAAGACATTCAAAAGAACATTAGAAATTAGTAAAATGCAAATTGAAACCACCATGAGATATGACTATATACCCACTAGAATGTTTAAAATTAAAAGATTGAAAATACCTAGTGTTGACATTTTCATTAGTTGTTGGTGGGAATACAGCCAATTTCTTACTTATATGCACTTAGCATGCAGTCCACCAATTCTACTCTTATTTATATACTCAAAAATATGTCCATACAAAAACTTGTACAAAAAATGTTTATGACAACATTGTTTATAATAGACAGAAACTGGAAACCTCCCAAATGTGCATCAGTAGGTAGAAGAATAAACAGATTGTATTGTATCCAAACTTGGTTGACTGCCCAAAAATGATTAGGAATGAACTACTGATTCACATAGCAACATGGATGAATCTCAAAAATATGCTGAGTGAAAAATGCCAATCACAAATAAGTGCTCCCTGGATGATTATATTTGTATGTAATTATAGGAAAGACAAAACTAATCTACAGTGACAAAAAGATACATCAGTGGATACCTGGGTGGTCTGAAGACTTACTACAAAAGGACCTACGAGTTTTGGGTTGACACAAGTATTTTGTATTTTGATTGTGGTAATGGTGTATATTTGGCAATACCCATTGGAGTCTTATGCTTAAAGCATGTATTATTATTTAATTATACATCAAAATTTTTATTTTTCTATAAAAAATAAATTGAATCAGTTTATGTCAATAAAACGCAAGGTTCAGGAAAAAAATGACAAGAAAGAGTATAGAACTTCTTTTCAATAATTTGTTGGTAGTCAATAAGAAAAATAGGCTCTGCATTTTATTCTCAACACAAACAAAACACAATTTATAAGAAATAAAAAGCTGCCATTACTTAGCCAAAAAGAGCATCCCTTAAAAAATTATGTAGCACATAGGAGAAATGCAGAAATAAGGAAATAATGAGAACACCAAGATGTTCATGTTCATATATATATATATATATATTTTTTAATTTAATATCTGTTTCCTTCAGTGAGACTACAACTGCTGAGTTCAGAGAACTTTGTCTCACACTTGTCCCTACTGTTTGGCACACTGCTTGACACATAGTAGGAAATCAAATAAGATTTGTCACCTGAATGGATATCTCAGTATCTAATTTTACTTCTTCTAGAGAAAATACTATTTCTTGGCATTACAAGCAGAGTTTCTTTTTAAACCAATTTTAAGAAATGGTGTTGATTCAGTTGTCCAAATTTACCTTCATTATGTGTAAGCATTCAGCAGCTGCTAAGACCACTTAAGGGCCACTGCAAAAGTCCACAGGTACTAGCACCTGTCAGTTCTCAGATAAGACTTGTACTGAAGATAAAAAGATAATATGAAGATCAACAATTCATAGTGAATATAATAATTACATTTGCATATGATGAAAGGAATGACACAATAGTGAGGTTTTTCCATTATCTTTCATCTTGTCACCATCAAGTCAGTGCTCATTTCACTTTTTACAAGTTATAAAATCGACAGAGCATTTGCTACAAATTGCATAGCTTTTCAGGAGAGGCAATTTTGAGACAGTTTTCCTGAGTACCTTGTTGAGTTCCTATAGAAAAAACATATGCTAAGCAATATGTTCAGAACTGAAAAATTATCAAAATTACTAAATAGGCTTGTACTGTGACCAGAATGTAGCCTTAAATTGTAGGCTAAAATATGAAATGTAGATTAAATGGAAAGAATAATTTTTTAGTCAGCTTAAGAAAATAGAGCAAAAATGAAACCCTTCACTAATATCTTTACATATATATATAAGGAACTACCAAAGAGTCTAAAACAATGATTAGTACAACTGAAGGGATTTATCTTGAAACTTAATTGGGTTATATCTGTATCATATTATCTCTCATCTGGACCTGAACTGGTTAACCAGGTTTCGACAACCCTGATTTAAGAACTCAAATTTGAGAATGTAGCTTCCTGAGATAAAAGTACTCTCTTTCAAATAGTTTTTATAGGGGAATGAGACCACTTTTAACAGGTGGGTTTTCATCCATTGTCACATCTTACTTAAATCACTTGAATTCTCTAAACAAGTATTTGAGGTTTATTTTAGAATTTTTCTGAAACACCTCAATTTCCATTGAACTTGTCATCTCCGGTAAGGATGAGAAAGCAGAAAGGGCAGGGCAGGCCACCAGCAAAACTGGAATGCAGGAAATGTGTGTCGGTGGGGTCGCCAGTCTCCATGCTCATAGACTTCATCACATTAATGATACATGTTCAGCCATCTCTCTCAGTGCCTATCACCAAAGCTTACTCTGCTCATCCCACCTTCAAAACCTGTTATCGGCAGGGGATCTAAAGAAATTCATTCATATGTAGGCATGCATGACTACTTCGTTTCTACATGCTGCACTTTTCAGAATTTGTTATTAAGAATGTAGATTTCAGCTGAAGGAATAAAGTTAGAAAGGTTTGATTTCAGATATTAGTGACTTACAAGTTTCTGGTACAACCATGCATGTAGCTATTCATTACCAAAAGTATTGTCTCGTGAAAATGATGCTACCAAGAAAGGACTCAAATTGGATAACTGTCATACCACGTATATATTCTGGGACAGATGACCCAGGTATTAACCTTATTCTCAGTAACTCCATTTCATTTACACAAGTCATTTGATATCATAAGCTGACTGAAACCGTAGGAGGGCAGATTTTTATCTTTTGAATATGTCTTTGGCAAAAATCTCTACATTTTAAGACAACAGGATTAGGAGAATGATTGAACATTTTGAAAGAAGAAAAACAGTAATTTTTTCTTGAAATACAATATGTGGGGATAAAGTATAGAATTGCAGATAAAGAATCTAAGAAGTTGAACTGCCTTAGTGAAATCCTGACAGCATGATTACTACTGCTATTGTGACAGTGGGTATATTATTATATAAACCACCTGTGTCTCAAGGCCCCATTCATAAAATCCTCACTTAACCTCTTTGGTAAACTGGGAGTAGCAATAGAATACACGATATTGAATTCTTAGGGGAATGAAATGTGCTAATCCATGTGAAATGTGTTACAAGTGCCTGAGAGAGACAAAATACTGAATTAATGTTAATTTTTTTTTCCTTCCTGGGCAGGATTCTTTTAATACTGAGTGGAATGGACACAGCTACTAGCTCCTGAAAAACTGAGATGACTGATAAAGTAAACCTACATTAATGGCTAATAGGCAGCTGCGTCACGACTTGAATTTACCATTTCTAGGCTAAGATGTCTTCTGGTAAGTCACAGTTTCTACTCCAGAAATTTGTATCCCGCTGAGCTGTGAATGAAGGGAGAAGTCTTACAAATGAGAGGCTTCCTCATGGTATATCAAGGATTCTAATGTACCAGACACACTAGACTTTATTTAGGGGTGTGCTTGTCCTCCAAATCTGTTGAGATTGCTGTGGTGAGTGCTGGCTGGATGTGACCTCAACCCTTCAAGACCTTTAAACTAGTTACACACCTTTCTGTGCTTAGCACTTATAAGAATCACATTTAGATTCTAGCTGCAGTCAGAGAAAACTAAGTAATGCAGACATTACTAAGCTCAAAATGTGTCTAGGAAATTGAGTTAAGCTTTGATGTGAAGGTTACATTGACCTTTAACAGAACTATTCTCTAACTTTTCTTCTTTCCCTTTTCTCTTTGTGCCTTGTCTCAATCTACCTTTCCATTTCTCATTGTCTAAAGGCATTATTTTTATCTTTTTTCTAAGCCTTTCTCTCTTTCACTGTCTTTCTTTCAACCTACCCTTCACATATTTATTTTCTTTAGAACCTTTATTCTGCGAACTATCGTCCCATATGATCTTACACTTTGAGTCTTATATTTCCATATTTCACAGCCCTGGGAACTTAGTTGCTTTTAAGGAACACCTGTTTAAGATTTAATCATTTTAGATCTTGAGAGGTGTTTGGAGATTATTTAGTTCATCTCTTTATTTTACCTATTAGGCTGCAAAAGTTGAGTAATATTTTAAGGATAAACAGTTTGTTAGGAGATTAATTACCTAATTCACTTATATTTCTATAATTCTACTAATATATCTTATTTGATCAATTTCTTCATCATATTTACATACACTTAAACTCTTGGTTTTGGTATCTGCTTTAGTAGCTATTATTGTCTAACTTTATTTTTTGTATTTACATATTTTGCAAATTAGAAAGCATCTTGCTGACATACTCCCATGCTGCTCTTTTTAAATAAAGTGATTTTTTTGTTGTTGTTCTCAAAAAGATGTGGTCAAGTTTTTTTTTTTTTTAATTAATAAACTACCTTTTTAGAGCAGTCTTGGGTTCTCAGAAAAATTGAGCAGAAAGTGCAAGGAATTCCCATATAACCCTCACAACAACATATGCATAGCCTCCCTTACTACTGACCACACACACAAAGTGGTGTATTTGTTACAGTTGATGAACCTACATTGACACATCATTGTCATCTAAAGTCCATAGTTTACGTTAGGGTTCATTCTTGTTGTTGTGCATTCTGTGGGTTTGGACAGATGTAAATGATACGTATCCATCTAGTACCATACAGAGCCGTTTAACTGCCCTGAAAAAGCCTCTGTGTTGTTCCTATTCATCTCTTCCTTTCACTTTACCCCTGGCAACCACTGATTTTTTGCTATCTCAGTAATTTTCCCTTTTTCAGAATGACATATAGCTGGGCTCATATAGTATGTAGAATTTTCAGATTGATTTCTTTCACTTAGTAATATGCATTTAAGCTTGCTCCATGTTTTTTTCATGGCTTAATAGCTCATTTCTTTTTAGTGCTGAATAATACTTTACTGTATGGATGTAGTATATTTTTCCACTCACCTACTAAAGGACATCTCAGTTGCTTCCAAGTTTTGGCAATTATGAATAAAGTTTAGTAAGAGAGTTTCAAGTTTTCCACCATTAACAATGATGTTAGCTGTGAGTTTCTTATGGATATTCTTTATCAAGTTGAGAAAGTTCCCTTCTTTTCCTAGTTTACTGAGATTTTTTTTTTTAAATCATGAATAGGTGTTGGACTTTGTCAAATGCTTTTTCTGCATCTATCAATATCATCATGTTATTTTACTGCTCTAGTCTTTTTCTGTGATGGATTTCGTTAATTGATTTTCAAATGTTGAACCAGTCTTGCATCACTGAGATAAATCCCACTTGGTCTTGATATATAATTTTTTTATATATTGTTGGGCATGATTTGCTAATATTTTATAGAGGAATTTTTCATATATGTTTATGAGATATATTGGTTTGTAGTTTTCTTCTAATGTCTTTGTCTGCCTTTAGTATTAGGGTAATGCTGGCCTCATGAGTTAAGAAGTATTCCCTCTACATCTATCTTCTGAAAGAGATATGTAGGGAATCGGTATAATGTTTTCCTTAAATATTTGGTAGAATTCACCAGTGAACCCATCTGTGCCTGGTGCTTTCTATTTTGGAAAGTGATTGATAATTTATTCAGTTTTTTAAAGGATGTAAGGCTATTCAGATTGTCTATTTCTTCCTGTGTGAGCAATCCTCAAGTTTTTATACATGCTCTTTCCTTTCGTATATATATTCTCTACTCATTATATTTATTTGCTGTTAAATCTATAGAAAGCATGGTATATATAGCAAAGATCTAAATATATGTAGATGTTACATATATTTCTATGTTTGATAAAGGAAAAATATACCATGTGGTTTTCTGTCTTACCATAGAAAAACAGTTTTGTGAAGAATATAACAGAAGGATTTCACTAATGATGGTGATGGTGGTAATTGTGGTTCTGTGTGTTGAGATATTAGAAAATTAAAGGAGACCTGTGGGTAAGTATTAGTTATACAGGTCAAGAGTGAAGGGATATTGGAAGAGAATTCAATTCTAGTGTAGGAAACAAATAGCACATCTAAATGTTCTATAAGGCCTTGAATTTTGTAAACATTAAAGACCACTATAGCTTTTATTCGTTTAGTTAGAGGATATAGTGCTAAAAATTAAACCCAAGACATAAGCATGGGAAAGATCATTCTAGTCCACAGTCTATGTTAAGGATTTTGCAGTACATTACAAACTACATCAGAGGCCATTTTAAAGAGTTTTGATTGGTGGAATGGACTGATTTGATTTATTCATTTAAAAAAAAAAGATTGCTCTAGGTGCTGTGTGAAAAATGGACAGAGATGGAGGATGAGGAAAAGCACTGGAGAGATTGAATCTCCTTCCATGTATAGAAGCTAAATAATTTGCAGGTAGACTAGCCTTTCCTGCAGATATTTGTTCATTGTTCTTCAGAAGGGAGCATTTTGTTATTAGCAGAATTCTTTATTACTGCAAACAGTAAACAACAGTGCAAATTTATAAAAATAAATGTTCACCAATTGAATGCATTAGGAATTGGAAATTAGAATTCAGTGAAGTCTAGAATCACCAAAATATGAAATTTTTATCTGATAATATGAGTAACTAAACAGTTCAGTTGTCAGAATTTAAAACCTATATAAATTTCAAGAGTGATCTTTAGGAAATTAATCTTCCATGCCACTAGATATTATCCTAGGAACTTGAATACATTAACCCAATGAGTATATTATGATCTTCTCACAGGAAGGACTGTGTTCTCCTTGAATGCAAAAAAGAAAAAAAAAGTGGTTTTAAATAATAGAAGGGGGGGTGTCAAGTTAGAGTTTTCAAGATGGAAGGCAGACTTCACAGTCATATAAACCACCCTGGGTAGCCATCTTTGAGTTAGTTAAGGCATGGATAAAATTAACATTTGATATCTGCAGATATCATTAACATAATTGTTCAGTTATTTGTTTACTCTGTTAGCATAATAAAGACTTACCTCAAGAATATATTATTAGTTTATTATTTTCCAACCATAAAGATTGTGTCTTAGACTAGGTGAAGTGATGGAGCAAGTACTGAATTATTACAGGGTATATTTCAGTAAGAAGTCTGGTTGCAGTGACTGGTAATTCTGGCAGGTATTCTCTAAGGTAATTAATCATCATCCCTTATTTTTAGTAGTGACTAATTTACATTGTCAGAGATAGACTGTAGTTTGGCATGTGATAAAGTGATTTTGAACTACTCTTCTTGATACTGCGGACAATTTCAAGTAATTATGACATGTTTTGTGAGTCTGATTTTCAGAGAAGATGAAAGGAATGGCCTATAGAAGCCTGAGGGACTGCCTTGTTTTCTTGTCATTCAGATATTATATTGTTTTTATCAATGTTACTTCTGATATTGCTAAATTAAATCATATTCTAAAGGCTATAGCAGTGACTGTTTTCTTGCATGGTTTAATTTTTAATGTAGCATGGCTAATTTAAGTTTATCATAAAATAAAAAAATAAGTTCAAAAGTAACTCAACAATAAAATACTGAGAGCTAGTGTTTATAAATAAAATTTTCTATCAAATTTTTTTTTAATCCAAGTGTTCTCAATCCCGTTTTGCATTATATAACCTCTAATTTAATAATAGGTGCCTCAGAAATGACTGGTTACGTTTAAAATAAAGAAGAAGAAGGAAGAAAAATGGCATAATGGCATTGTTTTACAGTTGAATGCAAATTCATTTCCAAGTACATTAATCTTTTGCTTTTAATTTAGTGGAATTTTTCCTCTGAGGCATTTGCAGTTTGTCAGTTCTTCACTAAAGCAGATATATGTTGCGCAATGTAATATGATTTCCTGACTGGATTTCAAATTAACCTTTTTCTATCAATTCTAAAATGCAATACTTGACCCCTAAAGGTACTGTTAACACCTCACAGTTCAGTGTGTTATTAAACTTAAAGTAAATCAACGAAATTCATATTAAAATCAGATTAAAGATTTACACTTGGTAAAAGGTTAAGCAAATCTCCATGCTTTTTGATATTTTTAATTTGCATCTTTAATAAGCTGTAGCATCAACAGAGCTGCTGGTCTCATTTCTACATATTTCAGAATAGGAAAACTTGTTCCTTTCACCACGGTATCAAATATTCTAGGTTGGACATTAAAAGTCTTCAGCATACCAACAAGTTTAAGCCACCAAAGCTTAACACTTTAAAGTACTTCAGCCTTGAAAATGGTGCTGGAAGACTCTGTCATTGTGGTCATCATCTCTCATTATTTAATGCCTCCTCACTCACTGTTTCTGGTTGACCTTGTGCCTTTTGACCTGGACGTAGAAGCCCCTATTGAGTTCCTTAACCTAAAGAAAGTGACTCGAGCATTAACTCCTTCAGGCCACTAAAGAATTGCTCTGTAAGTTCTTCTACTGAGTTAATGCAGCTTTCACAATTGTCGTTTGCCCCCTGAGGATGATTTAGACAACAGATCAGTCTGCGATTTAAATTTTCTTCAGTGACTAAATTACTCCTTCCCACACTAGGTGTTAAAAGAGCCACTTGAACATGGACTGTTTTGGGTCACTAGGGCATCCTAGAGCCAATTTGCAGCAGGGGGGTGTTAGAGCATATTAACTCTTCAGACTATTAGGGTGCCTTTTCATCTGCGTAAGTCAACGCACTCTCCAAACTACCTAATTTTCCACCACGGAATTTTGCAATCTAGCTGGGATGAGGAGTTAAGTGAGTGTTTCACTTTTTAAAGACTCTGCCCCAAGTGACAAAGATGTGATTCCAAATGGAAGGTCCTAATAAGAAAGGTATTATTTTGTGTGTGGTGAGCTGACGGGTACACTGGGGGGCTTCATGCCTACTCATGATTGTGTTTGTGTAAGTTGTCTGTTCTTCAAATTCACCATTAGGTTTCTAGTTTCTAGGGCTGTTGCAACATACATTGGGAGCAACACTTTTAAGTGGAATTGTAATTGTGAATTCAAGGCAAAGGAAGAAATTATGATCAAAATGGTTTCTTGTAGTCACTATTCATTAGGCTGACAGTGAAAAACTGACTGTAGTACTTGAAGGCAAAATCAGGTAGCCATGTTGAGATATGCAGTCAAGGGGGTTACTGTCGAGGCCAAATATAAAGTGTACCAGTGACAAGTAGTTAGAGATTGCAGTCTCCCTCTGTGCATCTGTTTACAACAGTAGGTACAATGTCAAGTCTAACATCACTTTTTTTTTGAACACCAAGTATTAACTGGACACCGAGAGGTTAAATATTTGTTTAAATGGCATATTGAAAGACAAATGACCATGGAAGCTCTAAGTTCATATTTTTTTTAAGTAGATAAAACAAGGAAAAGTTAAACTGTCCCAATGACTGTATCTGTATACTGAGAGCCCAAATAATACTGTATACATGGGAAGGGAAGGAATGGTAAAGGAGAAAAAAAAATGTTTATGTTGCTCTTTCATTTGTCTTCATAATCTCACTGCTTTAGCTGTAAGAATAATAGTTTTAATTCAGTTTCAGGTGCTTCCTTAATCTCTGAAGATCTTTTATAAAGAGATCCCTAAAAAATACCTTCTATGTACCTTTCAGTATTCAAAGTAGTCATATTTATTGGATGACAAAGGCATTCTCAAATTAGAAATCATCATGGAGGAAATCCTAAATTCTGGATGTTGGAATGTCTAATGTGTTATGTGGGTATGAGTGCTTTTGATTAAAGCCTTGGCCTCTGAAACCAGACTAGCAGGATTCAAACCCCACTTCAGTGACTTAGTAGCCGAATGACTTCGTCATCAAGTATCTCCTCTATGCTTAAGTTTTCTTATTTGCAAAATGATGATAATACTCTAGGGCCTGACTAACCTCATAGTGTTGTTGTGAGAATTAAATGAGTTAATATATGTGAAGCATTTAGAACAGTACCTGGCACATAAAAATCACTCAGTTATTAAGATGTGGAAAATGATAAATGTTAGTACAAATTCTAAACATTGAATATTTTTCTACATTTTGTTTATTCCCTGATTATTTTGATTTCAGAGACGTTCTCAGATTTTATTATACAATTCAGGTCACATATTATGGCCCATAAAAAGTTTTCTCTGTTTGTTCCAATCCAAAGTAATTTTTCCTTCACTAAACTGGTCACAGGTAGTCTCCACCATACCTAGTTACACAATGTACCTTGCAACATATATCAAGTTTTAATACCTGCTATGAATTCATTCTGTCTTAAATGAAAACTTAGTCCCTCTTGGTGCCAATGAAAGTCTCTTTCTTCTTACACTGAACCTTGTGAAAATGATGAACAGCAGGACCCAATCAGCCATATAATTATATACTTGAAACTTGAAGGCAGACCCCTCGTGGTTTCCTTTTTGGTAACCTAACTACAACACCGTAAAACATGTACTGGCAATGTTTCCTCTCCAAAACTTTTAACTATTTTCTTCAAATACCATATACCTCAGGCTGCTTTTGAAATGCCCTCATCCTGTTCTCTGGTTTTCTCAAAACAACTTTCTCCCCTCCTTTCCCAGTACTAGCATAAACCAGCTAGATTTGGCACCTTCTATTGTGTTGATTTTTCTACTATGTATCATCTAAAGAATTATACGAGCACTAGGCTTCACATTTCTCACATTAAGTGAAGGAATGGTAATAAGACTTAGTTTGTAGTTCATGACCTACTTGGCCTTTGGACCCAAAATATGAATGGATGACTCCAGTTCAGGATTTGGTTAGATCACGTGGAAGATTGTAGCTACCCCGACAGCTGCTAACTTCTCTGAATATAGGGACATAATTAAAAGTAGGACTTCTTAGAATAGTTATATAAATATCAACTTCAGGAAATGAGGAGGTTTTGACTTCAGGCAAAAGAGGAACACTGAAAAGGTCTGAATTAAGATAAACAGAACTAGTACTGGACTACACTGCCAGAGACACTGGACTTTTATTGGAATGAGTGCAGTACTGATAACTGATCCTTTAAGAAACATAAACTATTTTTGGAAACTAAGTAAAAAGCCATTTATCCTCAGTCATATAATTTGAAAGTAATTGAAATATGATTTAAATATATATATATATATATATATATACACACACACACATTGCAGTTTAAAAAAAAACAGAAAAAGAAACCTGAGTTTCTTTTCTTCATCCTGCCTCAATCAATGTGTGACCTTCTGTAAATTATTTCATGTATCTATACCTCCTTTGAAAACAGTGATAACCATAAGCCTTTTATTATCTTCAGCATTTTTTTGAAGATTAAATGAAATAGGGTATGCAAAGGACTTAATAGAATGCTTACAAAGGAAGAAATGCTTAATAAATTGTAGCTAGTAATATTTTTGTAATTATTGCTAGAATTATTGGATTTCTACTTGTATCAAAGGTTAAGCAAATATTTTAATCTAAATTATGGACTCCTGAGATTAGAAGAAATACAAATTTTAAAATAATCTCATCTATAATCTGTGGGTAATCTTTTTCTTCCCTAAGTATCATAGTATATATGAAGGAAACATCTAGGACAAAGAGCAGTTAGTTATATTTTAATTCCCATCTCTTCACTTACCTTGAGTTGGTACTTCCTCAACATTCACAATGTAGTTGCATTTATAATAAAGTTCTAGAAACTGGGGTAAATATATCTCTTAAGATTGAGGTCTTAATCTTAAAATTAAGGCTGAGAAATGGACTAACTAGCAAGTGCTTCTTGCTTCAGCACCTTCCAGTAAGGTCAGGAGACAGAATCCACTTCAGTTATACTAACAGAAAATGTAATTTAAAGAACTTTTAACTAGGTATTGGAGAGCTGCAAAGTCACTAAGGACACACTATGGTATTACAGAGGTAGTAATTGCAGGAAATAGGACTGCAGAAAGAAATGGAAGAGGTTTGGACTATTAAAGCTTGCAGGAGGAACCCTGCAAAATCAGGACTCAGACCTCTCCGAGGAGGGGTGTTTTGCAGCTGAGGCTCCAGCCTCAGATGCTTGAACTTCAGGTGTTCAGATAAGGGGCCTGTGATGCTCAGGACTCAGCCAGACCTCTGATGCGGAGGAGCTGGCTGGCTGGTAACTCTCAAGAGGAGGTGAAATAAGGCAGATTCATGAAGTATAGGAAAAACCTGCAAACTGAGATTAACTTCCATTACTGTAACAAATACTCTGCTGAGTTGAAGCAGCACAGTTGGGGTGATGCTACAGGAAAATGACACCAAAGAAAGGTTCAGGCCTCTTCTTCTTCCTCTAGGCTTTCAGTGTCTCACCACTGCTCCTGCTGCGTGGAACCTAACTGCTGGCAAAGAAGAAATGTACTTTGCAGAGCCCCAATCCCGTATCACAAAATAGAATATAGAAGCGTAAGTTTGAAAATAGAACAGGAGGTTCTAAAATATTTAATGATAGATGAATATTTTGGGATTTTTGAGTCCACAATATGGATGTTTTTCCATAACTGCATTTCTGAATTTTATTACCTTCTAAACAAAAGCAACAATAGAATAAAACATACTTTGATCTGATGACTACAGTATTCTTAATAAATAAAGCAGGATTATTCCAAAGGCCAATTGCAAGTCTGTTCAGAAGCTTGTTCGAAAGAGATGAAAATAAGTATTCTACCAGCCAAAGACCAAATCCAGTTAAAAATACACAGTCATAGAAATAAAATTACCAAATTCATGGATATATTTACTTTTAACAAGAGAAATAATATATATCAATATTTTCATGAACTATTGTGCATTTCTATAGATTTTATTTTGCTTAGATTTTTAGTTTTCAGAATATTAGAATACTTCAAATAGAAAAATGCATTAGAAAACATTTTAGGAAGGTACCTTTATGTCACATTTCCAAAACTCAATTGAAAAATATATATTTTCAAAACATGCAAGACATTTGCATATAATTCTATATTTATCTCATAGTATTATAATTGTATATTTATCTTTGCATAATGAAAAGCTCTTAGAATGGAGAAATTCATATATGCAGTTCATAACTGACAATAAGTAAAATGAATTTAAAATTTGAGACTATCTTTGTGATAGCACCAGAATCTAAATCAGTTTGATTCTAGCATACTTATAAAGAAACATTATTAAAATTTAACCTTACTGGAAGACTATGTTATGTTTCAGGCATTGCACCTAAAATAATTTAGAACTTATATCTCCCCATCTGCTGTATATTAAAATTGACTTAATGGGTACTACTGCATTTTGTTACATTTGATACTAATCCTTTTCCCCATCTCAGATGAACACCAGTTTCCAAACATTTTAAATAGAAAATATTTTTTCCCCAAGAGTGAACATTTCTCATTACGCATTGCAATCTTTCAGATCACTGAGAAAAGGAAATAGACTTACTAAAATTCCAGAATAGGTATCCAAACAAACCTGAAAGTTTATTTTTAAAAGTTGCAAGGGAAAAAAAAGTTGCAAGAAAGGATTTTTAATAGAAGCAGTGCAGAATGAATATGCTATCATCTAAATTCAGCCACTCAAGTGCCAGAATAGCACGAGAGATTAATAATGTGTACACCAGCATATTTTATTCATGGTTATAGCCACTACACTTCCAAAATCTGAAATTCAGAGACTATAAATCTCTAAAGAAATGATAAATGCAAAAGGTGGGAAAATGGGCTGGAGTTCTAGAGTGATGTCTTGACATTCACATGTGCTACACTGGCATCCATTAGCCATATGTCATCTTCCCTTTTGATAGTGAAGACTTCTTTTCACCTTATAATTATTTATATATGTTAAATAAATAATGTCCTCTTCTGCTTTTCAGGCTGACGTTGCTCTTCTTCTTTGAAATGGGGAGTTTAGAAATGGCATACCAGGATCCACACACAGCTTATTATGGACAAGGGAGAAGAGTTATTCCCTCCTCCACAAAAAGCTCACGGCCAAGTTCTAACCTTACAAGTTCCCATGCAGATCTTGTTCACAACCTCAAGCTGATGTTACATACTTGGGTACAGCTGTGAGGTATACTCAACAGTAGCTATTTCAAACCAGTGTCTTACATCAACAATAACAAGGATCTGAAAACAATAAGCCTAGCTAAAAATGTGTGTCATATTATCTGTCTTGCCAGCAGTAGCAAGCAGGACTAAGCCTAGGGGAAATGATGTCCCATACCTGGTAAGAGTGCACAATGCTCTTTCCTGCAGGACCTGCTTACATATGGTTCTCTGCTGGGAATGCTCTACCCAGCTAATCCTGCTCATCTTTTAGGGTTTTAAAGTGAACTTTGAAATTCAGTTTTGCCTTTCAGAGTATAAAGCAGACTCAAAGGAACGGATGGAAATAGTGATCAAGAGAAGGAATTATCCTTTATTATAACTAAAGTTGAGATTCTGCCTAAAAGTCAGAGACTATATTTCACCCCTGATCAGGAACATATTTCATTATGCATATTTATCTACCATGAAAGATATTCATCTGAGCCCACTTCAGGGTATGAGTGGGAGAGTTGGGACTATGTACTCAAGTTCCATGAAATCCACTGTCCATTGTTCTTTCATGTTCTTTCAGTGTACTTTCCTGTGTTTGGCAGTAAACTGGCTGTCAAGTTATCCGGGATGGCCTTGGCTGGGAAAACTGGGAAAAGTCAGTTTGCATGCATCTCAGCCTGCAATACGCTAAGCCAGCTATGTCCTAGCAGCTGTGGTGAAGAGCAGGCCAAATTTTGCAACAGGGAAAGCAGAAATACACATGTACATTTAAGCAGAAATACATGTCATGTATGCTAACACCAATTTTGAACAAAATGAATCACATAGCTAGGTCCAGTGTCAGATTGAGAGGGGACAAAACATTTTTAGGGCAAAGGGAGCAGATACAGGGAGATAATTAATTAGGGCCATTCATTCAATTACTCTATCACCATCAGTGATTCTGATTTGCATACACACATAAAATACACATCAGTTGAGAATCTTTCTCCTAGAATAGGCCTTCCCTCTTTCTACTACTTCTGTCTTTTCCATATGAAAATAGTACCTGCAGATACCACAGTAAAAGTATTCTTGTTGTCATACTAAGACTAAGAAAGCATTAACTTACTTTCCTACAGATTGAGATTAAGCTTCTCAGCCTCCTAGGCATGAAGAGGACATGCACCCCCTACAACGAAGGTTAACTTTTTTGACCTTGTTCCTATTTGTGGCAGCTGTTGTCCGTTTGCTGGAAGAGAAAAGATCTGCAGCTACTTTGTATATTAAAAGAGATGCTATGGCTCAGCATTTATAATAGGTATTGAACTCACTAAGCATGCTATCTACCCACAATCTGGGATATATAATAAATACTTACATAAATTATTTTGAGTGAATAAATGCAGTTTTTAAACTCTAAAGATGTACAATTATAAGTAAACATACTTAATATATTTGGAATAATTGGGGGATTCAAAAGTCAGTCTAAATTGAGAAGAGTAGAATACTGTGAACATATTAATGGTTCTGTGATCAAACTAGAAAATATAGAGGTGATATATATGTTGGGAGAGAGGTTGTTTGAAAAAAGAGCTTCTTGTTGTATGTTCCTGATTTTTAAAAGAATTTAAAGTGGATTAAGGAAAAGAAGTAAAAGGCTTTTATTTGTCCAAGTAATTAAGTCACCTTCTTGTTGGTTCCCTAAGCCTCTGCTATAAACTGAATGTTTATGTTCCCCAAAATTCACGTGTTGAAACCTAACACCCAGGATAATGATATTTGGAGGTGGGGCATTTGGGAGAGTTCTCATGAATGGGAATAGTACCCTTATAAAAAAGACCCCAGAGAGTTCCCTCAACCCTTCTTCCATGTGGGGACACAGTGAGAAGACGACTATCTCTAGGCCAGGAAGCAGGCCCTCCCCAGACACCAAATATGCTGGTGCCTTGATCTTGACTTGTCAGCCTCTAGAACTGTGAGAAATGAATTTCTGTTGTTTATAAGCCAGCCAATCCAAAGTATTCTGTTATAACAGCCCAAACAGACTAAGAGAGCCCCTAAACTTTGCTCATCAGCATTTCTCAAACCACTCTGAAATTGCCTCTTTAGTACTCTGTATGGTAAACAAGACCTTAAGTTTTTGCACACTAAACCTGTATATTTTCTGGTCAGGGTGTAGCATCTGGTATATAGTATAGAAGATAGGAAATTAATGTTTTTGTCAGGCTATCAGAAAGAGGACAATTAGAATTGATCAGGTTATGAAGAATAAATTTGAAAGAGGAAAATAAAAATCAATGTTTATACTATGGTAGCAATGCCTGAGTTGGAGTTGGTATTTTGTGTGCAGAAAAAAGATTACAGTGGAATCAAATATTACTTTGAGTATATTGGGTGGGAGAGTTAGAGAAAGGACACATTCAGTACTCACTATGGTGGAGAAGATAGTACTGGTCCCTGAAAATAGAAAGATTTGAAATGTTCATATCTTAAGAAAATAAAAAGTTCAAGTATGTTAACCATCAAAGTGGTCAGATTTATTAGAAATTGTTCAACAATGAAAACAGGTAACACATACAACACTCCTTCAGTGCCAGACCACTAATTATTTTCGTAACAGTGCTCTGAAAACTTAATATTATCATTATCATTAAAAAATGTAGAAATCTAATTTGAAAGAATAACTTACCCAGGGTTACACAGTTAGAAAGCAGAGCAAAATATTGAACGCAGGTAGTCTGGTTCTACATCTGAGCTCTTAACTATACTACCTCTCTCTAAATTACCTTGCTCAATATATTTGAAAACTATAAAGATACAATGTAAGATAAGTCATTACTTTTGTTTGACAGTATCTATAACTGTGCTATCTAATGTAGTAACCACTAGTGATATGTAACTACAGAGCACATGAAATATGACTTGTCTGATTTAGACACTGGATTTTGAAGATTTACAATGGGAAAAAACATACGATATCTCAATATTTTTTATATTGATCACGTGATAAAATTATAATATTCTGGATATATGTGTTAAATAAAATATATTATTAATTTTAATTTACCTATTTCTGTTCATATTTTTAATGCTGCTACTATAAATTGTAAACTTATATAACTTACATATGTGACTGTCTTAGTTTGGTCTGCCGTAGCCAAGTTCCATAGACTGGGTGGCTTATAAACAATAGAAATTTATTTTTTATAGTTCTGGAGGCTGGAAATCCAGGATCAAGGTGCCAGTATTATCGGGTTCTGGTGGAAGTCCTCTTCCAGGTTTCAGACTGCTGACTTCTTGTAGTATCCTCATATGGCAAAGGAGAACAAGCTATGTCTCTGGCCTCTTCTTGTAAGGGCATGAATCTCATTAACAAGGGCTCCACCTTCAAGACTTAATTACCTCTCAAAGTCCCCACCTCCAAATACCATTTCACTGAGGATTAGATTTCAACACATTAAAATTCAGGGTACACAGATGTTCAGTCCATAACAGTGGCTTATTGAACAGAGCTAGCATATATATTATAGAGGTAATTTCTTACTAGTTCTAATGGTTATAAAGCCCAGGTATCTTTGCTGTATTGGAATTGAGCTTAGCTCTTTCCCCTATTACAATAGTACTGAATAAAGTCTGTCCCTATCAACTTTAATTAATGTCTAGTTCTGTTTCTCTTCAGCAGTTGCTACCCTAGAATAGCATAGTTTTAAGAGGAGGAATCTTTGGCCATATTCCTAAACAAATTGAGCATATTTGTTAAATCATCTATTAATCATTCAATATCAGGCTGGTTTAATATGAATTCAACAGATCAACTATTTGGCAAAATATAGTAATATTGAGGGGTATTTTGAATATATATTAAATGCTTCAAATTTCACATCACTAAATACTAGCTCAGAAAAGGAATTTGCATTCTACAGGAGAGAATGCAAGTATTTTAAAGTGGGGTGGAAACCATGTGCACTAATTTTCTATTGCTACTGTAAAAAATTGTCACAAATTTTGCAGCTTAAAACCACACACATTTATTGTCTTACAGTTCTGTAGTCCAGAAGTCTGAAATTGGTGGTGGCTAAATCACAGTGTTGGCAGGGCTATGCTTCTTTCTAGGAGCTTTAGGATAGAAATGGTTTCTTTGTCCTTTTCAACATCTAGAAGCCACCCACATACCTTGGCTCATGGCTTTCTTCTTCCATCTTCAAAGCTAGCAACGTTGGGCCAAGCATGTCTCATGCTACCCTCTCTCTGGTTCTATTTTCTGATTCACTTTCCACTTATAAGGATCCAGATAATCCAGGATAATTTTATTACCTTAAGGTCAGATGATTAGCAACCTTAATTCCATCTGTAACCTTAATTCTCTTTTGCCATGTAATATAACATTTTCATAAGTACCAGTAATTAAGACATAGACATCTTTCGGTGGTCATTAGTCTGCCTGTCACACCATGATTATTAATTTTATAAATCTATATCAAGAGGAATCCATAGGCAAGTAGAGTAGAACATATTTATTCTCTATCATTCCAAAATAATTCTATTCAAAGTAAGTTTATTGAAATAAACATATGACAAATATCCTACCATAGTGCTGAAGAGTGAGTATGTATGAGGTGTAGTGGCATAAGAGAACAAGATATTATGTCTGTTGATATGGATCAGAATTGGCTGTACCAAGAAAGATGTTTGGGGGCCTTGAGGTGTAAGAATAAATTAGCTCATGAAGTGATAACTTTATGCTGCTTTTTATATATGCGAGACCTCTTTATAAATTATTTTTTCTGTTTTATATACTATATTATTTTCAGAAATATGTTCTTTATCTGAACCCTTAGTGTGATGCTTCCTCACATTTCCCTTATACAATTTCTTCAAATTGGTTAATTCACGATTTTAAAGACCTACCACCTTTTTTTACCTTTTAGAATAATGGGACACTGGCAATACAGTACTGAATCAGAGGGCCGTGGTCTCTGCCATCAATTTTCCTTTTTATATTTAATCTATTTCATAGAACTTTCTATACAGATTTCATATTTTCTAACATATTCAACAAGTAATTTGCCCTTACTCTGCTTCCTGTTCACTTTTCAATGACATAATCTCGTTGTTAAAGTCACATTGTAAGTACTTTTTACTTTATAAGAAGCGAAGTTTGAAAATTGAACTATAAAAACATAACACCTAATGTTTTTAGAAAGCTACACACTTTCAACTCATGTGGGGACATATAATCCTTCCGGTTTTCATAAAAAAACATTTTTAATAAATAATGATAATAGTCTAATAATAATAGATAGCTAAAATTTGTTTAGCTCTCACATGGGCTATGAGCTTCACATGGATTATTTCAATTATTGTATCATTTGTGAAATAAATGTTTAAGACTTAAATATTAAGTAACTGTTCCATAATCACATAATAAGAAAATGACAGAACAAGATTTGAATAATATGACTTACGAGAACATTCTTAGCAAATACGCCATACTGAAAGTAGTATTATAGGTTTCTAGGCTACCATAACAAAGTACCACAGACTAGGTGGCTTAAGCAACAGAAATTTACTTTCTCATGATTCTGGAGGCTAGAAGTCCAAAATCAAAATGTCAGCAGGGTCAATTTTATTCTGAGTTCTCTCTTCTTAGCTTGTCAATGGCCATATTCTCCCTTTGTCTTTACATGGTCTTCCTTTTGTGCGTGTCTGTGTCCTAATCTTCTCTTCTTATAAAGATACCAGTCACACTGGATTAGGGACCACTAATATGATTTCATTTTAACTTAATCACCTCTTTAAATGTTCCATCTCCAAATAGAGTCACATTCTGGAGTACTGGGGGGTTAAGATTTCACATATGAATTTTGAGAGACAGAATTCAGCCTATAAGATGTAGTTTCTCAGACCAAATGGGAAAACATAGATTCATTATTGCCCAGTGACAAAAAAACATGAAATTTCTCCAACTGAGAGCAAGACGTGTGATACTTACTTTTACAATAGCATACCCTGCTAAATTACATTTGGAAAGAAATAGTGAATGGCAAGGATTGGGAGGCTAAGAAAGATAATCAGAATCTTTGGAGACGAATACACTGAATATCAAAATCTCTGCAAGAATAAAGCATGAAATACATCCATTGCGCTGGAGGTTTAGTAACTTGCTGATGAAGGGGTTTTCTGTTGGACTACTGGTAATACTATCACTTGGGAAGAATTTTCACTGAACTAGGAGGCAGAGAACCAATTTACTCTAAGGATTCCAGCCAAAAGTTTAGTTTGCTCAGAAACACTCAGCAGAGCATGAACAGGAACTGAGGAGGTGGACTGCGGGAAGTGAGTGCTATCAATTGAGCTTTGAATGTTAAAACAAAGAAGAATGTGGAGGCTGAGGCTGAGGTCAGTCTCCTGCTGAGGTACAGAGCTTGCCTTTCACCTCTCCCAGGGGCAGCAAAGTGCCAGTGTCTGTGTGGTCCACTTGCATGAAATCCACAGAGCGAGACTTTGTTCTGTGGTTTTTCTTCCCACCTATATTTCCAAGAACACTTCAAGCTTTTTACTCCTTGATAAGTGTCCCATGTGTCTGATCTTCACTTTCCCTGTTTATTACTATTTTAATGACTTTGTAGCTCTATATCTCTTAGGGCCGCTTTGTGCTGAAGAGCCCCTTTAATTGCAAGTTCCCTTTTCTCGACCTCCTGCCTTTCAAATCGAACTCCTTCAGGGACTAAGCTCTACTGAAACATTCCTTTCAAAGACTTATTGAAAAAACAAGATGCTGATGCAACACTAATGCTTCTAAATATCTAGAATAAAACAATTAATTATTATCAGGTGTTGGACATTTTAATGTAAAAATAAACTAGATTAAGAAAATTAAAATACACTATCCCAAAAATGAATTTAAAACATAGGACAAATCAAAGAGATATACTCTCCTCACTTCTTGCTGGGTAAAGTTTAGAGTAAAATACAAACTCCTGCTTCATACTTACTAAGTCCTAGGTGATCTGTTTTTCTGTCTGTTTCTTGGTCACCCATCATACACACTTCTTTCTTTACCTTAAACATGCCAAAGTATCTACCTGGTTGGGCCTTTTTAAATTAGTTCTTTCCATGGATTGAGGTATGTGATGGTTAATTTTATTTATCAATTTGACTGGGCTAAGGGATGCCCATATAGCTTAATTTTGATCATGATTGTGAGGGTGTTTCTGGAAGAGATTAGTGTTTGATTTAGTTGACTGAATAAAGAGATGCATCCCCTCCAGTGTGGATGGGTGTCATACAATCCATTGGGGGCCGAATAGAACAAAATGGCAAAGGAAAGGTGAATTCTCTCTCTCCCTTCTTAAGCTAGGACGTCCACCTCTTCCTGCCCTCAGACATTGGACCTCCTAGTTCTCAGGTCTTTGGCTTCGGACCTATAATTAATTACACCCTGGCTCCACTGGTTCTCATGCCTTTGGACTCAGACTAAATTATATCATTGGTTTTCCTGGTTCTCCAGCTTTCAGGTGGACAGTTGTGAGAGTTCTTGACCTCCATAACTGCATAAACCAATTCCTATTATAGGAACCAATTCTCATAATTGGTTCCTATAATATAATATACCTATGATGAGCCCTGACTAATACAAGGTGCCCTTCCACCTTGCACCAGTTAGTAAGCTATTATTTCTTCATCCACACCATTCCTTCTAGATCCTGTTATGTAATGCTAGACCTAGGCAACTGTAAGCTACATTTCCTTTTTGTCAAGTGGATCCCTATTATGCTTTCGACAATATCAAGCACTATGTGGATACTAGAATGCTGGGGAAGAAGATATACCCCTCTTACTGTTGGCTTCCAAGTCTTGTTGGCTATTGCTTCAGAATGTCCCTTAAACCTAGTGGAAAATTGTTTTAATAGCAGTTTTATTTTGTTTTTCCCCTCCAATTCCCAGTTTCTTCATACCCCCAGGTTCAGCCTTTTCCCTCCCTGTGGTAAGCAGAAATTCTAGGAATGGTCTCTGTTGTGTGTTGAGTGATCACCAAAAATATATGTTGAAGTCCTAACCTCTGCTACCTGTGTAATGTGGCCTTATTTGGAAATAGGGTCTTTGCAGATTTAATTAAGATACAAGTTATACTGGAGTAGGTTGGGATCTTAATCTACTTTGACTGGTATTTTTACAAGAAGAGAAGAAAAGACACAGAAGTAGACACATACAGAAAGGAGATCACCATGTGAAGACACAGACACACAGAGGGAAGATGACCATTTGATGACAAAGGTAAATTGGAGTTATTCAGCCACAAACCAAGTGACACTGAGGATTTCCAGCAGCACCAGAAAATAAGAGAAAGCCGTGGAACAGGCTCTTCCTCTGAGCCTTCCCGAAGGAACCAATCTTGCCAACACCTCAAATTTGAACTTCTAACCTGATGAATTGTGAGAGAATAAATGTCTTTTGGTACTTTGTTACACAGTTTTTGAAAACTACTAAAACCCCCCAAATTATCCGCTACTACATTCACAAGGTCCTGAAACTCCTGTGATTGTGTTATGTTACAAGGCACAGTTGACTTTAAAAAGGGGAGATTATCTTGGTGGCCTAATCTAATCCCAAGATTTCTTAAAAGCAGAGAATTTTGAAGATTGAGATGGGCAAACAATGAGGAATGCAAGAGGCATCAAAAGCTAAAAGCAGTCCCTACTTGACAGCCAGTAAGGAAAGGGGGACCTCAGACCTGTGGCCACAGGAACTGGATTCTACCAACAATTTGCATGATCTTGGAAGTGATTCTTTCCCAGCACCTCCAGATAAGAGCCTTGCCGGACAATACTTTGATTTTGTCCTTGTGAGACACTGAGGAGAAAATGCAGCTCAGCCTGCCCAGATTTCTGACTTACAGGACTGTGATATAAAATATGAGTTGTTTTAATCCATTATGTTTGTGGTAGTTCATTATGCAGAAAGAGAAAACACTCTCCTTGGAAGTATCAGCAGCAACAATACAACATCCTCTCCTTAGAGGTGTAAGTCACAGCTCTGAGAGTCCCTTCCACTAAGTTTCCATTGTACCAACACCAGCTATCCAGTGCTTCCTCATCAGTAAACTGTCGACCTCCTCAGGTTCCCTCTTCCAAGCTTCCGGATCCTGAGTGTCCCAACTCTCCCCTTCTTTCCATTAGCCTTGAAGATGTAATTTGCTTCCTAAAATTATATTCTGTTGGCTCAGTGTTCCTTTTCTGATTTTACCATTCACCATTGCTTGTTAAACAATTCCTTTTATCAAATTCTTTCTGTTAAAATAACTGCTGTGGAAACTGTGAGCCTGAGTGGACCCTAACTGATACACTGTGATCCTCAAATTATCCACTAAGAAAAGAGTGACACCTAATCTAAAGTAACAACTCAGACAATCTCTGCCACAGCACCTATATTACTTATATTTATAGCTTATTTTCTGAATTTTTTTTTTCTTTGTGCACTTGTTGATTGGTTTTATCAAGTCTATCTGCTCATAAGAATGAAGGCTGTGTTCTGAGTAGAAAGCTTGTTTGAGCATGGTTGCTTGTGTCTGCACATGTTATAGTCAATGGTAGTGGGGAAAAAGGGTTAGCATGTGTTTCAAAATCTCAACAACAATTTAGGGCAGACCAGGTTCAGCTTCTCCAACAGTTAGCAAGCTGCTGATAGACTGATTTAAATCTCAGGGCAAGCTAATAAATGAGGCCAAATAGGGAATCCTGAATTGCTCTAGCTTAGCATTTACCAAAATATGTTTTACTGAATAACAGTTTAGGATACTAAGTGTTTTATGTAGTCATTTGGCAATTCAGGCTGTAAGTTATTTAGTCTATACTAAATGATATGACCTATAATAAATTTTGTGATTAAAAAGATTTGTTCTCTACTTTAGTAGCTTCCAAAAACGTATTAAAAAATAGAACCCCCAGGCTTCCCTGGTGGTGCAGTGGTTGGGAATCCGCCTGCCAATGCAGGGGACATGGGTTTGAGCCCTGGTCCAGGAAGATCCCACGTGCCGCAGAGCAACTAGGCCTGTGTGCCACAACTACTAAGCCTGTGCTCTAGAGCCTGTGAGCCACAACTACTGAGCCTGTGTGCCACAGCTACTGAAGCCCACGCGCCTAGAGCTGATGCTCTGCAACAAGAGAAGCCACTGCAATGAGAAGCCTGCACACCACAACAAAGACCCAATGCAGCCAAAAATAAATAAAATAAATAAATTAATTAAAAAAAATAGAACCCCCTTTTTAAGTAAAACCCTAGAAAATTTTTGGAATAATTAGAACAAGTATTAATTTGGGTAACTGCCCACTACTCTACCTACTCTCCTCATTCTGCTTCTCTCACTTCCAACATAGGAAGGACTATGCTTCTCATTCCCTGATCTCATAATGCAGCGGTCCCCAAACTTTTTGACACCAGGGACTGGTTTCATGGAAGACAGTTTTTCCACGGACTTGGGGGGGGCGTGGGGGGAATGGTTTTGGGATGATTCAAGTGCATTACATTTATTGTGCACTTTATTTCTATTATTATTACATCGAAATATATAGTGAAAAAATTATACAACTCACCATAATGCAGAATCAGTGGGAGCCCTGAACTTGTTTTCCTGCAATAGATGGTCCCATCTGGGGATGATGGGACTGCCTCAGCTCCACCTCAGATCACCAGGCATTAGATTCTCATAAGGAGTACGTAACCTAGATAGATCCCTTGCGTGTGCAGTTCCCAGTAGGTTTTGCGCTCCTGTGAGAATCTAATGCCACGGCTGATCTGCCAGGAAGGAGAGCTCAGGAGGTAATGCAATCAATGGGGAGTGGCTGTAAATACAGATGAAGCTTCACTCATTTGCCCTCCGCTCACCTCCTGCTGTGTGGCCCAGGGTCCCCTGTCATAACTATTGCCTAGGTGAAAACTGACACATTTTCCTAGAATTGGTTGGTGTCTGTCTCAAATAAGTTGTTGTTAGTGATTTGGATCCATAATATGTGACTATATGGACCTAAGCCAGTGATATTGACCCTCTAGCCAAAGAAAATAATGGAAATTTTTTGATAAATAAAATTGCAGAGAGTAATGGTATATATTATCAATATAGGTATACCAATAAAGGTATATATTTATCAGTATATCAATTTACATTGAAATTTTCTGAACACTAGAAAACATTCCTTTCTAAAATGTTGTGTTTGTCTCTCTTCCTATAGTACCTTGACTCTTTCATTGTTATTCATATTATTCTAGTATGAATAATAAGCTTACTGCATGGAGGGACTTTTTCAGTTTTGTTTATCCAGTATTGCAATACTTCACACAGGGCCAGCACATTTTATTCACTCAATGTCTATTTTTGAATGCATTAATATATCAATGTGTAAGTGAATTCCCAGATATTCTTCTCATCTGTCTTAAATCAGAAGCAGTGTTTGGGTTAAGTCAGTATAAACAGCCTCCTCTAATTTTTTATATGCAGATACAAGGTTGGTTGGGAGAGCACAATGTATAATAGAACATTGATCAGATAAACTAGATAATTGCTAAAAAGAAAATTCTGTCCAAAGCAATTCAATTTGGGTTTTCTTTATCCCTTACATCAATCTAATAAGCTTGATAAGTATAAAATCTTCATTTCCCTTTGCGTTACATAGACACAGCCTTAACTGACTCTTTATATAATCATCGCCAAGTAATTATATTCCAGCTGGATGCTTTGTGACTATCCTTTGACCACAAATTATTTTGCACAAAGTGATACAAGCCATATTGTGTGGCATCTTTTATTCCTGCGAGTCACTGACATGTAGCTGAGAACAATGAATATGTTTTGAACAAAAGTCGTGCTGTTATCTGGAAGGTCAAATGAGAACCTGCCCAGCCACAGATGTTTAAATAATTATTTTAGACATTTTTTTTTTTCTGACTTCCCTGCCCTGTCCATAATAATGTAATTACTGGCAGTGCTTTTATTACAAGTTCATAAGATGTTTGTCTTCTCAGTTCCTCCCACCTCAGTGAAGTACATATGAAGTGTTAATAATTAAATGAATAGCTCCAGGCTGGAGATCATCATACTGGGCCTTTTCCCTACCTTAGATGGCCTGACACCAATTCGAGTACTTTACAACAGAGAATAAGGGAAGCAACTAATGTTCCTTGAGATTATCAAAGCCAAAAGGGTCCCAAAACACACAGTCAGCTTTTCAAAACCCGATTCTTCTTGTATGAAAAAGAAATTCAATTGGCAATGATTTCATAAATGCAAATTCTCATTTAGATACGATACATAGACACATGTACATGTATACACACACACACACACACACACACACACACATAAACACACATACATACACAAACATATACATACACTATAGTAAAGACAAATTAACCATCTTCCAAGTAATTGTTTTAAATATATCCTCATGGAAAAGAGAAAGTCAGAGTAAATTTTATTTCTAAATATTTACTAAAATTGAAAAATTAAAAAAAAACCCAAAGCAACAGATGACAAAGATGTAAGTATAAGCACATAGCAATTGCTAACCACAGAGAAATTAAATAAGATAATTAAATGCAAAACATTGTCAGAGCGGGGAAATTTGCCCCTACTCTTCTGGGTTCCTTTGACTGCTCTAATAATTAAATTGACATAAGACAAATTAATGGAAGAAAATCAAATTTAATTTTGTACATATGGAGGTCTCATATATATGGTACCTAAGAAGTGACCAAAGCAGGCAGCTTTTATACCTTCTACATAAAGAAGCAATAAATTTGTGAGGAATTGACAAAACAAAGAAACTTGGGCTTGGGTGCTAATCAGAGGAGAATTTAAGCAGAGTTTGTTTACACAGGCTTCTCAGCCCTGAATTCCCTATCCCTGGCAAGTTTGTCTACCTTGGGTATAGGGAGGGTACCTTTCACATGGGAAATTTTTATCTTGCTTTCAGAGGAGGGGCAGAGTGTTCTTGCACTGGCTGTTTCTCAGGTAACTTTAATTCAAAATAACCAATATGCTATTGATACTTTGGTATATTTTAGGATGGTCTGCCCTGAGCCCCAACAATATTTTAGAATTATTACACTGGATTTAGACTGAAAAGCTTGCATCAATTAGTGCAATCAATTATCTTACCGTGTGAAGGTATAGCACGAAAAAATAGAACTCATTTTTTCGTTTAAATGTATATTCAGTTAAACATAACTTGTTGAAAAAAATGATAGAAATGAAGGATATTCATAATGAAAAAACTCAAATTAAGCAGTGCCCAATAATAAATATGCACTTTAAAAAATTCATAAGGCAACTTTAAAGTCATATAACATCAGTTTTTATACTTTATGCTAATAATAAAATATTATTGAACATGAGACACAGATTCACATTAGCATTATATTTAACGTGTACTTTAAGATATTAAAAGTTAGGAAAAGTAAGTGCAATATGGAATCAAAAGAATTCTGTTATTGTAATAGTGGGTAAGAGTTCATAATTGTTCTCTAAATCCTCAAAATCAAAAGATAAAGATTATATCCTCTGAATGTTCAGTATACTTTTGTAACTGCACAGACTTTGCTAAATTGGGGCTCACAAATATTGATGAATCTTTTATAAATATATGTTAAGTACACTGTAAATGTATATTAAATGTCATATCTTAAATGCCCTATACATTTACTCTAATATCTCTTCATTTTTCTTACAAATTATTATTTTTCAAACCTCAAATTCTGGTATAACAGAATATGCCAAAGAAGTCTATGTTCCACCTTTATCTTTTCAAGTTAAAGTTTCCCTTTTATATCTTGTATAGAACTCTATACATGTGTGTCTCTCATAATCTTTTACATTTTCATTTCTTTCCTTCTTTTTCTCCTTTTTTTTATATTTGTTCATTTCGTTCCTCGATGCTGTGCTTCTTCTATACTCTCTCAATCTCTTGAATTTTCCCCTTAATTTCCCTGCAGTTGCTTCTTTAATTCATATAATGAGATAACTTTAATTTCAAGGTCTGTCACTGAATTAATAAGAGGATACAAGTGAAAGAATGCTGTGATTTCATGCCCTAGAATTAGAAAAAGTACTATTCTTTTCTGCAACAATTTGGACCCCCTGATGCTCAGAGAGTAAGAATTTAGGAAGACAATAAAGGAGTTAATTGCAATAGTCAAGATGGGAAGTAATTAAAGCATTTAATGGAAGCATTTCCATGATTGTATTCATTGTCACAGCACTGCTAAGTCTCACAAGGATCATGGAAGCACATAATGAATGAACAATAAAAGTGTGGGGGTCAATATTTTACTTCTACTTGCTTCCAGTTTTAATTTCCTAAAACATAACCACATGATGATTATTGAAGTCCAGCATACATAGTATATGGATAGTAGAGATTTTTTACTTGTCTTCAAAAATGCCTCTCCAGTGACTGCTGATTCTTCCCAACTGTACCTCCCTGCTGAAATGAATTATATCAGGAAATGGAATGTACAAGGGAAAGGAAACAAAAAAGAACCACTGGATATGTTTTCTGGGTCAGAGATTTCTTACTATTTCACAGTACATAGGTTTGACACCCCTACTCACCTCCTTGTCCCAGATTTCATCCTTTATGTGGCGTGATGAGACCTGATGGGAATTTTTCCTACATGAGCATCCAGATACTCCAGAAGCGAGAAACAAAGGATTTTTTTTCTCTTCTTATAAGGAGGAAGAGACATCTGTCTAGCTCTGCTCCTAAAAGGGTTCCCTTCTTCCTCCAAACCTTTCCAGAAGACTTTTCTGACCTGAATTATTTTCAAATTTGAGGACTTCATCCCTTTGGCATGTAAATTCCTAGGGAGGTAATGCTCTATTCTCAGAGGCACCTTGGGGCTTAACCTAGTACCAAGATCAGGCTGTAACCATTTAACTCTCTGGGGGATATAAGAAAGTTGTATTAGCCTTTTGGATCAGAACAATTAACTAGAAAAATGGCTGCAGATATAATTCTTATGATATCTGAAATGTTTATAAGAGAATGGAAAACATACATCCTCTACTTTTATAGTGCCTATGCTTCAGTGGATTAATAGGGTAAAGCTTTTTATAGGAAGATTGAGAAAAACATGAAAGTTTTATTCTCCAGAGATGGTCAGTCCAATTCAGTGCAAAAACTATGGTCAAATTCCTGTTAGAGCCACTATGGCCAGTTTTCAGGTGCATATAACACAGTGCTTGCCTTCAAGGAGTTTATAATTTCATAGTGTCATTGAAGCCAAAAGACAAACAAATAACTCTAATATAAGACTGAATGTATATACCTTAGCAGGAATACATTTATAGAACATTTGAGTGTTAATAGGAAGATGTAACATCAATTTATACTGTAAAATATTTCGTAAAAGTGATAATTAAGATGGATCTTAACAATTGTAAAATTCAGAAAGGCACAATTTCCAAAAAAAGGGTACATTCCAGACACAAGAAACTACATAGATAAATGAATTATAAAATATTACAATATGACACTATTTATATTACCTGGGGTTGACCCCCATTTATGGTCCAATTGACCATTTATTTTGTATTTATTTACTCAACATTTTTTCAACATCTACCCTATAACAAGGATCATTTTTGGTGATCAGAAAAAATGGAAAATAATACTGTTGAAATTTAGTTAAGTTAATTAACTACTTAATTACTATACATATTGTGTGGATACATATTATAAAGTAGGATAAATTAACATAGAGGCTAGAGTGATATATTCCAATGATTAGGAAGTCTTCTCTGCTAGAGTGACATTGATCATTTGATGAAAACACTGAATGAAACGACTGAGAAAGTCATGCAATTGTAGGGGAGAAAAAATTTTTTTTCTTCTATCCATCTTAGGTTCCCTGGCTGGGGCTGTATAAATTAGACTGACAAAAGACAGATTAACAAGAAAAAGACAATAAGTTTATTAGTATGTGTATCATGCATACACATGGGAGCGCTCAGAGATGAGTAACTCCAAAAGTGTGGTTAGATTTGGGAGTCTATGTACCTTACTTAGTAAAAGAAAGTGAGGATGGGGAGTAAGGACACTTATGGAAAAACAAATGACTTTTTAGAAACATAAATAGGACCTTAGGAGAACAGATGGGATATATAAAAAATTAATAAACAGAAACCTCAATTAAACAGAGTCAGGAGACCAGAAGGGGGAGTTCTACTGCCCTATCACCTTAGCAGAGCTCAAAATAAAGAAGAAAGCCCCCTCTTCTTTCCTGGCAAGGACTCAGCCAATGAAAAGCAATGGACTCTCTGTTAACTATAGTCCTCCTGATTCCTTTTCCTCTCTATAAAAGTGTTCTTTCCTTGCCATGAGGGGACTTGCACATGGCTCTTCATGGTCGCAGAGCCCAAATTGCAATTCTCTGCTGATCCTGAGCAAACCCATCTTTGTTGGAGAGATAGCTGGCAGTCTATTTGTTGTACGTCAACATTTTGGTGGCTCCAGGGGCCAGAGAAGACCCCTGAGGGCTCTGGGACTGGTGAGCCAACAGGTGTGGTACCACAGTTGAGCCCATTGTGCTCACTGCTTTTCATGTCAGTCCTGGAGTTTGAATGTAAGTATCTCTCTGAATCTGAGATCATACCCTCTTTACATCGGAAGCTCTCCAGACTTTATTTGGGATCTGTTTTAAGGTTTTATGCTTTCTGGTTAAGACCTTTTTCTGTATGTGAATGCTCATTTGGCACTTGGGTCTGATTTTGGTATTAAACGGTTTCAATCCAAGCTGGCTGATAAGCTGTCAGCCCATTCCTTCAGGAACAGAGGCTGCTTCACTGAAAATGCACCAGTTCAGCTATTGGACAATTCCTTTGGAATAGGAGCTGTTCTCTGGAAACTGGCTAAAAAGCCTTTGATCTGGCTTCTCTGGGACCATGCTGTTTCCTTAGAACTTACTGGTATTAGATTGTTTGAGACACAGGCTGTTTCATTTGAGCTGTTTGAAAATCTTGCTTTTACTCTAGAGAAAAATGTATGAAAAATGAGATTCCAGTTACCTAAATATTTTGAGTGCACCCCCGTTTCAGGGACTCTGGCAGATTTTGTTTAAAAACCAAGGTCCTTCCTCATGCACATTCCTAACTAAATGAAACGAACTGACCAAAGGTAATTTAGAATATCAGTGGCCATTATGGGAACTTTTGAAATCCCCAAACAATTTTCTTAAAATGTAATTGGACCACAATAGCTCAGAACTTTCCAGAAGTGAATGAAATGAGTATTTTGATTTGTATTTTGAGGCTGCCCCAACAATATCTGGAGTCTAAAATTGCCTCTCTGCAAGACAATATTTTAAGATTAAGTGAGGTAAACAAATGATTAACAAAGGTAAAACGGCTCCCAAAGCCTCAGGCTCTTCTTCCTTGGCTTCTTTGTCTCAGGCTCCACCTGTGGCGCCATCTTGTTTCTCTTCATCAGCCCCTCATGCTCTGACTCCACCCTCGGTGTCATCTTTCTCCTTTCCTCCCATACTGTCTGCACCTCTTCTATACCTTCAGTACCCTTGAACTATTTCTGTTGCCGAACTTACCCTTTTCTTTGAAACTCTCCCCACTCTGTTTACCTCAGAATTTATCAGGAGCTATCCCTTTAAAATTAAGCCTTCTGAGGATCAAGGCTAAATCCTTAATTTCTTATATACTCTGGACTAAGATGAATTGTGAGCTACAGTCAGTACAGTCAGAGTTTTCTCGAAAGTAACTGAAGATCCACACAGATTCGCTGAGGAATTTAATATAGTCATTCAAGCTTATCAACCTAATTTCTCTGACATATGAACTAGCTCATATGCTTGTTGATAAAGGCCAGGCTCAACACTGGATGAAAGTTGCTAATTGGGAAAATCCTGAAAGGTCTGTAGAATTACAACCAGGAGACCAGCCAGCTAACTTATTATATGATCAGACTTGGGCTATTGCCCAATTCCTATTCATAGAGCAATTCCTATTCTATCTCTTCAGAAGGGGAAATAATTCTAGAATTAGACGGTAGTTGTCAATGTAACTAACCAGGTGAATTAAATGATCCTTTGACATTTTTTATGTATTCCACCTCTAAAGGTACTAGAGCTGATTCTGGAAACACTGGTCATTTGTCTTTATTGAATCAGCTACCACCTTTTTTATGAGCCAAATCTCCAACTAATATTAGGAAAATTCACAGCATACCTCCCATCAAGATTCAAAAAATTCCTCAAAATCTCTTCCTGGAATTAATCAATACTCTATAAGTAAAGAAGTCTTTAAGGCATGAAGCCCATAATAGAAGATTACAAGACTCAAGGCCTCATTATCTCTTTCATCAGTCCCTGTAATACCCCTAAATTACTGGTGATAAAACCAAAGGGCTGAAAGTTGAGTTTCCCTTGGACCTCTGAGCAATAAACAACATTGTTATCCTTTGATACTTCGTTGTTCCTAAACCTCAGAATTTATTAACATCCATTCCCACCACCAGAAGTAAATTCTTTACTGTAATTGATTTATGCAGTGCATTCTTCACTATTCCAGTTGATGAAGCTAGCCAATACCTTCTTGCCTTTACTTGGTAAGAAAAACAATTCACCTGGACAGTAATGCCTCAGGATTTTACTGAGTCATTCTTATTTCTTGCAGATCCTGAAGGCTGATCTGGATGATGTAAAGTTTCCTATAGGTTTTACTTTGTTGCAATATGTGGATGATTTGCTTCTTTGTTCTCCTTCACAAGTCCTCCTTCACAGGAAGACTGCATCCTCTTGCTAAAGCTTTTAGTCTTAAAGGGACATAAGGTCACCAAAAAAATTTTAGTTTGCCTAAACTCAGGTTTGATACTTAGGACATCTAATATCAGAACAAGGACTACACCTAGATTCTAAGTGTGCTAAGTTTCCCACAACCCAAAAGTAAGTACCAACTGTGAGGTTTTCTTGGGTTGGTTGGTTATTGCCAAGGTTGGATTCCAAATTTCTCTCTTATGCCAAAACTCTGTATGTTTTACTAAAGAATAACAACCCCCAAACCAATTTTATGGATGATATATGGAAGACAGATGGCATAAAGGAAGTTTGATCAACCCACCTGCCCTTGGGCATGTCAATTATCAGATTCCCTTTTTCTTTTTTGTATGTGATCTGCAGTAAATTCCTTGGGGTAACACTGACTTTTCATGGTTCACTGATGTTTCTTGTTTAAAAGGTGACAATGGCACATATTGTTCTGGGTATGGTATTGCAACTCCTTTTGATGTGTTGAGGCAGCATCTTTACTTCAGACCAACAGGCTGAATTATATGCTCCTACGAGGCTATTGCTTTAGCCAAGGACAAAACTGCCAGTATTTATAATGATAGTAGATGTTCTTTCAGAGTAGCTCATGATTTTGGAATGTGAAATCAACATGGATTTATTACTTCCAGTGGGAATAAAATTTAAAGTGGTCCCAATGTTCTACAAGTATTTGATGCAATAATTTTACCTGCTGCTTTAGTGATTATTATGATTTCAGGACATTCTAAACTTTTCTGGAAGTTAAGGAAAATCACCTAGCTTCTATTTCTACAAGAAATTCTGCCCTTAAAGGAACTAATAGCAGCCATGCTATTTCATGCTCCAAAGGGATATTTCCCCAAATAATAAATTTTAAAAATTTCTAGAGAAGCCTAACAATTGGCCTCAGGAAGAAAACAAAAAACAAAACAAAAAACAAAAACAAAAAAAACCAAGATTGGAAATTCAACAAATTTTGGTTTGATAAAAAGAAAGCTTTGATTTGGATCAAACAACAATCCAGCCTTACCAGAAATTCTCAAATTCCTACTTCTCACCATTTTACCTTCATTAAACCATTGGTTTACCAACAGAATGATAGCATTTATGAATCATTATTGGTGTGGAAACATCAAGGCCACAAATATGACTAACTCATTTGTACCACTTGTCCAAAGTACAACCTGGGGAAGCCTGTTCACACTGCTCTTAGATATTTTAAACTGCCTATTGGTCTGGCAAATGGATTGCATACAATTTCCTTCATCTAATGGATATAAATATGTTTTAGTCATGCTCTGAATGTTTTCACACTGAACTGAAGCCTTCCCTTGAAGAAAGGCTGTTGCCTCTTCTGTGGCTAAAGTCCTGTTGGAAAAGAGTATCCCTACCTGGGGAGCTCCTCTCAAACTGCATAGTGATCGAGGAACGTATTTTACTGGTCAGGTGCTTCAACAAATCTGTGCTGTCTGGGCAGTTTTACAATTCTTTTACTGCGTTCACCACCCTCAATCCTCTGGCCTAATAGAACACATCAATGACATTATAAAGACTCAACTGGCAAAATTTGTAGAGGTCCTTTAAATACCTTGGCCAAAAACGTTGCCATTGGTCCTTCCAAATCTCAGACCTACCTTTTTTGGAACTGGTGAACTCTCATGCTTTGAGATAGTCACAGGATACCTAATGCACCTGGCACTTGCTTCTTTTGACCCACAACCAACAAAAGGAGAGATACTCCAATATTGTAAAGGCTTAATTGCTTCTATTAAAAATAACCATAATTTGGTAGAACAGTCTTTTCATAGTGTACTCTTGGGAGAAGAAGACCTTAAGCATTCTTCCTTGCAACCTGGAGGTTGCATCTAATGGAAAAGAGACCTCCAGAAGAACTCTCTTCAACCTTGTTGGACAGGTCCCTACCAGGTACTGCTAACCAACCCTTGGGTGGCTAAACTCCAAGGAAATGACTCTTGGATTCATGTAACATACCTAAAGAAAGCACCAAACACTGAGTGGACCTGCATATCATCTGTTGATTTCCAGATAAAGATTTAACAGAATTGAAGCAGATGATATCTGATGAGACAGCTTTCCCGATATAACAAGGACCAGGTCTGCTCGAAGTTTGTTGCCAAACCTGTGATGATGACACAATGCTTCAGGTGATCTCCAGTGTCTATGATCTTGATAACATACGGACTTTAGATAAAATTGCCTGAGGGTTCTCCTTTCTACCTCTCCTTGTTACTTGAATGTGACCCTAATAGGTTTCAGTACACGCAGGATAGATCTTTCCTGACACTGAGGAACAAAAAAAAACAGCTGAAGCTAGAAAACCTGACTCTTGAGCAGCGATGCTTTCAGAGAAAGATCTTGAACAAAAAGGGAAAATTTAAAAATTAATAAACAAAACCCTCAATTAAATAGTGTTTGGGGGCTTCCCTGGTGGCGTGGTGGTTGAGAGTCCGCCTGCCGATGCTGGGGACATGGGTTCATGCCCCGGTCCGGGAAGATCCCACATGCTGCGGAGTGGCTGGGTCTGTGAGCCATGGCCACTGAGCCTGCGCGTCTGGAGCCTGTGCTCTGCAACGTGAGAGGCCACAACAGTGAGAGGCCTACATACCGCAAAAAAAAAAAAATAGTGTTGGGAAGTCAGATGGGGAGCTCTCACACCTTGTGACAATAGCAGAGCTCAACAAGAAGATCCCTCTTCTTTCCAGGCAAGAGCTCAGCTAATGATAGCTCGTGGACTCTTTGTTTAGTGTAGCCCTCCCTACTTCCTTTCCCCTCACTATAAAAGTGCTCTTCTTCCCTTGCCCTGGGGGGATTTATGTGGCTTGCCATAGCTGCAGACCCCAAATTACAATTGTCTGCTGATCCCAAATAAACCCATCTTTTCTAGAGAAATATCTGGCAGTCTATTTGTTTTAGGTCAACAGAAATATGACAGCTTGGTAACTGTCTGTTTGGATATGGTGTTGACTTCTCTCTGAGAAGAGAAGATTAGAGTTGTTCCTGGGGAGGGAATTTATGACACTTGAGTTCTATGGGGAGACTCTGATTTTAGGCAGACAAGGAATTTCAGGAACTGAAATACCTTCAGCAAAACACCATTCTCTTGCCAAAATGGCATGTGGAGTGGTATATCCTGATCTCCTTCCCAGGGAACTAAGAAAAGAAATTAATATTGTGTATGTAGACACAATATAGACTCCATATATACTAGTAAGCTCTTTTCCTAATAATAGTGGGAATAGCTAGCTTTGAGCAAACATGATATTCGCACTCATGAATCTGTCCTTAAAGTAGATAGTGATAGTCTCCTGAAGTTTTGTTTTTTCTTTTTTCCAATAAGATGGATGTGAGTGGAAGAGTTACCAGTTAGGAGATAATTGCAAGAGCATCTGTGTTGGATAATGGAGGCACTAGAGTGATGACTGTTCAAATTTAAAGTGGGTGGATATGAGATTTTTCCTGGAAGGTGAACATTTGCATTTGGCTCCTGGGAATGAAGTCCAAGATACTGAGATTTTTAAGGCTACATAATGAGAAAAACAAGAGTCCTATTTCCAGACATTGAAAATTTTAGAGGAAGAGTTGATTTTGAAAGAATAATAATGGTTTGGGAACTGTTGAGTTTGGGGTTCTGCTTAGTAAAACATCTAAGTAAACCTAGAACATGGGATTTAGGAGAAGAGATAAGTATTGCATATACTGACTTGAAGTAATTTGTTGCAAACTGACCCAAGCTGATGTGCAGTTCACAAACATTAGATTCTTTTCAGTAGTTATTGGTATCTCCTAACAGTTAGGGGCTGGTGTGTGCTGTTCGACTCTTCTCTATAACCTGAAGATATGGTCGTATGTTGCAAGTTGTGCCACACATATACAAGTATTTGTAGCAAGCAGGCATACAAACAGCCATTCATACTTCTGTGATTTCCATAAACTCTCAGCGATCTGTCCCTTTATATTCTCTCGCAACCTTGCAGAAAAGATTTTCTTATGGCAAATACAAACATATTCTGATGATAAGATTGAGCTAACCTTCTAGTCAAGGTCAACACAAATATCCTCTGATACAGCCCTTTAACTTACAACCAGTTTGGAATCCTAGGATTAGAACACCATTTTCAAAAGAAATGGCTCTTAGGCTTACTAAATTCTTATACTATGTTTATCTAATGATGAGAATGTCTATGCAATATTTCAGGCCAACCTACTACCTAGAACATCCTCTGGTGTTGGTCATATTTAATGTCATTTAAAGTACTTGGTACTTTAATTGTAGACTAAACACTCCTAAATTGTAGATTAAATTAATTAATATACACATATAGTCCTTACTGTCTATGTGAAGTATTTTACACAAATCCCAGGCAATGTACCATTTATTTTATAATAGTTTGAGAATATATTTCAATCCTCCCCAAACCAACCTTGGCCCATAGATTATGTTCTGCCATCTCCCTCTTTCTATATGTGTTACAAACCCTCTCCTCACCAGCACTTCTCAATTACATAGAGTTCTACGTTACTCAGACCCATCATGATTTTCCACATAGTGTTACATTAATATCAGAGCTAATACCCTGGAATTTGATCCAAAACAAGATTTAGCTCAGGTTTAGACTAAAATTTGTCCCAATTATTTGAATATTTGAAGGAAGAGTGTGTTCCCTTAAAATATTCACTGAGGCAATAGCAACAACAGCTCAAAATTTCAAATTTCTCTGTGCCCAATACCATGATTGGTATGACAGGAACAATAAAATCCAAGAATCTTAGTAAAATAAAACATTATAATATGAACAAACAATCTGATGCACTTATTTTTCTGAAAGAATGTTCAGGGGGCTGTTAATACACTCATACTCCTCATTCATTATTTCTTAAAAAAAAAAAAGTGAAAATGATACAGGAGGGAAGGGGGCAGGGCACAACATTTAAAAGAATGACATAACCCGAGGACACAACATAAACTGATTAGAACCTTTCCCAGGCAACTATTGTTATCTATTACTTGTATTTTTAAAATAGATATTCTGTACGTTTTCTGACATATATAAATATGTATATATTTTATATAAAAATAAGTATGTTATTATTATAATGCCTCATTAAATATACATATATATAATTTAGAGAGAGAATTAATAGTATGACTGTCAAAAACTGGATCATTCTTTTTAAGCCGCATAAAATTCTATTATATGGAACTACCATACTGCCAACTACAAATTGGCATTTTCCAGTGGCACTTGCCATCTACCTCTACAAGGATTAAATCATGTGCTGCTGCAGGTGCTGACTTTCAACACCCCCTGAAAAGAGCTCAGGATGGAGAGCTGAAATGAGGAGCTCTGTGCTCTGGGAAAACCTGGCAGAACAGGTCTTCAGGTAGTTAGATATTTTCAGGAGCCAATTTTATGAGCCAATTCTTGTATCTCCTCATATCTAGAAAAGCACTAAAATCCTTCTTGGTGACATCTGCTCCTCGTGACTAAAAGTAACTTGCACGAGATTAGCAGAAACCTTCTGTAAAAAAATATGTGCTTGGGGCTTCCCTGGTGGCGCAGTGGTTGAGAGTCCGCCTGCCGCTGCAGGGGACACGGGTTTGTGCTCCGGTCCGGGAGGATCCCACATGCCGCGGAGCGGCTGGGCCGGTGAGCCATGGCCGCTGAGCCTGCGCGCCCGGAGCCTGTGCTCCACAACGGGAGAGGCCACAACAGTGAGAGGCTTGTGTACAGCAAAAAAAAAAAAAAAAAAAGTGCTTGATTGCATGTATTTCCCCCTTCACCAAAATCACATATATACTGACCTTCCCCCCGGATCCCGCCTCTTTGGAACAGTTTCTCAGAGATATCTGGGATGCTGTCTCCCTGGCTGCAGTCCTCATTTTGCCCCAAATAAAACTTAACTCGAAACTCTCAAGTTGTGCATTTTTTTAAGTTGACAATGCCATGACCATCTTTTCCTTATTGGTGAATATTTAGGTTGGTTCCAATATTTTTCCCTAATCAAAAATGCAGCAATGAATATTCTTGCACATATCATTTCACATATGTGTAAGAATATCTGTAGCAAAAATTCCTAAAAGTGAAATTAGTAGATCAGAGTGTGCAATTTAAATGTATATACATTATTTAAGAATGAAAAAAGCACCTTAGATCAATAAAATATCATCCTTTGACTAACATAAAACAGAACAAAAAACAAGTTGTTCCTTTTTATTTATTTATAGTCCTTGTCATTTTTTGTTTCTAATAAATGTTACTTATATAAACTTCTCTAGCAATATTTGAATCCGATTCAAGTTAAATATGAAATATCTAAAACATCATTTCTCAAACTGTTATTAATTTTTCAAATTCTCAAAATGAAAAAATGTTCATGGTCATCTACTTTCAGGGGAAAGATGCATATCTTAGCCTACTTTAAAAGCTAAGGATCCTAAAATCTGAGAAATTTTTCAAATAAAGGAGCCTGTACAAATTTATTTAGTCCAGCAATTCTCAAATGTGTTTAACAGTTATTAACATCCTTTGGAAAAAGTGTTCCTTGGAATACATAGAGTTAATACACCAGAAAATGAAATATGCTAGACTGTTCCATAACAATCATTTTAAATCTACTGTGTCTCAGATACTAGGCAAACAAATAAGCAAATTACCTTGTCCTCAAGGCTTCACAGTGTTTTCAAATTCAAAAGCAAACATTTTCTAATAGATTGACAAAGATGAGAACTCAGTCAAAAGCCAAGTAAACCAAAATAGTCTCCTGTTTATTAAATCATATTCCTTGGTATGAAATATCTGTGCTTTATTTGCCAACTTTAGATTTGTGAATTTCTTCCCATTGTCTTTTTCCCAAATTATTATTACTGTTATTAGGAGCATGAAAATAAAAGTCACAGTGTTTTTTAATACAAGAAAGCCACTGTCATTTAATTTTTATCACCCAAGAAGAATCCCAGAATCTCAGAATTTGTCACCCCCAAATATGCCACTTTAGTGTAAGGATTATTTTGAGTTGAGGACAATAGAAAAATAGCAAACACTGAGAAAAATAAAGCTCTGCCTTCACCTACCATTTGCGTCAAAACCATTTCTTAATCACCAGAAACAACTTTAGACTCTTATCAGCCCAGAGACAGGGCAGTGGGGAATCTACATAACAAACCTTACTAAAATAACCCTTATCTCAGCAGTCCCCAACATTTTTGGCACCAGGGACCAGTTTTGTGGAAGACAGTTTTTCCACAGACAGGGGGCTTAGGAGGCTGTGGTGGGGACGGTTCAGACGGTAAGGTAATGTGAGCCATGGGGAGCAATGGGGAGCGGCAGATGAAGCTTTGCTCACTCACCAACCATTCACCTCCTGCTGTGCAGCCCAGGTCCTAACAGGCCACAGACCGGTATGGTCCATGGCCCGGCGGTTGGGGACCTCTGCCTTATCTTCCAACAGTTCCCCCCCCCCATATATTTACCTTCCCAGAGTTTGCCGCCTCTAAAAGCCTAAACCTGTTTTTCTTTGTCTTGTCACTTTTCTACAAATTTATTGTTCTTTATTAAGATGCTATATCACTCCCAAATTCTAACTACCCCCTTGAGATACTCCTCAGTTTCTCCCATTTGTATGTACACTGCACGTGTTAACAAATGCTGGGGGTTTTTTCTCTTGTTAATTTGTCTTTTGTCAGTTTAATTTCCAGGGTCCCAGCTGGAGAACCTAGGAGGGTAGAGGAAAAAGGTTTTTTCCTCCCTTCCAGTGTCATGCTGAGAGCTATGAATTACACAGCAGACAAAGAAATAATCATGGATTCAAGGAACTCAGAAAGGGAATCAGATGTGTCAACTGCAATAGCTAACAATAACCAAGGCAATGCATTAACAATGCAAAGCCTATTTTGCTAAATTAAATGCTGTAACTTTCCCCAGAGAGATAATCTCTTGATATTCCACATCACGAAATTGATTTTCCTCTTATCATTTGTAAACATGGGCCTTTTTCTCTGAAATTATGTTTAGCTACATTGTTTTTCCTTGGCCAGAATATTATTGATGTTGTGGATAATCACTATATAAGTGAACTTATAAGTGAAATCCCTTTTATTTATATATAAGTACACTCAAAACAATTGCCTAGGCATCCTAATTTTTCTAGTCAAGACAGTGGAGACACACTTGCACTTAAACACATGAAAACACACACTCTCACACATACTACACACACACAAAAGCAGTAACACGTAAAGAACATTAGGAAGTCTCCAAATTTCTTTCTTAGTTTAAAGTAGACACATCCTAGGATAGACCACAAATAATAAAGGTATACAAGTAAACTTAATAGTACTACTGTCAGAACTGCACTATTACCTTAGAGAGAAGAATACAATACACTTTTTCTCCTAATCTAAAAATATAAACACAGCATTGTGAATCAACTATACTTCAATAAAAAAATTTTAAATTAAAAAAAATATAGGAACATGGAAACTTCATGAATGGTCTAACTTTGAATTTGGATTTTCAAAAGTATTGTTTGATTCTATAGTTTTTATTTAAAATGGCATAACAAGCAACAATAAACAGTAAAAGGAGAAACAACTAACACTGCTTTCTGTACTCTACCCAAGACCAGAGGCTAACACCATTATAAGCTCTTCCTGACAGCTCCGTCCCTCCATATTGCCCAGGCTCTTCTGTCTGTGTGGAATTCCTCTCATTTAATTAGTGGTATCTTAATTGTCTTCCAAGGTGAAACCCAGGAATCTTCTCTGGAAATAAATTTTTGATTTTCCGGAGCTAAAACTAAAACATTCCCTCTTTTGACCAACACTATACTTATGTGTATCATGATTACCATATTGACAACAATTATTTGTTTAAATGTCTCTCTCTCTGGCCAGTCTTTCTACTTCTTTAGGGCAGGGCCTATGCATCTTCTTCCCAGAATCTAGGACATTGCCTAGACATTGCCTGGGATATTGTAAACACCTAAACTATCTGTTGAAAAATGAATGAATACAAATGCAAATGAATGAGGAAACACAGTAAACACATAGCTGTGTAAGATGATTTGAAATATCTTTGCACCTCTTAAGAAACAGCTTAACATTTTTTTTTAAACATCAGAAAGCTGCTATAATAAAACACACTTCCTGAAATTTTACAATGCATTTATTTATCTCATTTCTTTTTAACATGTTTAATATTTATTCTTTATTTCCCTCTAATAAATTCAATTGGCGTACAGTGGTTTTGCTTTGGTTAACTCATAGTGTATGTAATTTGGATCTGATAGCACTTGAAAAGACTCACTGTAATACATTTTTACCGTTTTCAGTTTTTTGGAGATCAATGAAAAAGAATATCAGGTCAGATTTTATTTTATTTTTTCCCTGCAAAAACAGCAAGGACATATCCTCAGACCATAGATAATATGAAAGGGAAAAGAAAGTACTATACATGAAATGATTTGAGTCCTAGCTCTGGTTTATTTCATCAGTAATAAGAATATTCCTACCGATATTCCATTACGAACAGTTCTTCTGTGTGGACTTCACATGAAAGACTGTGAGATTAAACCCTGAGGCTGTTCGTCTCCAAACGGTGCAAGGACACCTGGAGTTCCACACATAATTTAACTGGCCAAGTTTTTAGTTTTCCTGCTAATACTATAGTATATCATTTTCATGATTCCTGTTACCAGTAGGAGGACTATGGTAGTAGGTTGAAGGTAAAACCTGTGATGGAGAAAGTATACAAAGAATGACCTAGCAAAAATATTTCCTTCTACAAAGCTGTTCAAATAAAAAAGATGGGTTCGGGCTTCCCTGGTGGTGCAGTGATTGCGAGTCCGCCTGCCGATGCAGGGGACACAGGTTCGTGCCCCGGTCCGGGAAGATCCCACATGCCGCGGAGTGGCTGGGCCCGTGAGCCATGGCCGCTGAGCCTGTGCGTCCGGAGCCTGTGCTCCGCAACGGGAGAGGCCACAACAGTGAGAGGCCCGCGTATCGCAAAAAAAAAGATGTGTTCACTGTCTCTAGTTAACCCTTGCCCACCCACTTCCCCCCGCCCCCGCCGCCAAATTCTAATTATCTGTGACCCATTTTGGCAATTAGACTATGACATATTCAAACTACTGTCAGTTTCCTTCAAAGTAGAGGTTTAGGAATAAAGATAAAATACCTAGGAGATATGCAATCAGAGTTACTTTTTCCTCTGCCTCCTTTTTTTGACCACCTAAATTAGATAAGTTGTTTTAAATTTGTTTTGTTTACACACTTTAGAAGATAAGAAATAAACAGTAAAGAAAATTTTGGTGCTGATGAGTTCTTATGCAGGAGTCCTGACCCCTATTCCAGGCAGAGTCATGGGTTGGAACATAGAATTCCCATGCACTTTTTTGGATCAGACAACAGATGGGAGCCCACATCCTTTCCAAATTTTCCATTCATGCAGAAACACTTCAGAATTCCCTGTATCTTTCACCATGACAAAGGGAATATTTGTGTAGAATGTGATGCTGTGTAAGCAGAAAAAGTTCTTTATTTGAATGAGTGGAACTAAAATTTTATCTTCTAATAATGTACAAAAATCTGATCTTTGAGTCTTTCTTGATTCTCCCATCCAAGCTGTCACCAGTTGTTAGTGAATCTTCCTGTCTCAAATCTGGTTCCCCCTTACCTTTCTCATTGCCATCATCATGACCCAAGCAATTAAAAACATTTGTCTCTTGCTATCAACTTAATGTTTCTGCCCACCCAACATTCAAATGTTGAAGTCCTAGCTGTCAATATGTTGGCATTAGGACATGGGGCTTTTGGGAGTTGATTAGGTCTTGAGGGCAGAGCCCTCGCAAATGTGATTACTGACCTTATATAAGAGGCTCCAGAAAGTTCCCTCACCCCTTCTATCATGTGAAGATACAATGTCTATGAATCAGAAAGTGGGCTCTCACCAGACACGGAACATACCAGTGCTTTGATCTTGGACTTCCAGCCTACAGAATTGTGAGACATAAATGTTTGTTGTTTAAGCCACTGGGTTGTGGTATTCTGTTATAATAACCCAAACAGGCTAAGACAGCTCTTTTATCCCTAAGGCTAATTGTGTCCTGAACATCTGAGCTTCTCCCCTCACCTTCAATAATGCTCACAATTTTTCATTATTAATATTTCTGAAGTACTGATCAGACATGGTACTATTCTATAGGAAAACTTTTATTCTGAATAAAATCCATGTTCCTTGGTATTATAAGAGATATCTTTTATAATCTGGTCCCTATCTACTTCTGCAGTCCTATCTTCCAACAGTATTGTTTTTATCAATAAAGATTATAAGCTTAATATAGCCTCTATGGAGCCACCTTCATTCTCTTTCATTAGCTAAGTGTTCTTTCCTTCTCTTTTATTTAAATCTTGTTCTCCTTCAAGATCTAGATTAAATTCCACTTTTTTCACAAAACAGTTTCCTCAAACACTATCAAGGCACTGATTTCCTTTTTTCTTTGAACTCCTAAGCACTTTATTGCACCACCCCATTTAGCCATTATTATTGTCATACTCATTGTCCCCGTTGTTGTTGGATTATCCATTATCCTCCCTATGATGTTGTAAAAGTTTTCTCAGCAGGGGCTACATTTAGTCACCTTTTAATAGGTAGCTCACCTCCAGGTGCCTAACTAGAGCTTTGTGTAAAGAAAGCATTCAGTATACTTTTGTTGAGTGAAGGGGAATCAATTGATCCTTCATTTTCAGAAGAGTTTAGGACTTGCAGAGCTCAGAAATTGACCAAAAAAAACCCTTCTCTTTATATGCGCACTTAAGTAAATAGTAAGTAAGTATAAATAGTAAGTATCCTTGCCTTGCCTTTCTCCTTCTAAGGTGCATCTGTGGCCTCCAGAGTTAGCAGGAACCAAAGCAGAAGCAGCAGCAGGTTTCCAGTGGTTAACACTGCAAGCAGCAGGTATGATCTTTGGCAACTAGCAGATTCCAGTAGAGCTTAGAGGATGTTACTGTACCACTGAAACAGATTAACCATCAAAGTATCTTCCTTCTTTTTCCATTTGGCTTTTGTCAGCAATTGGCAAAGCTCCACACAGTAAGAACATACTAAAAGAAGAAGGAAAGTAATGAGAAATAATTAGAGGTGGCTCGTTGCCAACCTATGTCTGCATTTGAGAAGAGAAGCTGTTGAACAATATTAGGAAAAGTAACTCCATGCCTAAAATCTAAATGAATATTGCTGAGGAGGGTCAATAAGATGATATCGTGAAAACATAAATTCTCTCTCAATTACCATTTACTGATGACGAGCACATTTTCTGGAAGCCATAATACAGTGGGCTGGGAGCTGAAGAATTGACATATGGAACTGAGAACCACGAACTCACTCCTTCCTTCCCTCTGACAATTCCCTCATTAATACACAGCCAGGAAACCTGGGAAAGGCGTGCTTTCACTGAGTTGGAGAGAGATGACAGTACTGTCAGCTGCTGAGCTTTTGTTCCTTTGTTCAGCCATATTAAAATGATAGAAGGGAAGTGAGCATGAAGCTTCTTTTTTCCCAAGCCCAACGGTCTAAAGGATTTATTGGACATCTGCTTACCTATTGTTGGTTTTGAAAGGTTTCTTCTCACTTTTGAAAGCAGAAACACATTAGACTATCACATCAGGTATCAAGGATATTAGACGATTAGCCAGTTGCTTCTGTGGGTAAAAGATAACTGGAAATGAATGAGACATCAGGAGAAACATCAATACTTCTTTCACAGCAGGAAGTATTTGTTTAATAAATAGGATTTCTCAAAATGCAAGTTACCCCTTCACATCAGGCAGTCATGTTTTGGGACTTGAGTGGAAAACTCAGGTCTGTTTTAGGAATTTTAAAAGTTTTAGTGAGTATGCTGACAGAATAAAATATTAAATTAACAATAAAAGCCTCAAAACATGGCTAGATATGGTGTGACTCACTCCTATTCCACGCTTTTTACCCTCTTGATCTGAAAATAAAAGTCCTTTAAGCAACATCTTCAAATGTCTTTGTCTCAGGAAGGTATTTGTAATCTATGAACATCTACCCAAGGAGTCATAAAAGTGAAATAATTGTAAGGCTTTCTTTTGTATTCCTTTTTTGCTTTTTTATGTTCACCAGTAGAAATACTAAGAAAACAAAGAAAGAAGCCTGTGTAGTGCTCTATTTATTCCTTACTCTGGGTCCCTTAGTGTGTAACCTTCATTAGAGCAGAAATATATTCAAATGGGATTTCATTCCACAGTGTCACTGCCTGGGTCATCTGCATAATCAAAAACAATTTGTAATTAGCATCTCAAATGGTCTGAGAAATGAAGGCACCAGGTAAAAGAAATCACCTCCTAAGGGACTCTCTCCCCCTCCAGTGAACTGCCTTCCCAAATAATTCCCAAATATTTAAATAGATAAATCAAATTAATAACTTATCTCCAGTATATCAATTGTGTCATTTATGGAATACGAGACCAGATGCAGCAAAAAATTCGAGCTCTAAAACCTCATTTGCACATATGCAGACACACACACACACACACACACACACACACAAACTACTGTCTTCAAATACCATTCAACCTTGGGATCTAGACAGGAGACAAGAATACAGTTGGAAGAGATTTAAAATTATTTTTTTAAACTTGAGTTTTAATAGCATCACACAATGAAGCTTGGTATGCTCCCTGGTGAGGATATAATTAGGGAAATAAAAAATTAAATCATAAAAACAGCAGGTGAGAAGATGGGCAAACTATGCAAGTAAAACTTTTGGTTAGTAACTTCTATTTCCTTTTTTCCCTAGTTGACCCTCCCCACCCCAATACACACTTTTTTCTTTGAATTTCATTCTTATTGAATGTGGCCATTTCTAAGACCGATTAACTGAATCCAGGCTCCCCTGGAAAGCCTTGCTCATTTGCTTCTGATTATTTCACCAAATACTGGAGAAATCTTCAGTTCAAAGATTGCTTTACTTTAAAGAAAAAAAAAAAAAAATCAGAGGCTTGTCATGGTGTTCAGAGGTTAGAGTGAATCACGGTGGAAATCAAGATCTCAATTCCTTAATAGAATTCTATGTTAAAAGGACTTCCTCAGAAATTTCCTGAGATTCATTGTCCTCTCACACTGGAAATGAACAGATATATGAAGGCACAGAGATTATTCATTGTACACATTATGTACTGAGTAAACTTTTTCGAATGCCATTCTGGACCAATATATCAGTTGATTATTTTGCTTTTTTGCCTATAATTCTTCTTGTTCTCCATTATATTTGTGTGATAGACATTGTGTGAAGTCTTTTACATTCATTATCTCATTTTTTCTACATAACAAACATGTCGTAAATCTTACTATAATCACCATTTTACAGGTGATGAATGCTGAAGATGAGAAAAGCTAAAAGTCTTAGTCAAAGTTACCTAGCTGATAAAGTTTACTTTTTTAATGTGGTAAGAAACACATAAAAGAATTCACTATTTTAACCATTGTTAAGTGTACAGTTCAGTAGGATTAAGTATATTCAAATTGTTGTGCAACAAATTTCCAGAACTTTTTCATCTTGCAGAACTGAAAACCTGTACCCAATAAATAACTCTCCTTTTTTCCCTCTCTCCTCAGTCCCTCATAGCCGCCATTCTACTTTCTGTTGCTGTGAATTTGACCGCATTTATTTATTTATTTATTTATTGTGACTGCTTATTTCACTTAGCATTCTCAAGATTCATCTATGTTGTATCATGCCATAGGATTTTCTTCCTTTTTAAGGCCGAATAATATTCCATTGTGTTGGCGTGGTCCAGAAGACACCACTGTGGCATAAAAATTATTTTTATCTGAAGGCATTGGAGAGCAGGATTTTTAAACTCCCTTATCTTCTTAAAAACAGAGTCTCCCAAAAGAAGTCAGTTGTTACAAATCTTCTTGATAGTTTCTCCACCAGAAATTGACTCATCACTAGAGAGAAATCAGCATCAAATCTAACCAGGCATTGTTACAAAACTATTGTATCTCCTATCTGTTCTCCTAAGGACCCATTCAGAAGTGTTTTCCCATAAGTGCCCTTTCTCCTCCTCCTTTTCCCCTAGTGTAATAAGGTGCTATGTAAGTCCCAAATTCTAACCACCTTCTTGAGCCACATTTTTTCTGTGAACTCCTGTATACCCACAATGAAAACATCTGTATTTTCTCTTGCTAACCTGTCTTTTGCCAGTTTAATTTGCAGACCCTCCAAGCAAAGAACATAAGAGGACAGAGGGAAGGTTTTTCTTCCCCAGCAGTATGTAGATAGCAAATTTTGTTTATCCATTTATCTGTCTGTGGACATTTGGGTTGGTTCCACCTGTTAGCCATTGTGAAGAGTGGTGATATAATCATGATTGCACAAATATCTCTTCAGGACTCTGTTTTCAATTATTTTGAATCTATATCTGGACATGGGATTACTGGATCATGTGGCAGTTTTATTTTTAATTTTTTAAGGAACCCTCATACTCTTTTCCATAGTGCTTGCAGCATTGTACAATCTGGCAAACAGTAGACAAGGTTTCCAATTTCTCCACATTTTCACCAACACTTGTTATTTATTTATTGTTTGTTTGTTTATTTTGCTTTGTTTTGATAGTAGCCATCCTAGTGGGGGTGAGGTAATATTTTATTGTGGTTTTGACTTGCATTCCTCTGATGACTAATGAAATTAAGTATTTTTTCTTATGCTTGCAGCTAACATATTTTTAACCCTGAATTGAATTCAGGCAACCTGACTCCATAGCCTACATTTTTGGTACTAAATTGTTCTTTGCATGATTTCATTTTTTCTATTTTTCTTGATTATTTACTTAACTAGAAAATTTTAACACATGTACTTCCTAATTTTATAATCTGTATTTTTAGGTTATCTTAATGTTTGATGATCATATTTTTAATTATGGAAACATTTTATTTTAATTACATAGCAATAGTTAAACCAATAATTTAAAACTTTGAGCTCTTACAGGTTATAAGGACCTGTATACCCTTCTATACCCTTTTCTTATGCTTTCCAGGAATGTTCACTTTTGGAATAATTACCTTATTTTTAAATATAAGTTTATGTACCTATATGTTTGGGGCTTGTATTTTCTTATTTCTCTTTGTGACTACTTATACTGTGAGAACCACAATTACAAAGGATAGATGCAACTGAAGTAGGGTTAGACAGAGAATGGATTTACTAAATTAACTCACGTTCTTCATTTCCTTTGAAGAAGGAATGCCTTGAGGCTGAATATTCATGACCATGGGTTATACTTAGTATGCCTGATTATTTTAGCTCTTATATATAGAGTAATGTGCTGATCAAGAGCTTTGGTACCTGTTTATGCCAATTCCAACTGATTTATTTTTATTGTAAATATATGATTTAGATAAATCTTATGTAAACAAGTACAACATGAAAGAGTAAAAGAAAGCAACTATAATTTTAATTTAAACATGGGCTGAATAGTTTGGAAATATTTAGTGAGTCAGTCACTAAAATAAAAATAAAATTTAAATTTAATATATGTCAAAATTGGGGAAATATGAAATACTATTAATATTTGGAAAATATAAAAGTATTAAATATTTAATACTAGATTGCTTTTCCTGTGTTTTAAGTTCTCATTCCACTTCATGGGAATTCAAATCCAAATTGTGTATTATGTTTTATGGGTATAGTTTATAAATGAAAGATATCCTAAGACTTTAATTTGTGACTCAACATCAAAGGAAAACACGTGGATCTATATCAGAAGATTATCCAATGAATGCTTATTTATGTGTTAATTAAAAGAAAATGAGGCAGATATGAATCACATTTTTTGAGTTTAATGCTTACCTGACTTTTTAGTTAATCAACTAAATGCATTGCTTGCTTTGGATAAAAATGGCTTTTACTATAAAAGCTCAAGAACTGATAGCTCTTTTGGTCTCTTTGTTCCTCTTTCTCTATCTTTCCATCTTTCTGTTTCTTTCTCTCCATCTAAATATACAGATATAGATAGATACGTAGACCGATAGCTAGATATAATAGTTAGATATGCACAGATGAATCCCATACATACGAATATTTAATTTCTTATTTATTTATTTATTTATAGCTGCGTTGGGTCTTCGTTGCTGGGCATGGGCTTTCTCTAGTTTCAGTGAGCGGGGGCTACTCTTTGTTGTGGTGCGCAGGCTTCTCATTGTGGTGGCTTCTCTTGTGGAACATGGGCTCTAGGAGCACAGGCTTCAGTAGTTGTGGCACGTGGGCTCAGTAGTTGTGGCTTACAGGCTCTAGAGTGCAAGCTCAGTTGTGTGGCGCACGGGCTTAGTTGTTCCATGGCATGTGGGATCTTCCCGGACCAGGGCTCGAACCCATGTCCCCTGTATTGGCAGGTGGATTCTTAACCACTGCGCCACAAGAGAAGTCCGAATCCCATACATATAAAAATATACTAACCTCTTCCATGTTATCAGAAGTTGTTTAAATATCTTTCTTAGGAGAAAAATTGCATAAGTGAATATTATTTCCTATTATAATTAATGTATAAACTGCAAAGTTTCATTAATGCAAAAGTAAATTCAACAATCAAGTTGGCACCAGTGATAATATATTCAAAATTATATACTGTTGATGAGTCAATCCTGCTATCTCATTAATTAGTTATAAAATTATTTGGAACAACCTGGAGCTTGATAGAAGTTATAAACACTAGCAAAGATCAGTTGACTTGGTTTTATAGTGAATATTGGTGACCATTTTTCCGAAATGCTATTTTTTCTTCAGATAAATATACATGCCTCCGTTTCCTCATCCATAAAATGGCACAGTCACACTTCATAGGGCTGCTTTGAAGATTAAATAAATTAATTTACGTAATGGATTTAGAATAGAAATTGGTACATAGTAAGCACTATATATACTAGATTTATTGTTATTATTATTTTAATGCAAGAACATAGTATACAGCATCTACCTTAGTAGATATCCACAGAAAATTTTTCATTGGAAGCTTTGACCTCCTATGCCTTCACATATATGGAATTGAAGATCCAACCTCAAGGGTTTGTACATCTAGCAAAAACGCTGTGTAGAAATGCAGTAGATGGTGAAAAGACACAGTAAATCATATACATATTATTCAAATCATACTAACCAGGTGTCCATTGGTCATTTGGTTACTACAATGGACTGAATGATGTCCTCTTAAAAGATGTGCTCATGTCCTCATTCCTGGAACCTGTGAATATTACCTTATATGGCAAAAGATGTACTTAAGTTAAGGATCTTGAAAAAGGGGGCTTATCCTACATTATCCCAGTGAGTCTTGTATACCATCAGATGTATCCTTACAAGAGAGACACTCAAAAGAAATACACTGAAGGGAAGGTGATGGGAAGACAGAGGCATAGATTAGAGCGATGGCAGCCACCAGAAGCTGGAAAAGGCAAGGAACAGAGTCTCCCCTAGACTCCCTGGAGGGAATGTGGCCCTGCTAACACTTTGATTTTGGCCGTTCTGGCAGTACTGACTTGGACTTCTGGCCTCCAGAACTCAGAGGGAATAAATTTCTTTTTTTTAAGCTACTGACTTTGTGGTAATTTGTTATGACAGCATAGGAAACTAATACAATTACTAATAATTTAGCAAGAGCAGAAGGAAGCCAGAACAATGTGCACAAAGATGGCAGTGACAGTAAGAGTCTCTGAAGTGTCCTCCCCATTGGAGGAGCAGTCTCGCCTTTCCTTCATGTCCTCAATGGGCTACTGGTTATCATTGCTGCTCTACCTCCACTGACTCACCTCAAAATCTTCCCTTTAGTTTAGTATCCTCTTGATGCCTCCATGTTTTCTGGTTAAGTGCCTGCTTTTTCCCTCATTATAAGTAATGATGAAAATCCAGACACAGGTTTTATGAAGATTTCTCTAAGGCCAGATCAAAGGATTTTACAGGGTCAGCATTCTTGATGTTTCATATCCCCAGCAGGGCAGGTTTAGACCTGGATGAAATCTATTTCTTCACCTGGGTTCAAATTCAAGTTCTGCTAATTACTCAATATGTGACCTCCAACAACTTAATTAACCTCCGGAGTTGTGGGTTTTCTTATCCATAAATCCAAGATACTATCAACTTCACCAGTTAGTTATGATCATTATAGACTAAGTAAGTAAAATGTCAGGCAAATAGAAAACTGAAAGATTTGTTCTTATTCTCTACATTTGTCCAGCTTTGTTCTGCCCTCACTCAGGACAAACCACAGAGCCTGGTATACCTGTCCATTTTGCTTGGATGGGGGTGTGTTTTAGGCAAATGTTTGGCCGGGGAGATCTCTTACTGCTGGCCAGACTCTAAGTTCATCAACATGAATTTATATGCTCCTCTTTGTAGGAAGCAAATGAGAAGTTCAGGCTTTATGAGACAGACAGTTGTCAGAGTCATTTTTAAAACATCTTTTATTTTCTCCTTCAGATAATACAAAGAAATAAACACGTATGACTTACACTGGTTTTACCGATTCTGCTGGTTAACTTCCTGACCTTGAATTGTGTTAAAATTCTAAGGCAAACTGAAGAATTTAAACTGCACCTGCACCTCTACCCTGGTTTGAGTAGGGGGTAAAAAAGAAAAAAAAAAACTCCATAAGGAGTTTCCATGGACGAAATCTTGTTTTATTTTCTCCTTGGTGTACTGGGAGGCTGACTTCTTCTACCCTCTAACAGAGATATTACAAAATAACACATATGCAGAAATGCTCCAGTTAATAAGATTAAAGCTTAATTTATGCCCTTGTTGAAACTCAAACAAATTATCTCCTGAGGATGAAACAGCTCAAGTGCTTTGCTCTCCCAGGGGAATTTATCAAGTTCATTTTTATTTTTCCTGTATGAAGGCAGAATTTCACATGGCTAGTGACCAAGTGCTCTGGTTCTGGAGGCAAGATTTCCAATATCCTTCCTGACCTGGACTTCTTGTAATTCTTACCATCCCGGAAAAACCTCTTCTGAAGGACAGTGTGAGCCTTTGGCTGCCTTTCTTTGAATTTATTTCCTTACAATCCGGCTCATTCGCAGTTTCCATTAGGACTTGAATATAGCTACAGACTGCTTTTTTGACTCTAAAATCCCCTGGAGTTTCATTCTCACATTCGAAGTTGTTGGCTGACATCTTCACCTGGATGTCATGCAAACACTTTAAGCAAACATGTCCAAAATGGAACTCACACATACAAAGATAACTAACAATTCAAAGGGAGATAAGAAAAGAGTTCCAGATAGAGGGCACAGAGTAACAACTAAAATTTTCAAAGAGGTGGGTTTCTGCTGACTGGGGTGGTTGGAGTTGGCTTGATGTGAATGATAATTTTGAAGTAAACTTCAAAGAATAGAGGTTTCTATTCTTACCTTTCATGATTCTTACCACGAAAGGAATAGTGGGCTAAGATTCAGCAGTAGAAATACTCAAGGGATGTTGGCAGAACAGTGAATAGTCAAATTTGGATTAAAAAAAAAAAAAAAGAGTTCTTAAAGGGTTTTTTTAAACAGGAATAAAGCCCCACATGGACTTAGCATTCAAAATTCTCCATGGTTTTGCACATAATTCTTTGTCCTCCTTGCAGATGTATTTGGCATATTCCATCTTATTTATTTCCTTACTCTATTTGACTGCTCAGACCTCAGTAAATTTTGCCTCACATTATCTTTCTCACAATATTTTGTTAAATTTTATCCTTTTCCAAAATACATTCAATCACTTTAATTTTAGATCTCTTAATTTTTACCCGACATTGTTTTTTGTTTGTTTATTTAATAACCTCAAGTTCAAAAAGGCTGGCTTATTACAAAGCTTCTCTTTAGCACTGAATCTGATTGCATCCTCACCCTCCATCCCTTTGGGCCTTCAGTTGGCAGCTTTGTAATCCATATTTAAAAGGGCTAAGATCAACCACCTCTGCTTTACCCATCTATCTGTTCTGCAAATATATGGGTTAGAGAAGCCTAAATGTGTTTTTAAATGCACTGAGCTTTTTTTCTCAGAAAAGGACAAACATCGAAGTAGCTCTGTTGCTGAGAGTAGTCTCCTTGGGGAAGCTAGGTTGGGCCTCTGGCTATCCAAACACTCAGCACTCTCACCATTTGACATGATCCCATTAAACGAGCTTCAGTTAGGTTCTCTGGCACTTCAGGGCTGAATTCAGCTGTGTACTTGAAGTTTGATGGCTCGTCCTCAGTTATTCCATGGATACCATGACCATTTTGCTTTTGCATCCAGCAAGAAGCAGTAGATATAGAATTAAGGTTCATGGGGTTAAGAGAAATAGTCTACATGTCACAATATGTCATACTGTTCTGAAACTGAATTTGAACTAAATATAGACAATTAATGTTTTCACAAGATTTTCAAGGGATAAACAAAAGCAATAGTATCTTTATGTAAACAATTCCAAAACTGACTGTACAAAACTAACTTGTTATATCTATAACCATCAATTTCATACTGATGGTGTTAAAAGTTGTATAATATTTTGTTATGCTAATTCTGGATAATCTTTAGTCCTATATTAAGGAAATTGATGACTTTAGGCATAATTTGATGAGGTTTTAAAATTACACAATATTAAAAAATAAACAGAAAAATTGTAGGGAGATAGTTGACGAGTGAACAATTATGTATCTGTCAATAGACAACTTTTCAGGAATATTGTGATTCTTTTAACTTTATTATTCAAATTGTATTTCTAGAAATTTTTTCTTCTAATAGTGAGTTTCTCTGATTATATATAATATTTTACTTCATATTCTGCTAGATGCATAAAATTTCAAATTCTTATTATAAAAGAATGATGTTTTAAACTACTTATTTTTCTGTCTTTGAAATATTTGATAGATATTTAAAGTTTGTCTTTGTAAACCAAAGTTGTGTTGAATCAGCAAGAACAATATGCCAGGGAAAGGTAAAAGATAGTTAAGTTTTTCTTGGACTCACATTTTTCATACTGTCTAAGCATTTATCATTTTATTCTAATAATGGAAAAATACAAAATTTTATTCAGAAGCCTATTCCTTATTTCATGTAAGAAGTATGAAAAAGTATGGGGGATGACTCCAAAATTGTGTGTGTGTGCTCATTAAAAAAGATGTAAAAGCACAATCACCTTAAGTAAAACCAGTTAATATTGATGACAGTATATTCAAAGAACCTAAGTTTTCTGTTTGAGTGCTGGCATTACATAGATTTATAAACTAAAATCACATGGTAGATAAATAAGGTTAGATTCAATTCTAATTTACTGGCTTAATGACTCATTTTTGCCCAATCAAGCACATCAGTGTAGACCTCAATCCAATTGTTAAGTGAAGATGGCTAAAAAATACAAAGTTATTTTTTAACTTGGTGATTGACTAGTGTAAATGCAGCCTAAGTTACTGTATTCCTATTTTTGTTATTTAAGTATTGATGTGTCCTTTTCTATATTCTGTATATGTTTAAACAGATTATATTCTGAGTGATTCTAAATAGCTACAGTGAGGCCTATAGTAATTTTTTCTGTGTCCAAGATGGAAAAAATAAATCATCATTAAGATAACATCATTTTTAGAAAATTCAGTGGAATTTCTGTTTTATTATAAAATAAAGCAAGTAAATAAAGCACTTTCTTCCTGGAAGTGCTGACAACCTAAAAGTCTTTTTTTTTTTTTTTTTTTTTGGTGTTTGGTTTGGTTTGATTTTTGTTAGTTTTTAAGCTTCCATCCAAATAAATGAGTGATCTATCTCAGTTGATTTATTTGGCAAGAATAAGTTATAGCATGTCAATTATGGTACAGAAGAAAAGAAACTTTGTAGCAATAGGATTAGAGGCAGTAAATATTTTTTGTAGAGTCAATATCCAAATGTCATTATCTGAATAAGGAGCCTAATACTTTATTTCTTCTCTTACATGACAATTATTTTATATTCCTTTGTGTTATTTTAATTTATTGTTTCTTTTTCTAAATAATAGTTTGTTTTGTGCTTTGCTTTTGCTTCATATGCCTATGACAACCAGAAAGGAAATATACCACAAGTATCCCTGTCATACCTTTTACAAATGTCCTTTGTTTGTGATGTGTGATTTCTACTTTTGCAGGCTGTGAAGGTGGATGAATGTGGATAATACTCATTATGGCCCTATGCTTCATGTTGCTTACCTAACTTGCAAATGTATTGTTAAGATTAATGCTTATTTGAAGTACCTACTGTTGTACTTTCCATTAGAGAGAATGGCTCATACACATTACAAAAATCACCCAGTGGAAATAAAATTATACATACACTTACAATCCTCTGGACTTGCAGTAAGGGTACATTTTAATGAGACAAACATTTTCTATAGCTATGCTACAGTATTCTTAGTGATCAAAAAGAAGCTGTTGAAATGCCATGAGGAGAATTTAAGAGAAAACATAGGAAGCTTTTCATCATTATGGGTATTAGTCAAATAGCATTTAAAGAACACTAAGTTATCTACATTTGGATTATATAGTCAGTCAACCTTATAAAAACAGATATACTGAAGAAAAAAATACAATCCCATATAGCTATTTTCCCCAGATCATGCCATCTTTCCATTATGAACAGCAAATTTAATAGATCATAAAACTACACTAATAATCAGATACTGTGCCTTTTGGCTCCAGAATTACTACCTAGTGACTATTAAAAATAAACAAATCTCATCTGTAAGAAAGTGAAAATCTTAGCCAACCTGATACTTACTTGCTATTGGTAAGTAAGTAATATTTGCTACTTGCTATGTAGGTACCCAATAAAATACATTTTCTCAATCCATTACTCTCTATCCTAGGAATAATATTACTATTTTATTAATACCAATTTCTAAAATATGGCTATTTTTATGGAATGAAATGTTGAAGTTCAGTGCTCCCATAATTTCCTACTTAGTTCCTGGCTGACATGAACCTTCTGATGGATCCCCTGGATCACACCATGACCTAGCAATGGGAGAGTCAAATCATGGTAAGGCAGTTCCTCTCCAGGCACTTCTCCAGTGCTCTCTGCATCCATTCTTTTTTTTTTTTAAATAAATTTATTTATTTATTTTTATTTTTGGCTGCGTTGGCTCTTTGTTACTGTGCGCGGGCTTTCTCTAGTTGCAGCAATAGGGGGCTACTCTTTGTTGCAGTGCTCGGGCTTCTCATTGGGTGGCTTCTCTTGTTGCAGAGCATGGGCTCTAGGCACGCGGGCTTCAGTAGTTGTGGCACGCGGGCTCAGTAGTTGTGGCTCGCGGGCTCTAGAGCGCAGCCTCAGTAGTTGTGACGCATGGGCTTAGCTGCTCCACGGCATGTCGGATTTTCCCAGACCAGGGTTCGAACCAGTGTCCCCTGCATTGGGAGGCAGATTCTCAACCACTGTGCCACCAGGGAAGCCCTCTGCATCCATTCTGATTGGCGAGAGATCCAGCCCTGAAACAAGTCGATTAATCTGTGACTGAATTTGATTAGTCTTGGTTGTATATCTGAGTCAAGCAGTGATACTATACCTTTTCTCAAGAGCTCTGGACTTGGACAAAAGACAACAGGATGCTGCTTATCAGTCTCTCTCCAGTGACTTACTTAAACAGTAAGATGTAGAACTCATCAGCCCTGGAACAGTCATGTTTTCTCCCTTGTAAGTAAACCAGCTGCAGTCAGAAAGAAGGATGGCAAAATATGGTGTGAAGAAGAGATGATTAAGAGAATGAGAACAATTGCTCCTGAACTCCAACCTGCCTTTTTCACAGCCTGGTTGTTCAACATTTCTCTAAGAGTATATGAACCACACATTCCTTTCTTAGCCTGAGTGAATTCTAGCTCTTTTTTTCCTGAAACAACTAACAACTCTCAAGGGCATTTGCCACCATTTTGAGTCATTTAAATGTGCCAGTGACTTGAGGGTAGAGCACTTCTCTCTTGTAAGCTACTCATCAGTATTAAACACAGGTGTTACTCACAACAGATATTCAACAAATGTTTCTTGAACCACACTAAACATGTCCCCCTTTCTGTTTTTATTCTCCATGGCCCAGCATAGACTTAGTTACCTAGAATGAGCATAATAATCATTGACCTCACTGATTTTATTTAACATTCTTTAAAAAGTATTTCTGAATACAGTCAGTACTTTTAGAGCAGGCAGCCACACTGATATAGGAAAAGATTTGTGACCTTTGACAATCAGCTATGTACTTTATTATACTGTCCCAAGTAATATTACTTAATTAATATGGATCATCAGAATGTTAGCCATGGAGGAGGCCTTTCAATTTATATGGTTTATTTTTTTATTTTATTATTTTTTAACATCTTTATTGGAGTATAATTGCTTTACAATGGTGTGTTAGTTTCTGCTTTATTACAAAGTGAATCAGTTATAAATATACATATATCCCCATATCTCTTCCCTCTTTCGTCTCCCTCCCACCCTCCATATCCCACCCCTCTAGGTGGTCACAAAGCACCGAGCTGATCTCCCTGTACTATGTGGCTGCTTCCCACTAGCTATCTATTTTACATTTGGTAGTGTATATGTGTCCCTGCCACTCTCTTACTTTGTCACAGCTTACCCTTCCCCCTCCCTATATCCTCAAGTCCATTCTCTAGTAGGTCTGTGTCTTTATTCCTGTCTTACCGCTACTTTCTTCATGACACTTTTTATTTCTTAAATTCCATATATATGTGTTAGCATACGGTATTTGTCTTTCTCTTTCTGACTTACTTCACTCCGTATGACAGATTGTAGGTCCATCCAACTCATTACAAATAGCTCAATTTCGCTTCTTTCTATGGCTGAGTAATATTCCATTGTATATATGTGTCACATCTTCTTTATCGATTCATCCGATGATGGACATTTAGGTTGTTTCCATCTCCTGGCTATTGTAAATAGAGCTGCAATGAACATTTTGGTACATGACTCTTTTTGAATTATGGTTTTCTCAGGGTATATGCCCAATAGTGGGATTGCTGGGTCATATGGTGGTTCTATTTGTAGTTTTTAAGGAACCTCCATACTGTTCTCCATAGTGGCTTTACCAGTTCACATTCCCACCAGCAGTGCAAGAGTGTTCCCTCTTCTCCACACCCACTCCAGCATTTTTTGTTTCTAGATTTTTGATGATGGCCGTTTTGACTGGTGTGAGATGATATCTCATTGTAGTTTTGATTTGCACTTCGCTAATGATTAATGATGTTGAGCATTCTTTCATGTATTTGTTGGCAGTCTGTATATCATCTTTGGAGAAATGTCTATTTAGGTCTTCTGCCCATTTTTGGATTGGGTTGTTTCTTTTTTTGTTATTGAGCTGCATGAGCAGCTTGTAAATTTTGGAGATTAATCCTTTGTCAGTTGCTTCATTTGCAAATATTTTCTCCCATTCTGAGGGCTGTCTTTTGGTCTTCTTTATGGTTTCCTTTGATGTGCAAAAGCTTTGAAGTTTCATTAGGTCTCATTTGTTTATTTTTGTTTTTATTTCCATTTTGCTAGGAGGTGGGTCAAAAAGGATCTTGCTGTTGTTTATGTCATAGAGTGTTCTGCCTATGTTGTCCTCTAAGAGTTTGATAGTTTCTGGCCTTACATATAGGTCTTTAATCCATTTTGAGCTTATTTTTTGTGTATGGTGTTAGGGAGTGATCTAATCTCATACTTTTACATGTACCTGTCCAGTTTTCCCAGCACCACTTACTGAAGAGGCTGTCATTTCTCCACTGTACATTCCTTCCTCCTTTATCAAAGATAAGGTGACCATATGTATGTGGGTTTATCACTGGGCTTTCTATCCTGTTCCATTGATCTATATTCTGTTTTTGTGCCAGTACCATACTGTCTTGATTACTGTAGCTTTGTAGTATAGTCTGAAGTCAGGGAGCCTGATTCCTCCAGCTCCATTTTTCGTTCTCAAAATTCCTTTGGCTATTCAGGATCTTTTGTGTTTCCATACAAATTGTGAAATTTTTTGTTCTAGTTCTGTGAAAAATGCCAGTGGTAGTTTGATAGGGATTGCATTGAATCTGTAGATTGCTTTGGGTAGTAGAATCATTTTCACAATGTTGATTGTTCCAATCCAATAACATGGTATCCATCTATTTGTATTATATTTAATTTCTTTCATCAGTATCTCATAATTTTCTGAATACAGGTCTTTTGTCTCCTTAGGTAGGTTTATTCCTAGATATTTTATTCTTTTTGTTGCAATGGTAAATGGGACTGTTTTCTTGATTTCACTTTCAGATTTTTCATCATTAGTGTATAGGAATGCCAGAGATTTCTGTGCATTAATTTTGTATCCTGCTACTTTACCAAATTCATTGATTAGCTCTAGTGTTTTTCTGGTAGCATCTTTAGGATTCTCTATGTAGAGTATCATGTCATCTGCAAACAGTAACAGCTTTACTTCTTCTTTTCCGATTTGGATTCCTTTTATTTCCTTTTCTTCTCTGATTGCTGTGGCTAAAACTTCCAAAAGTATGTTGAATAAGAGTGGTGAGAGTGGGCAACCTTGTCTTCTTCCTGATCTTAGTGGAAATGCTTTCAGTTTTTCACCATTGAGGACGATGTTGGATGTGGGTTTGTCATATATGGCCTTTATTATGTTGAGGAAAGTTCCCTCTATGCCTACTTTCTGCAGGGTTTTTATCATAAATGCGTGTTGAATTTTGTCGAAAGCTTTCTCTGCATCTATTGAGATGATCATATGGTTTTTCTCCTTCAGTTTGTTAATATGGTGTATCACATTGATTGATTTGCGTATATTGAAGAATCCTTGCATTCCTGGAATAAACCCCACTTGATCATGGTGTATGATCCTTTTAATGTGCTGTTGGATTCTGTTTGCTAGTATTTTGTTGAAGAGTTTTGCCTGTATGTTTATCAGTGATATTGGCCTGTAGTGTTCTTTCTTTGTGACATCCTTGTCTGATTTTGGTATCAGGGTGATGGTGGCCTTGTAGAATGAGTTGGGGAGTGTTCCTCCCTCTGCTATATTTTGGAAGAGTTTGAGAAGGATAGGTGTTAGCTCTTCTCTAAATGTTTGATAGAATTTGCCTGTGAAGCCATCTGGTCCTGGGCTTTTGTTTGTTGGAAGATTTTTAATCACAGTTTCGATTTCAGTGCTTGTGATTGGTCTGTTCATATTTTCTATTTCTTCCTGATTCAGCCTTAGCGGGTTGTGCATTTCTACAAATGTGTCCATTTCTTCCAGGTTGTCCATTTTATTGGCATAGGGTTGCTTGTAGTAATCTCTCATGATCTTTTGTATTTCTGCAGTGTCAGTTGTTACTTCTCCTGTTTCATATCTAATTCTATTGATTTGAGTCTTCTCCCTTTTTTTCTTGATGAGTGTGGCTAATGGTTTATCAATTTTGTTTATCTTCTCAATGAACCAGCTTTTAGTTTTATTGAACTTTGCTATCGTTTCCTTCATTTCTTTTTCGTTTATTTCTGATCTGATCTTTATGATTTGTTTCTTTCTGCTAAATTTGGGTTTTTCTTGTTCTTCTTTCTCTAATTGCTTTAGGTGCAAGGTTAGGTTGTTTATCTGAAATGTTTCCTGTTTCTTAAGGTAGGATTGTATTGCTATAAACTTCCCTCTTAGAACTGCTTTTGCTGCATCCCATAGGTTTTGGGTCATCGTATCTCCATTGTCATTTGTTTCTAGGTATTTTTTGATTTCCTCTTTGATTTCTTCAGTGATCACTTCGTTATTGAGTAGTGTATTGTTTAGCCTCCACATGTTTGTATTTTTTACAGATCTTTTACTGTAATTGATATCCAGTCTCATAGCGTTGTGTTCAGAAAAGATACTTCATACAAAGGCTTGATTTGTTACCCAAGATATGATCTATCCTGGAGAATGTTCCATGAGCACTTGAGAAAAATGTGTATTATGTTGGTTTTGGATGGAATGTCCTATAAATATCAATTAAGTGCATCTTGTTGAATGTATCATTTAAAGCTTGTGTTTCCTTATTTATTTTCATTTTGGATGATCTGTCCATTGGTGAAAGTGGGGTGTTAAAATCCCCTACTATGAATGTGTTACTGTCGATTTCCCCTTTTATGGCTGTTAGTATTTGCTTATGTATTGAGGTCCTCCTATGTTGGGTGCATAAATATTTACAATTGTTATATCTTCTTCTTGGATCAATCCCTTGATCATTATGTAGTGTCCTTCCTTGTCTCTTGTAATAGTCTTTATTTTAAAGTCTATTTTGTCTGATATGAGAATTGCTACTCCAGCTTTCTTTTGTTTTCCATTTGCATGGAATATGTTTTTCTATCCCCTTACTTTCAGTCTGTATGTGTCTCTAGATCTGAAATGAGTCTCTTGTAGACAGCATATATATGGGTCCTGTTTTTGTATCCATTCAGGCAATCTGTGTCTTTTGGTGGGAGCATTTCGTCCATTTACATTTAAGGTAATTATTGATATGTATGTTCCTATTCCCATTTTCTTAATTGTTTTGGGTTCGTTACTGTAGGTCTTTTCCTTCTCTTGTGTTTCTTGCCTAGAGAAGTTCCTTTAGCATTTTTTGTAAAGCTGGTTTGGTGGTGCTGAACTCTCTCAGCTTTCGCTTGTCTGTAATGGTTTTAATTTCTCCATCAAATCTGAATGAGATCCTTGCTGGGTAGAGTAATCTTGGCTTTATGTTTTTCTCCTTCATCACTTTAAATATGTCCTGACAGTCCCTTCTCGCTTGCAGAGTTTCTGCTGAAAGTTCAGCTGTTAACCTTATGGGTATTCCCTTGTGTGTTATTTGTTGTTTATCCCTTGCTGCTTGTAATCTGTTTTCTTTGTATTTAATTTTTGACAGTTTGATTAATATGTGTCTTGGCATGTTTCTCCTTGGATTTATCCTGTATGGGACTCTCTGTGCTTCCTGGACTTGATTAACTATTCCCTTTCACAAATTAGGGAAGTTTTCAACTCTAATCTCTTCAAATATTTTCTCAGTCCCTTTCTTTTTCTCCTTTTCTTCTGGAACCCCTATAATTCGAATGTTGGTGCATTTAATGTTGTCCCAGAGGTCTCTGAGACTGTCCTCAGTTCTTTTCATTCTTTTTTCTTTATTCTGTTCTGCAGTAGTTATTTCCACTATTTTATCTTCCAGGTCACTTATCCGTTCTTCTGCCTCAGTTATTCTGCTATTGATCCCATATAGATATTTTTAATTTCATTTATTGTGTTGTTCATCGTTGCTTGTTTCATCTTTAGTTCTTCTAGGTCCTTGTTAAATGTTTCTTGCATTTTCTCGATTATATTTCCAAGATTTTGGATCATCTTTACTATTATTATTATGGATTCTTTTTCAGGTAAACTATTTCCTTTTCATTTGTTCGGTCTGCTGGGTTTTTATCTTGCTCCTTCATCTGCTGTGTGTTTTTCTGTCTTCTCATTTTGCTTATCTTACTGTGTTTGGGGTCTCCTTTTTGCAGGCTGCAGGTTCGTAGTTCCCGTTGTTTTTGGTGTCTGTCCCCAGTGGCTAAAGTTGGTTCAGTGGGTTGTGTAGGCTTCCTGGTGGAGGGGACTAGTGCCTGTGCTCTGGTGGATGAGGCTGGATCTTTTCTTTCTGGTGGGAAGGTCCACGTCTGGTGGTGTGTTTTGGGGTGTCTGTGGACTTATTATGATTTTAGGCAGCCTCTCTGCTAATGGTTGGGGTTGTGTTCCTGTCTTGCTAGTTGTTTGGCATAGGGTGTCCAGCACTGTAGCTTGCTGGTCGTTGAGTGAAGCTGGGTGTTGGTGTTGAGATGGAGTTCTCTGGGAGATTTTCACTGTTTGATATTATGTGGAGCTGGGAGTTCTCTTGTGGACCAGTGTCCTGAAGTTGGCTCTCCCACCTCAGAGGCATAGCACTGACTCTTGGCTGCAGCACCAAGAGCCTTTCATCCACGTGGCTCAGAATAAAAGGGAGAAAAAGTAGAAAGAAAGAAAGAGAGAAGATAAAATAAAATAAGGTATGGTAAAATAAAATAAAGTTATTAAAATAAAAAAATAATAAAAATTTTTTTTTTAAATAAAAAAACCCAAAACGGACGGATAGAACCCTACGACAAATGCTGAAAGCAAAGCTATACAGATAAAATCTCACACAGAAGCATACACATACACACTCACATAAAGAGGAAAAGGGGAAAAAATCATAAATCTTGCTCTCAAAGTCCACCCCCTCAATTTGGGGTGATTTGTTGTCTATTCAGGTATTCCACAGATGCAGGGTACATCAAGTTGATTGTGGAGATTTAATCTGCTGCTTCTGAGGCTGCTGGGAGACATTTCCCTTTCTTTTCTTTGTTCTCACAGCTCCCAGGTGCTCAGCTTTAGATTTGGCCCCGCCTCTGCGTGTAGGTCGCCTGAGGGCGTCTGTTCTTCGCTCAGACAGGACAGGGTTAAAGGAGCCGCTGATTCGGGGGCTCTGGCTCACTCAGGCTGGGGGGAGGGAGGGGTGCGGACCGCGAGGCGAGCCTGCGGCGGCAGAGGCCAGCATGTCTTTGCACCACCCTGAGGCACACCGTGCGTTCTCCCGGGGAAGTTGTCCCTGGATCCTGGGACCCTGGCAGCGGCGGGCTGCACAGGAGGTGTGGAGAGTGACCTGTGCTTGCACACAGGCTTCTTGGTGCCGGCAGCAGCAGCCTTAGCGTCTCATACCCGTCTCTGGGGTCTGCGCTGTTAGCCGCGGCTCGCACCGTCTCTGGAGCTCCTTTAAGCAGCGCTCTTAATCGCGTCTCCTCTCGTACCAGGAAACAAAGAGGGAAGAAAAAGTCTCTTGCCTCTTCGGCAGGTCCAGAACTTTTCCCGGACTCCCTCCCGGCTAGCCGTGGTGCACTAACCCCCTGCAGGCTGTGTTCACACCACCGACCCCAGTCCTCTCCCTGCGCTCCGACCCGAAGCCCGAGCCTCAGCTCCCAGACCCTCTTGCCCCAGCGGGTGAGCACACAAGCCTCTCGGGCTGGTGAGTGCTGGTCAGCACCGATCCTCTGTGCGGAAATCTCTCCGCTTTGCCCTATGCACCCCTGTTGCTGCACTCTCCTCCGCGACATTGAAGCTACCCCCCTCCGCCACCCGCCTGCGAAGGGGCTTCTAGTGTGTTGAAACATTTCCTCCTTCACGGCTCCCTCCCACTGGTGCAGGTCCCATCCCTATTCTTTTGTCTCTCTTTATTCTTTTTTCTTTTGCCTACCCAGGTACGTGGGGAGTTTCTTGCCTTTTGGGAGGTCTGAGGTCGTCTGCCAGAGTTCAGTAGGTGTTCTGTAGGAGTTGTTTCACGTGTAGATTTATTTCTGATGTATCTGTGGGTAGGAAGGTGATCTCCGTGTCTTACTCTTCCGCCATCTTCCCCCTCTCTCTATATGCTGTTCTTAAGAGATTCTCTTTTGGTTTTGGCCAATGAGAAGCAGCATACCAGGAGATTAGCTTCTAGTGTTGGAGGCTCTCCTGCAGAGGCAGGCGGGTAGCTGTGGCTCACCATAGGCACAAGGACGCTGGCAGCAGAAGTTCTGGGAAGTACTCCTTGGTGTGAGCCCTCCCAGAGTCCACCATTAGCTCGTCCTGAAATATTATTCTTTATTTGATATTTTTTCAAACATTTAAACTGTAAAATGTTTTAGCTCACAGGTCAGATTTAGACCATGAGGTGTAGTTTGCTGATCTCTATATTAGAACATCTAATTATGTCATGTTTCAGTTCAGACTCACTTTTTCTCCATGTAGTTTTCAATGGCAATTCCAGAACTCATCCTCCTATTAAAAGGGTAATCACTTAAAAAAAAAATACACAAAAACAAAAAAACACCTTTGTTTTGTGTTTTGTGTATATTCATGTTTTCTTCTTCACGTAATTTTTTTCTTTAGATCTCTAACACTCTCTAGTCCATGAAGATATGACAAAGTTCCTATAATTAGCAGTATTATATGTTATCCTAGTCTAAAAGTCTTGACAGCTGAATGCTTGGCACTATTTAAATACTGGAAAATGTAATATAAAACTCTAGACTTACAGCATTGCTTTTGATTATCATGTGGCAACGATTGGCTGGCATTGAGTAGCAGCTGTCAATTTGGAAAGTGCATTTGATTTCATGTTTATCACTGTCTTCTCCACTACCTATTTGGCATACGAGAATTCTTAGATGGCTACCTTAACTATGGTGGGACCTGTGAATACGAGGGAACAGTAACTCCATTGATGCATGATACATGATTGCAGGATTACATCATGTGATGTAGAAATGTATTGTAGCAGACTGAAGTCTTGGTGACTTTGAAGAAGTAAACTTCCATGTTGTTAGAGGACCATGTGATAAGGGCCTCTGGTGGCCTCTAAAACCTGAAAGCGACCCCAGCCAACAGCCAGCAAGAAAATGAGAATTCTCAGTCCTACAACCCCAAGAAACTGAATTCTGGGAATAACCTGAATGAATTCAGAAGAGAATGCTGAGCCTCACATGAGATTGCAGCATCATATGTCACCTTGATTTCAGCCTGGTGAGACCCAAGCAGAGGATTCAGCTAACCTGTACCTGGAATTCTGAGAAAACTTTGGGATGAGAAATTTGTGTCATTTTAAGCAACTAACTTTGTGATCATTTGTTATGCAGTAATAGAAAACTAATATGCTATTACTTTGCACAAGCACGCTTTAATAACTGATAACAATCCACCTAGCCTGAGAATGCCAAAAAGGCTAGACTTGACCTATTCAACTGCTACAAGGTCCTCTACTTTACAAACAATGGCAAATTACATGGAATCTTCTGAAGACTTTTTTTTACTTCAAAATTGGTAGAATTTGAAATAGCTAAGTTTTCTGCACTGAATAGCAGAAACCGTAGGTGAATCAAGAAAGCTATTAAGTGCCTCTTTCTGAGTAAAATTGCTAAATTGTTCTAGATTCAGATCTACCTGATATCCCTATTAATTACTCTCAAAGCAGTGGAAGAGGAATACAATTAGAAAAGAGGAAAGAGGGTTTTTTTATTCCCAGTTAAAAGATTGGTGCCTACTTGATTGCTATATAGCTTCCAGACCTTCCGTTCACAGATCGATCACATGACCCACATCAGACTCTACAACTGTCACCTCTCTGTCCTTCCCAAGACTAGACTCTACTCTGCCCAACACACCATAAGTGAACGTGGCCCTGACTGAATCTCAGACTGCAGCTCTGGAAACGGTCCTTTTCAAATGCAGCTAAGCCTTACTGCTTTCATATATAATAGCTACTTGTTGATCCCTTCCCTTGGGACTCCACATTTTATATCCTTATTCTTGGTTTCATGCTAATATTCCTCCTCAATGCTACTAGAATGCTATAGAAAAAGCATGATCCATAGACAGTATATTCTAGTCTTTCTTCTGGGTGACTGTCCTTATAAATGAATATATAAACAGTTCCAGTTTTTAGGGTACACCATTTAGTTTGATTTTGTTGGCCAACATCCTTCTTTAATGTTCTCTAAAATTTAAAAAAAGATAATGATTCAGTGAAATATCTAAGATATGAATTACATGAGATGTTAATATAAAATATGAATTATAGATCAAGACTATACTAAAAAACATTAAGAAATATTTACACATTTCAGTTTAACAAGAAAATCTTTTATTTAACAAACACGTTTGTTTCTTGCTTATGATGTACTAGGCGGCTGGGTCTTTTTTAATTTAACAAACGTTTATATAGTGCTTACTAGATGCCCAGCCCTGTAGCAAATGCTGTACAAATATGATCTCATTTAATCCTCATCAAGTCTATGAGGTAGATGCTATTATCATCTTCACCTCTATTTTAAAGATGAGAAAACTGAGATTTGAGAGTATTGAGAAACTTGCCCAAGGTTACAGCTAGTTAGCAGTAGAACCAGAAGTTGAAGCCAGGGAGTCTGGCTCTGAAGTCCATGCTCTTTTATTTATTTATTTATTTATTTATTATGAATTTTTTTAAATTACTTAATTTATTTATTTATTTAATTTTGGCTGTGTTGGGTCTTCATTTCTGTGCGAGGGCTTTTTCTCTAGTTGTGGCAAGCGGGAGCCACTCTTCATTGTGGCACACAGGTCTCTCTTGTTGTGGAGCACAGGCTCCAGATGCGCAGGCTCAGTAGTTGTGGCTCACGGGCCCAGTTGCTCCGTGACACGTGGGATCTTCCCAGACCAGGGCTCGAACCTGTGTCCCCTGCATTGGCAGGCAGATTCTCAACCACTGCGCCACCAGGGAAGCCCCATGCTCTTTTATTTTTAAAATTTTTTTTTATTGAAGTATAGTTGCTGTACAATATTATATAAGCTACAGGTATACAATATAGTGATTCACAATTTTTAAAGGTTAAACTCCATTTAGAGTTATTATAAAATATTGACTATATATCCTTGTAGCTTTTCTTATACATAACAGTTTGTACCTGTTAATCTGCTATCCATAGTTTCCTCTCCTCCCTTCCCTTTCCCCACTGGTAACTACTAGTTTGTTCTCTACATCTGTGAGCCTGCTTTTTTCTATATTCACTAGTTTGTTGTATTTTTTAGATTCCACATATAAATGATATCATACAGTATTTGTCTTTCTCTGTTGAATTATTTCACTTAGCATAATACCCTCTAAGTCCATCCATGTTGCTGCAAATGGTAAAACTTCATTCTTTTTTATGGCTGAGTAGTATTCCATTGTGTATATATATATATATATATATATATATATATATATATATATATATATACCACATCTTCTTTATCCATTCATCTGTTGATGGACACATAGGTTGCTTCCATATCTTGGAAATTGTAAATAATGCTGCTATGAACATTGTTTGCATATATCTTTTCAAATTAGTATTTTTGTTTTTTTCAGACAATGCCCAGCATAGAATTGCTGGATTGAATGGTAGTTCTATTTTTAGTTTTTTGAGGAACCTCCATATTGTTTTGTGCAGTGGCTGCACCAATTTACATTCCCACCAACAGTGTACAAGTGTTCCCTTTTCTCCACATCCTCACCAACGTTTATTATTTGTGCTCTTTGTGATAATAACCATTCTGAAAAGTGTGAGGTGATATCTCATTGTGGTTTTGATTTGCATTTCCCTGATAATTAGTGATGTTGAGCAGTTTTTGTTTTAAGAGTTCATAAATATCAACTCACTTAATGCTTCTCACAGCCATCTAAGTTATTGCTTTTATTATCTCCATTGTACACATGAAGAAACTAGAGCACAAACAGGTTAGAAAATTTGATAAGGACACAAAGATAGAAGCTAACTGAACCAAAATTCAAACTCAGTCCATGTAGCTCCAAAGTCCATTCTTTGTTCCACTATGATATACTGTTTCTAGCCATTTTTCTCCACTTTCAATTCTCGACATTGATAAGCAATAATACTTTCATAATGATAAAATTTAAAAATGGATAGTGTTCTCATACCCAGAAAAACAATGTATATGTGGGACTTCCCTGGTGGTCAGTGGTTAAGACTTTGCCTTCCAATGCAGGGAGGTGTGGGTTCAATCCCTGGTTGGGGAACTAAGATCCCACATGCTTTGCAGCCAAAAAAACAAAACATAAACAGTATTGTAACAAATTCAATAAAGACTTTAAAAATGATCCACATCCAAAAAAAGAAAAAAAACTTAAAAAAAAGCATATGTAAAACAAGTCATTTTAAAGCCAGTTTAAGTAGTACAAATTTCTCACATAACCTCACCCAAGAGGATGATGAAAAGATCCTAATGTTTTATTTTGGCATAAAACATCTAAGTGCCTTTTACTACTATTGCATACTCATATAAAAAGCATGCTTATTCTTCTTTTTATTTTTTGATAATACAGAGGAAGAGAGTATATTTCTAAGTGTTATAAATTCATCTAGAGCAATTTAGGTGAAATAAAAATCAATCTAAAGCAAGTCTTTTACTTATAGAAGAAAATGAGCAAAACAAGCCCAGAAGGAATTTTCCTAAAGCCTCCAGTAATTTCAAACAATCTGAAATATCACCCAAGTGTTATCAAGTAAATTTAAGCTTTAGGACTTATGTTTTCTCTGCTCTTTTCTGCTTATCTCCCTGCCCCCCATAAATAGTAGGCAATAATGCCATTTCCTATTTATAAAATTTCTGGAAAAGCCTGATCTAGTGTATAGTCTCAGATAAAACTGGAATAGCTAAAGCACTCTGAATATTTCTCCAAAATAGTTGAACTGCTTATTAAAGGAGTAACAAGAATGAAAATACTATATATGAATATATATACATATATACATGCATATATACACAAATTCACAGATATATATATATCTATATTCACATATATACATATATATTTATAAATACTCGAACAAAAAAAAGTATACTATGTGGAACAGTAGTTAAAAACATAAATTCTGAAGCCAGAATGCCTGCCTGCATCTTAATCTTGCCTTTCCCCATTTCCAGCTATGTGAACTTTTCCAAGTGATTTAATTAGTCTTTATTCAATTTCCTAATCTATAAAATGGGAGTAATAATAATAAGATATAATAAACACCTCGTGATATTTTAGGAATTAAATATGTTCATGTACATAAAGTGCAGATTTACTGAGGACAATGCTAGCAAATAATATGCTCTATATATTCATTAGGAATGTATTTCTGTATAAACTGAGGGAAAACACACATATGTATATAGGTGTTTGTATTTTGTGTGTAGGTATGTATGAATTCGTATGCATGCAGTGGAAACTCAGGTACAACTGAAAACAACTTGATTTATACCTTCTACTTCCTGTTCAAACTACTTTGAACATCCATTCCTCTTTGTCCTTGGATAAATTTAAGGCATATTCCTTGGCTTGTCTTACAACTCTCAGGGAATAAAAAAATGTTCACATGACTTCAAGTTCAAACAGACTTATTTTAATAAAGTGTTCATAACCTTGGAAGTTCAGAACTCTAAACTTAAAACCTCTCTCATTCCTTAGCTCTTGACTACTTCAGTGTGGAGGAGCCTGTGAGGGGAAGAGCTCAGAGTAAGCTCCTTCCCTCTTTCCAGGGCTATGGTCTTCTTCCAATTGAGAGACTGCCTCTGACTGACCAGGATGCAGTGGTGAGGTGAGATAAGCAGTGGTCAGAGGAGGTAGGCAGGGATATTATAAAGAGCAGCTGTGGTAAACAGCCAGCTTCATTCTGCTGGGAGCACTTCTGTGCTGTCTTGGAGAAAACCTCTCTGCTTACTCCAGTTCTCTCATAGACAGTGACTGTGCTACATGCCTCCTGGTATGTCACTCAGAAAAGTCCTTTCTCAATTTCTGAGGATTTAACTATGTTCCTCTTCCTCTATATTTGAAAGTCTTTTGCCTTTCCGGTGACTTTTATGACACATTGGTTAAATATTCCAGGTTTACTACATCAATGAGAAGCATGCAACTTTAATACCTGATCATTGTGAGTGGAGTTATTTTTGAATCAGTGCATTCTGTTCCACTGTCTCAAGACATTAGTCTCTCGTTCTTTGGAATGAAAAGGTGTGAGTGAGCCACATACCAAATACTGTGTTCTCCAAGTTCCAGTGGATATATACAAGCTCTCCGTGTTGTCCCCACCAGGCTTGCCATAAAAAGAAAGTACCCCCATCCCTTCCTTGCATGGGCTTAGTAAGACCTGTAGCTCATCAAAGACTCTCTCAAAGAAAAATTCCAACCTCTTTCGTGATTGCTTGAGTCTTTACTGGACTGGATTTAAGGGAAGTGTAGGTAGCTATGGGTCTCACAAGTGGTTAACACATTGTACGTATGCAAATATTGTCCGATCCGTCTTTTTGGAAATTTGAGGTAACTTGTCACCTATGCTTTTGTTCTTGCATTTTGTGTGTCACTGAACATCAGCCAGAAGATATTAAATTTTAATGTCCTATTATATATTCTTGTATTTATATACACACACTCACATGTGTCTAAAAGAGAAATATTAAAGCATCAGTAATCTGAAAAATATAGATAGATAAGGAGAGAAGAAAGGGTTGATAAAAATATAGAGAAAGTTGGGTTATTTTTAATGGATTTTTTCATTGTAAGAAACAATCATTTAGATTAGAAGTAAAAAAATAAGTGCCAAGGGCTTCCCTGGTGGCGCAGTGGTTGAGAGTCCGCCTGCCGGTGCAGGGGACACGGGTTCGTGCCCCGATCCGGGAGGATCCCACATGCCGTGGAGCGGCTGGGCTCATGAGCCATGGCCGCTGAGCCTGAGCGTCCGGAGCCTGTGCTCCACAGCGGGAGAGGCCACAACAGTGAGAGGCCCCCATACAGCAAAAAAAATAAAAAATAAATAAAAAAAAAAATAAGTGCCAAATTAATTGTGAAGATACAACTAATATTCCCTAGGTCAGTCCAAAAATACCAAAAAGAAACCAGATAGCTGTCTAATATGGGTGTTTGCATATAATTGAAAATACCTGTGATTAGGACGTAAAAAGAACAATTTTATTAAAATTTCAAAGCCAATAATTTCTACTTTAAGTTATTATTCTATTTTTTCTCTTTCTCCCACCTTCTCTCCCATCTGCCTACCTGTTCACTTATCTATCCATCATCTCTTCTATCACCATGCTGGAAAACATTGAGAGAAATAAATACGACCCACCCACAGGGATAAAAGTCCTCATTTTATAGCACTATTTAAAGGCTTCTAGAGATTTATACATATTACCTCATTAATCTTCACAATATCCTGTGAGGTGTGTAGGTGGAAATTATTTCTCATTTTATAGATGGATAAAATAAGGTACTGTAAACTTACCAAAAAGACTTACATAGCAACAAAATACAGGAAACCAAATGAGATAAGCCTTTGAAAATATAGACTAATAGCTGTCTAACTTTGTTTTAGAAGTTAATTTTATGTGTTGGAGCCTATTCAGAAGTTCTTTAAAGGTTGATAAAATTAGAGCCATTCTCTCAATATTCTTGGAATATGCTAATAAATGGGGAATCTCATAAAATATGGTAAATGTTCATAAAAATAGCAATTGATAATGTAGATTGAGCACTTACGCTGTGGCAGAAGCTTCCTGCATCATCAGTTTTAGACTCACAACAACCCTACAGTTCTGATTCTCTATTGCAGCATAACAAATTATTCCCAAATTTTGCAGCTGAAGATGACGTTTATGATTTCACACAACTTCTGAGTTCAGAAAACCAGGAGGGGCTTAGTTGGATGATTCTACCTCTGGTGTCTCTAAGAGGTTACAGTAAAACTGTTGACTGGGGCTGCATTTTCATCTGAAAGCTCAACTGGAGGAGAACCTGTTTCTTAACTAACTCACTTTATTGACATAACTCAGTTTCTGAAATCTTGTTGAACTGAGTGGCTATTAGCTACCGGCTTCCCCCAGTTCCTTGCCACATGGGTCTCTATATAGGCGACAACACCTTTCACCTTTCTGAGATGTTTACAAAGGATTTTACAGTCACAATCTCAGCCTCATCTTTGGACTAAGTTCTTCTGGCATTGCTCTAAATTTTATCTTTTCTCATAAGCCATTTCTAAGTTTTATCATTGGCTGCCATCTAGAGAGGCTGAGAATTTTCAAAATCATCGAGTTCTGGCTCCATCATGTTTAATAGTCTCAGTTTATCTCTTTGCTGTCACATTTTTGTATAATCAACAGGAAGAGAGTAGGTGGCACCTTCAACATTCTGGCTGAAAATCTGCTTACCTTCCAGTGTATATATGAAGTACATTTTTTACTTTCCACATGTATTAGTTTGCTAGGGATGCCATAACAAATTACAATAGATTGGATCACTTAAAAGAGGAAATTTATTTTCTCACAATTCTGGAGGCTAGAAGTCTGAGATCAAGGTGTTAGCAAGGTCGGTTTCTTCTGTAGCCCCTGTCCTTGGCTAGTAGATGGCCGTCTTCTTCTAGTGTCTTTCACATCATGCTTGTTCTGTGTCTGCTTATGTCCTAATCTCCTCTTTTCATAAGGACACCAGTCATGTTGAATTAGGTCACTCATATGACCTCGTTATACCTGAATTACCTCTTTAAAAACCCTATGCCCAAATACAGTCACATTCTTTTGTAACATTCTAATGTTAGGACTTCAACATATGAATTGGTGGGGGCACATAATTCAGCCCGTAACATTCTGCCATCCCCCCAAAATTTATGTCCTTCTCACATGTAAAATACGTTCACCTTATTCTAACAGCCAAAATAATCTTAATACATTCTAGCATCGGCTCTAAATCCAAAATCTCATCTAAATACATATAAATCAGGTGTAGGTGAGACTAGAGGTATGATTCATCCTAAGGCAAAATTCCTCTCAGAGGATTTATCTGCTTCTAGAACACAGTGGTAAAACTGGCATAGGACAAATATTCCCATTCCAAAAGGGAGAAATTTGGGGAATTCCCTGGCAGTCTAGTGGTTAGGACTCCACCCTTGTTTTTTTTTAATTAATTAATTAATTTATTTATTTTTGGCTGTGTTGGGTCTTCGTTTTTGTGCGAGGGCTTTCTCTAGTTGCAGCGAGCGGGAGGCACTCTTCATCGCAGTGCGCGGGCCTCTCACTATTGCGGCCTCTCTTGTTGCGGAGCACAGGCTCCAGACGCGCAGGCTCAGCAGCTGTGGCTCACGGGCCCAGTTGCTCCGCGGCATGTGGGATCTTCCCAGGCCAGGGCTCGAACCTGTGTCCCCTGCATTGGCAGGCAGATTCTCAACCACTGCGCCACCAGGAAAGCCCTAGGACTCCACACTTTTACCGCCAAGGGCCAGGGTTCAGTCCCTGGTCAGGAAACTAAGATCCCGCAAGCCATGTAGCATGGCCAAAAAAAAAAAAAAAAAAAAAGGAAATCTGAAAAATTGGAAAGAAGAAAGGGATGATATGTTGTCCCAAGCGAGTCTGAAATCTAGCAAGGCAAATCCCATTAGTTTTTTTTTAAATTTTTATTGGGGTATAATTGATTTACAATGTTTTGTTAGTGTCAGGTGTACAGCAAAGTGAATCCATTATACATATACATATATTCACTCTTCTTTAGCTTCTTTTCCCATGTAGGACGGGAATCCTACACTAATCCTACAATTATTGAGTATTGAGTAGAGTTCCCTGTGCTATACAGTAGGTCCTTATTAGTCATCTGTTCTGTAAACAGTAGTGTGTATGTGTCAATCCCAATCTCCCAATTTATCCCTTACCCCTGGAAACCATAAGTTTGTTTCTTATATCTGTAACTCTATTTCTGTTTTGTAGATAAGTTCATTTGTAGCATTTTTTTAGATTCCACATTTAATCTATATCATATGATATTTGTCTCTCTCTGTCATTAGATTTTACAGCTCAAGAATAATCCTCTTGCTTTATCCTCTGTGCCCAGTGGGAAGGCAGCGTTATCTTCCATATCCACCTGCCTGGTGACCCCACACCCTCCCTTGGCAGCTGCTTCTCCTCCTTAGCTCTGGAAGGTAGCCCTGACCCCTTAAACCTGAGTGGCCACCCTGACCCCTTTAGAACTAGGGAGAGGAGCCCCACCTTCCAGGTCTGTACCCAGTGGACCTGTGGTAGTAGTAGAAGCCTGCCAAACTTGGTACTGCCTTCAGCGTCATTCTCTCCTTTGCTTGAGGGATAATACATACTTACAGCTGGATAGCTCTATTAGCACATCCTGTAGAATCCTAGAAATCTGGCAGATTACTTTCATTTTGTCCTATCTCTGTCTCCTTCAGTCCAAGCTGGCAACTGTTTTTGCTGGTATAACCTCATCTCTACTCTTAGGTTCTGCTAAGATGGCTGATTGGATCCATAAATCACATGCCTGTAATTTCTTTAGCAAACGTTCTTTGGCCATGCCCTCAGTGTTCTCTCAAGAGAGTGCTTTCTCATTTTTTACAATATGCATAGGCTGAGAATTTTCGAAATCTTCAAGTTTTGCTTCTTTATTTGCTTAACAATTTCTTCAATTTATCCCATAAGCAACCAGGTGAAAAATGGCTGTACCTTCAACACTTAGACATTTTTTCAGATAAATATCCAAATTCATCAGTTACAAGTTCTACTTTCCATAAAACACTAGAACACAATTCAGTCAAGTTCTTTGCCCCTTTGTAACAAGAATTGCCTTTCCTTCAGTTTCAAACAATGTGTTCCTCATTTTCATCTGAGCTCTCACCAGAAGCAGCCTTGAAGTTCATGTTTCTACCAATATTCTGTTCATGATGATATATGTATAACCAACTCTAAGATGATAGAAGCTTTCTCTACAGCTCTCCTCTTCTCTGTCTGAGCTCTCAACAAAATTGCCTTTAATATCCATATTTTTACCAACAATCTCTGAAAGGCAGTCTAGTCTTTTTCTAACATGCACCTCAAAACTCTCCCAGCCTCTACCCAAAACTCAGTTTCAAAACCGCTTTCACATTTTTAGGTATTTGTTACAAAAGCACTCTACTTATTGGTATGAAAATTGGTGTTCGTTTGCTACAGCTGCCAAAACAAAGTACTATAGACTAAGTGACTTAAACAAAAGAAATGAATTTTCTCACAGTTCTGGAGGCTAGACGTCCAAGATAAGTTGTTGCAGGTTTAGTTTCTTCTAAGGCCTTCTCCTTGGCTTGTAGATGCCTCCTTCTCTCTGTATCTTCTGTGCTGCCTGTGTCCTAATCTCTTCTTATACGGACACCAGTCTATCAGATTACAGCCCACTCATGTGATCTCCTTTACCTCTTTAAAGGTCCTATCTCCAAACATATTCGAACTCTGAGGTACTGGGGATTGTGACTTCAACATATGAATTCTGGGAGGACACAATTCAGTCCATAACATCTCATAACTACAGCATAGTGTTGATAAACCAATATTACATGACAAGGATCCTCCTTCCTACAATGTCAAATAAGATTTACCTCATTTACTGACAGGACTTCATCCAGACTCAAAGAACATGAGGCTTCTAATAACAATTTCTTTAACACACGTTAGACATTATTTTTTAACATTCCCTCCTCCAAGTCTATTGTTCATCTCAAAGCTATTCCTACATTTTGAGTTTTTCCTACAATAGCACCTCACTTTTAGGTACCAAAATATGTATTACGTATTCATTGTAGCATAATAACTTGCCTCAATATTGATCAGCTTAAAACAACAAAAATTTATTATCTCACACAATTTCTTAGTGTTATAAATCTGAAAGAAGCTTATCTGGGTATTTCTGGCTCAGGATTTCTCACAAGGTTTCTCTAGTCAAACTGCTGACCAGAGATGAAACTACTTCCAGGTTTGACTTTGACAGGAGTTTCACTTCCAAACTCAACCAGTCGGTTGTTGGCAGTTCTCAGTCTGGGGGGAAACTCATCAATGATAATACATATTTTAATGAAAATAGGTGTAGATAATATTGATTGAACACACTTGCAAGTGCTTGTGTATTTATACTCACAACGACGCTGCTATGTTAATTTTATGGTTTAACCATTGTACATGCTTACACAAGCAGTGGTAAGAATTGAAACTTGAACGCAAATGGTTTTAATTTTGGAAAACTTAAAAATTACTTTCATTACTTCTCTATCCAAAATAGCCTGGTGATTCCAATTTTGATACAGAGTAAGGAGAAAGATACAAAGACAGAAGAAAGAAAAAGCAGCCCTGCATAAATTAGGAATATATGCAGTAAAATCACTCTATACCTAACATAATATTTTTGTTAGAAGAATGATAGATGATTGTGAAGAAAAATATATAAAATAGAAAAATATAAAAGTAATAAAATTTTCTACACACTATACATCTGGACTATATTTTATTGTTATCTTTCATATACAGTACTCTTGGTGTTATATTTTTCTATAAATATGACTATACCCATGTGTTTATTAATGTGTACTTGCAGAATCTATAACTGTGTATGTAGTTCATTAGTTACTACCTAGCAACCATATTTACACATTTTACTCTTTGGAAGACTGGAAGTATTGGAAAGAGAAAAGAAAGTTAAACCAAAAAATTTAAAGTTCAAATTAATGAGAGAGTGCTGAGGGGATATGTATGATTGTGTGTATGATAAATTGAGAACAAAATGAAATTAAAAAGTAGATATTAAAATTACAAGGAATATTGGCACTGCTCTAGTTCAGCTCCTTACCTAGAATGTGAGCTTGTTTTTCTTTATAATTATACCATTTTAATATTAATACTACCTTGATTCCAAATTCATCTTTTTCTACATACTATAAAGTTCTCAGTCCTTGGAAATGATCAGTTTGATTTTTTAAATAAACATCTTTTAAAAGAAGTATTAGATTTAGAGAATTATTGCAAATGTATTATAGAGAGATCCCATATACCCCACACCCAATTTACCCTATAACTAACATTTTCTATTACTAGGATGTATTTGTCAAAACCAGTGAACCAATATTGACATACTATTATTAATTAAAGTCAATTCTTTATTCAGTTTTCCTATGATCTCATCCAGGATACCCCATTACATTTAGTCATCAAGTTTCCTCAGCCTCTGCTCGGTTGTGACTGTTTCTTAGGCTTTCCTTGTTTTTTTTTTTTTTTTTGCCCTTGACAATTTTGAGGATTACTGATTAGGTATTTTAACATTTCATAGCATGTCCCTCTATTAGAATTTGTCTGATATTTTTCTCAGGATTAAATTTGAATAATATATTTTGGAAAAGAAGAATACAGAGCTGAAGTGCTATTCTGAACCCATCATAGCAAAGGCACATGCTATCAATGTGACTCGTCACTGTTGATGTTAACCTAATCACCTAGCTTGGGGAATTGTTGTTTCTCCACTGCAAAACAACCCCTTTTCTCCTCCCTGACCTTACTGTCCTCTCTGGAAGAAAGTCTCTATGCACAGCCCATACTAAGGAGTGGGGTACTGTGCTCCACCTCCTTCAGGGCAGAGTATTTACAGAAATTATTTGCAGTTTATCTGCGTGGGAGAGATCCCCGCTATTTATTTATTCAAACATTTATTTGTATCAGCCTAGACTCATGGAGATTTATTTTATACTTTTGGTTATAATCTAATACTCTGTTAAACATGTTTTTAATTTTATGTATTCTGATGTTTTGGCATCTGAGGCCCTACTGACCCTGAAGAGACTGTCCCTCCTGGGGTTAGCCAATTTCTACCTATAATAAACAGCTCACCCTTAAATGCACCTTCAATGCATACCAACCAATCTAGACGCCATACCTCCTTTTGGGGACCCTTACATGCCAGGCTACTCTCCACCTGCCCTAATCACCCCTGACAACTAAGGACAGCCCCTATGCTGCAGAGCCCACTGAAATGATTCAGACTAGGCTGTTGACATTGCCTTTCCTCTTCCTTCCTGCAGAAACCATAGTAAAAGCTCTTGACCGATATTCCCCCAACATCCCTGCCTCCTGACCAACTCTGGTGCTTCTCATGCACGACAGGAACCTTTGCCTTGGAATCTGTGAGTATCTGTGTGTGCCTTTGTTTATAATAATTTTATATCTTCTTGATAATTTGACCCCTTAATCAATTTATCAATTAACCTTCTTTAAAAGTTTTTTTTTAAATTTATTTATTTAATTTAATTTATTTTTAGTTGCGTTGGATCTTTGTTGCTGCGCGCGGCCTTTCTCTAGTGGCGGCAAGCGGGGGCTACTCTTCGTTGCGGCATCCGGGCATCTCATTGCGGTGGCTTCTCTTGTTGCGGAGCCTGGGCTCCAGGTTCACAGGCTCGGTAGTTGAGGCGCATGGGCTTAGTTGCTCCTTAGCATGTAGGATCTTCCCAGACCAAGGCTTCCCAGACCGTATCCCCTGCATCCGCAGGTGGATTCTTAACCACTGAGCCAACAGGGAAGCCCTATCTACAAGTTTTGACATAAAGTATGTTTTAGATTTTTTGTTTCTGATATTAGAATAGCCACCTCAGCTCTTTTTTGGTTCCTACTTGGGTGAAATATTTTTCTTCCTTTCTTTTTTTTCAACTTATTTGTATCTCTGGATCTAAAGTAACTCTTTAGACAGAAAATAGAGTTACAGAAAGAAAATAGATCATATATTTTATCCATTCTTCAAGACTCTGTCTTTTAATTGAGGAGTGTAATTCATTCATAATTAAAGTGATTACTGATAAGAAAAGACTTACTTCTACCATTTTGCTATTTTCTATATGTCATATATTTTTTGTTCCTCAATTCCTCCAATACTCCCTTCTTTTGTGGCTTATTGTACTTTTCCTAGTGCACTTTTTGGATTACCTCCAAATTTCCTTTTCTATACATTTTTTAGTTATTTTCTTGGATCCTGGGAATTATAGTTAATATCCTAAATTTCTAACAACCTAGTTTGAGTTGATACCAAGATAGCTTCATTAACAAACAAAACTGCTCCTCCCCAGGCCTTAACTTTTGTTGAGACACTATCACCAGAACTTTTCTTGCTTTTTAAAGCATAGTTTCCCCTTTCTTTGAATATATTTATAATAGCAGCTTTGATGCCTTTGTCTGTTAAACTCAACATCTTGGTCCTCTCACGGGCAGTTTCTGCTTCCTATTTTTTTTCCTGTGTGTGGGTCATACTGTCCTGTTTCTTTGTATGTTTTATATATAACTTTTTGCTGTTGGAAACTGAACATTTTAGATAATATAGTTTAACAAATCTGGATAGTGATTTCTCTCCCTCCTCACCAGAACTTGTTTTAGTTGTGGTCTGTTTATTTGTTAGTGATTTGGCTAGACTATTTTAGTGAAGCTCTTTCCCTGCACTGTGAAACCTCTGATGCTGCTCCTTGGAGGGCACATCCTTAGATGTGCTCAGAGTTAACCTGGGATGCCAACAATTTTGGAAGAGCTCTTCCTTGGCTTTCTCTTTTCCTGATCTCTCTGTTAATTGTCTGCCTAATTTGCTTTCCACCCAGCTATTAGGATCCACTAATTGCATGCTGATTGCTGTATTGTTTTCAACAAATCCTTATGGCATAAACTGCTCTGGAGTCTAATCCAATTAAATTGGAACAGGGGTAGTTTTTGCCGGTGGTCTTTGAGGTTCCTTCCGACCTCTGAAGTCTCTTCTTAGCTTTCTCTTTCTCCAATTCTCTCTGGTGAAAATGAACTATGTTTTACCTTGCTGCTTTTAAACAAAAGGAACTATTGTTTTAAAGACTGCCTTTAAGCTTGAACTTCCTCATACTTTTTTTTTTTTTTTAAACTAAGTTATTTTTGAACTTTGAGAGCTTTGGGTCTCTTTGTTCTCATAGATTGCCTCATCCCAAGAAAAAAGAATCTCTAAGCTACTAAACAGGTACTTGGAAGGAATGATAGCCTCTGGTCTTCTCAGCTTGTTTCTATTTTTATAGAACCACTGCCTTATTAGCAACCTGATGTGAGGGAGACTGGGGCTTCAGAATTTTCAGTCTGTCAAACCTGGGGTATATTTGTAGCAGATGAGTGGGACTGGGCAGAGAGTACCCAACATTTCCTCACACTCACCAGAAAGAAATAGAAATGCTCACATCCTTCCTCCCCTCTATATGAAATAGTGTATTCCTCTTATTGGGAGCTGAGTAGAGAGGGAGCCTAATCTTGGTCACACCTACCCAGAGTGACTCTTTATGCTAAACTGGGGGTGGGGTGGGAAAGGTAGAGAGCAGTGCATGGCTGGATCACATAGACTCTAAGTGTTCTTATCAAGTTTTAGTAGATTTTCTTGAATAAATGTTTATTTGCTTTATACTCTTAGGACTTTAAAATGTTTCTTTACATTCTTCATCAGTTGCACTAGTTTCACCAAGAGTGGGTCCATGGAGCTCTTCAGACTCCCATCCCAGAAATGAAAGCCAACCAAGGTTTTTAACTGTTGAAAGTGGAAGGAAAACTTCTTCCCTCATTGAAGATATTTCCTTTCATGTGAAAGGAGATGCTTTATCATAGCGTTCCCCCAGGGGAGGCAATGAGAATGGGAGCTGAAAATGCCTTGCCCCTCTTTCTCTTGGGAGGAACCTACTGACAGAAATTGCCTATTTCCTTTTGCACCTAAATGACATATATCTGAAAAGAGCCATCTCTGCTCAACTAAATTAGCTGCAAAACTTCAAGATCTGCAAGTTTAAATTATTGGTTTACAACTTGGAGAAATAGAAAAAGTAAAATTTTAGGACAGAAAAGTAATACTGACTGAAGCTTCTGGCTTTGCTAGAGTGAGTGGATTTAAATTTGGGATGCACTTAAAGGATGCTACAAAACGCAGGTCTTTAACTTGCTAACTTTTTTGTTTGTTTGCATTTAGTGGTTTACAGATAAATTGTGTAGCTTCTTGACATTAGGTAACAGGAGAGAACAACATGTGTTATTAGCACAAACTCCAAGGAGGTGTCAGGGTGTTTTGAATGTTAACATTCAAGCTTGACCTTGAATTGGGTGGCTGCAAATTAACTCTACAAACACTACAGAAGAGATGTTCTAGGCTCCAGTTTTTGGTAGCAAACATAGATTGGCAGTGCAAAGCAGAAAGAGTTATTCATAGATTTTGAATATCCAGGAAGGAAAAGAAGGGATTTAAATATCATCTCGTGCCCGAGGCTTAAGACCACTCCGCAATTCTAAGTCTATGATATAGCAGAAGTGTCACAAAAGGCACTGTCTGAGAGGAAAGAATGGAAAGAAATGTTCCCCCCTTCTAGCTGTGGTAATCCATCATGACAAATCATGTTCTTCCTGGGGGTTTTCTCCCATTTGAATCAAAGTTCAGTGGTCATGGATCCTGGATAACCGACCTAAACTCTGTGACTTCTCGGTGAGAAACAAATTAAGAATATTTTCTTTCTTCCCTCCTTCTCTCAGATAACACTGAATTTCTGCTAGAGTCTTTGTTAGCACCTGGGATTTGGTATAGAATTTTTGCTGGAAAAACTGCTCAGAAGCCTGGGAACTGACCTGTATTTTTAATTCAGAGAATGTGGGGCTCGTTTAATGTAAATCTTGTGTGATCTAGTATCTCTTTGTTATCTTTAAAGTTGACATGAGAGATTTGTCATGGAACAGTTCAACTCAGAGGTCCTGAGATAAACCAGATCCTTTTCAGTGAGAAAAATACAAAGCTTTGTTGATTGATTGCAATGGGATTTAATATTTGACCAAATTTTCCCTGAGTATTTGACTAGTGTTATAATGTTTATATTCAAATGAGTGCACCTTATTATTTGTGTCTTTGTTGTCAATACATCTTCAATCTCTTTACAAAACCCCCAGTAAGCCACTGGAAAACATACAACTTGGCTGCTTATAGTATGGGCTGGGAAATATGATAGGCAGACAATTTCAGTTTTTGATTCATTGTGACTTTAATGTTAATTTACTTAATAGGCTGTTTTACTAATTTTGGAGCTTTCTGGAAGAAAATATATTTTTTTTCCTACTAGTGTCCCCATAACATACTCAAAGAAGCAAGTTCAAAAGGTTAGAATCAAAGCTATACTGATAGATTATTGAGTTCCAGTAAATATTCTTGATTTCTTGCCTAACTCCTTACTGAATTCCATAGAGGTAGATAAACTGCTTCACTGGTGGGTCACAATTATTCCCCAACGTTTCCAATCTAGAAGAGAGCTGTATTGCTGGGCAACAATGGGGAATCTCTCTCCCTCTCTCTTTTTCCCCTCTGATCTGACAAGTGTATCTGTATCAAGCTACCTCTCTGGTGGGTGATACCAAAATCTATACTGAAGAATAGAATGTTTACTTGCTCACATTTATCTAGGACCCTCAAATTAAACTTTTTCATAGCAAAGAAATATTTTGGTTCTCCATCTGTTGATAATACCTCATTGCAGAATTTGGGATAAAAACATGGGTACTATATAATGAAGTCCCTTGAGCCCATCCCAACATTAATCACTGTATTATACTCTCTCACAATATATCCATATTTTTGCTGAAATCTCTATGTATCCCACTGTATCTCTGTAGACGTGATAAAATCCTGACATCATTTGTCTGACTCCTCTTTCAATTGCCATGTTTTACAAATTTAAGGATTAAAAAGTATCATTTCCCTAACATTTTAAAAAACAACTTGTCCACATTTTAATATGATTCTGGATTGTCTTTAGGATATTTAATCTAGATTTTGAACTTTGGTTATTTCGTCAAACAATTTCTCTTAGTTGTCTGACCAAAGTATATCCAACTCAGCATAGGTCTAATGTCTAAAAAACATCTTCAGTAGGCCTAATGTTTAAAAAAATTTCTTTAGATGCTCAACAATGTCTTAGGAAATTACTAATACTCAAAATTTTATAGAAAAATGTCTCACTAAAAACTGAAATAAAAATACATATTCCTTGTTCCAAAATTTAAAAAAAGGAATTAAAGTCAAGTTTAAATCATCCATCCATTTGTAGATTAACCAGTTTCTCTGTACAAATAATGGATATTTTTGAAAAAGAACAATTTACTATTATTTGAAGAAAAATATAGTCCAGTGAACTCTGGCAAGAAAAATAATGCACCTGTGAATGTCTTCCTATACCATCACCAACAAAATGCCATGTTAAGTATTCAATGCCAACACCAAGACATTTTAGGCAAATCGTTATTTGGGGGTGCCTGTTTATTTCAATCAGTATAGCAATTGGGTATTAGATCTACTTTACTTTACTCCCTTATCTGTTAACATATTGAAAATTTTGTATTAGAGTAAGAAAGATGCTAGCTAACTAAAAAACATCACCAAAACAGTTTTATATTTAAATTTTAATACTATTATATCTTGAAGGATTGATAAATGTCACACTTTCATCAAAAATTCAAATATGTGACATCTGAGTATTTTACTACCATATATTTGTATTGTATCTTCTTGTAGCCTTACCATCTATATCAGTGGTCCCCAACATTTTTGACACCAGGGACCGGTTTTGTGGAAGACAGTTTTTCCATGGCCCAGTTCGTAACAGGCCGTGGACCAGTACCAGGTTGGTACCCCTGATCTATATGATGCTTCAGAAAGTTTGTTCTCTTTCCCTATATATGAATCTACTTGTATAGGTTCTAAAAAAAAATTTAAGAAATAAAACAGAAATGACTTAAGATGAATGGAAACTATTAATATTTTCCTTAACTTGGTATGGTTTATGTATAGATACTCAATTCTTTCTTATTTTATAAATTTATTTTATTTTATTTATTTATTTTTGGCTGCATTGGGTCTTCGTTGCTGCGCGTGAGCTTTCTCTAGTTGAGCCGAGTGGGGCTACTCTTTGTTGTGGTGCGCAGGCTTCTCATTGTGGTGGCTTCTCTTGTTGTGGCGCATGGGCTCTACGTGCATGGGCTTCAGTAGTTGTGGCTTGCGGGCTCAGTAGTTGTGGCTCGCGGGCTCTAGAGCACAGGCTCAGTTGTTGTGGCGCATGGGCTTAGTTGCTCTGTGGCATGTGGGATCTTCCCGGACCAGGGCTCGAATCCATGTCCCCTGCAATGGCAGGCAGATTCTTAATCACTGCGCCACCAGGGAAGCCCTAGATACTCCATTCTTTAAAGGAAATTTAAAATACTATTCTGAAAATTTGAAGAGTATTCTTGACATAACATGAACAAGTTAAAGCAAGATTATAATGAGCAAGAGTGGAACTCTCAATCATTATGCCTCTTATTCACAATATCCTGACCACCCTGGCTTTCTGTCTCCAATTTGAACTCATGCGCATCATGGGAACAATGGATTTGCTGCTCCCACTGGCCAGACAGTTCCTTCCCCATACTCTGTTTTATCATCCATGTCTTAAAACACAGATGCCACCACGTTATAGAGGCCTTCCATTACTACTTTATCTAAGTTGGTCCCTATGACCATACACTGTCTTCTATTACACTGTTTTGTTTTCTTCATCTTAATGCTATCTTAATTATCTTTTATGGACATCACATTTTTCTATTGTCTGTCTCACCTCACTAGAATACATATTCCACAATGCTGGGTATACTTTTGTTGTTGTTGTCATTTTGCAGCTGTATTCTCAGCTTCTGGCACAGTCAAAATATTGAAAAATATTAGATACCATAAATTTTATTGAATTTACTCACAAACAGGTGAAAGGTCGAATGAAATTAACAGTGTTTTTATATGTATTGGAAAATGGGCTCTATTATTATTTTTCACAAATTAAGAAAAATAATACTTAAAAGACAATAAATTGTCAGACACCACACTAGGCTCTCAGGTACACAATAAGAATGAATTAGATAAATCCAATACCTTCAAGTGCTTACATTCTAGTGGAAAGTCTGGACAAATAATCAAATTCTTGTGATTCAAGGAGACATGTTCTATGAGAGAATTATGCACAAAATGCTTTGCAAACCCTTAGAACCATTAATATAGCCAGCTCAGAAATTCAGAGATGGCATCTCAGAGGATGTTGTGTCAGCACTGAATCAGGAGAAATGATAGGCCAACACAGGAGGTCTGAGTGAATGCTTTTCCAGAAAGATCATAATAAGCAAGGATTGGAAGGTAGGAGAGTGTGAGGAGTTTGTAATAATGTAAATAGCTTAACATGGCCCAGAGCATAAGAGGACACAAAGAGAGAGGAGTTAGGGAAGTAGGAAGTATAATAGTACTTGCCTGTAGTACCAAGGAATTTAGCCTTGGTTTATTGTTTAACTACCAGTTTTTCTTTTAAAACATCTTTATTGGAGTATAATTGCTTTACAATGGTATGTTAGTTTTTGCTTTATAACAAAGTGAATCAGCTATACATATACATATATCCCCTACCTACCAGTTTTTAAATTATCAATTTATTAATTTTATTATGTATTTATATATATGCTTATAAGTTATTTTTATATTAATGATCAACTCAATCATTAAACTATTCCAGTTAATCAGATATTTATAGAAGGTTTAGTATTGTACCTGCAATGTGATTGTGTGGCCTATTGAATTAATATGGACTAAAATATCCCTCAGATTATTTGTATATGTATATGTTTATGAATATTTATAAACATATACATATATATGAAAACATTGATTATGATTATATATATGTGTGTTTACTTCTGAGAAGAGAAGAAAATAAAAATCTAGAATTAAGTGAAGAGAATTAAAAAATAAAGGAACACTGTAAAATATGAATTCCAAATTTGTTGCCTTTGTATTTTCACTATATTCAGAGAAATGTCAAGAAGAGTTCATTAGAAAAACAATTAAAATGACATGCATTATTTATTGTTGTGGCATCAAAAATGTTATATAACCCTAAACTAAATTCTGTGAAACATTTCCAACAATAACATTTAAACTTACAAAGTAATGGATATGCAACTTCATAGCTTTTGTTCTAAGAAAGAAAAAGACAACAATATGGTATTTTATAATAATATAGCAAATAAGACTACTAAAGAATATCAGAATAAAGACACAATTTCCTTATGAAATAACTAGAGTTTCAGTTAATATTGGCATCACACAAGAGGAAAAAAATGACAGATTTGAAAATTGTATCATACATGTTAAAATTGATCAATATTGAGTTTTTTAGTGTAATATTCACTATTATCAAGGCCAACAGTTATCAATAGTGTATACTATTGACTAAACAGAAGAGAGAGACTAGCAGAGCCTGAAGAGAGTCATAAAATTAATAAAAATAAAATAATCCAACATAATAAAATTCATAATTTTTAGTGAAAAGTAAAGCTTTATAACTTAATTTTTAATGGGGGCTGTAATGTGTGAGAAGTTGGTCAATATCAAATTAGGAAAGAAAATTAGAACTCTGATATATCAATTTCATAAAAAATGTTATATTTTCGAAGACTGTATGCACTGCTTCTTAACCAGTCTTTGTTTAAGAGTTATCTTGGAGGTTTTGGAAAATACACGGCTTTAACCACCTTAACCTACTGGATCAGGTTATTCTCTGTGATTACCTGAATTTATAGTATTTTAAAAATCCACTGCTTTTCTATTGATTAGAGCTGAGAATCACTGCTCTCGGATCACGTTTTTTTGTTTCCAAGAGAAGGTACAAAGACATCTAGTGAAGGAACTGCTTCTACATATCTTTTTAAAATACATATTCATCATATCTGAATGACTGATATGTTGTTGATGATATTGACAGTGTTGACAGTCAAAATATTTGAATTATTTTGCCTTTGTGTGCTTCTGTGAGCCTTGCAACATAGCTAATTTTCACTTAAATATTATTATAAACACTCTAAATTAAGGTAATTTAGATTGAAGAAAAAAATGTCAGATTAATTTAATCAAACATTCTACATAGGGGTCAATATCTATAGTTGTGCTATCACCCTTTTCTACCAATTATAGAAAATGCTTCATGGTAGTCTTTAATGAACTCCAAAACTTTTCTTGTAACCATTAGGAATATATTGTTATTAACACCTGAGATGAAAGCTATATGCCATCCTAGTTCTATAATTTTCATCTTCAGCAACAGAATGAGTTGTGGTGGTTGTATGTTAGTCTCTGAACTAAGCTGTCAGAGAAATGTACAGTAAAATAATAACTACTCTAGATCTTCTCCAGCCTCACTTAAAATGTTGTACCTTCATTTTCTCAATTCATCTTCATAGCAACATTGCAGGCCGTTTATTACCATCACCATTTTATGTTTTTTTGTTTGTTTGTTTGTTTTTGGTGGGTTTTTCTTGCGGTACGCGGGCCTATCACTGCTGTGGCCTCTCCCGTCTTGGAGCACAGGCTCCGGACGCGCAGGCTCAGCGGCCATGGCTCACTGGCCCAGCCGCTCCGCGGCACGTGGGATCCTCCCGGACCGGGGCATGAACCCACGTCCCCTGCATCGGCAGGCGGACTCCCAACCACTGTGCACCAAGGAAGCCTCTACCGTCACCATTTTAGAGGTAGTAAAACCAAAGCTCAGAGATGTAAAATAAACAGTTCAAGGTCATTCAGTTATTAAGTGGCAGAAATGATTCAAACCAGTCTTTTCCTAAAGCCAATGATATCCTTGACACAGTTCTTACATTATGACACAATATAGATTACAAAATATGGGATTACCATTTTTAAAAATGACTGTGAAAAAAATCTCTGAGGAACACTGAATGTTACACAAAATATAATTCTACAAAAATGAATGTCTTCCTTGAATAAGGAGAGATAGAGCATCTCAAACACCTGAGATAGATTGACAGGTTGTCCGTTACTATCACAAAATATCACACTCCTCTCTATAGAATTTATAAAAATGGTTTTTCATTGGTTGTGTGGAGCAGAATCATAGAGCTCTGGCCTTGTCTTTGCCACATGAGTTGCCTATAAACTGATCGATTGATTTTAATTTGACCTTGGCAGCTTTTGTTACCCTATGAGGTATTAGTCTTGCTCTGTTCCAGACCTTTTCCTTGAACTCTGCCTTTGGACACTTCCCTTCTTCTAAAGATTTGTCCCTGAGGCCCTAGGCAGGCTGTCAGTCATAACTTTTTTGGCCATGACTGATATGGTGTGTCAAACCCATTAGTGCTTTTGCCAGTACTATTTATTTTTTAAGAAGGTTCCTTAGTTGTCTAAAAGAATAATCTATATTTTAAATACTTAATTTGATAAAAGAAACTCAGTGAAAATCTTGCTTTTATTGATTAAAATAATGAATGCATATTATAATGGTTTTTAATATAGAAAAACTAGGTTTCTGCACAAGTGATTCCATATTCTATGTCATTCACCTAAGTATTGTTACATGTACATCTACTCAGAAATGGATAAGTATTTCAGAAATATTAATCATAATAAAAAAACAACTGTCAATGATTAGGAAAGATATTCTCAATTTTGTGAAGTCTGACTCCACTTATCTAATTATTCTCACTGTCACATATTAACAGTGGCATTACATATCTATATACCTATATACTAAATTTGATCATCTATAACAAATTTCCTGTTCTAGTTTCCTTTCTGATATTTCTTTTGCTACATCTCTTTTTCATTCTTTTACTTGCCTTATCATTTCAACACACTCCATTCATCTTAATAACCCAGTCAAAATGATTGCTCTAAATAGCTATACCAAGAAAAAATGGAGGTATATATTTTTCGATAGGGAATGTATTTCTATGTCATTTGGGCTGGTATTCTGACAGAGAATATTATATATGTTGGGAATACTTGAGATCAAAATAATTCAAGATGTTTTTATTTCTTGCTGCAATTATTTCAAGGTGTTTTATTTTTATACTGTTTCTTAACTTTTTCATACAAGCAATGTCTTTAAACAATTACTGAACACAAAATTATAAAATGAATGTTGAATTAATCTTAGATGATGAATGGATACAATTATGAAGGTAATTGTATGACTGTAGCAGTTGTTTCACTCTTCATATATCAAACAATGTTTAAAAATATTACCTCTGATTAGTTTTCCCATTATTTTTAGCAATTCAGAAAACAATAACTTTCCAAAACTCTCCATTTTCCCATTATTTTTAGCAATTCAGAAAACTTTATTCATAAGTACATAAGTCCAGTCAAATTCTAGGAAATGCAATGTCACTGACTAGTACGTGTCTTTAATAATTTAATGGCTAGTGTTAGAGATTATGCAGATGCAGTGATGTTTTTCCCACAATCCAATATTGATATAGTACATAGTTAACCATTCATAGAATTGGAGAGATTGAAATGACATTAGAAACAGTATGATCTATACTCTCTCATGTGACAGATTTACTTTTATATATACTATACTTATTTCAACATTAAAGTTAGCACTGAAACAAAATCTTTTCAATATTTTATTATATATCAAAGAAAGACATCAAAATATTTCTCTTTAACAGGTGTGTGTATATGCACAGCTAGGAAACATAAAGTTTCATATATCTATTCCTAGTGAAGTGGGCTTGAATTTCTAACAAGCATTGACACTTCACATGGTAAAATAGTAAGTTCATCCTTAGAAAAGAATATAACATTAAAAAAGGAGAGAAATTATTAGAAACAGTTGAGTATAGAAAATAGATCTTTTGACATAAAGATCTTGACAGTATATGTTGAAGCAGTAGAAATCATAAATAATATTGTTTTTTATGTTATACATTCTGAGAATTTATATAGAGCTCAACTGGATTGTAATAAGATGACAATAAAACTCTCCCTATGATACTATATATGTTGTAACTTTTATTTTGTGTGAATAGTAAAACAACTCTCTCTTTTTCTTTCTCTCTCCACACATGCATGTGCACACACACACACACACACACACACAAACACATTTTTTCAGTACAGGCATATATTTTATCTATTTTCTTGCCACATTTTGCCAACTAAAAAAAAAATTAATATAATACCCTTCTTTAAGACAGAGAAGAGCACAATGAGAGTACTAGACAACATTATTGTCCTTAACTGTAGGTGATCACAAACACTGCAAAGCATTTCATACTACATGACATCATAAAGCTGTATGTATTCAAATGCATAAGCTATAGGACTTAAAAATAAACAATACCAAATAATACAAAAACAGAAAAAAATTTTAATAAGTTACTATTGCTTTTATAAACTATAGGAAACATTTATGCTTGAACAAAAATTGCTTTCTCTTTTAAGTTCTGGAATTCTTTTGAGACAATTGTATCTAATATTACATAACTTAGATCGAGAAATGTAGAGATATATTTATTACATTGAACATTAGGTTGTAGTAGAACATATTACTTTTAGCTCATTTCTACAAGGGCAGAAGCATATTTCTTCACAGTAGAGGAAACATGGAATATAAAAATGTCTATTTTATTTAAATGGTTTCATGTAAACATGCCATTCTTACTTGAAATTAAATGGAAAGCTTTCAAATTAGAATCATTTAAATTAAAAGTGAAGATTCCCACACTTTTCAGTAACAAAGATTTTTAAACATTCAAACAATATTTATTAATCACCTACATTTTACAAGCCATCCTTCCAGACTTTGGTGATATAGAAGTGAACAAAACAACATTCTTTGCCTGACAGAGAGTTTCTCTATTGCAGAGAGTGGCAAATACCAAGTAAAGACATTATTTTTAATGTTTAATTTACATATATATGTATATAAATGAGAAAATGTGATAAGTCAAATGACACATGAATTATGGCAAATAAATGCAAAAGAGAACATAAATAGTGGAGAGGGAATGCTATTTTATATAACTTGGTCCAAGAAAGTTTCCCGGATAATGACATTTAAATATAGACAGAGGGAGGGACCTTCAAGATGGCAGAGGAGTAAGACATGGAGATCACCTTCCTCCCCACAAATACATCAAAAATACATCTACATGTCGAAAAACTCCTACACAGCACCTACTGAATGCTGGCAGAAGACCTCAGACTTCCCAAAAGGCAAGAAACTCCCCAAGTACATGGGTAGGGCAAAAAAAAAAAGAAAAAGAAAAAGCAGAGACAAAAGAATAGGGATGGGACCTGCACCTCTAGGAGGGAGCTGTGAAGGAGGAAAAGTTTCCACACACTAGGAAGCACCTTCACTGGCAGAGACTGGGGCTGGACGGGGGTGGGGGAGCTTCTGAGCCACCGAGGAGAGTGCAGCAACAGGGGTGCAGAGGGCAAAGCGGAGAGATTCTCGCACAGAAGATAGGTGCCAACCAGCACTCACCAGCCCAAGAGGCTTGTCTGCTCACCCACTGGGACAGGTGGGGGCTGGAAGCTGAGGCTCGGTCTTCAGAGGTCAGATCCCAGGGAGAGGACTGAGGTTGGCTGCGTGAACACAGCCTGAAGGGAGTTAGTGCACCACAGCTAGCCGGGAGGGAGTCAGGGAAAAACTCTGGACCTGCCTGAGGCAAGAGACAATTGTTTCAGGGTGCACAAGGAGAGGGGATTCAGAGCACCACCTAAACGAGCTCCAGAGATGGGTGTGAGCCGTGGCTATCAGCATGGACACCAGAGATGGGCATGAAATGCTAAGGCTGCTGCTGCAGCCACCCAGAAGCCTATGTCCAAGCACAGGTTACTCTCCACACCTCCCCTCCTGGGAGCCTGTGCAGCCCACCACAGCCAGGGTCCTGGGATACAGGGACAACTTCCCTGGGAGAACACACGGTGTACCTCAGGCTGTTGCAACATCACGCTGGCCTCTGCCGCCTCAGGCTCACCCTGCAGTCCATACCACTCCCTCCCCCCAGCCTGAGTGAGCAACAGCCCCCTAATCAGCTGCTACTTTAACCCCCGTCCTGTCTGGGCAGGGAACAGATGTCCTCAGGCAACCTACATGCAGAGGCAGGGCCAAATCCAAAGCTGAACCTCAGGAGCTGTGCGAACAAAGAACAGAAAGGGAAATTTCTCCCAGCATCCTCAGGAGCAGCGGATTAAATCTCCACAATCAACTTGATGTACCCTGCATCTGAGGAATACCTGAATAGACAATGAATCATCCCAAAATTGAGGCAGTGGACTTTGGGAGCAACTGTACACTTGGGGTTTGCTTTCTGCATCTAATTTTTTTCTGGTTTTATGTTTATCTTACTTTAATATTTAGAGCTTATTATCTTTGGTAGAGTTGTTTATTGATTTGGTTGCTCTCTTCCTTTTTTATTTTATTTTTTTGTATATATATATTTCTTTCCTTTTTCTTTTTTTGTGAGTGTGTATGCATGCTTCTTTGTGTGATTTGGTCTGCATAGCTTTGCTTTTACCCCTTGTCTTGGGTTCTGTCTGTACTTTTTTTTTTTTTGATAGTTTTTAGCACTTGTTATCACTGGTGCTTTGTTTTTTGGTTTGGTTGCTGTTTTCTTTTTTCTAAATTGTTTTTTTTTTATTTTTAATAGTTTTTTAATTTTTTATTTTAATAACTTTATTTCTTCACCCTTCCCTCCTTCCTTTCTTGCTTTCTTCCTTCCTTTCTTCCTTCCTTTCTTGCTTTCTTTCCTTTTCTCCTTTTTCTTCTGAGCTCTGTGGCTGACAGGGACTTGGTGCTCCAGGCGGATGTCATGCCTGAGCCTCTGAGGTTGGAGAGCCCAATTCAGGACATAGGACCTCCAGAGACCTCATAACCCCACATAATATTAAATAGCAAAAGCTCTCCCAGAGATATCCATCTCAACGCTAAGACCCAGCTCCACTCAACAACCAGCAAGCTACAGTGCTGAAAACCCTATGCCAAACAACTAACAAGACAGGAAGACAAACCCACCCATTAGCAGAGAGGCTGCCTAAAATCATACTAAGTTCACAGACACCCCAAACACACCATGGGAAGCGGTCCTGCCCACCATAAAGACAAGATCCAGCCTCATCCACCAGAACATAGGCACCAGTCCCCTTCACCAGGAAGCCTATACAACCCACTGAACCAACCTTACCCACTGGGGTCAGACACCAAAAACAACAGGAACTATGAACCTGTAACCTGTGAAAATGAGACCCCAAACATAATAAGTTATAGCAAAATGGGAAGAGAGAGAAATACACAGCAGATGAAGGAGCAAGGTAAAAACCCACCAGACCAAACAAATGAAGAGGAAATAGGCAGTCTACCTGAAAAAGAATTCAGAGTAATGATAGTAAAGATGATCCAAAATCTTGGAAATAGAATGGAGAAAATACAAGAAACATTTAAGGACCTAGAAGAACTAAAGAGCAAACAAACAATGATGAACAACACAATAAATGAAATTGAAAATTCTCTAGAAGGAATAAATATCAGAATAACTGAGGCAGAAGAATGGATAAGTGATCTGGAAGATAAAAGAGTGGAAATAACTACCACAGAGCAAAATAAAGAAAAAAGAATGAAAAAATTGAGGACACTCTCAGAGACCTCTGGGGCAACATTAAATGCACCAACATTTGAATTATAGGGGTCCCTGAAGAAGAAGGGAAATAAAAGGACTAAGAAAATATTTGAAGAGATTATCATTGAAAACTTCCCTAACATGGAAAAGGAAATAGCCAACTAAGTCCAAGAAATGCAGAGAGTCCCATACAGGATAAATCCAAAGAGAAACATGCCAAGACACATATTTATCAAACTACCAAAAACTAAATACAAAGAAAAAATATTAAAATCAGCAAGGGAAAAGCAACAAATAGCATACAAGAGAATCCCCATAAGGTTAAGAGCTGATCTTTCAGCAGAAACTCTGCAAGCCAGAAGGGAGTGGCAGGACATATTTAAAGTGATGAAAGGGAAAAAGCTAAAACCAAGATTACTCTACCCATCAAGGATCACATTCAGATTGGACAGAGAAATTAAAACCTTTACAGACAAGCAAAAGCTAAGAGAATTCAGCACCAAAAAACCAGCTTTACAAAAAATGCTAAAGGAATTTCTCTAGGCAGGAAACACAAAAGAAGGAATAGACCTACAAAAACAAACCTAAACCAATTAAGAAAATGGTAATAGGAACATAAATATATCGATAACTACCTTAAATGTGAATGGATTAAATGCTCCAACCAAAAGATATAGACTGGCTGAATGGATACAAAAACAAGACCCATATAAACGCTGTCTACAAGAGACTCACTCCAGACCTTGGCACACATGCAGACTGAAAGTGAGGGGATGGAAAAAGATATTCCATGCAAATGGAAATCAAAAGATCTGGAGCAGCAATTCTCACAACAGACAAAATAGACCTTAAAATAAATACTATTACTAGAGACAAAGGAGGACACTACGTAATGATCAAGGGATCAATCCAAGAAGAATACATAACAATTGTAAATATTTATGCCCCCAACCTAGGAGCACCTCAATACATAAGACAAATGCTAACAGCCATATAAAAGGGAAATCAACAGTAATAAAATAGTAGTAGGGAACTTTAACACCCCACTTTCACCAATGGACAGATCATCCAAAATGAAAATAAATAAGGAAACACATGCTTTAAATGATACATTAAACAAGATGGACTTAAATGATATATATAGGACATTCCATCCAAAAACAACAGAATACACTTTCTTCTCAAGCACTCATGGAACATTCTCCAGGATAGATCATACCTTGGGTCACAAATCAAGCCTTGGTAAACTTAAGGAAATTAAAATCCTATCAAGTATCTTTCCTAACCACAATGCTATGAGACTTAATATCAATTACAGGAAAAAATCTGTAAAAAATACAAACACATGGAGGATAAACAACACACTAATAAATAACCAAGAGATCACTGAAGAAATCATAGAGGAAATCAAAAAATACCTAGAAACGAATGACAATGAAAACATGATGACCCAAAACCTATGGGATGTGGCAAAAGCATTTCTGAGAGGGAAGTTTACAGCAATACAATCCAACCTCAAGAAACAAGAAACATCTCAAATAAACAACCTAAACTTACACCTAAAGAAATTAGAGAAAGAAGAACAAAAATCCCCCAAAGTTAGCATAAGGAAAGAAATTATATAGATCAGATCAGAAACAAATGAAAAAGAAATGAAGGAAATGATAGCAAAGATCAATAAAACTAAAAGCTGGTTATTTGAGAAGACCAACAACATTGACAAACCTTCAGCCAGACATATCAAGAAAAACAGGGAGAAGACTCAAACAATAGAATTACAACTGAAAAAGGAGAAGTAACAACTGACACTGCAGAAATACAAAGGATCATGAGAGATTACTTCAAGCAACTGTTGCCCATAAAGTGGACAATGTGGAAGAAACGGACAAATTCTTAGAAAAGCACAACCTTCCGAAACTGAAACAGGAAGAAATAGAAAATATGAACAGACCAATCACAAGCACTGAAATTGAAACTGTGATTAAAAATCTTCCAACAAACAAAAGCCCAGGACCAGATGGCTTCACAGGCAAATTGTATCAAACACTTACAGAAGAGCTAATGCCTATCCTTCTCAAACTCTTCCAAAATATAGCAGAGGGAGGAACACTACCAAACTCATTGTATGAGGCCACCATCCTGGATACCAAAACCAGACAAAGATGTCACAAAAAGAGAAAACTCCAGACCAATATCACTGATGAATATAGATGCAAAAATCCTCAACAAAATACTAGCAAACAGAATCCAGCAGCACATTAAAAGGAACATACACCACGATCAAGTGGGATTTATCCCACGAATGCAAGGATTCTTCAATATACGCAAATCAATCAATGTGATACACCATATTAACAAATTGAAGGAGAAAAACCGTATGATCATCTCTATAGATGCAGAAAAAGCTTTCGTCAAAATTTGGTACCCATTTATGATAAAAACCCTCCAGAAAGTAGGCATAGAGGGAACTTTCCTCAACATAATAAAGGCCATATATGACAAACCCACAGCCAACATCATTCTCTATGGTGAAATACTGAAATGATTTCCACTAAGATCAGGAACAAGACAAGGTTTCTCACTCTCACCACTATTATTCAACATAATTTTGGAAATTTTAGCCACAGCATTCAGAGAAAGAAAAGAAATACAAGGAATCCAAATCAGAAAGGAAGAAGTAAAACTGTCAGTGTTTGCAGTTGACATGATACTATACCTAGAGTATCCTAAAGATTCTACCAGAAAACTACTAGAGCTAATCAATGAGTTTGGTAAAGTAGCAGGATACAAAATTAATTCACAGAAATCTCTTGCATTCCTATACACCAGTGATGAAAAATCTGAAAGAGAAATTAAGGAAATACTCCCATTTACTATTGCAACAAAAAGAATGAAATACCTAGGAATAAACCTACCTAAGGAGACAAAAGACCTGTATGCAGAAAACTATAAGACTATGATGAAAGAAATTAAAGATAATACAAACAGATGGAAAGATATACCATGTTCTTAGATTGGAAGAATCAATATTGTGAAAATGACTATACTACCCAAAGCAATCTACAGATTCAATGCAATCCCTATCAAATTACCAACAGCATTTTTCTCAGAAGTAGAACAAAAAATTTCACAATCTGTATGGAAACACAAAAGACCCTGAATAGCCAAAGCAATTTTGAGAAAGAAAAATGGAGCTGGAGAAATCAGGCTCCTTGACTTCAGACTATACCACAAAGCTACAGTAATCAAGACAGTATGATACTGGCACAACAACAGAAACATAGATCAATGGAACAGGATAGAATGCCCAGAGATAAACCCACACACACATGGTCACCTTATCTTTGATAAAGGAGGCAAGAATATGCAGTGGAGAGAAGACAGCCTCTTCAATAAGTTGTTCTGGGAAAACTATACAGCTACATGTAAAGGAATGAAATTAGAACACTCCCTAACACAGTACACAAAAATAAACTCAAAATGGATTAAAGACCTAAATGTAAGGCCAGACACTATAAAAACTCTTAGAGGAAAACATAGGCAGAACACTCTATGAAATAAATCACAGCAAGATCCTTTTTAACCCACCTCCTAGAGAAATGGAAATACAAACAAAAATGAACAAATGGGACCTAATGAAACTTAAAGCTTTTGCCCAGTAAAGTTAACCATAAACAAGGCAAAAGACAGCCCTTAGAATGACAGAAAATATTTGCAGATGAAGTAACTGACAAAGGATTAATCTCCAAAATATACAAGCAGCTCAATATCAAAAAAACAAACAACTCAATCCAAAAATGTGCAGAAGACCTAAACAGACATTTTTCCAAAGAAGTTGTAGAGATTGCCAACAAACATATGAAAGGATGCTCAACATCACTAATCATTCAAGAAATGCAAATGAAAGCTATAATGAGGTATCTCCTCACACCAGTCAGAATGGCCATCATCAAAAAATCTACAAACAATAAATGCTGGAGAGGGTGTGAAGAAAAGGGAACCCTCTTGCACTGTTTGTAGGAATTTAAACTGATACAACCACTATGGAGAACAGTATGGAGATTCCTTAAAAATCTAAAAATACAACTACCATATGACCCAGTAATCCCAGTACTGGGCATATACACTGAGAAAACCATAATTCCGAAAGTCATGTACCACAATGTTCATTGCAGCTCTATTTACAATAGTCAGGACATGGAATCAACCTAAGTGTCCATTGACAGATAAGTGGATAAAGATGTGGTACATATATACAATGGAATATTACTCAGCCATAAAGAGAAATGAAATTGAGTTATTTGTAATGAGGTGATGGACTTAGAGACTGTCATGCAGAGTGAAGTAAGTCAGAAAGAGAAAAACAAGTACCGTATGCTAACACATATATATGGAATCTAAAAAAAAAAAAAAAAAAGTTGGTTCTGAAGAACCTAGGGACAGGAGAGGAATAAAAACGCAGACATAGAGAATGTACTTGAGAACACGGGGGGGGGAAGGGTAAGTTGGGAGGAAGTGAGAGAGTGGCATGGACATACATAGACTACCAAATGTAAAATAGATAGCTAGTGGGAAGGAGCCGCATAGCACAGGGATATCAGCTAGGTTCTATCTGTCCACCTAGAGGTGTGGGATAGGGAGGGTGGGAGGGAGACGCAAGAGGGAGGAGATATGGGGCCATATGAATATGTATAGCTGATTCACTTTTTTATATAACAGAAACTAACACACCATTTTAAAGCAATTATACTCCAATAATGATGTTAAAATAAATAAATAAATAAATATAGACAGAGGAAGGAGCCAACCATGTGTCTTTCTGGGAGAAAAGTGTGTTAGACCATGAAAAGGATTCTCACAAAGCTCTGAGGGTGCTCCCGGCATGCTTGAAGCCTTGAACCCAACTTGAGGAGACCAGTGTACTTGAGACAAGGGGAGGAGTGACCACAGATGACATCAGAGCTATGGTAGGGTACCCGGGCAGCATACATTTTATTCTGAATGAGTTGAGAAGCCATACAGGGTTTGGAGCCATAGGGTGACACCACTGACTCAGTTTTTTAAAGGATCATAATTTCTGCAAAGGAGGAAGTTGGCAATGGTGGAAGCAGGAGACATGTTAGAAGACTTTTTGAGGCCAGGTTAGGGATTACAGTGGCTTTAACTTGTCTAGGAGAAGTGGAGATTGTCAGAGTGTTTGGATTCTGCATCTACTTTAATGGTAATGTTGAAAGGATTTGCTAATGGATTGGGTAAGCAGTGTGAGAGAAAGAAAGCAGTAAGAAATGACCTCAAGGTCAAAATAACCTAAGGATTTTCTCCCCTCCTCCAAGCAAGTTGGCTTTAATGTTGAGAATTCTTTATCCTGACATGTTGAGAATTACTGACACATTGGCTGTTGTATTTTTCAAAGGCAATTAATATCAGAGAGACAATTCAGTAGTCTATTGATTAATAGAAGCATGCAATGACTTTTTTTTTTTTTTACCATTTCTGCATTTGTGTTAAATTTTTAATACCAGTCAACCTGATTTTAGAAAACACCTTTGGAAATATTCCTTTATTATTAAATGGTAACACTTCTTGTGCTCAGGAAATGCTTGATCAACATGAACCCTGAGAACTTGAAAATCTAGAACAAGATTTTTTTCCTTTAAATGAATCTAATAAGAGAGAAAAAGGAAACATTTCCTTCAAGTAAAATAGTTTATTCATATAAAAGATAGCAGTAAACTGGACATCAGACTAACTTACAAAAATTGCATAGATTATGATATTTGTATTTAAGCATTTCATGCGTAGTGTTCACAAATATTGTATTTATTGAATGTCTACTATGTGACAAACTGTGATTAGCAGTGCCTCTCCAGTGGAGAGGAAAAAGAGGAGTAGTATGTAGATATAGAGAATAAAAGATGTAGGAACATTTTAATAATGTAATATAATAAAATTATATAATATTTTATAACTATCAATCAAGAAATATAATTTTTAAATTAGCTAAATGCTAAGAACAGCACATAATCTATTGAAAGCACGGCATTTTTTTTTCTCCCTCTTCCATTTCCTCAGCATTTAGAAGAGTAACTGATACTCTAAATCTTTCAATGATTATTTGTATAATTAACAGATGATGACATAAGAGCATAAAATGTGAGGTTGTTTTTGTTTTTTTGCAGTACGCGGGCCTCTCACTGCTGTGGCCTCTCCCGTTGCGGAGCACAGGCTCCAGACGCGCAGGCTCAGCGGCCATGGCTCACGGGCCCAGCCGCTCCGCGGCATGTGGGATCCTCCCGGACCGGGGCACGAACCCATGTCCTCTGCATCGGCAGGCGGACTCTCAACCACTGCGCCACCAGGGAAACCCAAAACGTGAGTTTTTTAAAGTAGTCTTGGATGGCTTTCTTGAATCACTGGACAGGACCAAATTAAAAAATTCTACCCAGAGCCTTGCCTTTATAGAAAATGCCTTCAGACTTAGGCAATCAAATAATAATACAATATTGAGCATATTTTATTTGGAAGATTTACAGGGAATGATAAAAATGCAGAGGAGGAGGAGGAGGATATGATCTGTGACCTTAAGGAACTATGATCTAGATGAGGAAGGCCCGAAGAGCAGGATAACTTGGTGTGTGGTATTCAAGTTTCTTTGAACCATCTCTCCAAATACAGCATTTATTTAACTGTGACCTTATTTATTGCTTATGAAACTTCCTCTTTCACATGACTGAGCACTCCATGGAGTGATTAAACAGAACTTCTCATTGAAAAATTGATATTAAATGACCCTTGAAAAAGGAGTAAAAGTTCTTAACAGGGTGAAGTGAAAAATGAATGCCAGGGAAAACATAAACAGGTACATAGAAATAGCAATGTGAAGATATTCCTGGAAAACAGTGGGCAATATATTTTAAAGGAAGTCAGATATCACCTGGAACATATGAGAAATAGAAATGATCATTCAGGCTAGACTTCAGAGAACTGTCAGTGTCTAACAAAGCCTTGAATCATAAGCAGGGGTCCCAAGCGGAAGGGTTTTAAAAGGTGAGAGATGTGATCAAGGTTGTATTTCTGAAAGTGAGTCTGATTTTTGGATAGTTTTGATTGATTATAAAGGCAGATCCTCAAATGCTAGCCCTGCAGGAGCCTAGAGCTCAGATCCAGTAGCCAGTTCATAAAGACCTGACTGGGCATAGAGGGGGGAATAAAAAAGAAATTATGATGGCTCAGTGAGGAGGAAAAAACCCCATAAATGTTAAAGATAACATCAAGGTTTAAGAATGTCAGTTGGGAATACTGAATAAATATATGAATAAAAATACCAAATGAATATAAATTAAAAAAAGAAAATCAGGACTTCTCTCTGTGTTTGTGTCATGTCTCCATAATTAGAGGAAAGCTGAAAATGTAAATAGCTTCAAGAACATTTAAGAGAAGTGTTCGCATATGGTTGGATATGTTAATGACAGATCTTCCCAACGGCCAAGTGGTACAATGGGACAGTAGTCAAGCAGTCTCAGATGGTAATTAACTTAGTTTGAGAGTAGGTGGTATTGGCCAAGAACCAAAATGTCGAAAGCTGGAGAAATGGAATAGGCACATAAATCCAGGAAGGGAGGAACATGTCAAGGACTGACCTCAATTAGCTCCATGGCATCCAAGGATATAATAGCTCTAACATGGAGGAAGGTGAATATGTGAAGGAATTAAAAAGGGTGCAACTTTAACTGAAAAAAAGGGGTTGAGGGGTACAAAAGTAGAAGCTAGAATGGCCAAAAAAAAAACCCAAAACCTGACTTTTAGGCGCTTCGTGAAGTCCTTTTGTTTTAGAATTACACCAAGGATGCAAAGTAATAAAATAGACACTGTTTGATATCTTTGGCTGACTGCTTGCATTAAATAGCTTAGAGAAATCCATAACAAGTTGTATGGCTTCATAACAAGTTTGTTGCTATACTACTTTCAATCTTCACTTCCGAAAAATGTATCCAACATTTTCCACTTTCTCATAAAGTTTGGTTAGTTAGTTGTCCATTTGTATAAAAACAGCAGTTAGGATCCTCTACTATCAAAAAAGAATATGAACCTCACCAAATCTTTGTCTGATTCCTAAAATGGGCAGTTTATATCTAGAAGAACCTACTCAAGCCTTTATCAGAGGTTACTGTGTGTTGTATCTTCCCTAGCGAAATCATAGTACTAAAATTTCTAAATATAATGACAATATTCTGAGGGACATATGATGGGGGAAGAGTAATATGATGTAAGTTTGATGAGTCAGGCTGGGGCCAGATCATACAAAGCCTTAAAGAACAAAGTATTTGGGGTGTAATTCTAAAGGTAATTGTAAACCAATTTTAGATTTCTAAAGTGTTTGAGGAATAAAATGATTAGTGTTTCAAATTTATTCTTATTGCTAAAAACTGTCTTGGTCTAACAAAAGAATATTGTCTTCTAAACCAAGTAAAACTTACTATGTATTTCCTTTAAAGCGATTAACTGTCTTGCAACATGGTTTCACATGACTTATTCTTGTTTTAGATTCAAAGTATATTAATTACAAGGATATTCACTTGCACATCATAGTTGCTTAATAAATGCTTGAATGACTCAAGGAGTGATTGAATGAAGTGATGATGAATACAATTTTCTTATGAATTTTGATGATCAAAGTTGAAGGTTATAATTAATGATAATTTTAACTTGATAGTCTCAAAAATTTTGTGAGAATTAGAAAATGCCATCATAAATTATTATTTCAAATGTGCTTTCAAAAAACGTATTTAATTTGATTCCTAAAACAGCTTTGCCGGGAAGGAAGAGTAAATCTCACTGCCCCTAGTTTGTAGGTGAGGTAATTAATGCTCCTTGGAAAAGTTTCTTGACAGTGTCAGGAGCTGAAATTTGGACAGGCCTAACCATTTAGAGCATTTCTTCACTTCCAATTTTGCTGTTATCTACTGAACCATGATTATCCCACGCAATGGAAACACTGAGCTGGACAATGCTCTTAAATTTGACTTATTCTGAAAAGCATTTACTTAGCCTGCAAATCCCCGAATACAAAGGAGAAGTTGAATAACAGCCTGGAAGATTGGGAATTGCCTGACAATCCTGAGGTTGACAGTGATTTGGTTGGCTTTCAGCAGACATTTTTCTTTGTGTTACTTCACTGAACAAGACAATATATGATAATGCTGTTTCACTGACTTCAACCTATTTCCTACCATGGGCTTAAAATTAGCCAGGATTTTTGTCAAAACAGTGCAAATCTCTATGGTATAAGAGCTGAAAAGGAATATCCTTTAAGAAATATATTGATAAGTTGAGGAAAGTTGGCTAAGAAAACTCCCTTGTTTTCAATTTCACTACTTAAATAGAAAAAAGGAAGTGTTTGGGGATATCTTTTGTTCTAATATGAATAAAGAAATCAATTTTACATTTAAATTTTAATGGTTATGTGGTTATACCAGTCTAAATCCTGTTCAACATATTATTTTTATGCCATAATTTATTATAAGTATCATGTAGTGAAATCTCAGTACTAGTATTCTAAAATTTAGCTTTCAATCACTGGATTTTCTTGGAATTAGAAGATGGCCTGTAGTTCTTCATTTGTAATTATAAGGCAGTATAGAGGCAGTGGTCTACGTTGGTAAGGAAGGTATAAAATTCCATTTTCATTCTAAAGATTATTACTATGGTAATCTCTCTCTCTCTCTCTCTCTCTCTCTCTCTCTCTCTCTCCCTCCCTGGTTCCCTGTCTCTCTCTTTTTTTCTTGTGTCTCCATCTCAAATTCATTATCCCTGTTAATATTAGGTACCTATAGATAAATATTCCTTCTAGGAGCACATCTGTAAATATAATGTATTTGTTGTATAAAGAAACATTTTCAAAGAGTTACATAATAGCATTGTAATGTATAATTTTGGACTAAAATCCTGCTTAATTGAATCTTAAACCTTGTAGTTGATATTTCCCAGGTTTACAAAACCAGGATTATTCCCAGATTATCATCAGCAAATATGAGAACCACCCATAATATTCAATAATACAGAAAGAGAAGCTTTAATATCATTTATAGATCCCTTATTTTTCTATAATTATTTTAAAAGATTTTTTTTAACCCATTATGCCCCTTTGAAGATAAATACATGCACTCACTTTGAAGGGGGATATATAGATATAGATACTATGTATATATTATAATTCAAATTTTAACTATATGTATTACCTTATTAAACAAATTCATATGATATTTAAATATGAAAATACAAAAACAGAAAGCTTGTACAAGGCATGTCCTTAAATGATGTCATTCTTCTTTGTGGTTTTATCAAATCAATTGAATACCTAAAATGTTAGGCTTTTACAAAAATAATTGTCATATAGAGCTTCTGTGTGATATGTAATGTGACATTAAATTTATCATATGTTTTATTTATATAATAAGTCTATCATAATCAATATTCTGTAAGCCATGTTCCTAAAACACAGTGTCCAGTTAAGTCACTCTACTAGACCTAGTAGGTGATTACTAAATAAAAATAGTTTGAGTATTGCTTGCAAGTAGCAAAACCCCTCCTTTTGCTACCTTTGCACGTACTATATACTCTCTCATCTATTAATATTTAGTTTATTACTATAATGGTTTCCATTCATGCTTTCCCACTTAAAATACAAGACAGGTAATCTTTATTTTGAATGTACTTATCAGGATTTCTTCATCTAATGTTACTCATGGACAAAAGCTCCAAGGATGCTGTTGACATGATACAAAATATGAAGGGTGGACAGCGGTGGTGAAATTTTTCACACAGAGGAAGAAGCTACAGTAGGCAACAGGATGGGGAGGAGGAAAGAAGGTGACCTACACCCCACTTTGCAGACCACAGGCCTCTTTGATAAAATGTAATCTCCTTAGTCTGACATCAACAGCACTTTACAATAACCTCTGATCTAACCTTTCAGCCACAGGTCTTGTCAGCTTTCTCTCTGCACCCAGCATACATTTAATTCCACCTGAAAAAAGATTATTGAAATTTCCAGGCCTTTGAATACATCTTTGACATTTCCAAAGGCTCTCACCTCAGGATGCTACATTCTTTCCCCCTCCAGGTAGTGAATTTTCATTCATTCTTTAAGGTCCAATTCAAAGGCTGACTGTGACACTTGTTGTATCCCCCCAAGCATAATTACTTTCTCCTCCCTGAGACCTCTCTCAGTATAATTTATGGAATACTGTAAAGCACTTAATCCCACTGAATTGTAGCTACTGTCTTGCTGTCTTACCAACAAAAACAAGGGCAATTTGGGGAGCATGAAATTTAAATTGAATAACATCCACAAAACAAAAACCCTGGGCATTTTACAGTCTTACTTTTAACCAATAAAGACAGAAAGAGTATAATTGTTAACAAACAAACAAACAAAAAACCCAAACAGCAACAAAAAAAAACCCCAATTATATAAAATTTGATAAGACTTTCTTCTAATATTAATTTTTTAATGATTTTTTTGTTTGTTTTAGAACATTTTGATGGAAAGACGATTACATACAAATTGCACTCCAATGACTTCCCCTTTTGATACTGTAGCTGCATGTTATTTGGCCAGCTAAAGTACTTAAGATTGCAGGAAAAATTTCAGAAAAGGAGTCTGAAATTTAGCTTCATGATTTAGCTTCACAAACAACTATTTGGATTGGAATGCTACATTAAATGCATTATAATTTTGTATTGAGTTGCAGGGGGGAAAATGAAAAGGTTGGGAGACCATATGTTGAAATTCTTTTGATATGTTAAGAAATATGCCAGTTTTGTTTCCTATTCCTTCTTAAATATTTTTAGAGGTTGCCCTGTACACTAGTTGACAAAAAAGCCTGCAATGTTGATGTTTAAGGGCTGTTGATTGCTGGCACCAAAATATTCCAGCTATACTGGCACCTGAGAGAGCATTTCCACATTTTCTTCCAGGATCATCACCTTTGTTCTAAATAGCTCCCTCATAGTGTGAACAGAGGTCATATATTTCAGATTTTCTGCCTTGGCACCCAGGAAATTAGTATGATTGAGAAAACATATTAAGCTTCCCCTGCCTTTCCAGCCTGAACAGGTGTTAAGTACAAGCTGATCCACTTCCATTCAACCCGAGAGACCACATCCACAGACTGTTTCATTTTCTTTTCAGTTTGTATAGAAGCATAGATTCTTGCTGGCATGTATAAATGTGCCATTTAAGGCAATCAAAAATGGCTCCACATCTCACTTGATTTCCACAATTGTTGCTGTAACGATGGACTACTGAGGAGAGAAACTTAAATTCTCTGGCAGTTCTTCCCACGTTGAAGCAACACGTTAGTGGAGAGCCAGTATTCAGTAATTACAGCACAATCCCTCACAATTTCACAATTCACTAGCAGTATGCCTTTTCACAATGTAAAGCTGATTTTCCTTTAACCAAATAAAACACGAAAAGAGAGCTGGAAGCAATGGGCAATCTAGATCATTAGATGATTGATGTGAAATTAGAGAACATTTAGACTGGAATAGATGGCAAACATCAGGGAGCTCAGAAGGCTTGTAAGCTCTATATTTTGAGGAAATATTTTGTTGATGCTCTTGCAGATCTTAGTAACAACCTACCAATTAAAAAAAAGGCTCAAAAGAATTTACCCACTAGTTACTTCAAGTTACTATTTCCAATTATTTTACATCACACAGCCTTTTCCAGAAAGTTCTCAACTTTTTCACCAGAACAGAATTTTCAGTTCTAATTCCGTGCCTATTTTCATACTATTTCTCTTACCTTTTAGACAAATAATTGAAACCAAATAATCATAAATCTAGAATTTTGTATTTATGTTTAATATTTTAATGTTGTAAGAACTGTCTAATCAAATGAGTTGTAGTATTTGAAAGATAGGCTCCATGAATAAGTGAAAATATATAGAAGTGATGTACCAAGTCTACACCATTGTAAGCTATAATATCTTCTATTCCCAAATATTATTTTCTTTCAATAGTAATGCAAGTTAGCATTTATTGAGCACTAAAATATGCATAAACACTATACTAAACTCTTTAATTATCACAACAGTTAATAGTGTAAATTCTGTAACCTACATCTTCTCTGGAGTATAAGTAGTCATAACATAGGAATTTTACATTCTATGATCTTTAATGGCAAGAGAAAGTTAAAGAAAAAGGTAAGGAGATATAGATAGAGACAGACTAACAGATACCAAAATGAAAGTGAGAATAATGCTATCTGATATATTGTGTAATAAAACTTTTCATAGCCCATGGTATCCGGGCAGCATAGACAAATACATAAGGGACTGGTAGACAAGAAGAGACTTTCTATTTAAGTGGCACTGAAACACTGACTGAGTTTTTAAAGATGATATAAATTTGTTAACCCAAAAAAGGGAAATCTAACTTGAGGAACAGAAATAACAAATGAAAGTTCAGAAGGTTGTGAAACAAAATGATATATTCCATATCAAGGAATATGGAAAAAAGAGAACAAGAAAAAATTTTATAAAATATTTCTGTTGTGAGGATGCTGATTGATGAACCAACAATATGAGAGTATCAACAAATATTGAACACATTCAACTGTATATTATATATATACATATATATATATATCAAGATATTGAATACCTAGAGACCCTGAGAAATTAATTTTCATTGTGCATAGCCTATTACCACATCATGTGATGAAATCTCTCAGTAATAGCGAATAGAGATGATACTTGTAATGATAATGATAATAGGAAGAAACATAGAGCTGGGGACTAAGGATCAGGAGACCAGAAAGTACTGGCTCTTCTATCAAATAAGTAAGCAATGCAGCACTTCTTTTAATTATTCATTCATATGTAGTATTCTAAAAATTCATATTATTTTTATTATTTCAAAATATTGAATCGAAGTACTATTTACAGGGGTTAGACTAGTATAGTAAAATATTGGCTCTTGTCTATGATTGATGAGGTGGGCATTGCAGATTCAAGAGTATAGCAGATCAAGGGGAGAGGATTGTGAGTGGTTAGAAAGACAAACAAGAATACTCCCATAGTGTGAAGGCAAGGCTAGTAAGTGAATAATTTTTCCTGGTTGATAGATGTAGGAGGGTTACTAATGCTTGCAAATGTAATCAGTACATCCCTATTTGTCCTAGACTTCTTGCAGTAGGCAGGGCCATGAAATAAGTTGTAGTCAGAGGGCTGTGAGCAGAATACATGTGTATCTTTTTGGACCAGTGCAAAACCCTTCAACGCTCACTTCCTCTGCTAGACCACAAGTCTTTGTATTGAGATGGTAGAGCATAGAACAAAAGCAACCTCATCACTGAAGTATTGCATGGCAGCCTGATATCCTGGAGAATATGGACCCTGATTTCATGAAAGCAAGAAACAAGTGTGTGATGTGTTAGCCACTGCAATGTCAGAGTCAATTATTAGAACTACAAAGCCTGTATCATCCTGATTAATACAATTTTTCAAAGTAGGAGAAATTGGCAAATGAACTAGTCCCTGCATCATAGTAAATCGCTGTGAAGCAGAACATTATAACATTCCATCCTGTATATTAGTGAGAATTTGTTATATTTACCAATGTTAAGAGCCACAGTAGTGTATTTACATGGATTCAACTGGATTAACCAGTACATATTCATTTTCTTTAGGTTTATTTAAAGTAACAAGCCTACCAATGTCATTAAATAAATGGACAAAATGAGCAATGGAACATTTTGTGCTTCTTATTGCAAAATGAACAAATATTATTTCACTAATGAAAGCTAAGAGTGCAATACAATGTTAAGACTGAAGTGGTTTTTCCTACCATTTAAAGGACAAGTTTTAGAGAAGACAAGTTCTGTAAACAAAACACTATTGCCATGGCAACATGTACTTCAGCTTTTAACCTTTCATCACACAGAAGGGATTTTAAAACATCTTTATATTTTCATAGTTTGTGATAACAGTGCTGACCTCTGAAGCTGGCATTTTCTGGAAGCTAGTATTGGCAAAACCTCAGGCTCTCAAGATTTTGGCCAATCTACTAGGAGAGCTTTACCCATGTTTCTCATTACTTATAAAAATTCAATTCATTTTCTGAGCTCAGAAACGTAAAGACAAAATCAGTTCAGCCGTGTATTTTTTGAATAATGCATACCTTAACAACAAATATTTTACTTAACTGTCAGATATACCTCTCTCTGAGTCACACATTTTTATATGGGCATATGTCGTGGGTTTGTGTGGATGTGTGCACACATGTGTATATGATTGTGTATGTGTGTAATAAGGCACTTATTTTTTTATATAAAATTTCTGATAAATAAGAAAGCCAATGATAAGGTATAAATAATATATATGAGATTATATTAGTTATCTATTAAAATAAAAATAATACCACAAACTTTTTACCTTAAACCAGGAAAATTTATTATTTCACAGTTTCTGTGGGTCAGGAGCCTGGGCAGGATTTAGTTGATTTAGTTGAGCTGTCTGCTTCATGGCCTTATAAAGCTGCAATCAAGGTGTCAGCCAGGACTGTGGTCTCAGCTGAGGCTCAGCTGGAGAGGTATCCTTGCCCAAACTCATGTGGTTCTTAACAGTATTCAGTAAGTACCAGGAAGGCTACTGGACCCAGGGTGTCAGTTTCTGGCTGCCTGAGGACCAGTGGTCACTCTCAGTTCCTTGCTGTGTGACCTTCTCCATATGGCAGCTCACAACTGACGGCTTATGCCTTCAAAGCCATAAGAAAAAGAGTCTCCTAGCAAGATGGGTTCCACTCTCATGTAACATAATCATGTACACATAATCACATGGTCCCATATTTGCCACTTAAGGGTACACTTAAGAGAGAGTACAAAGTTGTTAAGAAGGTAAGGACTATGAAAGCCACACTAGAGTCTTATACCACAGAGATTTTTCACCTAAGTCTGCATAGTTAGAAGTGATGCAAAGACAATTTTGTGTATTTCAAAATTCTTCTTTTGCTTATTGAGCAACATAAATATAATTAACTGGCATGAGGTAATTAATTTTTTTGCAAAATTGTGTCATAAATACTTACTACATGCTCTATTTCTCAAATCAGGCATTTATAAAAATTTCAGCATATATTCCAAAATAACTCCATATTATTATTTTTTACTTTAGGCTACTGGCAGTATTGCATAGGGAAAGGAATATAGATTCCAATGACTAAAAAAAAACCTAGGTTCAGGCTTGACACATCATTTGACAGCTAATAAAGCCTTTTGTAAAGATTTAATGTACCCTGTTATCAGTTTTACTATCTATAAAATAGATATAATTGTACCTGCTTGATGTGTTTATTCTGGATATTAAATATTATGAAGTTTGTGAAGTTTGAAAAGGGCCTAGTACATAGTAGTATCTGCTTAAATATCTGATATAATTATCAATAGTTGTGGCTCGCGGGCTTCAGTAGTTATTGGCTCCTGGGCTCTAGAGCGCAGGCTGAGTAGTTGTGGCGAAGGGGCTTAGCTGCTCCGCTGCATGTGGGATCTTCCTGGACCAGGGATCAAACCCTCGTCCCCTGCACTGGCAGGCGGATTCTTAACTACTGCGCCACCAGGGAAGCCCCCATGTCCCAGTTTTTTAGAAGTCAATTTCTGTTAAGGAAAAATGCAAAGCAATTATATCAGAATTATATTTCTACATACTATGATCAGAAATATCACAGCATGGGAAAGGAGGGAATATTCTGCCACAGCTGTAAAATTATATGCAGCACATCTCACTTATTTGACTTCCTCATGAACCTCAAGTAAGAAGTTACAGAAAATATTAATTAAAATGTTTTGCTTGTGAAAAACAAAATGTCATATATATATATTTTTTGGTATGCGGGCCTCTCACCGTTGCGGCCTCTCCCGTTGCGGCCTCTTCCATTGTGGAGCACAGGCTTCGGGCGCGCAGGCTCAGTGGCCATGGCTCATGGGCCCAGACGCTCTGCAGCATGTGGGATCTTCCCGGACCGGGGCACGAACACGTGTCCCCTGCATCGGCAGGCGGACTCTCAACCACTGTGCCACCAGGGAAGCCCGAAATGTCATATTTTGACATCATACTAGTTCTGGGTAGGATCCTTCATTGTGTGGAATAGATGTGAGATTCTGCTTCAAAATGTGGACTCTGCTTCACTTAGAAACTACACCTGGATCCCTTTGTTTAAGTCATTACTAAATACACAGCCTGGAATTCTAGCTTATCTGGATATAGTTTACTGGCAGCTCTGCAAACTATATGGTGGTTCTAAAAAGAGGGGCAGTGTCATTTTTGAAATTCTTATATCTCCTTTTTGGGAGATGCACTGTGATTACCCCCTGTAAAACTACTACATTACTTCTTCTGTGCTTCCCTTCACTAGGGATGACAGACTGCATGTTTCTTATGGTCCATCCTCACTAAGTTGGGAGTGATCATTGAGGATGACTTTTATACTGAATTGGAGCTCGGAACGGGAGCATACCCTTCCTCATAAGCTCACTCTCCTTGCCACAGGGACCACTGTGGCCTATATGCTGTGGATCTAACAAACAGGCTCCAAGTGTGTAGACAGCCATTTGTGCAGACCTTGGAACAACAAATTACACCTTCCTCATGCTTTCCCTTAATCTGGCACTTGCTATATGCTATGGACTGAATTGTGTCTCTCCAAAATTCATGTGTTGAAGCCCTAACCCACAAAATAACTGTGTTTGGAGATAAGGTCTTTTGCAGATAATTAAAGTTAAATTAGGTCACACGGGTAGGGCCCTGATCTGACAGGATTACTGTCCTTGTAAGAAGAAACACCAGAAAGCTCTTTCTCCAGGTGCACACAAAGAGGTCATGTGAGCTCACAGTGAGATGGAGACTGCCTACAAACCAAGAGAAGAGGCCTCAGAAAGAACCCTACTTTGCCAGAACCTTGATTTTGGACATTCCAGCCTCCAGAACTATGAGAAGTAAATTTCTTTTCTTTAAGTTACCCCATCTATGGTAGCCTGAAATGACTAAAACAATATGCTATGTTTTATAATAGAAATTCCAAATTATATGCTCTTTGCTTGAAATTCAGGTTTTTCTTTTGATAATTAAGGATCCTCTTTTTATGTATTTATTTCTTATATATCTTATACACTTCCTCTTATTTGCCTTTCTTCACCCTCAGCCTATCACTCAAGGTGACATTATCTCTAACTGGAAGTTCAGATAAAGCCCTTAATGCAAGCTGTATGTGAAATTTTATACCACATGACAACATAAAATTGTGAATATGTGGACTATTTTACAATTCTAAGACAAATTCTCTCTGGCAGTATCATTACACATCTCTATCTTTTCATAATCACTACAGTGAAGTATTATTTACTGTTCTTCTATGAAAAGCTGGATTTAGAAGTTTTAGGATATTTGGTGCATTTTCTTCAAAATTTTCAAAAGATATATCTATTATTACAATGTCAGAATTTCTGACTTCCTCTATGTTTTCCTTAAAAATGTGTGTACGTGTATGTATAGAGTGTACATGTGTACACATGTGTACATGTATGTATAGAGACACCCATGTGTCTCTATAACTTCAAAGAAAAAGCTGACAAGAGTTTTGCCACACATTTTTGTTTCAGTTATAACAAAATGACTGAGTTCCAAAAAATAAGAACTTTTTCCTCAAAGTATGAATGAAATGTGATTAGTCTAAAAAACACATTTCATTTGTCAACTTGCAAATAACTGAAAATAAGAAACTGAATTTTTAAAGTTTCCCTTAATATTAACAAAAAAGGGAAACTAAAACCAAAAATGTACTATTAGAACCTATGAGAAATCAGGGCTGTCTTTGTGAAAAACTAAATGCTTTGCTAAAATTTTTTAGGAAACATTGTCAATGACATTTTTCTTCTATATAGAAAAGTTGTATGAGAGAGAAATAGAGAACCCTAGATCTGACCAAGATTTTATAAATATATCTATATAATAAAAACTATAATAAAGAATATAAATGTATAAACAGTGTAGATTATTTTGTGTATAGTTATGTCCAATATGTAAATATCTGTCAGTAAAAAAGACAAAAGTGAATTGGAAGGAAATGCAAAATGGTGCAGTCACTTTGAAAGACAGTTTGGAAGTTTCTTACAAAACTAAACATACACTTACCATGTGATCTAGCAGTTGTGCTCCTTGGTATTCACCCAAATAAGCTGAAAACTTACATCCTCACACACCTGTACATGAATGTTTATAACAGCTTTATTTGTAATTGCTTGAAATTAGAAGTGAACAAGATGTCCTTCAATAGATGAATAGATAAACTGTGATGCATCCATTCAGTGGAATGTTATTTAACAGTAAAAAGAAGGAGCTATCAAGCCCCATACACACAAAAATGGAGGAAACTTAAATGTGCATTGCTAAGAGAAAGAAGTCACCCTGAAAAAGTCTACGTACTATACGATTCCAACTATACGACATTCTGGAAAATGCAAAACTACAGATATAATAAAAAAATCAATAAAGATGTTAAAAAAAAAAATCAGTGGTTGCCGGGGGTGGGAGGAGGGAGAAAAAGATGAATAGGTTGGAGTACAGGGGATTTTTAGAGCAGTAAGACTATTCTGTATAATATCATATTTGTAGGTACATGTCATTATACATTTTTCAAAGTCCATAGAATGTACAATACAAAAAGTGAACCCTAAGGTAAACTATAGGCTTTAGTTAACCATATTTCAATACTGGCTCATTAATTTTAACAAATATACCACATTAGATTGATAATAGGAGAACTAAGGGGGAGGCAAGATGTGGAAGTATATGGAAACTTTCTATACATTCTGTTCAGTTTTTCTATAAATCTAAAAATTATCAAAAACTAAAGTCTATTAATTTAAAAGTAAAAAGTAACTACATCACAAATGTATTTTTTTCATTCAATCAAGAAACACTTACTGAATACCTACTGTGTTTTAGGCCCTGTAAGAATGTGTAAGGGGAATGAAATTAACTTCCTGGACAGTCATATAAAATTTCCAGTGGAGAAAAAGAAAGAAAATTACATAATTCTAAAAAATAACAGTTTGCTCAAAATTTCTTATTTCAAATCATATAGTATGATTTCATTTTAGACCAAGTTCCATTTTTTGTCAAAGCTGAGTTTATGTTGCAAATTATTGTTCTGAGTAAATCTTTTAAAAATGGTGTCTTGGAATTATATTTAATTTGAGAAGTAGGGTAAAATTTTCAAAATGTTTGAGCAATGTTTTATATAAGAGAAAGCTACAAGGCTGACTTTATTTAAAGAGGAAAATGTTTCAGCAGTTGTTTCGCTTAAGAAATTTTTCAACTCACATAAAGACATTTTCCAGAGAAAACTGAAAAGGGTAATTAAGTCCTACAGCCTCCAAATTAATACACAAGCCATATTTTTTTAAAACTAAGAATTTAGTTAAAAGTGCTCTATATAAATAAAATTATTACTAGAAAGTGATTCTTTACTACCAAATATAACCTTTATTATTATTTTTAATGATAAGCTACATGGAATCAGTTTCCAAACCATTGAATACTTTCAAATTCCAAGGCTAATAATGGAGTGTGTATGTGTGTGTGTGTGTGTGTGTGTGTGTGTGTGTGTGTGTTATTGATTATTGGAGCTGTGATATTAAACAACCACCTTAAAATTCTGGGGTATTGCTTATATATCTGAATTGATAGAGAAAAGAGTCAGTATGGATATTTTTGTAATATCGACCAAACCTCAAGGTAAAGGAGAACTGGAAAAAAATTGCTCAGTTTTAACACTAATAAACAAATCTGTGCCCCAATCTATTTGGATTCGAGAATGTTCTACATCAGTTATCGATTTATATATACTAATTAATATGATGAATTTTTCTAAATTCTTTAAAGCACAGAAAATAAAGAACCTAACATAACGATATCTCTGTAGTATAGCCTTTCTGAATTTTCTCACCCAGGCCTCAGCTTATTTTCCAAGGCTACCATATTGTTTAAACACAGTGCAATTTTAAAAATCACCAAATATCTGTGTGTGTGTATGTGTGTACATCTTTCTTTTCCCATCTAGAGTGTGGGTCTCTGAACATAGAATGTGTATTACATACTCATTTATTTTGAAAGTTTCTTACAATGTTTGGAAAACATAGCAGGCACTAAGATATGTTACTTTAAAAATAATAATTAAAAAATAATTATACTGAGAGAGAATTGTGACAAGTATTGGATGACTTGAGTTATGGGCTCTGTGTAGTTACCCTGAATCTGTTGAGTATGTTATGGACTGTACTATCTTTTCCATATTATATCTCTATGAAATTGATAAAATTTAAAATGATAGGTTCAAGATGAGAAACCAGAAGTACTTCAGAATAATAGAGGAATGAAAAGAAGCAGATTATTTTTCATTTTTCTCCTTGTGCATAATACAGGAAGGTTAAGATGAGTCCTAGTCTCATCAGAATTTAACAATTGCAGCCCTAAGGAAAGCACAGCATGCCTTACCAAGAATTACTGTGTCCTACATGTGTTCATTCCAGTGGTTACATGTGAGATATTTTGTAATATTTTGGTTAATTAGTTTGCTCTTCTTTCTTAGATCCAGAAACAAGAATGGTTTGAGTGCAAAATATCAGAACACAGTGGTTTGTTCTTCATGCTTCTTATGGTTATTTTCTCTTTGACATTTGAAGATAAAGATCAAATTCAATGAGCATTATCAACATTACTAAAAAATATTAGTAAGTGTCCATCTAGATGTGGAAAAGGATGGGATTATTTTCAGGGGGTTGGTTTAAATAGAGTGGGGCACTGATTTCATGAGCTCTTTTCATACTGTTTAGGGCAGACTCCGCTCCATTTTTTCCCCTCTTACAATTTCTGTTCTTTCATCTGTATTGCTGCCTAGACTTAATGTCAAAGTTTTTACGAGTTGAATGCCATTTTTCCTCACATTTCAAAATTTTACATAAATTTTTGTTATGGTTACTGTTGTAACATTTGTATAAATGAATGGCAACTTTAAACAAAAGTGAGAAATATACATACAACCAAAATAATGCATATAATCCTAAAGAAGCAGATTAAACCTTTTTTTTTTTCTTTTCACAAAGTTAAACTGCATTTCATTTGTTGGTAATTCTTGATTACTAAATCATTCTTTGGAGAGGTAATATCTGTTCCGTTTTGCTATTTAATGTGATCATCTAGCACTGCAATTTAATGTGAGTTGCTTCAATTGCTTTTTTAAGTAGATGAGAGACAAATTTTAAGAAATAAATCACTAAACTATGTCATTGCCTTAATACTATTACTAAGCACCCCTTATATAGAATGTGGCATACAATACATATTAAAGTTTTCATTAGTGTTTTAAACAACAGTAAGAGTCTTATGTAGATAAAATTATTATAGTATAAGCAGTATATATTTATCAGAAGTAATTTCCAAGCAGTGAGACTGGTATCATGAAACACTGAAAATCTGAAGAACTTTTGGAGTATTCATTTAATAGCTTGTGCCAAAGTTATAGTCATTCACAATGAATTTTTTTGGGTTAAGATAATTATTTATAACTGAAAATAAAGAATTTATTATCTCTTCATAAGAATCACACAATCATAGATAAACATACACATCCACCTACCCACACCACAACCCCCTGTGAGCAACAGTGTTTTTTAATTTGTCAGTTAAAGAATCAAAAGGGGAATAGATGAATACGTGAAATATTTATATACCAGGAGTTAACTTTTAATACAGCTCAGACATTGAAGTACAAAAATTATAACAACAAGCAATATTTTTATCTGGGTTAATCCATTATCCTCTCAGGAATTAAACAAAACCATTAGATGTCTTCTCATATAAGACATACAAGCATATTTAAATAATAGCACTACCTGCTTGACAAATGCAATTAAATTTTGTTGGAATTACTTTTTTCCCCTACCAGTTGATATTAGCTATGTGAAATAATGATATCTTTATATAAAAATATTTAGTATTCAGAATGTGCTTTAAATAGTACAAACCTTATTCAAGTTTTGGTAACAGCATTTTTCATCTTTTAACTGCTAAAAATATAGTTATATTATTCTTATTAAAAACCCAGCTCATTCTGTAAATGTATAATTGTCAGTGAATGACTTTTTAAGGAACCCAAATGCAATTATATTCAATTTTAAGAAAAGTTGAAATATTAAGGAAAGAGCATACAATTTGCCTACAGTGGTTTCTATAGCTATGGCAGTCAGATTGCTTAAAATGCTGGATTGAGGTCATTTTCTTAGTCATCTTCATGCTCCACTGACAAAAATCTGTGCTTTCAGCTTTTCTCGGTAGTGGCCCTGTCTCAAAGACTTTCAAGATATGTTTCTTAAACTGTACAGACTTCAAAATTTTTAACTCGTTAAACACACTAGCCAAAAAAAAAATCTGAACAATATCATTTTCTCAAACTAACCAGCGTGTCATATACAAAAAGTTGGCCACACTGAAAGATGGACATGCTGATTATAAAGATCCACTGTCAAGACCAATTTTGTTTTCAAAGAAGGAATAAAAAGAAAAAGAAGGAGTGTTGTCTACAGCTGCAGACCAAAGCAGCTGGCCAGTGTAACTGGCACTGCTGATGGAACTTGTCACACGGGAACTGGGAGGAAAGGAGACAGGAAAGGTTATGCCTGTGCTGCAGTGAGAAGCCCTTTACCAGTGAGCTTGATTGAAGGAGCAGCACATGCCTTGCACATTAGTTGCAGGTCCCATCTGGCTATTATTGACACTTGTTTAGAATATTTGTCCAAGCACTTACATTTAGCCCACCTTCTCATCATTCAGTGTCCTCAAAGAGCAGAAATATAATTACCCAGCTCAGAGAAAAAAGGAAATCATTTTCAATAACTGCATGACACAAGATGGAGCTGTAGAATGCAGAATCGTGCTGCAATTCTGCGGCGAGGGAAAACTGATGAAATCTGTGGCAAAGGGAAGACCCGTAAGAAGTAGAATGGATTTGTGGATATTCTCAAACAAGTCTTTTTGGCTCTGGTTTTGTTTGAAAGAGGCCTTATTGATCTAAATCAATTATATAGGTAAAATATGAATTAGGAAAAAAATGTTGGTACATAGATGACATGTAATCAAATATTATAAATGAAGTTGCCATTCAGCTGAAAAATATGAATTTTATGTTTAATAAATTCACCCTACAGTGAAGAAAACAACTTGTGTTCTTTTAAATTGGTAACACTGCAATCCATTGTTTGTGTTCCCTTTGATGCTGCTTTATGGAAAAACCTAATTGTTTGAATATTAACTCTGCTGATTTGGAAACAGTTCTAGTTGTTTGAGAGTTAAGATTTTGCTTCTTCTGATAAACACCAAATTATCCAATTTAATGATTAACGTTCCCAATTTCTGTTAATTTTCTTTTACTTTTTACTTATTTTGGCTGAATCCTAGTAAAAATATGAATAGTTTAGTCATATATGTCCTTTTATGCAACTTATTTAATTGATTAGGAAAACCTTTCTTGAAGCTTTGCCCAATCAGGGCACTAATATTATAATTCATGATACTAATAATAACATGAGCCAAGAAAAATTACTTCCTTAAAAAATTCTGTGAGGAGAAATTCAAATAAAATTATAGTTTGCACTCATATCTACTTAGGATTTATCAAGTTGCTACATTTTTGTTGGAAGTAAAATATTAGTCAGCAAAATAATTGTTTAACTTAGAATTGCATATGCTGCTGTCAGCAAAAAAATCATTTAGGTTAAAAAACACTATCTTTGCAAAGTTAGAAAAATATTAACAGAGAAGTTGCCAGTACATTTTCTAAGTAGAAAACAAATCAGCAGTTCTACTTTTTTTTATTTTATAAAGGATGTTATTAATGACAAATATGTGACAAAAAGATATTTAGAGAAAATAATTTTTCATAAAACCATTAGAAAGAAATATTCTCTTTTTTTTCTGAAGTTCATGTTTGTGAATTAAGTGTGCTTGTGAAATCTCATTACTAGCAGGTTAAAATCTATTTTGTGGGTAAAGGTGCCTGCTATACTGATTGATTCTAGACTCTCATAAAAGGAAGATATATTGTAAGACATCTGTGAATAGAAATAGATAAATAAATATTATCAGTGTGGTAGCAACTATTTTACTAACAAAATAATCTTAACCTTTTTACCAGCTATTTACAAGTAGATGTGAAAGAAAATATAGCCCTTCTCCATTGCATCTATTATATTTTATAGATTTTTAAGTTATAAGTTTAGGTATAATTAATAAAACTAAAAACAATAAACAAATAATGTAAGATAAACTGCATATATTTAAAATCAATATTAACATTAGTGAATATTAATGTATATATTCAACAAAGCACATCAATAAAGTTAAGATAATGACAATTCCATCACCCCCTGTTTCCTAATGACCTTTTGAAATTCTCTTTTTCAAAACCCATCCTTTAGACAACAAATGATTGTTTTGTGTAATTGTAGATAAGTTTTTATTTACTGGAAGTTCATGTTAATGGAATCATATAGTATGTACTCTTGTCTGGTTTCTTTCACTCAGAATCATGACTTTAAGTTTTATCCATGTTATACTGTATATCCATATTTTGTTCATTTTTATGGCTCTGTAGTATGCCAGTTTATGATGCATGACAATTTTTTATCTTTTCACCCATTTGGTGGACATTGGTTTATTCCCTTTTTGGAGCTATTAGAAAAAGAAAAGCTGCTATAAACATGTGAGTAAAAATCTTTATGTGGGCATATATTTTCATTTTTCTTGGGTGTCTTTTGACTCTGACTAGTGGAACCACAATCTACTGCGGGCTTTGGGTGAACTCTAGCCACTGTTCCACTGATCCTTTCTGTTGGTTCTGTCCCAGGCCTTGGTAGTTGTCAATAGAATTCAATAAAATAAGTACTTAGCTAAAGACTTGAAGGGGACCCTCTGCGGGTCTCCAGAGCTATTTCTCTCTGCAGTTGATTTCTCCAGGACTCTGCCCCATGAACTCTAGCTGCTTCTGCCTCTGTGAACTTTGTCTCCTCAACATAGGCTTCTGGGCTCTATTTATTAGTTTCAACTCCCTGTGCTTCCTAGAAACTGTATCAAAAGGGCATAAGCTGGTGCAATTGTAGGACTCACCTTGTTTGTTTCTTTTCTTTCAGGGATCACTTTCTAGTTTTGAAATGTCTGAAAACCCCTTGTTTGTATATTCATATATTTTCTCCAGTTTATTTATTTATTTATTTTTGGTTGTTTAACAAGAAAGAGTGAGGGCTAAGTTTGTCTCCCTTACTCTGTCACAGCCAGAAGGATATAACACCTGTGAACTCTTTAATTAAAATCAGCCCTGGAAAGTGGCATTCTTTCCACCTTGTAATCTACCTACCTTAGGAATTTGGCATAGTGGAGTTGGACTAGTTTTTAGTAATCATTGCCCAGTTGCCATTCCAAAATATTTTCATCGCTTGCTCATTCTATTAAGGCTCTTTTAGGATCCTGAATCCCACTGTAATCTGCGATCTAGTTCCTCCTGCCTTCTCTGTCAAAGGGTCAGGCAGTGATTCTCACATGGTAATTGGGAAAACATGAACAGAATTCATATCTCCTTCAACACATTACCATTGCCACCTTCTGACTCAGGCTGTTTCCGTACAGATTTCTCAGTTATTTTTTTCTGTCTGAGAAAAAAATTTTCTGGCAAGAAAGCAGGAGCAATGCTACTTTACCATCTTGACAGTAACCATAAGCTAGTCCTTTTCCTTTTTACTACACACCTTTTTTTTTCTTTTTGAGGCAATCTCTTACCCAGGGACTTCATCCAACACCCTTAATTCATTTTAAAAAGCATTGATTTAAATTGTTTTATTGAGTGCACCAAATCCATATGCTCTCACTGTGAAAGAAGATTGTCATAAAGATGAGTGTGAGATGTTTCTAAGTCTCATGAGACTCATACCGTGGTTTGGGGTACTGGCATTAATGATAAAGGGCCAGGTTCTAAAATGAGAAATTTTAGGAAGGCATCAGAGCAGAGAGGCAAAATCTTTAAGGCATAGATATTTATTTACCTGGAGTAACATGCCTTCAGCCTAAATGTATCCGCTGAATGGCAATTAAATTTCAAAATAACAATCACATTTTCATCACTAGTAAATCATTTTGTTCTGTTTTGTTCTCACAGATATACATTCAACCTCACCTAGCTTTTGCCTGTAAGTGATGCATTTCAGGAATAAAAATATTGTTTTGAGGGAATGAAAAGTGTGTGAAATCTAATTTATGATTAACTTTACCAGTGAATCTTAATATTCTAAAATTTGGGTTAATTCAGTTTTTAAAAAAGTATGAATGGAGGAATACAAAGATTTAGGCTGTCATCTAGGACCATAAACCAAATGTCAGATATTTTGATAAGCCCCTTGTTTTCTCAATTTCAGAATAAATTTATAAAAAATAGTGGTAGATTTTGTATACAAATATTAATTGAAAATTATCTTTTGATTGACTTTTAACAATTTTAATTTAAAATATTAATAATTTTACAAAATGCCTTGATTGATATTAGAAGATTGTAAACTGCTGACAAACCTATTCAAAATTGTATTTTGTTTTAATATCAGTTGAATGCGAGTATGTAATTTGGAATTTGTGTGGGTTTTTTTGACAATTTTTTTTAACATCTTTATTGGAGTATAATTGTTTTACATTGTTGTGTTAGTTGCTGCTGTATAACAAAGTGAATCAGCTATACGTATACCTATATCCTCATACACCCTCCCTCTTGTGTCTCCCTCCCACCCTCCATATCACACCCGTCTAGGTGGACAGATTGCACCTAGCTGATCTCCCTGTGCTATGCGGATGCTTCCCACTAGCTATCTTTTTTTTTTTTTTTTTTTTTTTTTTTTTTTTTGTGGTACGTGGACCTCTCACAGTTGTGGCCTCTCCCGTTGCGGAGCACAGGCTCCGGACGCGCAGGCTCAGCAGCCATGGCTCACGGGACTAGCCGCTCCGTGGCATGTGGGATCTTCCCGGACCAGGGCACGAACCCGCGTCCCCTGCATCAGCAGGCGGACTCTCAACCACTGCACCACCAGGGAAGCCCAAGCTATCTATTTTAAATTTGGTAGTGTATATATGTCAATGCCACTCTTTCACTTCGTCTCAGCTTACCATTTCCCCTCCCCATGTCCTCAAGTCCATTCTCTATGTCTGTGTCTTTTTTTTTTTTTTTTACAGTACGCGGGCCTCTCACTGCAGTGGCTTCTCCCGTTGTGGAGCACAGGCTCCGGATGCGCAGGCTCAGCGGCCATGGCTCATGGGCCCAGCCGCTCCGCGGCATGTGGGATCTTCCCAGACCTGGGCACGAACCCGTTTCCCCTGCATCAGCAGGCGAACTCTCAACAATTGCGCCACCAGGGAAGCCCTATGTCTGTGTCTTTATTCCTGTCCTGCCCCTAGGTTCTTCAGAACGATTTTTTTTTTTTTACACTCCATATATATGTGTTAGCATATGGTATTTGCTTTTCTCTTTCTGACTTTCTTCACTCTGTATGACAGACCCTAGGTCCATCCACCTCACTAAAAATAACTCAACTTCATTTCTTTTTATGGCTGAGTAATATTTCATTGTACATATGTGCCACATCATCTTTATCTGTTCATTTGTTGATGGACACTTAGATTGCTTCCGTGTCCTGGTTATTGTAAATAGAGCTGCACTGAACATTGTGTTACATGACTGTTTTTGACTTATGGTTTTCTCTGGGTATTTGCCCAGTAATGGGATTGCTGGGCCATATGGTAATTCTATTTTTAGTTTTTTAAGGAACCTCCATACTGTTCTCCATAGTGGCTGTATCAATTTACATTCCCACCAACAGTGCAAGAGGGTTCCCTTTTCTCCACACCCTTTCCAGCATTTATTGTTTGTTGATTTTTTGATGATGGCTATTCTGACTGGTGTGAGATGATACCTCATTGTAGTTTTTATTTGCATTTCTCTAATGATTAGTGATGATGAGCATCCTTTCATGTGTTAGTTGGCAATCTGTACATCATCTTTGGAGAACTGTCTATTTAGGTCTTCTGCCCATTTTGATTGGGTTGTTTGTTTTTTTGATATTGAGCTGCATGAGCTGCTTGTATATTTTGTAGATTAATCATTTGTAAGTTGCTTCATTTGCAAATATTTTCTGCCATTCTGAGGGTTTGTTGTCCTTTCGTCTTGTTTATGGTTTCCTTTGCTATGCAAAAGGTTTTAAGTTTCATTAGGTCCCATTTGTTCATTTTTGGTTTTATTTCCATTTCTCTAGGAGGTGGGTTACAAAGGATTTTGCTGTCATTTATGTCATAGAGTGTTCTGTCTATGTTTTCCTCTAAAGGTTTTATAGTGTCAGGCCTTACATTTAGGTCTTTAATCCATTTTGAGTTTATTGTGGTGTATGGTGTTATGAAGTGTTCTAATTTCATTCTTTTACATATAACTGTCCACTTTCCCAGCACCACTTATTGGAGAGGCTGTCTTTTCTCCATTGTATATTCTTACCTCCTTTATCAAAGATAAGGTGACCATATGTGCATGGGTTTATCACTGGGCTTTGTATCCTGTTCCATTGATCTATATTTCTGTTTTTGTGCCAGTACCATACTGTCTTGATTACTGTAGCTTTGTAGTATAGTCTGAAGTCAGGGAGCCTGATTTCTCTGGCTCCGTTTTTCTTTCTCAAGATTGCTTTGGCTATTTGGGGTCTTTTGTGTTGCCATACAAATTGTGAAATTTTTTGTTCTAGTTCTGTGAAAAATGCCAGTGGTAGTTTGATAAGGATTGCATTGAATCTGTGATTGCTTTGGGTAGTAGAGTCATTTTCACAATGTTGATTCTTCTAAACCAAGAATATGGTATATCTCTCCATCTGTTTATATCACCTTAATTTCTTTCACCAGTGTTTTAAGTTTTCTGCATACAGGTCTTTTGTCTCCTTAGGTAGGTTTATTCCTAGGTATTTTATTCTTTTTGTTGCAGTGGTAAATGGGAGTGTTTCCTTAATTTCTCTTTCAGATTTTTCATCATTACTGCATAGGAATGCAAGAGATTTCTGTGCATTAATTTTTATATCCTGCTACTTTACCAAACTCATTGATTAGCTCTAGAAGCTTTCTGGTAGCATCTTTAGGATTCTCTAGGTATAGTATCATGTCATACGCAAACAGTGACAGTTTTACTTCTTCTTTTCCAATTTGGATTCCTTTTATTTCTTTTTCTTCTCTGATTGCTGTGGCTAAAACTTCAAGAACTATGTTGAATAATAGTGGTGAGAGTGAGAAAACTTGTCTTGTTCCTGATCTTAGTGGAAATGGTTTCAGTATTTCATCATTGAGAATGATGTTGGCTGTGGGTTTGTCATATATGGCCTTTATTAAATGAGGTAAGTTCCCTCTATGCCTACTTTCTGGATTTTTTTAATCATAAATGGGTATTGAATTTTGTCAAAAGCTTTTTCTGCATCTATAAAGATGATCATATGATTTTTCTCCTTCAATTTGTTAATATGGTTTATCACATTGATTGATTTGCATTTATTGAAGAATCCTTGTATTCCTGGGATAAACCCCACTTGATCATGGTGTATGATCTTTTTAATATGCTGTTGGATTCTGTTTGCTAGTATTTTGTTGAGGATTTTGGCATCTATGTTCATCAGTGATATTGGCCTGTAGTTTCCTTTCTTGGTGACTTCTTTGTCTGGTTTTGGTAACAAGGTGATGGTGGCCTGGTAGAATGAGTTTGGGAGTGTTCCTCCCTCTGCTATATTTTGGAAGAGTTTGAGAAGGATAGATGGACGCTGTCCTCTAAATGTTTGATAGAATTCACCTGTGAAGCCAACTGGTCCTGGGCTTTTGTTTGTTGGAAGATTTTTAATCACATTTTCAGTTTCAGTGCTTATAATTGGTCTGTTTATATTTTCTATTTCTTCCTGGTTCAGTCTTGGCAGCTTGTGCATTTCTAAGAATTTGTCCATTTCTTCCAGGTTGTCCATTTTATTGGCATAGAGTTGCTTGTAGTAATCTCTCATGATCTTTTGTATTTCTGCAGTGTCCGTTGTTACTTCTACTTTTTCATATCTAATTCTATTGATTTGAGTCCTCTCCCTTTTTTTCTTGATGAGTCTGGCTAGTGGTTTATCAATTTTGTTGATCTTGTCAGAGAACCAGCCTTTAGTTTTTTTGATCTTTGCTATCATTTCCTTCATTTCTTTTTCATTTATTTCTGATCTGATCTTTATGATTTCTTTCCTTCTGCTAACTTTGGGGATTTTTTATTCTTCTTTCTCTAATTGCTTTAGGTGTAAGGTTAGGTTGTTTATTTGAGATGTTTTTTGTTTCTTGAGGTAAGATTGTATTGCTATAAACTTCCTTCTTAGAAATGTTTTTGCTGCATCCCATAGGTTTAGAGCCATTGTGTTTTCATTGTCATTTGTTTCTAGGTTTTTTGTTTTCCTCTTTGATTTCTTCAGTGATCTCTTGGTTATATAGTAGTGTATTGTTTAGCCTCCATGTGTTTGTGTTTTTTACAGTTTTTTTTCCTGTAATTGATATCTAATCTTATAGCGTTTTGGTCGGAAAAGTTACTTGATACTATTTCAATTTTCTTACATTTACCAATGCTTGATTTGTGACCCAGAGATATGATCTATCCTGGAGAATGTTCCATGAGCAGTTGAGAAGAAAGTGTATTCTGTTGTTTTTGGATGAAATGTCCTATAAATATCAATTAAGTCCATCTTGTTTAATGTATCATTTAAAGCTTGTGTTTCCTTATTTATTTTCATTTTGTTTGATCTGTTCATTGGTGAAAGTGGGGTGTTAAAGTCCCCTACTGTTATTGTGTTACTGTTGATTTCCCCTTTTATGGCTGTTAGCATTTGCCTTTTGTATTGAGGTGCTCCTATGTTGGGTGTATAAATATTTACAATTGTTATATCTTCTTCTTGGATTGATATCTTGACTATTATATAGTGTCCTTCTTTATCTCTTGTAATAGTCTTTGTTTTAAAGTCTGTTTTGTGTGATATGAGAATTGCTACTCCAGCTTTCTTTTGACTTCTATTTGGATGGAATATCTTTTTCCATCCCCTCACTTTCAGTCTGTGCGTGTCCCTAGGTCTGAAGTGGGTGTATTGTGGGCACCATATATACAGGTCTTGTTTTTGTATCCATTCAGCCAGTCTATGTTTTTTGGTTGGAGCATTTAATATATTTACATTTAAGGTAGTTGTCTATATGGATGATCCTATTACCATTTTGTTAATTGATTTGAATTTGTTATTGTACATCGTTTCCTTCTCTTGTGTTTCCTGCCTAGGGAAGTTCCTTTAGGATTTGAAGTAAAGCTGTTTTGGTGGTGCTGAATTCTCTTAGCTTTTGCTTCTCTGTTAAGGTTTTAATTTCTCCATCAGATCTGAATGACATCCTTGCTGGGTAGAGTAATCTTGGTTGTAGGTTTTTCCCTTTCATCACTTTAAATATGTCCTGCCACTCCCTTCTGGCTTGCAGAGTTTCTGCTGAAAGATCAGCTCTTAACCTTATAGGGATTCCCTTGTAAATGTTTTGTTGCTCTTAATATGTTTTCTTTGTATTTAATTTTTGATAATTTGATTAATATGTGTCTTGGCATGTTTCTCCTTGGATTTATTCTGTATGGGACTCTCTGTGCTTCCTGGACTTGATTGACTGTTTCCTTTCCCATATTAGGGATGTCTTCAAGTATAATTTCTTCAAATGTTTTCTCAGTCCCTTTATTTTTCTCATCTTCTTCTGGGACCCCTATAATTTGAGTGTTGGTGTATTTAATGTTGTCCCAGAGGTCTCTGAGAGTGTCCTCAATTCTTTTCATACTTTTTTCTTTATTTTGCTCTGTGGTAGTTATTTCCACTCTTTTATCTTCCCAGTCACTTATCAGTTCTCCTGCCTCAGTTATCCTGGTATTGATTCCTTCTAGAGAATTTTAAATTTCATTTATTGTGTTGTTCATCATTGTTTGTTTGCTCTTTAGTTCTTCTAGGTCCTTGTTAAACATTCTTATATTTTCTCCATTCTATTTCCAAGATTTTGGATCATGTTACTATCATTACTCTGAATTCTTTTTCAGGTAGACTGCCTATTTCCTCTTCATTTGTTTGGTCTGGTGGGTTTTTACCTTGCTCCTTCATCTGCTGTGTATTTCTGTGTCTTCTCATTTTGCTTAAGTAACTGTGTTTGGGGTCTCCTTTTCGCAGACTGCAGGTTCATAGTTCCCGTTGTTTTTGGTGTCTGCCCCCAGTGGGTAAGGTTGGTTCAGTGGGTTGTGTAGGCTTTCTGTTGGAGGGGACTGATACCTATGTTCTGGTGGATGAGGCTGGATCTTGTCTTTCTGCTGTGCAGGTCTGCATCTGGTGGTTTGTTTTGGGGTGTCTGTGAACTTCGTATGATTTTAGGTGGCCTCTCTGCTAATGGGTGGGGTTGTGTTCCTGTCTTGCTAGTTGTTTGGCATGGTGTGTCCAGCACTGGAGCTTGCTGGTCTTTGAGTGGAGTTGGGTCCTAGCGTTGATACGGAGATCTCTGGCAGAGCTCTCACTGACTGATATTAAGTGGGGCTGGGAGATCTCTGGTGGCCCAATGTCTTGAACTCTGCTCCCCCACCTCAGAGGCTGAGGCCTGACAACCAGGAGCACCAAGACCCTGTCAGCCACACGGCTGGAGTGCCTTTAGAGTTGCGGAAGCTGGCCTGCAGTGGCTCTCTTTCTGCACTGCACATTAGAATCACCTGCTTCTTTCTTCTTTTGCCCCAAAGGCAGTGTTCCACAGAGAAATACAGTAGCCTTGGAAATAGTCACAGCTCTGAGGTGGCTCTTTTTTTCCTTTTTGATTAGTTGGGTTTTACTTGCTCACAGTGGGCCTGTGCAGAGGCCTCTCACCCGGGTCTTCCGACCGGAGTTCCTAGTGCGGAATGGCTGCTGCCAATGTGTAATTTGGAATTTGAATTGTTACAAATGGGATTATAATTCATTTGTGAGAAAATTGGTATCATTAGAAAAAATGCTGTAGCCCTGATTAATTCATATTTCCCTTAGTTTATTCAAAGTCATGTGCTTTATTACTTACAGAAAAGAATGATCATATGGTCATCAAGGAGATGAAGTGGAAATGGCACAAAATGGCAGGAAAAATAAGTCAAAAGATATCATACTGACAAATGAATGAATTTCAGCATTAACATTTCTTGCAATGAAAAAATTTTATTGTGAAGAAATTTTAGTAATTTAATAAAATAAAATAAAGTATATATAAATTAAAATTTAAAAGGACTGATTTTTTAATATAAAGTCATCTTGGATTATCTAAAAGTAATAATATAATCTTGCTTATAATTTGGTTATTAAATAATACTGAAATAGTTCACGTTCTTTCAAAATATTTAATAACCAATAGAATTCTCAAAATACTTAGATTTATAAGATTTGCTGCATCAGATAAATAATGCCAGGCATTTTAATTTCAAGCATTTTAACTTTCCATATAAAACATAGTAAATTTTAGAAGATTTAGTCATTAAATTCAGAGGAATTATTAATTTTGTTAAATATTATATGATCAATAGTTCTTATTAACAAAATAGAAAAAATAGTAATACTCAGTATTTGATTTATTAAAAGATTCTTATATAGTTTTAATACATTTTAATAAATTTCTGTAATTTCTTTCATTACTTGACAGCATATAAATGCATCATTTTATTTCATCAGAATGGTAGTGCAGACCCAGAAAGGAAACAGAAACCTTATGCAAGAATCTAGGACCCTCAAAGAAAAATTAAATCTTATTGTAAAATACTGTAAGGAGCTATAAGATGTGAAATATGTTGAGCAGTCCCAAAGTGAATCCCTCTTCAAGGATAGCAGAATAAAAGTATAACATGCTATTTAAATCCACTGTCCTTTTGGACTCTTCTAGTCTCAGTAGCTCAGCAGTAGTCTCTCAAACCTGAAATGATTTCTTTCCTTTTTGATCCGGTCCGTGTGAATCCTGCGTCTGGGGACTTCAATCTGGCATTCACCTTCCCTGCATTTCTTCCTTTAAAGCAGGTCACGGTGCAGTTAAATGGGTAGTGCCAGCAGTAGTGGATTGGTAAAGGAGGGCTTCAAAAGCTACAAAAGTAATGCCCATTCTCACAACATTTCTCCAGGGACTGGCTGGAATGGTTCTTTTCTGAAACTTGACAGACCTCTGTTCTTTTTTCTCTGCCACTCTTGGAAAATTGAGCCAAGAGTTCCCCTGGGATCTTTGCTGTATTTGTAGTCATTGCATTTTATCTCTTGGGACTCCTCCACAAGCTAGTTTTTATCTAGAGAACAGAGTAACTGTTCATTGTGACTGTGTTGTGTGTGTGTTTTGATGAAAATGAAAGTAAGAGCAAAGTATAAATATGAGAAGAAACTTTTTGTGATATTACATAATATGTGGAACGGATATTTCAGTAATGCAATCAACAAATATTTGTTAAAGATCTAGTCTGAGGCAAAGTACTGGAGTTTTAAGTGCTGAAGTAGAGCAGGGAATAAACATTGTCCTTTTCTCAGGGAGCTCATCTCATAATTATCTTCAGTACTACTGTTATTGGCATTCATGTTGTACCAATAGATTTAGAGTTTATGTGGGCATGCGATGTGTGTGTATTTTAAGTAAACCTACATGAAGAATTCAGTAGTAAAAGCAGTATGGGAGCATAATAAAAATCAGATAAACCCATATAGAGTTGTACAAAATAAAAAAAGGAGGTTTCTCACTTTCACAGCCTTAAGACCCTTACACACTTTGATATACATTGCTTTCTTCACTGACCAAAATAGCAAGGAAATGTTTCTATATCATTAAACAGCCACTTAAATTCCATCATAGGTAGACCAGATGCACAATACTTCTTTGATGAAAATTTAGTATTGTCCTTTCAATTACAAATCATGCTACAATTACATCCTTGTAGGTAAATTTTGTGACTATGATATTTCAAATCAAAGTCATAGAGGCAAAATTGTAGCCTCAAAGAAAATGTCCTTATTTATAATTTTGATTCATGTTGTTATTCATTCATTTATTCAGTAAAATACTTATTAAATATTAAGTATATACTAAATACTGTTGTAGCCACAGGAGACACAACAAACAATAATGTTCCCATTTTCATGGAATCTTCATTCTAGTTAGACAAAAAAATGAGTAAACAAATGGATATATCACTTGTAAAACAGAGATAAATGCTGTGGAGAAAAATGAACGATGGCAGAATTGCTATTTTATACAAGTGGTCAGGGAAGGCCCCCAGATAGACAACGTTTGAGCTTTCGCTTGAAGGAGAGGAAAGAGGGAGCCATAAGGATGGATATCTGGGAGGACTGTGCTCCAGAGATAAGGAAATGTCAGATGTAAAAACTCTGAGCTAGGGGAACATGTTATATTTGAAGAAGATGAAGGAGGTCAATACAACTGGGGATGACTTAGTGTAAGGAAGTGTGGTAAGAGGTGAGGTGAGAGAGGTAGTGGGGAATCAGATCATGTAGGGCATTGTAGGTCACTGTAAGGACTTGTACTCTGAGTGGAAAAGGGTAGTGTGATCTACCTTAGAGTACTAATTAAATTTCCTATTAACATTGTGCAAGAAGCCCTATATATTTGAACCATTACTAATGTTGATTTGTTGATTGTATCATTTGAGGTTCAACCAGAGAAGTAGAGCCAGGAGGATATGTGTGTATGTGTGTGCTTGTGTGTGTGCATATGTGTATGTTTACATATATATGCACACACACATTTATATGTGTATATATATTATATACAATATATATTGTGTGTGCATATATATATATAGATATATATATATACACAACTTATATATCTATATATATATAAGCACAACCTGGGATCCTAAGAGGAAAAGTTAAATTTTGTGTCTGTTCTTGGTTTCTCTAACTTTGGTGAAGGTAATTCTGCAGAAGCAGGGGCCCTTTGTCAAATTGATAAACACCCACATCTGGCCCAGGTGTCTGGAAAACTGAAAAAGAATCCAGGGAAGATAGAAAAATTGCCATCCCAGATGCTGCTTCATGCCAGCGATGTTGTCAGCAAGTCAGGAGCAACACATACCAACTATAAAATTGGTCGGTTACTTCTTTCTCCCTTCCCCAAGAATCTCTTATGGCCCACCTTAACTGGAAACATACAAGAAAGAGAATTCTGATGATGTATTTAACCCAGCTCTGTTAGCAATTACAAAACCATTAAACTACTGTTATCCATTCATTTTTTTTTTCTTTTTTTGCGGTACGCGGGCCTCTCACTGTTGTTTCCTCTCCCGTTGCGGAGCACAGGCTCCGGACGCGCAGGCTCAGCGGCCATGGCTCACGGGCCCAGCCGCTCCGCGGCATGTGGGATCTTCCTGGACCGGGGCACGAACCCGTGTCCCCTGCATCGGCAGGCGGACCCTGGACTCACAGTGGCACACCACTGTGCCACCAGGGAAGCCCTATCCATTCATTTTTGTACCCATTTGTTTATTTAACAAATTCTTGTTAAAAATCTACATTTTTGTCAGACAGGTTGGGTTTTGAGAATACAGATGCTGAGACAGAATTTCCAGGGTAAGATGCTTATTAGTGATCGACTCCTGTGATTTTTCCACTGGAGTTTTGTATAAAATGCACATGGCATTTTTTCTCACAGCTTAGGCTCCACCAGATTTTATGGTCCAAGCAATGGGGCTACTTACACCACAACCTGGACAAGTGACAGATCCGTTTCCTGCTCTGTGTTTGATTCAAAGCTCGCTGCCTTTCACATCATCTGGTTTCTGAGTCAGAACATTCTTGGTTCTGGAGTATGCTGCTTTTAGAATCCAAAGTGGCCCTCCAGGCTTTGTGCTTCCTTGGGTTGAGATGAAAGATGAGAACATTTGTCTTTAACTTTGCAGGTGATATCCCCACATGTACCTGGCCACTAGACCCCTAACAATTTCATAGATGTGGCTAGCCCCTCAATTGTTCTAGAGTTAATTTCCCACTCCCTGGGACTCAGGTATCTTACAAAGGTCTCCCACATCTTAACCACTTCTTCATTCAGCCTGATAAATATGGTATCATTAAATAGGAGATGGGATCAATGGCAAGTCTTAAGGACATTTAGAGAGTCTAGATCTCTACAGACTATGTTATGACAGAGCGCAAGATAGTTAACAGAACCTGTAACAAAACTGTGAAATGCCTCTTTCTTTCCATGGCTTGTAAATGTAAGTAATTTCCCACCCACTTTTTTGATTGGGAGAGAAAAGAAAGTGTTCAACAAATCAATGGCCACATACCATGTATCTGTAGTCATACGGATCTTCTCTAGCAAAGATACCATGTTTGACACATAGTGTGTAGTCAGAGCTACTAGATTACTACTTGGTTGTGTTTGTAGTAGTCCACAGTCATCCAGTAGCACCCATATAGTTTCAACTGTGGCCAGACTGTTGTCTCAGTCTGTTTGGGCTGCTATAACACAATACCAAAGACTGGGTAGCTTATAAATAAAAGAAATTTATTTCTCACATTGTGGAGTCTGGGAAGTCCAAGATCAAGGTGCTAGCATGGTCACATTCTGATGAAGACGCTGTTCCTGGTTCATAGCTAGCACGTTCTTGCTATTTTCTTACATGATGGAAGGGGTTGGGGATCTCTCTGGAGCTTCTTTTATAAGGGAGCTAATCCCATTCATGAGAGTTTTGCCCTCATGATCTAAATACCTTCCAAAGGCCCATCACTGAATACCATCATCTTTGGGCGTTATGAGCTCAACATATGAATTTGGGAGGTATGAAAACATTCAGATCATACTAACTGTTGAATTAAATAGAGATATATCTTGCAGGGTTGGCTATCTACCTTTTTTTCTCAGATTTTTCATGTTTATTCTTGTCTTTATTTAATAGGAACTTTAGGATCTGCTTGTATACTTACAGAATCCCTATGGTTATTTTATTGGGGTTTTGTTCAAGTTGTATAATAACTTAGAAAAAGCCTACATCTGTAATATTCATCTCTAAGATCATAATGTGTGTCTATATTTAAGTCTATATTTTTCTCCCTCAGTAGAATTTTAAAGTTTTTGTAGATTTTATACCTTTTTTTGTTACTTTTATTACCAGATATTATCTTGCTTATTATTGCAAATAACATCTTTTATCTCATTGTACCCACACTTTGGTGATTATCAGTGTATATAAAGCTATGACAAAATGAGAAATTGTAACATGATAAAGATATTATAAGTCAAAAAGATAAATGCCAAAAATGCAATAGAAAAATATAGCCTCCATAAGTGTAGGAGTTTATTTACTGATATATCTTCAGCACCTACAAGAGGATTTTTAAATATTAGTTTTTCAATAAGTAATTAGTAAAGAAGAAATAAATTTTTAAATGATATGAATGATGAGTAGCATGAGTAATAAGTAAAAATTTCATAAACACATGACAAGATGTTAAACCTTATTTGTTATAAAGTAAATGCAAGTTAAACCAGAGTTCTTATGTAATGCTTTTCACCTATTAATTATCATAGTTAAAAAATTGAAAACACACTGGACTGAAGATGATTCTAGTAGTAAAGAATTTTCATATTTGGAAGTGTACATGTGTGCATTGATTTTGTTAGCTAATTAAATATTGGAAACATTTTAAAAGTCCAAACTAAAATGTCCAAACATATAGATATGTAAGGGGCTAACTTATTAAATTTAGATACATCCATTCAATGGAATATTCAACCGTTAATTCAACTATTAATGCAAAAAGCTTGTGTGCGCATGTGCTTAGTATGTATGTGTACAAGTGTGTGTGTGTGTTTGTGTGTAAAAATGTATATATTATGCATATATACATATGTCCAAAATGAATTTTCAAGTAAAGAAACTACAGTGTAGAGCGAAGTGAGAGTAGCATCGACATATACACACTACCGAATGTAAAATAGTTAGTTAGTAGGAAGCAGCAGCATAGCACAGGGAGATCTGCTCGGTGCTTTGCGATGACCTAGAGGGGTGGGATAGGGAGGATGGGAGGGAGGCTCAAGAGGGAGGGGATATGGGGACATATGTATGCATATGGCTGATTTACGTTGGTGTACAACAGAAACTAACACAGTATTGTGAAGCAATTATACTCCAATAAAGATCTACTAAAAAAAAAGAACAATATTTATAGATTCCTTGAATCATGTAAATACATTAACTGCCAAAAATAAGTAAAATAATTTAATTATGATATGGCACATAATCTTATGGTACTATAACCTCTATTCTTAGTTGTCCTAAATGAATGTTGAATTTTATAATTTCCTTTCTGACATGATTTGAGATTATAGTAAACTATACAAATGTCCATTTATACTTGAATCATTCCAATATAGTTCAGTTTAATTTTTAGCTATTAGTCATATCAATTCCCTCATACTTCTTTTTGGGGTGTTTACCATGTGCGAGCTATTCCACAGTGTTCTTTAAATGTGATAACTCAGTTAATTCAAGCAAGAGCAATGATTTTTTTTATTACTATCACTTCCATTTTATGGCTGAGAGAAACTAAGAGGGAATTTGAGAAAGTTATTGAGTCAGGAATGGAACTTGATAACTCAGGCTTCTAACACACTAATAGCAACAAATAGCAACCACTCTTTTACCTGGTTGAGTTTGGGGCCATCAGAGCTTTTCTCTCTCTTCTCTTTGCTAACCTATTGCTTGTTGAACTTCCAAGAATTTAAATGGGCCCGGAAGCTGGGTCACTTGCCCAAGGTATGGCAGTGATAACAGGCTACAAATTTACCTTTTTGCCTCCTCAATTACAAATTATTCAGAAAAAATGATTGCCATTCTCCTTTTTTCCTTTGTCTTGACCTTTATACATAGTAATAGTTTGCCATGAGACAATAGAATAAAAAAATTGATGCACTTAGGTTTCATTTGATTTGTCCTTATATTTCTCACTTCACTTCTATGAAAGTCTATTCCTAGAGATACTATCATTATTCAAATAATTACCAGTTCTTTGAGACTCCTTTCCTAAATTTGACAAGCTCATGTATTCAGCCATAAAGAGGGGTTACTAAATGAATCAAAACTTTAGGTAATTTACAACTTGAGGTCAAATCAAAAATTGTATTAATCATATGTAAAAATAAATAACAAGAAAAAAATTTGTGAGTAAAATATTTTAATTCAATTACACTGATAAGCCAAAATCTTAGAAAGTTGTGAAATTCTTGGTAAGTGTAGAGGGAGCTAAATATCAAATCTCTTAAATAAAGGTTTTTGTCTTATATTTGGGCAAGAACTGAAAATCATGATTGCACCCAAACTGAAGTTTCACCTATTTGACTTAAAGGTTTTGTCAACAGTATGTTGTAAAAAGTCTGTAACTAATTTTAAAGTACATATGTGTACGGGAGGACCAAAATTCCTGAAAAGTAACTTCATTTCTGCCTGTGTCATCTCTGTACGTTATTAGAATAGAACATACAAGTCTTACTGGCAAGAATGTTTATATTTGATCTCAAGTGTTTGCCATATAGAAAAAAGGAAAAAGGATATCTAAATGTTTAATTGGAAGGGAAGCAGAAAACCTACTTTCATAAAACACATGTAACTGATTTCCAGGGGGTGATATTTAAATAATTCACTTGTGCTAATACATGAATACAGTAAAATATTTTAGCTGTATAGATATAGACCAGGTATTGATGCGGCATTTGTATCCTGATCATATACTCCACTTACTACTCTCTAATGTATATTGCATCTTCAAAGCCAGCAATGGTGGGTTGAGTCCTCTCATTGCATTATTCTGATATCCACATCTGCCTCCCTCTCTACTTTAAGACTCTTGTGATGAATTTGGCACATTGATTAGCAAACTTAATTTCACTTCCAACTGTAATTCCCCTTTGTTATATAACCTAAGATATTCACAGGCTCCAGGGATTAGGACTAAAACACTAATGCCCACTAGGGGGAATTGTAGAAATATGTAGATAGCATTTTGATTGTCATGAAGATTAGAGAGGGCTCCTGGAAAATTTGTAGGCAGGGGTCAGGTGACACACAATGCTTAGGAGAGTCCTTCAAAATGAAGAATTTTCCAGAATGCATGGGGATTTAAATGACCTACTCAAAATATAAATCAGAGGGAGTTTAAGCCTGCATAACAGAGCCCAGTAGTTAAGGAGAATATTATTAAAGAGGAATTTAAGTAGGTTAAATACATTTTATCTTGAACTTATTGAATAATCAACTCCCACATTTTGTCTAATTAATGTATTATAAACCTCCAAAGTATCTATTTCTTTGGGATATGCTTAATGCACTAGCATAGTTACTGAAAAATATGAAAATAATTATAAATATGAAAAAGATAAAAGCAGCTGTATTTAACACATTATTAAGTTCATGAAGCATTATAAAATTCACAGATATCTTTAAATTTCATTATTAAGAGATTTAAAAAAATATTTTTATAATTTTTATTCCATAGGTTTTAAAAAATATATAGTGCAATGATAAAGAATCTATTTTATTAAAATTACAAGTTGAAATTATATATATTCTTTTGGATTGTTATTTTTCCACCTGACACTGTTGAGACCGCTCCCACCACTTTACAGTTTCATCATATTTATGGTTGATTTTCAGAACCATGCTCTGCTCACCTTTACCTGTTGGTAGATTTGTCCTCCAAGTCTTTTTTAAGGAGGTGAAACTCAATCTCTTTCTTAGGTATGGTGATTTCAACATAGGTGGTATGTTTTCTGTGATAACTTATCTCTCTCTGTTCTCTATCATAGTCACTACATTTATAAGGCCTGTTTCCAAAAATAGCATATTTTTTCATTTTCTACATTTCTGTTGTCTGCAATTTGTCTTGGCATGATTTCCCTATTTCTCTTTTCTTATTACACCTTTCTTCTTACTGTATACAAAATAGCCTCTTTGAAATTTTTTAGTCTAAACTTACATTTTATTCTAGTTTCTGCCAGTATATCCTGCCCTTTCTTTTTCAATATCTTTTCAATGAATAACTATTAGTTTCTCCTAATTGCAAATTTTTAAATAATAAATAGATGAAAGCTTGACTACCTCATTAGCTTTGCATGTTTTATTTTAGACATGCACAATAAATGTGAATAATTTATTATGAATTTGACTTTTTCTCATTTATATATAATATTATATGATTATTTTTGAAATTATGTTTATAGGTAGTTACAATTTTCTTTCCATTTCAGTACAGTTTTGGGAAGAGGATGAAAAATGTGCTACTAATTGGGGCAAGGGTTCTGATAGGACTGAAAACTATGGGGCTAGAACATAGTGATTGTTATCAATCAGTATATTTGAAAAACTAGTTTATAATGCAATGTAGTTTTATTGAATTTTTAAAGACTTCATTTTTGTGAAGCAGTTTTAAGTTTACAAAAAATTGAGAGGAAAGCACAGAGATATGCCATATACCCCCTTTCCTCACACCTATATAGCCTCCCCTGTTATCATTCACCAGAATGGTACATATTTTTTACCAAGGATGAACCTCCATGAGCACATCATCATCACCCAAACACCATATTTTACCTTAGGGTTCACCCTTGGTATTGTGCGTTCTGTAGGTTTGGACAAATGAATAATGACCATCATTGTAATATTATACAAAATATTCTCAATGGCCTAAAAAATCTGTGCTCTGCCTATGTATCTCTCCCTCAATCCCACTATCACCACCCCAGGAAACCATTGATCTTTCTACCGTTTCCATAGTTTTGTCTTTTATACACTATGTTTCCTTTTCATATTGGCTTATTTCACTTAGTAGTATGCATTTAGGGTTCCTCCATGTCTTTTCATGGCTTGATGCCTCATTTCATTTTGGCAGTGAATAATATTCCATTGTCTGGAAGTATCACAGTTTCTTTATCTGTTCACCTGCTGAGGGACATCTTGACTGCTTCCAGGTTTTGGCAATTATGAATAAACCTGCTATAAACATTAATGCAAACATTTCTGTGTGGATATAAGTTCTCAACTCCTTTGGGTAAATACCAAAAAGTGTGATTGCTGATTCATATGGTAAGTATGTTTAATTTTTTAAGAAACTGCCAAAGTATTTTCCAAAGTGATTGTACCATTTGCTTTCCCACTAGCAATGTAAGAGAGTTTCTGATTTTTAAATTTACTTTATTGAAGTATAGTTGATTTACAATATTGTGTTGATTAATTTCTACAGCAAAGTGATTCAGTTTATATATATATATATATATATATATATATACACATTATTTTTCATATTATTTTCCATTATGGTTTATCACAGGATATTGAACACAGTTCCCTATGCTATACAGCTTATCCATTCTGTATATAATAGTTTGCATCTACTAATCCCAGACTCCCAATCCAGCCCTTCCCCACCCCATCCCACTTGACAACCACAAGTCTGTTCTCTATATCTGTGAATCTGTTTCTGTTTCATAGACAAGTTCATTTGTATCATATTTTAATTAGATTCCACATATAAATGATATCATATGGTATTTGTCTTTCATAAGAGAGTTCTTTGTTTGTTTGTTTTTTTGTGGTATGCGGGCCTCTCACTGTTGTGGCCTTTCCCGTTGCGGAGCACAGGCTCCGGACGCACAGGCTCATTGGCCATGGTTCACGGGCCCAGCCGCTCCATGGCATGTGGGATCTTCCTGGACCGGGACACGAACCCGTGTCCCCTGCATTGGCAGGTGGACTCTCAACCACTGCGCCACCAGGGAAGCCCAGAAGACCTAAATAGACATTTCTCCAAAGAAGATATACAGACTGCCAACAAACACATAAAAAAATGCTCAACATCATTAATCACTAGAGAAATGCAAATCAAAACTACAATGAGATATCATCTCACACCAGTCAGAATGGCCATCATCAAAAAATCTAGAAACAATAAATGCTGGAGAGGGTGTGGAGAAAAGGGAACACTCTTGCACTGCTGGTGGGAATGTGAATTGGTACAGCCACTATGGAGAACAGTATGGAGGTTCCTTAAAAAACTACAAATAGAACTACCATATGACCCAGCAATCCCACTACTGGGCATATACCCTGAGAAAGCCATAATTCAAAAAGAGTCATGTACCAAAATGTTCATTGCAGCTCTATTTACAATAGCCCGGAGATGGAAACAACCTAAGTGTCCATCATCAGATGAATGGATAAAGAAGACGTGGCACATATATACAATGGAATATTACTCAGCCATAAAAAGAAATGAAATTGAGCTATTTGTAATGAGGTGGATAGACCTAGAGTCTGTCATACAGAGTGAAGTAAGTCAGAAAGAGAAAGACAAATACCATATGCTAACACATATATATGGAATTTAAGAAAAAAAGAAATGTCATGAAGGACCTAGGGGTAAGACAGGAATAAAGACACGGACCTACTAGAGAATGGACTTGAGGATATGGGGAGGGAGAAGGCTAAGCTGTGACAAAGCGAGAGAGAGGCATGGACATACATACACTACCAAACATAAGGTAGATAGCTAGTGGGATGCATCCGCATAGCACAGGGAGATCAGCTCAGTGCTTGTGACCGCCTGGAGGGGTGGGATAGGGAGGGTGGGAGGGAGGGAGACGCAAGAGGGAAGAGATATGGGAACATATGTATAGGTATAACTGATTCACTTTGTTATAAAGCAGGAACTAACACCCCATTGTAAAGCAATTATACTCCAATAAAGATGTAAAAAAAAATTTTTTTAAAAGGCATTTGTTTTTAATTTCGAATCCACTTCATTGTTAGAATACAGGAAAGTAATTGACTTTGTATATTAATCTTGTGTCCTTCAAACTTGCTATAATTGTTTATTTGTTCCAGGAGTGTTTTTGTCAATTATTTTGGATGTTCTACATAGACAGTCATGTCATTTGCAAACAAAGACAGTTTTATATCTTCCTGCCTAATCAGTGTACCTTTTATTTCATTTTCTTGACTTTTTGCATTAGCAAGGGCTTGTACTTTATTGAAATTTTTAAAATATGAAATTTTATTGCTTTGAGAGGTTCAATTACACATGAAAAATTGACTGCATGATGATATGATGAGACAAGGAAATGTTAAGTTAAAACATTTTTACTGGGCTTCCCTGGTGGTGCAGTGGGTGAGAGTCTGCCTGCCGATGCAGGGGACACGGGTTCGTTCCCCGGTCCGGGAAGATCCCACATGCCACAGAGCGGCTGGGCCCATGAACCAGAACCATGGCTGCTGAGCCTGCGCATCCGGAGCCTGTGCTCTGCAATGGGAGAAGCCACAACAGTGAGAGGCCTGCGTACCGCAAAAAACAAAAAACAAAACATTTTTACTGCTTTTTTATTGTATAACATTTCATATGTATAAACTAATAAATGTAAGGTATACTAGTTATGATGTATAATAATAAATGAACATGCATGTATTGCTGTACCTTAGATTAGAATCCTCCCAATACCATTGCATTTCTCTGTGTGCTCCTTTTAAATCTCATCTATTTTCCTTCTCTCTCAAAATTAACCCCTAATCTTACATTTTGTGGTAATCATTTCATTGCCTTTCAAAAATAATTTTATCCAGGTGTGTTCTTTGGGTCTAAATATCTGTGTGTATTAGCTTCTTTATGTGTAAAGTTGGGATATTAAAATACTTGTAATAAGGATGTGGCAAAAGGCTAAATTAAATAATTCACATAGTCCTAAATTACATTTTAATTGCTTTTGGTTTTTAAGCTTTGTAAAAGTGTTACCATACTATTTTCCATTTTCTGAAATTTGCATTTTTTGCTACGTTTTATTTATCTAATCTTAGTCTACATTTTAAGTAGGGTTGTAGTTCATTCTTTTCTACTTCTATATGCAATCAGTATGTATCACAATGTATTTATATATTCACCTATCAATAAGCATTTAGGTTGTTTACATTTTTGGTTTATTATTTAGCCATTCAAAAATATGCATTGAGCAGTAAATTATACAAGGCTCTCTTCTAGTTAAATGAGATAAAGCAACAAGAATAATTAGCTTACATTCTAATGAAGAGACTGTCATGAACAGTACTGTTCAGAAATATTCTCACATATGTCTTCTATGTCATCAGTGCACATAAACCATCCAAGTTTCTTTATATGGGCCACAGATCCCTAAAAATTCATGGATAAACTTCAGAGAGTGTATAAAATTGTATATTTTAAAATTTATTGATTTATTTTTCTACTGGATATAATTTCCACTATAGTGCTGACAGAATCTACTATAATGGATAGCTTTCTTCAAATTCATCTTATGCTTACTGTTTTACAGAGCATGTAAAAATTATGAGATCACCAAAATCACTCTATCTTAATCATTTAAAAAAATTTGTTTATTGAAGTATGGTTGATTTACAATATTGTGTTAGCTTCAGGTGTACAGCAAAGTGATTCAATTATACATATATATATATTTTTCAGATTCTTTTCCTTTATAGGTTATTACAAAATATTAAGTATAGAGCTATGCAGTAGGTCCTTGTTGGTTATCTATTTTATATATAGTAGTGTGTATATGTTAATCCCAAACTCCTGATTTATCCCTCCCCCCCACCTTTGGTAACCATAAGTTTGTTTTCTATGTCTGTGGTTATGTTTCTGTTTTGTATATAAGTTCATTTGTACCATTTGTTTTGGATTCCACATATAAGTGATATCATATGATATTTGTCTTTATCTGGCTTACTTTACTTAGTATGATAATCTCTGGGTTCATCCATTTTGCTGCAAATGACATTATTTTGATCCTTTTCATGGCTGCATAGTATTGCATTGTATAAATATACCACATCTTCTTTATCCATTCATCTGTCAATGGACATTTAGGTTGCTTCCATGTCTTGCCTATTGTAAATAGTGCTACAATGAACATTGGGGTGCATGTATCTTTTTAAATTATGGTTTTCTCTGGAGATATGTCCAGAAGTGGGATTGTAGGCTCATATGGTAGTTCTATTTTTAATTATTTTAAGGAACCTTCATACGGTTTTCCATAGTGGCTGTACAAATTTACATTTCCACCAACTGTGTAGGAGGGTTCCTTTTTCTCCACACCTTTCCAGGATTTATTATTTTGATTTGCATTTCTCTAATAATTAGTGATGTTGAGCATTTTTCATGTGCCCTTTGTGTCTCAATCATTTTTTAATATTTTATGTATATAGTAAAATTCCTAGTAACTGATAATATAAATAAAATATATTTACTTTTAAATTTACTCAGTACTGAGTTATAGGTGCTAAGAGAGGGATGATATCTAAAAGCTTAACTATTTCAGGCTTTTCATTTAATAGATGTAGGAATTGAATCTCAATAAATATTCAAGATTAAGATTAAGGTTAGGCTTTGGAGTTCAAAGAGCTGTGTTAGAGCATTGACTCAGCCACTTATTATTCTTAGACTATTAATCACTGTTCATATTAGTTTCTTCATATGTAAGCCTATTTTTTATTTTATACAATTTTAAAAGTTACTTTCCGTTTACATTTATTACAAAATATTGGCTATATTCCCCATGTTGTACAATATATCCTTTAGCCTATCTTATACCCTAAGTTTATGCCTCCCACTCCCCCCACCTCTGTATTTCCCCTCTCCACCCCCCCCCACTGGTCAACACTATTTTGCTCTCAATATCTGTGAGTCTGTCTTTATTGTTTTATTCACTAGTTTGTTTTATTTTTTAGATTCCACATATAAGTACCATCATGCAATATTTGTCTTTCTCTGTCTGACTTACTTCACTTGGCATAATGCCCTCCAAGTCCATCCATGTTGCTTCAAATAGCAAAATTTTATCCTTTTTCATGGTGAAAAAAAAGATTAAGAAAGTAAAGTTATATTTTCATAGAAAAATGTTTTAAATTTTATTATTTTAGATAAAGTAAGTGATTTAAAACTGAGAATGGGGAAAAATCTCATATCTGATTCTTCCGACATGAGGACAACAAAGAATAAACTTATATTCAAACATGACTAATTTTGGCAATATTTTAGTACCAAAAGTACTTTTGGCACTAAAATACAAAAAAGTACAAAAGTAGTTTTTTGTTGTTTTCTGATAAAATATACTACTTCAGCTTTTTCTTCAATGATGTTTCAAAGTTGACACAGAGAAAAGAATTTTCAAAAATTTAGCAATCCCTAGAAAGAGAAACCTAGTGCATAATTATAATTATATTGTCCTTCGTGTATTGAAGTCACCTCCAGAAAAAGTCACATTGTTCTTGTCATTTGTATAATGCTTAATTAAAATGAATTCAATAGGTGAATTTATTTAGGAGCTACCTAAAAAGAAACAAATGGAAATATGGAGATGTTAAGACTCCCTCAAATTCTAATTTTGTTTTTAAATTTAATTCAAATTGACTTTTAATTAAATTAAAAATAAAACATTACAATGGATTTTGATCCATTAATAGCAAATGTTAAAAATTCTTTAATAACTACTCAAGATTTATATTGTTTTTTTTGTTGCTTTAGTATCATCTGAGTTATAAATTTAAGAATATGTGGTAAACTATAATTCCATCTTCCCATCAAATGATGTTTAGATGACCAAAGGTCACTGATTTTAACCCAATCCCTTAGACATTTTCAGTCCACTTCAAGGCCAGTTTAGGGAACTGCATGGTTCATTAAATAAGGTATATGTAAATTAAATATCATGTTAAAAAAAGAAATGAAGTGTAAAAAAAATCTTTGCTGAGGTTTAAACTAAGATTTTAATAAGGAATCCTTTTCTGTACCAACAACAACAAAAAATCTCTGTTCACGGGTACTAGTATTTATGCCAAGTATGCTGTTCTTGTGGCAAATATAAATGACAACGTAATTATTAAATTTGAAACAAGTCAAATCAAGTGATTTAAACTTATGGCCTCTGTATACAACCGCCTCCCCAACCCCCCTAAATTAAAATAGCCTATGGACATACAAAATTCTGTGAATTCTAATAAAGAACAGTATTTTCAGCAGGGCAGCAAAAAGGAATCTTATGAAATATATAGATATAAGAATCCCTTTAAGTATGTAATTCAAATTTTAAAATATTAACAAATGCTGTTTGCTTTCCTTTTATCATGCTCTTTTAAATACGTTCAAATACCTTGATACAATTCATGCTGTTGATCATTGATTTAAATATATTTCTTAATATTTCTTTCTGAATGTAGCAGTATATTCTATGAATGATTCTACTAAAATTGTTTTTCCAATAATCTGTAGAACTATTGTGTTAGCACCAAGGGCAATTTAAAAAAATATATAAATAATATTAAACTTAAATCAGTTAAATTGTGACATAAATCTCATATATCACTAATATTCTGTTACCAAGAGAAAGATCTTGATTGTTATCACAGTACAGGGGTTGAAATTCCCTGGCTTATCTAATCTATCTATTTAACAGTCTTTATTCAGTGACAAGATTTTTATATATATAATATTTGCTCAAGGAAAAAATCACAATAATATTCACAAAATACAGGCAAGGAATTCATAACTACTGAAAATCATTTTTATTTGACTATTTCCATATATAAATGAAAGTATGACTGTTTCCATATATAAATGAAAGTAAGTTTATCTTTGTTTCACACCTAGATACACACATAATTTGGGGAAAAATGAGTTATCTGCTTACCTTCCTTTCCTAGTTCAATTGATATTTTAAAAACACAGTAATTTGTTACTGGATAGGTGTGCATGTTCCGTATAGAGGCAGATACACAGAAAAAGGATTGGTGTTTCTAGATAAATTGCTTATTAGACACACTATTCAAGGCACTAGACTCAGTGTTCCAAAGATTGGACTGCTGCAACAATATTTATCCTTAAAACTGGAGAGTATTTATTCTTAAAATTGTTTACAGTTACCCTATCTCATCATAAATGCAAATATTACCATACTCCTTTGCCAATTAGATTAACATTAAACAGATATTCTAAAATGTACCTAAGGAAAACTTTTCCCAGTCAGCAAGAGCATTATTCTATGTTTAGAAATCAAGTAAAGCTAGTGTGCTTGCCAAAATACTTTTAGAAATATGTTGAAATAAAAGATATCATTTCAAGGACTTAGCACTTAAAACTTCAAAAATATGTTCAAATTCAGGGAAAATAAATAAGTAAGAAGACTAACTATTATAGAAGAATCTCACTTGTCAGATATTGATTTCCCCATACCAGTAAGGGATTGGAAATTTATGTGCAGAGCTCATGTACGAGAATAGGGATTAGAAACATGGTTTATGCAGTGATTTGTGTGCTTTCACACCATTTTGGTTCTATGTGATCTCTGAAACCTACATTTTTTCATCATTTGAAATGAGAGACTTGAGCTCATTACTCTTGAACGTCCCTTCATTAGTGATGGCATCTGTAGGCCTTAGAGAAATGCCAAAGATACATTGGTGCTATGAAAACAAATTTACCTTTTATTTTCATTCATATTTTGCATGAGGAGGTGACTAGCAATAACATCTAATGGCTCAGCTTTTGCAATTTATGGGGGCCAAGAAAAGGTGTTTGCCCATAGTGTTTTAGAAATTTTAACACCACATGTATCTGTGAATTATGTAGACTGAAAAGAACATTGTAATTAAGATCAAAGTAATTATTATTACTGTACTTGATTGGAAAGGGGCAAAGAGACAATCACTGTATTTCCATTACTCTAGGAGGTGGGTCAAAAAGGATCATGCTGTGATTTATGTCCAAGAGTGTTCTTCCTATGTTTTCCTCTAAGAGTTTTATAGTGTCCGGTCTTACATTTAGGTCTTTAATCCATTTTGAGTTTATTTTTGTGTATGGTGTTAGGGAGTGTTCTAATTTCATTCTTTTACATGTAGCTGTCCAGTTTTCCCAGAACCACTTATTGAAGAGGCTGTTTTTTCTCCATTGTATATCCTTGCCTCATTTGTCATAGATTAGTTGACCATAGGTGTGTGGGTTTATCTCTGCACTTTCTATCCTGTTCCATTGATCTATATTTTTGTTTTTGTGCCAGTACCATACTGTCTTGATTACTGTAGCTTTGTAGAATAGTCTGAAGTCAGGGCGTCTGATTCCTCAAGCTCCATTTTTTCCCCTCAATATTGCTTTGGCTATTTGGGGTCTTTTCTGTCTCCATACAAATTTTAAGATTTTTTGTTCTAGTTCTGTAAAAAATGCCATTGGTAATTTGATAGGGATTGCATCGAATCTGTGGATTGCTTTGGGTAGTATAGTCATTTTCACAATATTGATTGTTCCAATCCAAGAACATGGTTTATCTCTCCATCTGTTTGTGTCATCTTTGATTTCTTTCATCAGTGTCTTATAGTTTTCTGAGTACAGGTCTTTTACCTCCTTAGGTAGGTTTAGTCCTAGGTATTTTATTCTTTTTGTTGCAATGGTGAATGGGATTGTTTCCTTAATTTCTCTTTCTGATCTTTTGTTGTTTGTTTATAGGAATACAAGAGATTTCTGTGCATTAATTTTGTATCCTGGAACTTTACCGAATTCATTGATTAGCTCTAGTAATTTTCTGGTGGCATATTTAGGATTACCTATGTATAGTATCATGTCATCTGCAAACAGTGACAGTTTTACTTCTTCTTTTCCAATTTGTATTCCTTTTATTTCTTTTTCTTCTCTGATTGCCATGGCTAGGACTTCCAAAACTATGTTGAATAGTAGTGGTGAGAGCGGACATCCTTGTCCTATTCCTTATCTTAGAGGAAATGCTCTCAGTTTTTCACCATTGAGAATGATGTTTGCTGTGAGTTTTTTGTATATGGCCTTTATTATTCTGAGGTAGGTTCCCTCTATGCCCACTTTCTGGAGAGTTTTTATCATAAGTGGGTGTTGAATTTTGTCAAAAGTTTTTTCTGCATCTACTGAGATGATCACATGGTTTTTATTCTTCAATTTGTTAGTATGGTGTATCACATTGATTGATTTGCATATATTGAAGAATCCTTGCATCCCTGGGATAAATCCCATTTAATCATAGTGTATGATCCTTTTAATGTGTTGTTGAATTCTGTTTGCTAGTATTTTGTTGAAGATTTTTGCATCTATATCATCAATGATATTCGTCTGTAATTTTCTTTTTTTGTTGTATCTCTGTCTGGTTTTGGTATTATGGTGATGGTGGCTTCATAGAATGAGTTTGGGAGTGTTCCTTCCTCTGCAATTTTTTGGAACAGTTTGAGAAGGATGGGTGTTAGCTCTTCTCTAAATATTTGATTGAATTCACCTGTGAAGCCATCTGGTCTTGGACTTCTGTTTGTGGGAAGATTTTTCATCACAGTTTCAATTGCATTACTTGTGTTTGGTCTATTCATATTTTCTGTTTCTTCCTGGTTCAGTCTTGGAAGGTTTTACGTTTCTAAGAATTTGTCCTTTTCTTCCAGGTTGTCCATTTTATTGGCATAGAGTGGCTTGTAGTAGTCTCTTATGATGCTTTGTATTTCTGTGGTGTCTATTGTAACTTCTCCTTTTTCATTTCTAATTTTATTGATTTGAGCCCTCCCCCTCTTTTTCTTGATGAGTCTCGCTAAAGGTTTATCAATTTTGTTTATCTTCTCAAAGAACCAGCTTTTAGTTTTACTGATCTTTGCTATTGTTTTCTTTGTTTCTATTTCATTTATTTCTGTTCTGTTCTTTATGATTTCTTTCACTCTACTAACTTTGGGTTTTGTTTGTTCTTCTTTCTCTAGTTCCTTTAGGTGCAAAGGTAGATTATTTATCTGAGATTTTTCGTGTTTCTTGAAGTAGGATTTTATTGCTATAAACTTCCCTCTTAGAACTACTTTTGCTGCATCCTATAGGTTTTGGATCATTGTGTTTTCATTGTAATTTGTCTGTAGGTATTTTTTGATTTCCTCTTTCATTTCTTCAGTGATCTTTTGGTTATTTAGTAACGTATTGTTTAGCCTCCATGTGTTTGTGTTTCTTAAGTTTTTTTCCCTGTAATTGATTTTTGATCTCATAGCGTTGTTGTCGGAAAAGATGCTTGATATGATTTCAATTTTCTTAAATTTACTTAGGCTTGATTTGTGACCCAGGATGTGATCTATCCTGGAGAATGTTCCATGCACACTTGAGAAAAAAGTGTAATCTGCTGTTTTCGGATGGAATGTCCTATAAACATCAATTAAATCTATCTGGTCTATTGTGTCATTTAAAGCTTGTGCTTCCTTATTAATTTTCTGCCTGGATGACGTGTCCATTGGTGTAAGTGAGGTGTTAAAGTCCCTCACTATTATTGTGTTATGTCTGTTTCCTCTTTTATAGCTGTTAGCATTTGCCTTATGTATTGAGGTGCTCCCATGTTGGGTGCATATATAATTGTTATATTTTCTTCTTGGATTGGTCCCTTGATCATTATGTAGTGTCCTTCCTTGTCTCTTGTAACAATCTTTATTTAAATGTCTATTTTACTTGATATGAGTATTGCTACTCCAGCTTCATTTTGATTTCCTTTTGCATGGAATATCTTTTTCCATCCCCTCACTTTCAGTCTGTGTGTGTCCCTAGGTCCTAAGTAGGTCTCTCATAGACAGCATATATATGGGTATTGTTATTGCATCCATTCAGCAAGCCTGTGTCCTTTGGTTGGAGCATTTAATCAATTCACATTTAAGGTAATTTTTTTTTGCAGTACGTGGACCTCTCACTGTTACAGCCTCTGCCATTGTGGAGCACAGGCTCCAGACGCACAGGCTCAGCGGCCATGGCTCACGGGCCCAGCCGCTCCACGGCATGTGGGGTCTTCCCAGACTGGGGCATGAACCTGTGTCCCCTGCATCGGCAGGTGGACTCTCAACCACTGCGCCACTGGGGAAGCCCTAAAGTAATTATTGATATGTATTTTCCTATTACTATTTTCTTAATTGTTTTGGGTTTGTTTTTGTAGGTCCTTTTCTTCTCTTTTGTTTCCCACTTAGAGAAGTTCCTTTAGCCTTTTTTGTAAAGCTGGTTTGTTTGTGCTGAATTCTCTTAGCTTTTGCTTGTCTGCAAAGCTTTTTATTTCTCTGTCGAACCTGAATGAGATCCTTGCTGGGTAGAGTAATCCTGGTTGTAGGTTCTTCCCTTTCATCCCTTTAAATATATCATGCCAACCCCTCTGGCTTGTCAAGTTTCTGCTGAGAAATCAGCTGTTTAACCTTCTGGGAGTTCCTTTGTATATTATTTGTCATTTTTCCCTTTTTGCTTTTAATAATTTTTCTTTGTGTTTAATTTTTGTCATTTTGATTACTATGAATCTTGGTGTGTTTTTCCTTGGGTTTATCCTTCCTGGGGCTCTCTGTGCTTCCTGGACTTGGGTGGCTATTTTCTTTCCCATGTTAGGGAAGTTTTCGACTATAATCTCTTCAAAGATTTTCTCAGGTCCTTTCTCTCTCTCTTCTCCTTCATGGTCCCCTATAATGCGAATGTTGTTGCGTTTGTCCCAGAGTTCTCTTAGGCTGTCTTCATTTCTTTTCTTTCTTTATTCTTTATTCTGTTCCACAGCAGTGAATTCCACCATTATGTCTTCTAGATCACTTATCCGTTCTTCTACCTCAGTTATTCTGCTATTGATTCCTTCTAGTGTATTTTTCATTTCAGTTATTTTATTGTTCATCTCTGTTCTTTAATTCTTCTATGTCTTTGTTAAACATTTCTTGCATCTTCTTAATCTTTGTCTCCGTTTTTTTTCTGAGGTCCTGGATCATGTTCACTATCATTATTCTGAATTCTTTTCCTGGAAGTTTGCCTATCTCCACTTCATTTAGTTGTTTTTCTGGAGTTTTATCTTGTTCCTTCATCTGGTTCATAGTCCTCTGCCTTTTCATTTTGTCTGTCTTTCTGTGAACATGGTTTCTGTTCCACAGGCTGCAGAATTGTAATTCTTCTTTATTCTGCCGTTTCCCCCCTGGTGGATGAGGCTATCTAAGTGGCTTATGCAAGCTTCCTCAAGATAACTCATTCTAGATTTGTCTTTGCTTTATATATCATAAGACTGCAGCCTACTACCCCTTCCCTAAGGTGGGGCTGGTGGGAGACCAATGAAATTGCTTAATGTCATTACAGTCATTGAAGTGTATTTCATTTATTCACATAAATGTATGTGAGCAACCTTTGTTGAAAAAGCATTTCAGGCATCAAAAATGTGAGTAAAAACTATCAACAAGGCTTTATAAAATGTTATCTATAAAAACAGTATGTTTGATGGATTGCTTTTTATTCAGGTTACGTATACTGAATTGATACTTTCATATAGTAGATATTTAATAAACATATTGAATTTGTATTCATTTCTGTTCACAAGAGGAAATTGTTTTGTTTTCCTCCACTCTGGTGAGAAATAATTGTGCTCAATTATAAAGTTTGACTAAATACTAGATGTGAAGAACACTGGAAATCTGACACCCAGAAACAGAAAAGAAAAAAAAGGACCACATTTATTACAAACTAAATAAACCATTAATATATGTGTATATGTAGGTATGCATATATTTATTTTAAAAGATTTACTACTCTCTTTATAAGGAAGGTTTAATTCAGCTTTTCTGATTTATAAGAAACAGTTTATATAGGCAGCTTTTAAAATTTATACTCTCAACAGTTCAATATTAAATGACAAATTGTTAATGTTCAGTGATGCCTGGATACCCCAGTTGATCGGTCTTTCTAAAATGGTAAGCACTCTTTGCTTCTAAATTCACCATCATACTATTTACTCTCAATGTACCAATCAGAATGATCCCTTTCAAATAAAACCACATAACACTTCTCTGCTCAGAATTCATCAAGCCTCCCATTTCAGTCAGATGAAACGAAGTTCATTCTCTGGTCTTGGTCCTGCAAGAGTTGCACCCTCTCCTTACTACTCTGGTCTCTTCACCACCTATCTATCCCTATCTCTACTTTACCCTTTTTTCTTTAGGGAATTCTCCTTTCCCTAAAGTGTCCGTACCTTCAAACTGACATTTTTCATCCCCTTCTATCTTCATGGTTAACTCCTTTACCCCTGAGACTTTGCTTAATCATTTCCTACTTAATACATCCTGCCATGAGCACCATAAAAGAACTACTACTTCTGCAACCTAGCCAATGATTCTGATTTCTTTTGTCCTTGTCATACTGTTTATTTTCCCTTGTATTCATCAAATTTTACTATTCTATATAGCTTAATTTTATGACTACTGTTTACTGGCTATGTGACTTTCTCTACCCCATACGCTGTAAGTTCCACAAGAATCTTTGTTTTCTTCACAGATACAGCTCAAAAACCTAGAACAGTGCCTGACATATTGTAGGCACTCCATCAGTCTATTCTTTCAGAAAATGGTATTGAGCCACAGCCAATTGCCAGGCACTCAGTTATACATTTGGGCCACATCTGTAATCAAAACAGGACAAAACTCTCTGCTCTAATGGATCTTTTATTCCATTCAGGGAGAGACAACAATAAGCAACATAAACAGTAGGGCAGAGTGTATATATAATTACTGGTAGAGAGGTAGATATGGTGACAATTTGTAGACTTGAAAAAGTTATTGAATGATGAATAATTAAGTAATAAAGTAATAATCAAACCTAATTCCTTGTTATAAATCTTTGGGAATGTATTCACACATACAAATTTCTAAACAGGTTTAATAAAAATAAGAAAATAAATATAAAAACAGGGGAGTATGTTTAAAAAAATCATTCCTTTCTTGAAATAATTTGATGATAATCTCTAAATCAGATCTTGTTTTCTGATAATAATCTGATAAAACTAGAAATTTGTGTTCTCTGGACACAGCTGAAATTTTAAATGAAAATACATAATTTTAATTATTTTCATTATATAGAAAAGATTTAAAATGAGTGATATACCCTTTTTAAAGAAACAAAAATATTACAAATAAACCTATCAGACATAGAAAGTAGTAAAGAGTAATAGTAAAATTGTAAGAAATCAAATAGTCTTATCAGGAATTCTAGGTGCAAATGAGTCTAGGAAACGTAGTTCTTAAGCTTTCCAGCCTTTGAAGAAAAAAAAGAAAAACTGGAAAGAGACTGGGGCAGATACTCAACTACTTGACTTAACATGTGCACCACAATATACATGGACTTTGCTTTAGAAATGTTACTTTCAGAGATTGTACCATCAATACCTACTGGCATGTATACAGAAGTATTTATTGCTGTATTGTTTGTGATATTTTTAGTAATATCTGGAACAAATTTAATTTCCATCAAACAGACATGTTTTATGCCATGATTGATTTATACCTATATAATATCCTGTGATTATTTCATCATACAGACAAATTGGGAGAGAGAATGTACTACAGAATACAGAGTGAACTGTAAAGCAGTATTAATATAAAGCAGAGTAAAATCTTTATATGAAAAATAGAATATTAAGCACTGATATAGATGTAACATGGAGTCCTCTTTTGCATGAGGTGGCTTTATACCCCTTTTATTTGTTTAAGTGTAGAAACATGTGTGAAAGTATATACTCTCCACTTGCTATTGCTTACTTCAGAGTAACTGCATTAGAAGATGGAAGGGGAAACTATTAGCATTGTACAATACATAATATACATAATCAGAACATAATTACCATTCTCAAATTATCCATCTTTTTTTTTCATAAAAATAGAATTTAGAAAACAAGTTGAGGTAGGCAGAATAATAAATCCCAAAGATGTCCACATTCTAATTTCTGGATCCTGTGAATATTTTACCTTACATGGCAAAAGTGCTAAGAAAAGTTTGCAAGTGTGCTAAGGTTAAGGACCTTGAGATGGGGAAATTAACCTGGATCATCCAGGTAGATCCAACGTTATCAGATGACTCCAGAAAACAGGAAGACCTTTCCTGACTAAATTCACAGAGAGATTTGACATAACTAATTTTCATGATGGAGGAAGGAGGCCACTAGCCAAGGAATGTGGTAGCCTACAGAACCTGTAAAAGGCAATGAAATGCATCTCATAGAGCCTCCAGAAAGGAATTCAAACCTACTGACACAATTACTTTAACCCAGAAGTCAGACTTCTAACTCATAGAAATGTAAGATGATAATTAATTTATATTGCTTTAATCCACTAAATTTGTGTTAACTTGTTAGAGCAGCAATAGAAGTCTAATATGTAACTGCAACAATATTTTTTCTTGTTTGATTGATTTTGTGTGTAATGTTCTTATATCAGAGATGTGGAGGAATCAGATGAGGAGGTAGGTCATGTTTACAAATGACCTTCAACTTTTTATTATACTCAAACACAATTCTGTTATAAAGTTTCATAGTTTTTCCTACCTTAACTGAAGTTAATTTTTTTTCACTTGTTTATATGTTTAACTTTGAATTTGTACCCAAATGATTAAACTAAAGCATGCAGAGTGAAATAGACAAACATACGGAGTATCTGGCATCATATATGCATACCTATTTCTGGGATAAGTAAATTTTTGTAAGTAGGGAAATAAAATTTTAAATTATAGTCTTTTTTAAAAATAGGTAATTTCTTACATAATATTTCTAAAATTAATTACAAATTTTCTGCTGTGTCATCACGATGGACTAAATAAGATTTCATCTTTTCTGAAATGTAAATAATTTTCTTTGAAAAATATTCAGAGTTGCTCTCCCTAATGAACTGCACTCAACAACCCCAAACCTTGTTTTCTGATTGTTAAGATTCTCATTGTCCATTTTTAGCAACTCCATTTCATAAGCTGACATTTTATAGGGCTGAATGGAGAAACTAAATAACCAGCAAGTGATAGCAGTGACCTTGATTCTTAAAATATGTAATATTTCAATACCATTTGGTCTGAGGGCAGGTTCATTTCTCCCTTGTTATGAAAAAAGTATGAGTTTGACTTCAGATGCAGAAAAAAACATTTCTTACTTTTTTTTCCGGATTGTACTTGGCATTAAATAGTTGCGGATTCTAAAAAGGGATATGCTATTATTCATCAAAAATATGCTATACCTATATATATAAATGAATTAATCACAATCAAAACCACTTTTTCTGACTTGAATTTCCTAAGACATTACCATGTGTGTGTGTGCATGCATGCACGTGTGTGCACATGGGGGCTGCCCATGTGCCTGTACACATGCATCTTTTTGCCTGAGTATTTTAAGAATTATTTTGGAAAGGCAGAACATAAAATAACTAATTAAAATCATGACTACAAAATAAATGATGAATAAATAAATTGTATATATATCTTACAGATAAATTCTGAGTGTGGAGAGAGAAATTGAAATAGTCAAACTCTTAGAATCAGTGAGTGAAATGGTGATTGCCAAGAGCTGGGAAGGGAAGAAACAAGAAAGTACTAGTCAAAGGGTACAAAGTTTCAGTTATGCAAGATAAATAGGTCCTAGAGATCTACTCCTGTACAGCATAGTGCTTGTAGTTAATAATACTGCATTACGCACTTAAAATTTTGCTAAGAAAGTAGCTCTTATAAGTCCCTCTGTCACACACACACACACAAATAATATTAATGACAAGTAATTAGGGCAGGAGGAAACTTTTGGAAGTGATGAATATGTTTACGGAATAGACTGTGATGATGGTTTTACCAATGTATACTTATTATCTAAACTCACCATGGTGTATATATTAAATATATAAAGCTTTTTGTACATCAATTATAATTTTTAAAAGTGATTTAAAAAATAAATTGAGAGGTTTTTCAGAGAATTTTTTTCTGACAAATTTGAGTTATGAATAATTACTTAGGAGTAAATAAGGTAAGATACATTGCTCCCATTAAAAAACATTATGATTAAATATACATAATAAAAAAACTCACCATTTTAAAAACTATTTTTTGCATGTACATATACAGTTTTCCCAGCACCATTTGTTGAACAGTCTATTCCTTGTCCTTTGAATGGTCTTCATACCCTTGCTGAAAATCATTTGACCATTTGGAACGGCTTATTTCTGGACTCTTTGTCCTATGCTATTGGTCTATATGTCTGGCTTAATGCCAGTACAACCCTGGATCATGATGCCTTTGTATTAAATTTTGAAATCAGGAAGTATGAGGCATTCAACTTTGTTCTTCCTTTTAAAGGTTATTTTGGTTATTCAGCATCCCTTAGATTCCATGTAAATCTTAGAATGGAGTTTTCTATTTCTGAAAAAAACATTGTTGGTATAATGATAGGTATTGTGTTGAATTTGTTGATCATTTTGGGTAGTATTGCCATCTTATCAATATTAAGCCTTCCAGTTCATGAACATGGATGTTTTTCCATTTACTTGTATCTTGTTAATTTCTTTCAGCAAAGTTTTGTTACTTTCTGCATACAAGTCTTCTGCCTCTTTGGTTAATTTATTCCTAAGTATTGTATTCTTTTTGTCACTATTGTAGTCCTTCGATAGCTTTCTTTTACTCTTAAGACAAAGATGAAAACACTTAACATGATTTCCACTTTGAGATCCTCTTCTTGCCTCATAGCCACATTTGATTTCTTTTTCTCCAATGTAGCCTGTTCCTTCCCTCTCACAGACTCTTTGCAAAAGTTATTCCTCTGTAAAATAACTTTCCACACTTCTTTTTTCCCTTAGTTAACATATTGTTTTCAAATGTCCATTTAGTTATGACATCTTCATTGAAACTTTCCCTGACATTCCTTCTAACTGAGATTATGATGTTAGTGATGATAATGATGATGATGATGATTACTACTGTTATTATTAGATCCCTGATCAACAATAAAGCTGTTCTCAAACATTCCAGTTCTCCCTTCCTTCTGGGCTCATAGTTGAATCGCACTTTCCTGCCCTTTTTAGTTAGATGTGACAATGTTTTCTGTGGTTTTACTTAATGAAATGGTAACAGGAATGACATTTTTCACTTCTAGAGAGAAGCTGGTAGGAATTGTTTATAATTAGCTGCACTCATTTCCCCTTTCTATGAGAATTATGGAAGCATCACTGACACATAGCATCTATATCAGTTTTGGTTCCTTAGGATGAGCAGAGCCCCTTTGCTAATGTTGGTCATACAGAGTGAGGGAAATGAACAATTATTGTTTTAGCCACAGTGATTTGGGATTGTATGTCAATGCAACATAACCTACATTAATCTGACTGATACAGAATTTCGTACCTAGAATTGGTGTGCTGCCCAAACCTAAATGTGTGATCTAAAATATGAGACATTGGCAAAGAGGCCAGTTGATGACCAGAGAAGAAGCTGTAATCATGGACTGGAAAAAAACAGTTACCATTTTAGAGTGACACAATATTTGGTGATACTGGAGCTTGTGGTCACTTGAACAAAGGAACTCCAAGCTCCAGAAGTAGAGGTCAAAAAACAGTGATGATTCTGTTTGTTGAATGCATTTGGGTGTCTTTGTAAAAGGAAAAATATGGACTCTGAAAATAAATGACCAGTTTGTAAACAGAAAGAAAAAAGAAAAAGAAAAAAGAAAATGGTCACATATTTAAGGACATGTAGGGTAGAAAGGGAACAAGCTACAAAGTCTTTGTGTTGTTTATTACAATATTAACTACAAAATTTAGAGAAATTAGGGAAAGATAAATTAGTGGAAATACTGCTCTGTAACCAAATAATATATTTTATGTTTAATAAGCCACTAATATTTTAATGTTATTGTACATAAAGAACACTGCAATTTTCTGTTTAAAGGGTGAAAGAGAGGTTATAAAGGTATCCCATTATTTGAGGAGTTTAAAATCTTAGGGATAAATTTAAACTTAAAATGTACTTTATTTATGTACCCATGTTTGTTATAGAGGGATTCAGTAAGCAGCTAAAGCAAGTAACTAGAACAATCATAGGTAGTTCAGTTAATAGGTTTGAAGATTCTTAGTAAAGCATATCATTTCCTCACTGAGTTACTTTTTAAACTTTGAAGTCATTACAATTTGTTTCATCAATATTTTTGTTGACCTTTTGTACTTATTTAATTCCTTAACTATTATTTTTTCTGCAATTTTATAATGCCAAATATCAACACCATAGATATAGTATGAAATGTGAATTAAAAATTAATTTGACCTTTTAAATAGTAATAGAAAATCAGAAGTCTTTAAAATAGATTGAAAACTGAAGTTTTGAATTTGAATTTCCATTAAACGTTTAGATCAAAGTAATGCTGTTGTGTACAAAACAATGAATAAAATTAATAGTAAGAAGCAAAAGCAGTCAGATTATAAAGTTACAAATGAAAATACTCTATATAATTGTAAACGTTTCTTGAAAATGAAACACAAAGAAAAATAAAGGGCTTTGAAAGTCCTAAATATCATCAGATAGAGTTTCCATGTTGCATTTTCATTTTTAAGAAAAATATATATTTATTTTTCAATGCTTCTGATAAAAAACACATTGTGCTTTTACATAGTGAATTTAGATAAAATGTTGATTATATATTCACAGTGTTGTTTGAAAAAATGTTATGGGAAAATGCCTGCTTATTTTACTATCACCTCCTCGTTTTTCCTTCTACTTTTACAAGTTCTAGAATGACTCTCCTTGAACTTAAGAGATTTCATTCAGACACAGAGGAACGTCTACTAAAAATGTATATGGAATTATTTAATAACATATTTGAATCAACATGGGCATTCTCAAGTGAAGTGATCAATGTGTGTGTTTGACAAAAACTGTTTTCCTAACTACAACTGATTTTTGTACTTTTGTGGAATTTAATAATCTTCCAAGAAGCCATAAAGCCAGAAGCAGGGAATAATTTCTCCTAATGCAGACAGAACGCTGTGACTGGGAGGATAACATGTCTCATATATAACAATAGACTGTTTGATGTTAAGAATAGTTAGGGAGTGGATCTATCTAAACTCTTTGACCAAGTACATAAAATTAGAAAAACAAAAGCAAAAACAAATCTATGATTGCTATATCCAGATACGTAGACAAAAGTTGGTGCAGATAATATAAATTAAGACTCTACATTTTACAGTCTCAATTAAGCTTATGCTTCTGCACATGGGTCTAAAAAATAAAAACAGATTGCCTCAAAATAATTTTCTATCATTAAGAAGCTTGACATGCAAATTATTTTAATAAATACATTCACTCATTCAAAAGCAGTAAAATATTCTAAGTAAATGTTAATTGAGCATATACTACATAGGTTACTTTAAAAAATAAGAAAAAAATCTTATATCTGAATCATACCATTAGAAGTCCTATTTACAATCTAACATATTTAAGTGAAAAATCTCCATGATTTTCAGCAACCTAAAGGACAGAGGCCTCAATGAATCAGACTAGCCTCTGGCTCAACTAGCAAAGATATTGGCTGTAGCACCCAGGACAAGCCAACTGGTGAGTACCAGTCAGACTGAAGCTCTGCATATGTGTTGAATATGCACATTTAACAAAAAAATAAGACTAAAATCTTAGAACCAGATATCTGAGAAATAAACATTCAAATAAATACAATGACTATATCTATATATTTAAAATGAGAGAAAGCAAGCAGGCTAATTAGGTTGCTATGTATGAAATCCAATCCTTAGTTCTGTGAGTCCAGAAATGGTTTACACTTTTAATTTTTGTCCAGATAAGGCTCTGGTAGTAGAAGCACAAAATCAAATATACAAAAGTTTGGAATATATACAAGAATGTTGATTTAATCTTTTTCAATTGGAGATAACTTTCTTGACATGACTATTAATATCTGTAATTCAAGATACCTCTGTCCCAGATATTAAGAATGCTAAAAGATCAAAAATCAAAATAGTAAATAAATAAATAATAATTTAATGAGATGAAAAAATCAGGATATAGAAATGGATTGTATTTGAGTAACATATTATAAAAACTATGGAAATGAGAGTATAAGTAGCCAAAATATGAAAAGAGTATACCTTTCTAGGAGCTAAAGTAAAATCTGTTAAATTCAATGTGATTCAGAACTGAAACAAACAAAATCAATAATGGCAAATGCTAATTTTTTTGGGTTTTTCTCCTGAATGCTATGTAAAACATACCAACAAAAGAGTACTTTAGGGATATGCAAATAGCAAAATGTAGTTTAGAGTTGATTTGCCATATCACCTTCTGGTGAAGTCTTGTTGAGAATGGACTCTACGTATTTTTTTTTTTTTGAGATACTTGGGAAGTATGTTTGCTTCTAAACATCAATTTCTTTGCAAATAACATTGCAGATATCCAATATCATCTGTTATTTTTATTCACATTCTCTAAAGGTTACTATTTCTGAAAGTCTTTTTACTTGTGCAGTTTGGTTTATTTTACCCAGTTATATACTAACTATATTTACAGATACATCAAATCAGTAATATTAATAAATTAGACCAGGTTTTGGGAGAAAACCTTATTACATTGTGTGCCAGAAATCACTTTCCGATGGTAATAGAAATGAAAGTGTGCACCTGCAATCATACCGATTTCTTAGACACCTGCAAAATTCTCATTTACAGTTGCAGGAACTGAACCTTAAAATTGCCGAAGGATACAGTTCAGATTTAACATTTTCAGGATGCCAGCCCATCCATATCCTCAGACATTTAGTTCAGCCTCTTATGCCATTATTTGGTGTAAAATTATGGAAGTAGTTTCTACACTTGGTGTTGCTACACCAAGTGCATCATCTGAAAAGCCAATCAGGCCCTGGAGTCTCTTTAAAATATACATGGCTGCCCAAAAGCTCTCCATGTTCTCCCCATGTTACCAAACCAAACTTGGGTCTGCTCGCCCACGCTCAGTAAAGCCAATCTACTGACACGGGTTGTAGTGAAGGAAGTGCAGTATTTATTGTAAGGCACTATACAAGAAGTCTGGGACAGCTAGAAATCAAAAAGCCCAAACTCCTCGATGGGTTTCAAGGTGAGAGGGAGGAGTGTCACAGGGTATGTGATTAGCTCATGCACAGTTCTCTGGTTGGTTGATGGTAAGGTAACAGGGCAGTGTCACAGGAGTTAACATTTCCGTTCCTTAGGCTCCAGGAGGCCTGGGGGCTATGTGATTATGGTCATCAAGTAGTTAACATCTTCCATTTGGTAGGGGTTTCACATCTATAAAACAACTCAGGAAATGTACATCATATACTGTTACCTAGGTCCTTCAGAGAGGAGCTAAACCAGAGGATATGGGTGAGGGGTCTGTCCCGGGAAGGCCCCTAGGGTCCTGCCCCTTTACATGCAGAGCATTGCATGACCTATATAGACTCTTCTTACACAACACTTTGCTTAATTTGTTGAGGTTCTATTGTGCCCTTTTCCTTAATTTTTCTTGCCTTTTCTAAGGTCTTTAGGTTCCCATCTTCGTTCCTGTTACAACTTCCCCTCAGCCTCTCACTAGACCTTTTTTCTTCTTTCTACTATCCACATATATTTTTTTAAAGTTCATTTTCAGGAATTTTATTCCAAGGGATTTATATAAATTTGATTTGTAGGTCACTAACAATACAAGACTAAAAGTTCTACTGTATATTTCTCTGAAGCTTTTTTGCAAGAAAGAAAACTATTTCATGATCTTTTTTATACATGATCTGAAATTTAACACATTGAAAATTATCTTTTACTTTTATAATAGAGCTGATATTCTTCTTCCCTTGACAAAACAGTGTAGTCACTGAAAGTCTCAGAAATTATGTATTGATTTTATTGAGTATCTTGAAAGGTGGTGAAATAGGTAAAATTAAGTAGTTAGATTATTTAGGTATTCCCCCACCCCCCAATATTGTCTCAATTTGTCATCATCACAGGTAAATGACCAAAGTATGATTCTCAATTTTAGGGATTCCAATATCTTCACATTTATTTAGAAAGTTCAAATCTTTACATGGGAAGCCTAATTAATGTTTTTGATGGCTGAATAAACAAAACTCATTTTCATTTATCCACATATTTATTGCTATAAAAATCATGTTAAAACTTGTTGTTTCTCTAGTAAACCAGGTTTTCCTTCTCAGGTGAACTTTCCTGGTGAATTGCTATTTTCTTTATCATTTCGTTAATACACATTTGTGTGTTGATCACTTAATTCCCACTCTTTGATTCCTTGATCCCAAAATGATCCTTTGCTCCCTTAGTGATTTAGTTTGTGCCATAATTGTTTCAATAGCTCAAAAGAACTCTTCTTTTTATGGGGCTCTTATTTCTCTCCTTTGTTGTTGTTTGCTAGCCAGGCACTGATTGACTAGAAAAAATTTTTTTCTAGGGAAGTTTGCATATTTTAACAGCAGTTGAACAGCTGTCTTAGGAAGTAATGTTTCTGTATTTCACAGCTTGCTGCCTCACTATTAATAGTATTTTACTTCTCTAATGGAGGTAATTCTTAAACACCACAAATCCTAATTATTTAAACAGGAGTGGACCTTAATTCATAACCGCTTCTTCTGAAAACAAAGGAATTTTATAGCTTGGAATAGAATGCTTGTGAGGTGCCTTCCCCTTTTATCTGATGATGCACCTCATTTCCAGAACTACTGCTCCCTCAGAGGTGATAATTATCCCTGGGAGCAGCCTGGTAGCATCCTGCCACCATATGGTGGTGCAGTTAGCAAACTCAGACTGTCTAGAGTCTCTCTCCTACCCCCGTGCTCAAACGTTCCCAAATGATCTAATCATCGCTTTATTTTGGGAGGGGAGATTGAAGAGCGTATAAATCATGCTTATCCTTTTAAACTTTCTGTTTTAAATGGAAATATCCCACTGGCATGTGCACTTTCATTTCTCCCCCAACTATTGTAGTTCTGAAATAGAAGTAATCCTATTGATCTAATTATTCAAATGGTTATACTGTCCATGAGTTCTAAAAAGTCTGTAAATAGGAAAAAATGCTATTAAAATGTGATGTTAACTAGTATATATATTTTTTCTCTATGCATCTCATTTCAAACATTTTAGTGTTCTAATACTTGGTGTAAGGTAGGATCTTAACAAACGGCACCGCGAAACAAAGGAAAGCTTCAAGTGAGCTTTATTAGGGAGCGCTCCCGGGCGAGGTTCACTGGTCTGAGAGAAAGGGGCCAGAGAAATCGCGTCCAGTACTGGATGAGGGGAATTTTTATTGGGGTAAAAGCAGAAGGCGGCTTGCAAGGGGAGGGGATAGTTTGCTATACAGGGTAATTCCTTATTTGGTGAGGATACAGCAGGGCCAGGTGTTGGTTGGTCTGTTGTGGGGCATAAGCCCATTTTCCCTTCCCGTCAGCCCCATTGTTTTCTGGGCAGGAAGTTAGAGTCTCTTGTTGATTCCCCGAACAGGTGAGGTCGTTATGTCCCAATGCCTCTCCTACCTCATACTGGTCGATGTTTTCTCTTACCCCCCGGGCCTCCTTTCACCCGGGCCAACGGACCTTACACTTGGTATATATCTCTACTTAGCACTTATTTTACTGTATCTGTGTGTGTGTGTGTGTGTGTGTGTGTGTGTGTGTGTGTGTCTGGTAAATTGCATCAGTAAATTGTGAGGGTCTTAAAGGAAAAACCATTTTATTATAAATTGTAGGTGGTATACATAATATTAAAAATTGTAGAATTATCACTAGATCCTACCCTATCAGAATATAGGAACATACTATACATTTATATTGAATGAATAAATGAAACAAAAAAATACACAAATAGAGTATTACCAACCATGGGAATGCTAACACTATCTATCAATCTATCGATCTATCTATCATCTACCTGTTCATGCTTAAATATATGTATGTGTATCTATATATATAATATATAAACATTTGCCTATATTCCAGGGATTTGATAAATTAGAAAAATATAACAAAATATGTATTTCTCTGACCATATATTTACTACATTTTCTGAAGTAAATTAAAAAAGATAAGGGAGAACTGAGAGGTACACAGTGATATTCAAATATTAAGTACTAAATAAACAAATAGTGAATAAACGCATATTGGGTTGGAGGATCAATATGTGAAGGGCCATGAAAGATAACAGTATGTAGTACAAAACCCCTGATCTCAGATTCAGAAAGTGGTTTGTCTGTTTTGGAGTCTGCCACAATTAACTGTGACAAGGGGATGTCCGTTTGTCTTTCTTTTCCCTATTTTATAGTGAAGGAAATGTTCTAAATTACTAACAGTAGTCTATGTGGTCTAAGAATTCTATAAATCCACCCAGTGTAAGCAGTAAGGTAAATATTCCCAGAAGCGATCCTGGGCTGACTGTCCCTTCCTTGTTCAGTGCCAGAACTGATAAAAGTTATATTTCTGGATCCTTGAGAAGTCCTTGCGTTCTTTGTTCCCCTAACACCAGTAGCATTACAGCTGCAACACAGCTGCTAATAATTAGCTCTTTGATTCATTACAGGCATGGTTTAATAAAAGGATTTATAGATGGGGAAAAGAAAGTGTTCCCCAAGTAGTTAATGATTTGTTGAAGCTCACACTGTGCCCATTATAGCTAACAACATGTCGCTTTAAGAGAGGTGTGAACACAACCCTCCAGTCAGTAAGTATTTGCGAGAAAAGTGCAATTGGACTGACTTTTCAAATTCTTTATGAAATTTACATCCTCTAATCACATTTTCATATTTATCTTCCTTGAGACCTGCCATGCATTTGACTGTCTTTACATAATTTCTCCATCCTCCAGACCTCAAAGAACATCTAGTGCAGGTTTCTGGGATATGCAAAGACTGAATTTATTAACACTCTTTCCTAGCTTACTTTAACCACTGTCAGTATATGTTATCATCTGACAATTTCAACATGTATTCCTTAAATATGTCCTTTATAATATGTTTCTAGAATATACCCTCTACCATATGCTTTTTAGATAATCTCTTTTCATTATTAAGTGTGTTTCATTTAATGGTTTTGCTATTATAATGTATGATGGTAATTATTCAATCAAAAATACGACATTTCACTATGATAGTTTAAAGATACATTCACAAATCTTCTATGCGCCTTCTAGCCTAATTCCTCTCTCCTTGAGTGTTGACTATACTTAGTGACTCACTTCTAACAAATAGAATGTGGTAGAAATAAAAGGATATCACTTGTAAGATTTAAAAAGGAATCATGGCTTCCTCCTTGTACTCTCTTTTAGATCACTCACTATGAGGAGTGATATTAGACACTATATTATAAAGACACCAAGCAAAACTATGGATAGGTCCACATAGTGAGGAACCGAGTCCTCCAGCCAACAATTATGTGTCTTTATAGAAATAGATTATTAAGACTAGGTAATCCTTCATATGACTGCTGCTTGTCAACAACCACATGACACTCTGATCCAAAACCATCCAACTCAGTTACTCCTGATTCCTGACCCACAGAAACTGTGAGATAATAAGTATTGAGGATTTTTGTTTTGTTGGTTTGTTTTAAATTTATTTAATTGAGGTTATATAGAGATAAAATAAAATTTACCATTTAAGCCATTTAAAGAAAATGTGACATTTCAAAATTAACAAAGATTCTTCAGTGAAGGGTAAGGGCAAGTACATATATATATTTTATATATATGATATGGCCAATTATATACATGTATATATATCCTAAGTCTTATAATTAAAAGATAATAAAATAATATTAAAAACAAAGATAAGAATATTTAAAAGATAAATATATCTCCAGAGAGATGCTACCAGTCAAATACAAGATACATTTGGGCTTGACCAAAGTAACATCTCTTCTAAGTTTAAACTTTCAAACTAAAATGAATGAAATGTTTTATTTCATAATATAGTTATTCCCTCACTTCATACACACACACACACACACACACACACACACACACACACAATCCAGATTTGCCATTATCCCTTTCAAAATCAAAATAACTAAACCCTAGTTGGAGAATAACTCAGGTACAATTATATCTGAAGCGTAATACCATTTTTCTTTCTGGAAAATTAAATAAAGAGTCTTTATTTGGTTCAAAATGTCTCTTGGATGGTTTCATTTCACCAAACAGGAAAGAGAGGGAGGAAAGAAATCAATTGAATTCAAATTTACCGGGATAAGAGTATTTAATATTTTTATTTTCAAGCAATAAACTTCTAGTCAGGGAACAAGTTATCCTGTATTCAAACAATGTTACCTGAAATCTTCATGGAATTTGTGATGTTTACTCTCCTGAAAAGAGAAACAAAATCCAAGTCCTCAAGTTGTAATACACTCATAAATACAGTTAGTCTTTCTCTCATTTAATCTGTTCCACCCTGTTGGCAATGACAATCTTATAAATGGAAAACTAAATGATTTATGTTTCCATAAAAACTTATTTCTAAAAGTAGATCTTTGAGCCCTATTTGATGGTGTACTTTAAATAAAATATTCCAATAAAATAATTCTAGGTATTTTATCTTTGGATCTGGCTATAACAGGAACTGACTCATGATTTTGTTTATTTGTCCAATATCCTTTTTTCATTGCCATGTAAATATGTAAAGGTCAATTGAAGCTTCAAACATTTTAGCAGACTCTCTGAGTGACTACACAGTGTTCTATTTCAAATTCAATAGGGAATGACAAAAACATGATTTGCTGATTAAGTAACTATTAACACTCAGTAGTTAAATAAAAAATATATAGAAAGCATAGAAAAGGTTGAACATGTAACTCACAGGCTTTTGTGCATACAATTTTGTAATTCTTTGGTATTAGTGACATAATCAAAACTGGAACTACCTTAGGGAAATGGAAACTCACTTATTTACAGAAAACAAAGATGATTTCAAATCGCAAGAAAGGCAGACTTTACATGGGTCTCAGAAAGAACTGGAATAAGGGCTTGAGCACCACTAGAGTTTTCTCATTTCTCACATCAGGAATTCTCTTCACAATGTTCTCCATCTACCTCATTAAAGTCAGATTTTCTCAACAAGAAGAGAGCCTGGCTACAAATAGTTCTGTATTGCTTTTGGCTCTGAAAAATGACTTATTAACTATTCCAATTTCTTAAAAATAAAAATTATGGGGAGGACACTGATTGTCCCCAAAGTGTACCTCTGGACAACAGCAGGGAAAGGGCAAGAAAGTAAGATTTTCCTTGCTTGAATTAAAAGTCTAACCACTGATGAAAGAATTGTAGCCGATGGTTGTTTTCAAATATGACTGGAGCAGGAGAAAGGCCTTCAGATTGAATAACAGATGGTTGCTTTTAAGGTACTTAAGATGATTAGATATGTCTCCAAGTGCAAGAAATTAAAAGCAAAAAGAAGAAAAGTGCATTTTAGAAGCAGACAAGAGTTCAAATAGCAATTCTGTATGTAGTAGCTAGATGACTGAATAATCTTAGGCAAATCATACATATTCTCTAACCTTTGTTTCTTTGTCTGTAAACCTATCAGTAGAAATAGTGAAGGTGCATTAAAACACACACCTCAATGATTCAAACCTACAAAGCTTAGTCACCAAACATCATAGGGCAACCAGGAATTGTTATGAAGTGTGCTCTGCTTAATTTAGTTACTTATAGGCTCAAAATGATAGAATAATGTCAAATGCTGGTCACCGTGCCAGAAGGAAAGAGATCTGAAAAGTCTTGATCTAGTAATTAAATGATGTCTTCTGGAGTTGACATCTGACATTTTTCTCCTCACAACTTATTGGACAGAACATGTCAGTTAGCTTCATTCAACTACAAATTGGCCTAGAAGTATAATACCACCTATTCCCAGATTCAGGACTACCACATGAGCAGAATAATAATTTTGATACTTCACCTTCTGCTCACCAAATATTTAGTGTTTCTTTCACTCTACACATTGAATTGCCATCTGTTCCTGGCATCAAGCTTAACATCCAAGATTTATTGTATTACTTGTTGATATCTCTGTCAGGATTTTTTTTTTTTTTTTTGGTAGCAGTCCCTTTATCAAAAAGCCCTATGTGTTTTTTTTTTTTGATCCAGAAATTTACAAACTAAATAGACAAATTCTGCAGTATATACAGGGAACCAGATAGTTTCAGCAAACACCCTCATTCAGAAGGAGTAAAATTTATGGGTTTGTGTGTGAATTTTGATATCTACCTGGCAAATTATGGTGAGGGATCTTCACTCCATTGTTCTGTGTGCTTCTTGGTTCCGTTCTCTGAGTAATCTCTCCTTTTTTCTACTAAGCTTCAGATAAAAGGAGCAGTGAAAACTAGCAGCTTTTTTTTTCACCCTGCTCCTGCCCTTAGAGGATTGGGGATCTTGAAAAGTCACAGTTCTGGTGACTGGTATATTCTAGTCTTGATCAGCCACAGATATTTTTTGGTCTAAGCCACGATTTCATTAACGGTACAAGTCTCTTCAAAACATTGTAGGCTTTTCATCGATTCAGTATAGTCAGCAAATGTGGCAAGAGTTTCCCTCACATTTATTTTTGATAGGTACTTGTTAGATTTGTGACAAATCTTCGCTTTTCTGACTCTGCTTGCTCTCCTTTCTTAATAACTCGTGTCTTAAATATATCAGGTTTCTTTGGAGAAGCATGTTTTTACTCTACATTTTTTGAGTCATTATGTCCCATAGAAATAATTCATTGGGAGTCAAACCTGAACAGACTCCTTGATCTAAGACATCTACATCGAGTCAGAGATTTTAAGAATGAATGTGACAGCTGTTCCCTGACTTGATTCTTGAGGCAAGAACGAGTCTAACTGGACTTTATTGCTCAAAAGTCTTCTCAATTTGATTTTTTTTTTTCTGAATGCAGGAGAAAAGCAGTTACTTCTTCCAAACTTGCAGGTCTCCATATTTCTGTTTTTATTGTTTCATTCCTCATTGTTGTAAGACAGTTCTTGTAGTGAATTGACAAATGCAGTCAACCGTAACTAGTACAATCACCTCACCTTCTTCCTCGACCTATAAGCTCACTTGGTATAATCTCAATATACCCCTCTCACTATTTAGATCAGCAGCAGGCACCACGTTGTTCCACTTCTCTTCTGGCTGCCACTAGCTCATGTCTACTGCTCACAATGGCAATGGGTAGAGATTTACGTTGGCAATATCTAATCAAAAATGTTGTCAGTGCTCATACACACAAAAAAAATAATGTCTAATAGAGGCTATAAGTAAGCATAATAAAAGCCTGTGTTTTCCATAAGTTACCCTCTCTCTTCATCTACTTTATCTATCCTTCTATCTTCTCTAAAGGGAAGGAGAGAAGGACATACATATCCTCCTTTATACGTATATTCAGGGTGAGGGAGAATAGTATGAAAATCTAAGAGCTGTGCTTTACACCTACTTAATATTTAATTTAAAAGCAATGACAATGTAAATAAAGATTTAAATACGTAAGAGAAAGTGAAGACTACAGCTTTATTTCAAAATATTATTTAGTTCTGCCCTAAGAATAAGAACAGACTAGAATATTTTGATAACTAAAATTTTCTTTGGCTACTGGTCCAGGAAATTTCTCTTTATAGGATTTCTTCTTTGATGAACATTTCTACTGGCATTCAGTTTTAGTCTGAAGGTCAATTATGCTTCTTGTATTATTCTCATCCACATGAGCTGCTGGTGGAAATATAATCATGTTTTATACTCTGTCAAAGTCTGTGGATATTTTAAAGTAACTGCTTAATATCACAAAAAATGAAGGGAAAGTTTGACTATCTTGAAATTTATCCAAGTTATTTCTTTTCCCCCTCTATGACATTGCCAAAGAATACACTATCATAATAGAAACATTAAAGAATAATTAAGAAAAGCTCAATACAAATTTGAATCACCCTAAATTCAATGATAGAACCACTAATAAAATTTTCGTATATCTTTCCAGCATGATCTCTATCAGTATTATTATTGTAGAAATGGGATCAACTTTGGCATTATTTTTTCACTTTTTATTCATTTAGTGGTGTACCATAAACACATTCCTCCATACTGCTTCCCAGTTAATATCTGATCCTCTACCTCCAGTGGCAATCTCTGTTCTGACTTCTACCACCATAGAGAAATATTCTTCAAAAGTAGCCAATAAAAAAATCTTAGACTTCAAAATATACAGTCTATTCTTATTTTGGGGGCAAGGTAGAGTTTTCATTTCCACTTGTGTAATTAAAAATTTACTGAGGGGCTTCCCTGGTGGCTCAGTGGTTGAGAGTCCGCCTGCCGATGCAGGGGACATGGGTTCGTGCCCCGGTCCGGGAAGATCCCACATGACGCAGAGTGGCTGGGCCCGTGAGCCATGGCCGCTGAACCTGCGCGTCCGGAGCCTGTGCTCCGCAACGGGAGAGGCCACAACAGTGAGAGGCCCGCGTACTGCAAAAAAAAAAAAAAAAAAAAAAAAAAAAATTTACTGAAACTTGAGTTAGGTACTTGGTGGGCATTCCTTGTGGATAGGTACACCTAACAGTAAGTTAATCGGTATGAATGCTTCTTTGTTGATATTTCTGAATCTGTCTACAATGTTACATGCAACAAATATTGCAATCACAAATATTAGACCAAAAAGTTACAAATATTTTTAACCAACGCTATAACCAAACTTGTTCTAAACAAAAATGTCATCCATGTAGAATGTCACTGGCCATAGTTCTTTTATAAATAGAATATTAAATATTTTACAATAATTCAATTAATTAATAAAAATCATACTTTCTTTCAAATTTCTATCAGATCATGTTTACTAGAATCCTAGTACATACTTAACCTATCAAAAGCAGTGTTTTTTATATACATTGACAGGAAAGAACCGTTAATGGTTAGGAATTCTCTTGTCTAGCCATATTCCACAAGTAAAATTTAATTTTTCTTTTCCTAGAATTAGGTATTAAAGAGCAATGTGTTAGATCTCAGGAGATGTATCATTTCCCTATTGTAAGGAACTTCATGACTTTAGGTCAGTAATTCCATTTTCTCTGAATATCATGCACTATATATCTAACAACAAGAGACTGACCAGACTTTTCAAATGTCTTTTCAAAATTTACAAGCATTACGTATGTCTGTGATCTACCAGTTCCACAGCAATTTAATTTTCAAGAAATTCTTTAAGGACAAGCTACAGCTTTCAATTTGTCAAAAGATTTTACCAGGATAGTTAGATATAGATAGATAGATAGATAGATAGATAGATAGATAGATGACAGATCTTAATGCATGTTTGTGTGCTTATTTGATGAGGGCTGGTTATTGATCTAATGATCTATTCATTGGTCTAATGGTCTAATAAAATGTTAATTTGATGATTAATTTATTTCCTATACTTTGAGGAAACATTTCAGTGTGATAAATCATCATCAGATTAATCTAGGTATTATGTATTACTCATAGACATTTAGAAGGATATTAGTACAAATTAATGTCCATTTTTAGATGATAATTTAAATTCAATTAATCACTTTCATATGTAACCCAGTGTCACTATTTTAAAATAGTTTTAAAACTATTGTAAGAAGTTTTCCTATTATTTACACTAATCACTGCATTATATTTTAGTAAATACAGAAAATATACAAAATAATTTTTATCTTTTCAAAGAGTATTTCTTTTGTAGCATTACATAAAATTAATCAACTTTATGAAAAGGCAAAGTTCTATCTTATGCTTCTTGAAATGACCGTATAGTCTTGTTTCCTTTAGCAGAATACTGGTGTGTTGGGATAAAGATACTCACACCCTTGTGTTTTAGAACATAGTCTATGTACTGTATTGGATCTGAGAGAAGACATCAGGGAGAGAATGAAACCAAAATCAGTGCATTTAAATGATTTGTCTGAGTCAAAAAACAATCCATGTAAGAGTCAGCCAAAAGCTATTGATGACTAATGCTCCTAAATATCAAGAACTACAGACAGTTAGAAAAAGGACCCTAGAAAAATCCTCTGAGTCAGGAGCACTGGATTTTATTATGCTTGTCTAGTGACATCTCACATGTTCAAAAATGAGGAATTTAAAAGCAGTAAGCTGGGCTCTTGACTTATCAACTGATTTTTGGTGTTTACTATTAATTTTCCTCTGGTGATTTAATTGTCCTCTCATGATTAAATCTACAATGAAATTAGCTAGCATCAGTTTCTCTAATTTATATTACTTGAGCCTTCCTAGTGGTTGTGCAAACACCCAATTCTGAGAATTAAATAATTTCTAGCTTGAATACATAGAATGGCTTCTTTCTGACTGAAATAAACATCAAATAGTAGATGGTGGAGGCAGAACTGAGAACCCAAATCTAACCTCAGTATCCACCCTTATTACACCAAAAGGGGCAAATTCAGGAACAAAGACATAGCCTCCTTGACTTTCGGTTCAGTGATCTTTTTACTGGACCACATTACCATATAAAAAATTGATAGACTTTTTATACACAATTTCTTATGGAAATGCTCATATCTATGCAAATTTAGTTGTTGAAGGTTTTTCATAGTTATTATTTGTGGGGGAGGGTATTATGACATATAGTTCAAGGATTTAAAATACAGCTACCTATTTCTTTGAAGTAAACATTGAGCTACTTGACTATCTTTTAATATAATACTAATTTTTAATAAATTACTTTAGTATTTCCTCTGCATTTAAGTATTTTTTTCAAATGTTCACAGATGTCATTTATCACTTATAACTATGTTTGTCAATCAGAGTTTTCTTAGGAGAGCAGTGGAACAGATGAAAGTGAGAGATAGCAGCTTCGAGCATGGATGCCTTTCATTAATCTAGACTGTCCCCTCTGGCCACAGTGCAGTATCTTCTCTGCCCTCTCTATTGCCATCAGTCATTTGCTCTCTGGAAGTCTCACCTGATCGTCACACTTCCTGCTCCTCTCTCTTATTATATCTTATGTCTTCTTTTTCCCAACTCAAAAATGCCAGAGCACAGATCAATTGAGAATGGAATAATTTTTAATATGGCCAAAAGAGGTTTTTAGTAGATAAAAAAATTGATAAATATTCAAAATTCTAGACATCTTGAGATTTATTCTGTCAATACTCATACAATTTCCACATTTTATATCATTCATATATGGGTGAGGATCTGAGCTGTTCGTGGAATATTGTATGAACCAAAACAAAGAATATCGGTTATTTCCCCCAAAGCACACTCATTGCATATACGACTCCTTTGCTAATATGTTGATTTTTCTTTAGGCTTATTAAATGTTAATAGGCAATATATATTCATCGTAAAATTTTTAAAGAGTCAAGAGAAAGTGAAGTCAAAACTTCATCTCTCTCCACTATCTAATCATCTTTCTCAGAGGCAATCATTGTTACTTATTATTTGTGTGGTCTTTCTATCTGTGCATATCATCTTCATGCATATTTATTTTACATGAATAATAGTATACTGTATACACTGGTCTAATATTTTTTCTTTTTTTAAACCTCGTTAGTGTTTGCGTTGCTTTCTGGAGTATTTTAGGAAATAGTATTTAGTATTTTTCTTCCAGTGGTTACCTTCACAACTATTGGGTGGGCCAAAAAGTTAGTTAGTTTTTTTCCGTAAGATCGCTCTAGTAGCATTTAGTTGTCTTTAATTTCATTTGAAACAATTTTGTTAGATTGTATGTGACAGCTGTCATATCAGTATGCATTTAAAAAAAAGACTTATCAAAATTGGTGAATTTTTGTGTAGCCATTTTAATATTGAAGACAGAAGAAAAAAGCAACATTTTTGGCATATTGTACTTTATTAATTCAAGAAAGTTAAAAACGCGCAGAAACACAAAAAAAGACTTGTGCAGCATATGAAGAAGGTGCTGTGATTGATCGAACATGTCAAAAGTGGTTTGCAAAGTTTCGTGCTGGAGATTTCTCAATAGATGATGCTCCATGGTCGGGTGGACAAGTTGAAGTTGATAGTGATCAAATGGAGACATTAACTGAGAACAATCAATGTTATACTATGTGGGAGGTAGCCGACATACTCAAAATATCCAAATCAAGCGCTGAAAATCATTTGCACCAGCTGGGTTACGAGAATAGCTTTGATGTTTGGGTTCCACATAAGTTAAGCAAAAAAAAACCTTCTTGACCATATTCGCTCAAGTGATTCTCTACTTAAACGTAATGAAACATTCCATTTTTAAAACAAATTGTGACAGACAATGAATACTGTACAATAACGTGGGTACTGTACAATAATGTGGAATGGAAGAGATTGTGGGGCAAGTGAAATGAACCACCACCAACCACACCAAAGGCCGGTCTTCATCCAAAGAAGGTGATGTTGTGTATATGGTGGGATTGGAAGGGAGTCCTCTATTATGAGCTCCTTCCGGAAAACCAAACGATTAATTCCAACAAGTACTGCTCCCAGTTAGACCAACTGAAAGCAGTACTCCACAAAAAGCAGTCAACAGAAAATGCATAATCTCCCTTCAGGATAACGCAAGACCACATGGTTCTTTGATGACCAGACAAAACTGTTACAGCTTGGCTGGGAAGTTCTGATTCATCCCCATATTCGCCAGACATTGCATTTTCAGATTTCCATTTATTTAGGTCTTTACAAAATTCTCTTAATGGAAAAAATTTCAATTCCTTAGAAGACTGTAAAAGGCACCTGGAACAGTTCTTTGCTCAAAAAGATAAAAAGTCTTGGGAAGATGGAATTATGAAGTTGCCTGGAAAATGTCAGAAAGCAGTGGAACAAAAGGGTGAATATGTTGTACAATAAAGTTCTTGGTGAAAATGAAAAACGTGTCTTTTACTTCTACTTAAAAACTGAAGGCACTTTTTGGACAACTCAATTTGTTCTTATTCAATATTCTTTTTTTTTAACATCTTTATTGGAGTATAATTGCTTTACAATGTTGTGTTAGTTTCTGCTGTATAACAAAGTGAATCAGCTATACATACACATATGTCCCCATATCCCCTCCCTCTTGTGTCTCCCTCCTACCGTCCCAATCCCAACTCTCTAGGTAGTCACAAAGCACCGAGCTGTTCTCCCTGTGCTATGTGGCTGCTTCCCACTAGCCATCTATTTTACATTTGGTAGTGTAGATATGTCAATGCTACTCTCTCACTTCATCCCAGCTTACCCTTACCCCTCCCCATGTCCTCAAGTCCATTCTCTACATCTGCATCTTTATTCCTGCTTTTGCACAATATTCTTAATCATTTATTTTTTCCATGTGTACTGACTTCCTATTGTGAACAATGAGGAAATTGCTTTTCTCCTTTCCCTACTTTCCCTCCCTACATTTTCAATGGTTCTATTATTTGTTACTAATGAGCTTTATAACTTTAAACTACTTATACTTCTCTTAATTTATTGTTTTTAAATATTTTTGACTCTGTTCATAAAAGAGAAATTGGCCATCACTTCCACCTTTTCCCCGTCTCTGCAAATTTCTATATAATGTTTTTTCTACTCGGTCATATTTCATAATTTTATATTCTTGTTCATATTTTTAATGTCACTTTTAGTTTATGCCATACAAACAAATGGATTTGTTGCTCAATAGGTAGTTATTTTACCAAGTTTCTTCATTAATTTATTAGGTAACAAAAACTTAGCTCTGATAGTTTCTTCAAGAACAGGTAATATATACCATATAACTTGAATAGAATTTTTATATTGAAAATGGCTTCCATGTTCAAAACTGACTTGAAGGGGTCAGCTGCCTGGACATAGAATTTTGTAGTCATCCTTGATTTTCATGAAAAAGTTATGCTGTGAAGAAGATGTAGGAAGACAGACTGATTTTTTTTCCTTTGAAAATGACTTAATATTTTCATCAAGATAACTGATGGGGATTCTTTCTTTGCCTTTAAGATTTATTATCTTTACTAAGATATCTACTTGACATATATTTTATCATTTTGTGTCAACTTTTCATGGAACATTGTGTGCTCTTTAAATGTGTAGATTCAAGTTTCTTTTGTTTTGTCGATTTTTCTTAAATTTTATCTTCCTTTTTTTTCTGTTATTTTATAGTGCCTCTCTTCTTCAAAGAAATCAGTTATATATGTTTTGTTTCTCCTTTGTCTGTCTTTCATAGGTATTATTTTTCCTTAATACTTATTTTTCAGTAAACTTTATATTTGGTATAATTTCAAGGTTTACAAAAAGGTTGCATGACCACCAGTATGGACAGAGATAGTTTTAATCCCATTTCAAATATGTGGATTAGATATTCCACATTAAGTATGGTGCAGTCACTAAAAGAAGGTAGAACTAATACAGGACAAGAAAAAAAGACATAGACTATCTTGGTAGAAATGACAGCCTGTTTTAAACAGGGTTGGAAAGAGAGAGTATGACCAGTTCATCATTTCATCTTGATGAACTTGCTTACATCTGAGCACAATTGTGTGCAATAGTTCTAAGAATTGTCTTTGTCTTTGCTGAAGCTGATATAATTACAATTTTACCACTGCCATCTCAATCTGCTGCCTTGTGTCACTGCTCAACCAACAATACTTTGCTGTTTTGGGTATTTCCTAGTCAAATACACATTGTGGAAAATTATGAAATAAATAGTGAAGTGAATCTAACAGTGCACATTTAAAAGATAAATGGGTTTTCTTTAAGACCAACAGCAAAGGAGTAAGCAAAGGAATTACAGAAGTATCCACAGTATGTAGTAGGCTGATAATGGCCATCAACATATCACACTTCAATCCCTGGAACATGTAAATATTACCTTATGTTACCTTATTTGGAAAAAGTGTCTTTGCAGATGTGATTAGTTTCAGAATCTTAAAATGGGGAGATTATCTGGATTAGTTAGATGGGCTCCTAATGCCATCATATGAATCCTTATAAGTAGGGGGCAGAGATTTGAAACATGAACTTACCCCGACACACACATAAACACGAACACACACATGCACATGCCCTGACACACACAAGCACAAGTGAGAAAGTGATGTGAAGCCAGAGGCAGAGATTAGACTGATGTAGCCAAAATCAAGGAATGGCATTAGTTACCAGAGCCTGGAAGAAACAAGGAATAGGTTTCCCCCTTGAGCCCCCAGAGGTAACAGGCCTCACCAACATCTTGATTTTGGCCAGTGTTATGGATTAAACTTCTGGCCTGCAGAACTATAAGAGAATAAATTTCTGTTGTTTTAAGACCCTGGGTTTATGTTATTCTGTTACAGCAGTCACAGAAAAGTAATAAAACTGCCCGTTTATTTTAAAATATCTTGGCAGTTTTCATGCATATGCTAGAATTGAAAGGTTCAGGTAAAATACAAGTTTCTCTCTTCTATCTAACGTGATTAGCAAATGTATTACGTATATTTTGAATCACTGGACGTGCCTAAATTCTCCACTCATTTTGAAGATGTATAAACTGCCTGCATACAATCTCAACTAAATATGTATGTATGCATGTGTGTTTATTAATATACATATAATTTTTATGTAAAATTTGTGTTCCTATGGAAAAATAAATGTGTTTTCATTAAGATTGTTCTTGTTGGAAGGAAAGTAATGTGGTCAGAGTTGAAAGGCAACTACTTGAGTGAATTTAGAAAATTGCCCTTTCTGAGGAGTCTGTCTCTGTAGGAGCAATATAAGGATAGCACCATCCAACTCGTGGGTTATTGTGGGAGGTTACTAGATAGTAAACTTAAAATGCGTAGCACAGTATGGCACAGGATTTGAAACATAGTAGGTACTCAATAAATACTATGGAGTTATATTTCCTTTTCCCACAAACAAACGTAATGTATTCCTAAGAGAATTACTCTGGCAGCAGACTGGAATTGTGAAGATTGCTGTTTTGAGAAGTAAAATTGCTTCAGTATCCATTTTTCTTATAAATGGTTAGGTTTGGAAATTTTGGAGGTTGAATCTAATTTATCATTACTGTGAGGATGTCATGTAATACTGTTTAGAAAACTGGCTTTTGTGAGTGCAAGGATGTTTTAGTTTCCAATAAAATTACAAAATATTTACTGCATCCAGGCCAGAGACTGTCTGGCAGGTAAATAAAGACCTGTTCTGACAGCCTTAAATCACTGTCATCTCTACACAGACATGTTATTCATTTCCAGACTAAAAGTCCCAACACCACCCAGTTCTATTGAACATGAATTTTCTTCTTACTGAATTTTACAATCTGAAGCAAATAACGGTGGCTCAAAAGGAACAGTCATGGAATTATTAAAACTCAAGTAAAATTAATTTTAATAATGTATTTTAAAAGCTCTGAAGTCAAAGTATTAATCAAATTTCTAAAATTCAATTAATCATACCATAAATGTTTTTAAAGAAACCTTTCCCTAAGGGTTGAAATCTAATTAATCATAGAAAAGTTTTGCTGACAAATGTTTGTTAAATGCATAATGTGAAGACATGATGAGGGTTCTATTTTCTTTTCTAAATGATGTGATTGCCAACTTTAAGACTGTAGAAAGAAGTAGTGCTTCCAGTGAGCTCAGAGCTAAATCTGTGAGTTTTATATTCAACTCCTGATCTAAGGCCCTCACTTTTTGTTATAGAGGAGCAATTGTGGACCAACTGTATGAATTATTAAAAATGAGAATTCCATTTATATATGGCATATAGACCATGTCAAAGTAAAACCCTGTAACTTAATGGCTTAGAACAATAACCTAATAGCTATTTCATAAATATAATCATATAGAGAAAAACAAATATCATATATTAATGCATATATGAAGAATGTAGAAAAATGGTACAGATGAACCGGTTTGCAAGGCAGAAATAGAGACCCAGATGTAGAGAACAAACATATGGACACCAAGGAGGGAAAGCTGTGTGTGTGTCTGTGTCGGGGGGTGGTGGGTGGTGGGATGAATTGGGAGATTAGGATTGACATGTATACACTAATATGTGTAAAATAGATAACTAATAAGAATCTGCTGTATAAAAAATTAAATTAAATTAAATGTTTTTTAAAAAGTGCCATCTTCGGGACTTTTCTGGCAGTCTAGTGGTTAAGATTCTGCGCTTCCACTACAGGGGGCACAGGTTTGATCCGTAGTCAGGGAACTAAGATGCCTCTAGCCATGCGGCTCGGCTGAAAAAAAAAAAAAAAGGTGCCATCTTCATCAGCTTCTTTGCATCCTCATGTTTGCACTCCCCTTCCCCAACTAATCCTTAAACTACTATTATCTGATTTATGCCCTCAACTTCTCCAACGAAACTTCAATGGCGATGTTCACTGATGAAGTCCTAAATGATAAACCCAATAAACATTTTCATCTTTATAATTTCTAATGTTTTTAGTAAATGTGTCAATCAGTTTGTCCTTCAAAAATTCTCTCTTCTTTTGGAGTCTGTAGTTACCACCCTCTGATGCATAGGTTCTTAATCTGGAGGCTGTGGATCACGTAGATATGGACAGGGGGAAATTTGCATCTTTATTTGTATTAACTCTAACTGAAATTTAACATTTTATTCAATTATGATTATTGTCAACACTAGGGTGTATTAGCAGTATCTACTGATTTGTCACTAGTAGAGGTATGGATGTTGTCATCTTACAATACAATTGATACAAATATCTTGTCATATCATTTACACTCATCTCAACTGCTAAATTATGGCCATTATTAGACCTCTTGTTAGATCTTAGTTTTTAATATATTAATAAAGAAGGGCATATATTACTCTAAAAATTTTTTTAAAAAATAAATGTAGTCATATAATTCTGCTCCCGGAATCATGATGTGTCATGATCAATGTCACCTTTTAATAGTTCCCATAATTCTATCATTTATACTACATACTAGGATACTCCAAATGGATCAAATACTTAAATGCAAAAAAATGACGCCAGAAAAGTACTTGAGGAAAGCTTGACTGAATTCCTTTGCACTTTAGAATGGGAAGGACTATTCTAACTATAACTCAACATTCAGAAGTTATACATCAGAAGATTTACCAGAAGATAAATCAGAAGATTGACAAAATTACCTACATAAGTAAACAAATAAAATAAAACCCTATTTGAACAGTAGTGGCAATATATTATGTTCCTACTCAGTTTTCTTTCATATGCTGTCCATTTTTTTTTTAGCACAAAATAAAAAAAGAAATGATATCATTTAAAAACCTCTAAACTGAAACTTGGTCATTTCTCAACACATTCTGACTGGACTTTAGTTCCTGTCAAGGATTTCTAATCATTGTTCCCCTGAGAAGAGCTTGGCCATCATTCTGCTTTGTGTGTGTGTTTGTGTGTGTGTCTGTTTTTACTTCAATCCATTTTTTTAATATGACATTATTTTGTGGACATGATTGGACAATATATTTACTCATGCTATCTCAACCCCAAATTCACTCTTCTATATGCTCCTTTGTGATCCTGGACCTGAAAGACTAGACCCTGAATATCCCAAAGTATTTTTTTAAATTAATTTATTTATTTATTTATTTTTGGCTGCATTGGGTCTTCATTGCTGTGCGTGGGCCTTCTCTAGTTGTGGCAAGCGGGAGCTACTCTTCGTCGTGGTGTGTGGGCTTCTTATTATGGTGGCTTCTCTTGTTGTGGAGCACCGGCTCTAGGCTCATGACTTCAGTAGTTGTGGCACGCAGGCTCAGTAGTCGTGGCTCGCGGGCTCTAGAGCGCAGGCTCTGTAGTTGTGGCACACGGGCTTAGTTGCTCCATGGCATGTGGGATCTTCCTGGACCAGGGCTTTAGCCCATGTCCCCTGCATTGGCAGGTGGATTCTTAACCACTGAGCCACTAGGGAAGCCCTGCACCACCAGGGAAGCCCCCAAATTATCTTGACAGATAGTTTTCTCTTAATTTATATCAGTGGGAGGCATTCATGGAAGACTGCAAAGAGGGAGGGTGGAAGAAAGGATTCTTTTCAGGTGTCCAGAGTCTTCCTAAATCAGTTCTGGTCTGGTCTCCGTGTCTTCCGTCACTCCTAGCACCAGCCATCTGCACTGTATAGGAGATATCAGCATGGGCTGCATTGTGCCCCCCCACCCCACCCCCCCACACACTAGAAGTCCAAGCACTTACTCTGAATCAGGAGCCTCAGAGACCCTTTTCCTGACTTCAGAGATTACATGACAACTGTTTAGCCACTCCCCCACCCCATGCTCCTAGTTTTTGTGACAACGTCTCTTTATGTAGTTTCCCAAGTCCAAGGAGTGGTAGCTTTTCAAAAGCTATGTGACCAATTTCCTATATTTAACTTTCTCTGGTGCAATACCAACCATAATTTCTTTCCTGTAATGACCCTAACCGATGCTATAAGTGGTGCCAGGAGTGGTCACGTGAATTGTATCTTAAATATAAAATCCTGGAATTAGTTTTGATGATGAAAACAGTTATTGGAAACTGACAATCTATAGCATGTAGTGGTATCGAAATTACTTAAATTAAGATTTGTCATTCCTAAAATTGTCTATTTTAGGCCAGGCTTCAGGATATCTGTATTAATTGAACATTATCAGATTAACGCTGAGAGTAAGAACTAAGGGTGGGAGGCTGGCTTCTGATTTTCCTAAAGAAAAGAAAGAAAATGACATGCTCTGGGCCACAACTCTTTGACCAATCACAGTCAGATGATCAGAGAAGTACTACTGTGGTCCTAAAATAATCACTCATATCTTATAACAGCTGAACAGGTAGCAATGAAAATTATATACTAAATTTAATTATGCTGGATATAAATTGATCATTTGAATTAATTTTCCACTTTCCTTATCACCTATGTGTAAATAAGGGAGTAGAATGAGGAGTGAGATTCTGTTAATGGAATATGGTAATTTGTGTGTACTGGATAGAAGTTGAAATCTTTGGTTATGCAACACTCTGAGATTTCTTACCAGTGTAAGCAGTACCTTCACCTGCGGGTGAGAAGATGGACTTTTCCTTGTTTGATAAATTTACTTAATTAAGTAGTCTTGCAAGGGATGCCATTTCTCCTCAAGACCTAACCCCACCAAATCTTATTGCTCAAGAGTTAATTGTAATCATATTTTAGCATCCTTTAGAGAGATAAGAGCAAAATCTGACCCAGAATAATAGTTTGTACATGGAAATATTGGTAAGATTAAGATTTGTTAATTTATAAAAGCATACAACCTGTAAAATATGTTTGGGAATAAATCCAAGGAAGTTAAATCTAGGAAGCCAAATATATCAACAGAGAGCCAGATAATATATGGATATGGAGACGGGTTTTAACTGAATGTGTCAGCTCAGGCAACTGTGAGTGGGTCTACTCTTTATTTGGTTGGTTGACTAAAACCTAGCCTTGACAATGTCAAGCATTCAATGAGGTTGAGATGTGTTGCAGGGTGGGTTTTCTGGAAAAAGAAACTGAGATGGAGTTTGAGGTGCAATATATTTCTTAAGAATCAATCCCTGTGAAAAGAAGGAGAAAATGAATTGTGCAAAGGGAAGAGCTAAAATACAGCACTGTCCCGTCACATCCTCAGTCAAGTCAGTGGTGGGGATCTTGGAAGGATTCCATTCTGAATTTTCCTGCATTGGACCAAAATAGCTGGACTCTATAAACCCTCCCCACTATGTTGCAGAATGTGGGTTGCCTCAGGAAGGATATGACCTTGAGTGAAGCTGGTCTCTGCAACCAAAGGAAACCTTGAAGGAGCTGACAGCAAGAGGCTGTCTACCGACCTCTTTTTAAATAGACAGCAATTCCTTCTTTGAAGGGGAATCAGTGGAACAGGAGGGGAATCAGGGTGTCATGGGCTGTCTACCCAAGATGTTAGAATGTCCCTGGCTTTATCTACAGGAAGTCAGTGTCCTAGGGAATTAGGAAGTTTGAAATGGCTTCTTTATGTGTGATATGAACATCACCCCATATTCTCTGAGAGCTTAAAGAACTCTGGTCCCATCAACTCTTTAAACCATGGTACATTTAGAGCTTCCCTGTAGTATTCTATTCAGAAAATGTTTCCTTTTGTCATTATCACCTTTTAAAAATGCCACCTTCATATGAAGACCCTTCCTTATTATCTTCTTGAATATAACCAGACATACTCATCTGTACCTAAACATACCAGTCTTTTATACTGCCATGCCTTTGTTCATGATGTTGCTTTACTAAAATGATATTCCCTCCCTTTTATTTAGAAAACTGAATTTGTACTCACTCTCTAAGTTGTGCTTCAAATATTATCTTTCTTTAAATCTTCTTGCACTCCTGCAGACAGGACTGGTTGGTATATCGCATCTCCTATAAATACCAAGACATGATATTACTATATTTCCTTTATACATTACTCTTCTACCACCTGATTTTAATACCCTTGAGAACCCAGGCTGAATATTAATTATGTTTTTATATCCAGTTCCTGCACTACACTATATCCCTTTGTTAATGGTTGCCAGGGAAAAGGTAGTTTTTCTGACAAATGGTGAAGTAATAGTGCAATTAATTGAGATTAAGAAGCTGTGAAGATGAGAAGGCTTGTGAATAACATAGGAAAATGAAAAGATGCTGAATTTAAGACAATTTGAGTTTGAAGTATCTGAGAGAGAGCCTAACATAGATATAGGTAAATTTGTGTTTATGAGATAATGAATGAAAGAATAAATGAATGAATGGATGTGAAATACTTCAATGGAAAATTTCCTTAGCCAGTCAAGGCTAGAGATCAAATAAAGAGATGGCTTAGCAAGGTAAACACATTTTTGTGTGTGTGTGTGGCTGCCTTATCACTGCACTACAGAGAATAGGATACTGCAGCTTCTCTAAAAGTCTCAGAATCACCCCGTGAGCAAAGAGCCTCATAATTATTTTTTAGACAGGTTCATTAAGGTATACTCGATATGCAATGAACTGCACATACAGAACACATATTAAAAGTGTACAATTTGACAGAGGCATACACAATTGCAATAATCACTACAATCAGAGAGAATACATCCATCACTTCCAGAAGTTTCCTCACACCTCTGGTAATCCTTCCCGCATACTTCACCCTACCCCATAACTCCAACAAATCACTGATTCATTTTTTGTCACTATATATTAGTATTTATTTTCTTGACATTTATATCAAATTAATTAATATAGTATATACTCTTTTTATCTGGCTTATTTCACACAGAATAATTATTTTGAGATTCATCCATCTTACTGCATGTGTCAATAATTCTTTCCTTTTATTGATTAGTGGTATACATTTTATAGATATTCCCCACTTGTTTATCCATTGATAAACATCTGGTTATCATTTGACTAATTTGCATATCATGGTTATCATTTAGATAACCATAACTTTCATAGCCATTGGATAACCAATGGATAAACTGGTTATCAATTATCTTGACATGCACATTTGGGCTATTTCCAAGTTTTGGCTATTACCAATAAAGCTACAATGAACATTTGCATACAAGTCTTTACATGGACATATATTTCCTTTTTCTTTTTGGTAAAAACCTAGGAGTGGAATGGCTAGGCCCTATGATAGGTCTTTGTTTAATTTTTTAAGAAACTGATAAATATTTCCCAAGAGGTTATACCATTTTACATTCATACCAGCAGTTTATGAGAGTCCCAGGGTGTTGTTTTTCTAAAATTCTTAGAATCACCACATGAAGAAAGAGCCACCTAGATATTGTTTATCAAGTATTACAGATCTTTTTCTCCCATGTGATCTTTTTCACATTCTTATCCAAAGCCATCCATGCTTTACTTCCCTTTAAACTCTTGAGCATCTTATAATTCTTGGTTTACTTTTCTTAGTATTTCCTTCTTTCTATTTAGGAGCTATTCTGTTTCCTATGCTGGTGTACAGAATGGTTCTCCTTAAGTCTTCTGCCTTTCTGAGGCAAAAAAAGCAGCATGTATGAGCTTCACAGAGAGCTGGCAGTTAATTCTGTCAGTAATTCTGTAATTCAATCAGGGAGTAGCTTCTGAACAAAATCTTCAATTTCCAAACCTTTTTATTAACAAATGGAATTTTTTCCTTTGTGTTTCCTTAGAGTAGCTACCTTGGATATCTGCCTGTTTCTATTCAGGCTTCTTATGCAACTTTCTTCATATGATCTCATAATTTTTCTCCATTATTTAGATCTACAAAATGTCCTTAGTGACAATCACAAATAATTACCAATAAATTTTAATTAATAATAGCTGGTAATAGTTACCAACTGAGAAGTAGTCAGAACTTCACTTATTTCCCTCCTCCCAATTCTTTCTTGCCAAAATCCTGAATATTATTTTACCCTTTTTGCCAATAATCAACATTACCATCAACATTCATTTTTTCTCTCAACTTAGCTCAATGAAGTCATTAATGAGAAAACATCCCACCATACTCTTCCCTCCCCCAGTAAGCTAGCTGTGATTGTATCTCCCCTTTAACTCCTTGTGTGGACAGTACACTTTTCTACTATAACACCTATCATATTATTGGAATTATATCTTTATAAGTCTGTTTTCCATTATTATGGTGAGCTTCAAACTGGCAGATCAAGTCTTACTAGACTTTTTTATTTTCATACTAGATATTCAGTTCACATATAATCTTTTCAGGTGTCAGATGTGTGATTTCCACTTTCCTGATTTCAGAACTTGTAAGACAAGGCATCAAATAGGCAATATTTAAAAATTTACAGGCTGATGGATCAATAAGGAGATTTTTCAGAACGATTAAGCAATATATTCATTGATTCTGAACTAACATGCACTCACGCTGAAATGACTTCTTTAAATGATTTCTTGAAAGAGAACTTGTGCATGACCATCTTTTCTCTGTTCATTAGCCAAAAATGCTATGATCTCCAGTAGTTTATGACCATTATGACTGTCACACTTTTGTGTTATTTATGTACTTCATGGCTACATTCAACCTTGGGGACAAATAATAGTTCAAAAATCAATATTATATTTCACTTTGTAATTATTGAGACGTTTCACATACCGTATCCTGTTTGATCCACACCGGCCTTGTGATGCAGATAAGGTAAGTTGGAAGAGCTACCTACAGTTACAACCATTCAAGCTATGATTTACTCAAAAGTTGCCATCGAGAGACACATATCCATTAACCACAAAAATCAACAGAGAGGCTATAAAAGTAAGGACATGTCTGTAACAGTAAAAATACTAAATAATGCCATGGTAGTTAGGTCCTTTTGCCTGCCCTTACAGTATCAACAACTACTTGTGAAAGCCAAAGCTATCTCAGCAGGACAGACCTGATCTTTTAAATAGTCAGAGTGGGTGTAATACCTGAGTATTCAGAAGGAAAGAGATGGATTTAAAGGGCAGTGCTGATTCTGTTCTTAATCATGGAATATCTCCTTTAAAAAGAGGCAATACATTGGCTAGGAACATAGGAAACGTATTCGTCTCTAATATATCTTCCTCCTCCTCTAACCTACTTGTGATAGATGCATTTGCTCCAAAAGTTCTTCTTTTATGTTGCTTGTATTCACTAGAGGCTTAATTCTCACTGTCGTCTTCTCCTAGGAGTGACTTAATCCGATAATGGAAGTCCACTTAGCTTAACTAACCTTAAGGAAAATAAACAGAGTGGAGCAGAGTTTATGATAAGTGTAATGAGTGCCCAAGGTCCAAGGAAAGAGAGAGCTGCCTGGATGTGGGAGCACAAAATTCACAGTTTATTTACTTTGTTAAGAGATTGACCAAAGACTAACCCTAATCTATCCAGCTCTGTATGTGCCCAACTCTGTAACTGTAGGCTAACCTAGGCTCTAAACCAAGTCTAATCCTAATGACTCCATCACTTGAACCCCTTACCTTTTGACTTCTTGTCAGGTTAAATCACTGAAAGACAACAGTAGGAGGCTCAAGGGCAGAAGAAAACTTCCCCTGATTCCTCCCTCTTAGCTTCTGTGACTATAGAAAAAGCTGCATTCCACCAGAAATACAGTTTCCACCCAGAAGACCCTTTTTAATGACTCCAGATCTCACTGGGCGCTAGTAACACCATGTCTTCCCTTTGCATCATCCATGAAGGTGGCAATTGTTCTGCTATTGGTAGTCCTTGAGTACCCCGACAACCTTTACTGTTTGTTTTTTTTTTTCTGGTTTCCTTAATCCTGTTCACACATCAGTAAAGGAATCTTGGTTCTTCCATCTGCCTACAACACCTCAGACTGTCCTATCATTTGTTGCCAATTTGACTTCTGCTAAATGTCTTTTCTCAGGAAGGAGGATAGTGTATGTAGAGTTGATGGAGCATAACGATGTGTTTGAGAAGAATGTGAAGCAACTATCACAGGTTCCCTATTTTCTAGAAAACTGTGGGGCTTTCTGACCACAATTTTCCTTACTCACTACTCCTTCAACCATCTCCACCCACTTCCTTTCTCATTTTCATTTTCTCCTCCCTTAATCTTGTATTCTTTATTATCATTTGTCATAGATTGTTTATTTCTTCATAACTTCATTGCCATCGTGCTGTCTGATGAATATACTATTCTCTGTTTAATGACAGCCTGATGTGGTGGAAGTAGCATTTAGAAGACACACCTTCAAAAGATGACTTGGCTGTTTATTGGCTTTGTGACTCAATAAATTGATTAATTTTCTAAAGCTGCTCTCTTTCCTTTATCATGATAGTACTGAAAACGATACTGCTTGCCTCACAGAGTTGCTTTGAGGACCAAGTGAGATAGTAAAAGTGAAAGTTCTTTGAAACTTCAAGGCAATATCTTAGCATAAAGTATTATTATTTTATTTGAACATTTGGGGGTCTAAAATGAACCACTTTATCATCATTTGTATTATAGTTGATGTATTTTACTTACAAGTATTGGAAAATGATGCTTGGATAGTTGTAATAACATTTCGTGCATAATAGTTTGAAATTTAAATAGAGAAACATTTTCCACTAGAAAGAAGGAACAAAGAGAGGTTGCAGAAATTATGAACAATCCCTTACATACTCTGATTCCATCAGGATATAGTGAATGGAAAATAATTTTAACAGAAAAAAAAATCTAATGTGAATAGTAACACTTAACCTCAGATCTCCACCTAAATTATATTACATTTCATATTTAGTGAGCTTCTGACCGATGTCTATAATTTTTTATATATTTATTGCTCTAATATTTTGGCCAATCAGTGTTGGAGCAGAGTAGTTCTCAGTAACTTATATAAAGAGAAAAAATGCTAAAGATGTTTGCCAAGATTTTCTAAGTTTTAATTGTAATAAAACATGTACTTTACCTTCATTTCTTTAGAAGAGGTCAGTTGAGTCCACAATACATTTTTTTTCAACTTCAATTTCAGTATGTGGATTTTAAGATAATAAGAAAAGGATATACTCATTGCTTTTTGCCAAATGCACAAGTCTGCCATATGAAAATGTATTCCCTTTATATATCTTTGAATAAAACATGACAAGGACTCTCTATATATGTCATGACAGACCTAGACAAAACACTGTTGATGGAAAGAAATGTTCTCTGAACTTTCATTCAGTATACTTCCATTGATAATCAAATTGCACATCAAAGTGACATTGTAATTCCCATTTACTAAGCCATCTTTATTTTAAACAGGAAATGGTTCTGTCCTCTTTCTTTTCTAAGAAGTTATTAAATAGTTTCCCCCAGCACATCTCAGCCACTCTATTTCCCTGTTTCAACATTTAGTGATACATAATTAAGTTGAAAACATCTTTCCTGCAATGTCTTTAAGAAAGAAGAAAGGTAACCTTCAGTAAGGATCCTTTAAAATTCTCCACCTCAATGTGACACAAAAAGATCAATTTGAAACTTGTATTTTCTAAATGAGAACAATTTCAAAATTCCACTAATGTCTTCTGTAATCATTAGTAGTATGGCCACAACAACAACATAGTCTCTACGTAGTTAAAAACATTGAGCCAAATTTCAGGCAGGCATTAGCAAAGCATAAAGAGGCCACTTCATTGTACTTTTAGCGGTATCTTTTTCATATCAACAGCATAGTTACCGGCCTCCTAATGGAGCAAGTATTCTACTTAGTATTCATCATCTGAAAGAAATAGTGATAATTAACTGTATCCACTGAGATAGCTGCTAATGATATATGCCAAGACCAGGCTGCTGATGTGGAAATACGTGGAACCAAAAACAGATATTTCTAAAACCCAATTGTGAGCTTTTTTCTTCCTTTGAAAAATGTTGATAAAACCTACAATATAATAGGAATTACTAATTACTTGATGGAGAATTGTATCTCAGTGATGATTCATTGTTTAAGAAGTAGCATTTTGTTCCTTAAAATTTTAACTCTATTTTTGAGAACTGCCAAGTTATCTCTGAGCTTTTAATCTGTAATGATGCAGGTAGAAAAGTTCAGAAACATATAATCATGATAGCATAATATTATTGTTCTAAATTTACTTAAACTATCATTTTGAACAAAGTTATTGAGGTATACAAGGTTATGTTCACTTTGTTAGTAAATTAAAAAAATAAAATTCAAGGGATATTTGAATTTTCCATGAGAAAGACTTGAGATAATGCTGCTCTCAGTGACTGGAAATAGTAATTCTTAAAGAAAAATAAAAAACACAGTGTGAAATGGAACTTCAGGCATCCAGAAATGTCCTCCTTCGTTTACAATCATCAAAAACTTATAAGTGGTTCTTTTTTCATTAAACTTTATTTTTAGGGCTGTTTTAGCTTCATGCCAGTATTGACCAGAAGAAGGTACAGAGATTTCCCATATACCTCTTGCCACCACACATGCATAGTCTCCCCGATCATCAGCATCCTCCACCAGAGTGGTACATTTCTTAGAATTCATGAACCTACACTGACGCATCATTATTACTCAAAGTCCATAGTTTATATTAGGGCTCACTTTTGGTATTGCACAGTCTATGGGTTTGGATAGATTTATAATGACAAATATCCATCAGTATAGTATCATACAGTGTATTTTCACTGCCTGAAAAATCCTCTGTCTTCTGTCTATTCATTCTTCTCTCCCCACTAACCCTTGGCAGCCACTAATCTTTTTATTGTCTCCATAGTTTTGTCTTTTCCAGAGTAACATTTAATGAGAATCATATACCATGAAGACTTTTCAGACTGTTTTCTTTCTTAGTCATATGCATTTATGTTTCCTCCATGTCTTTTCATGGCTCAATCACTGCTTTCTTTTTAGCCCTGAGTAATATTTCATTGTCTGGGTGTACCACAGCTTCTCTATCCATTTACCTACTGAAAGACATCTTGGTTGCTTCCATTTTTTGACATTTATTAATAAAGCTGCTATAAACATCTGTGTGCAGGTTTTTGTGTGGACGTAAGTTAAATATCAACAGGTGTATTTGCTGAATTGTATGGTGAGAATATGTTTAATGTTGTAAAATGCCTCCAAACTGTTTTCCAAAGTGGCTGTAACATTTTGCATTCCCATCAGCAAACCACTAGTTTGTTCTCTATATCTGTGAGTCTGTTTCTTTCCTGTTATATTCACAAGTTTGTTTTATTTTTTAGATGCTACATATAAGTGATATCATACAGAATTTGTCTTTCTCTATCTGACTTATTTCACTTAGCAAAATACTCTCCAAGCCCATCCTTGTTGTTGTAAATGGCAAAGTTTCTTTCTTTTTTATGTCTGAGTAGTATTCCTTTGTGCGTGTGTGTGTGTGTGTGTATACATATATATACATATATATATATATAAACACACACACATATAAATATCACATCTTTATGCATTCATCTGTTGATAAACACTTAGATTCCTTCCATATTTTGGCAATTGTAAATAATGCTTCTATGAACATTGGGGTGCATGTATATTTTTCGAATTAGTGTTTTGGGTTTTTTTTGGATATATACCCAGGAGTGAAATTGCTGGGTCATATGGTAGTTCTATTTTTAGTTTTTTGAGAAATCGCCATATATAGGTGAGTGATTTCTAAATGCTGAGAGAAACAGTACTACAATCTCTGAACATGTCATGCATAGGTAGTGCAGTACTGCATTTAGAATCTGGGGTACTTGGTACCTATTGGATTAATTTTTGCACCCATGACCTCTGCTGAAACTCTGAGATAATATGAGAGTATCATGTTAAATATCCTGGTACGTAAGGATTCTAGGATGTTGTTTTCCTTACCTCTTCCCTCTCTAACTCACAATCAGAATTTAAAAACTAAGATTTTTTTAGTTTGAATCTCTCATAAAAGCTGCAAATTTTTATGTACGTGTAGCATAACTTTAACTAAAAACCTATTATAAAAATACAGAGCCTCTATTCTGTTATATTCACCTCTGTCTATGGGTGGTCACAAAGTTGAGTACTCATGTGTGTAGGTGAGGGTGTTATTTTTTGTTTAGTATGATTAAAATAGATCACTACTTTGTGTAATAGTCTAGTTACAAAGATTTTGTAAGCTTTGTGAGATTATAAACTGCACAGCATTTTATTGTCCTCTTCAAACATATATAAAATCAAATTATATATGATCTTGGGTATTCCTTTTGATTATATGTTAAGGGTAGTGAATGCCTTGAATCCCAAGTGTCTCATCCACTATCTAGAATGCAGAAGTGAACTGTAATTGATTACTCAATGTCAAGAACCTAGAGAGAGAGTGGAATTTCTTCTCCTCTTGCCAGAATTAGAAGGGTCTGTGAGGCTTCTAATGGAATCAGAGACTTATTACATTAGTTAAAGTTCTTAGCTGATGAGAATGAACAAACCTAAGGAGGCTCTATTCTGGAGCTGGCAGGGTGTATGGAGAGGCAGTTCCAACTGGAATACCACATAAAATAGCATTTATGTTTAAAAACTTGATTGAAATTTAGATTTTCATAATAAACCATGTAGTCAAGATTCTGTGGGGTTTTACTAGACTCCCCTGTGTGAGTATACATTACATGCTATTGACTATACATCAAGCTCAAAAACAGCAGAGTTCTGTCTGATGTGTCACTTTCCCATCCCTCACTAAATATATATCCTCTCTCTGCAACAAAACTTGTGATAACAAAAAACCAAATATAATCTAAGTATAATCAAAACAATAATTTAATAATTATATTAATATTTGATGTAATTAAATAAATATATATTAAATAAATGTGTTGATAGTAATAAAATTATAAATATATATTATCTTGTCCAAAAAGATTTTCAGGTTTTCCTGTAAGAAAAAATTTTTTGGCCAACCTTATATTATATATATTATGTGTATATATATTTCATACATGTATAAATATATATATGAAGATGGTTACATGCTTTGTACTTTGGTTATTGTGACAATCATACCAGTAATAATACTTATAATTAAAGCTTAATAAATCATTTTTTCTGGTCTGGACTGTTTTGAGAATATTATATAGAGAAATTAATTTAACATCCACAGAAAATAAGGGAGTGAGACATATAATTAGTATTTTCATACTACCAAGGAGGGAGCTGAGGTGCATAGAGGATACATTTCTTGCCCAAGGTGAAGCAGTTTGTAAGTGATAGGGCCAGGATTTGAATTTTACAAACTTGACTTCAAAGTTGATGCTCTTACCATACTGTACTGCCTCTCTGAAAACATCAGATTAAAATTTACAAAGCAAAAATTAAATTCTGTAAATCTAAAGCCATAAAGTGACAATAAACATTTCCATATACAAGATAAATTTCTTAGTTTGTGTATTTCTATATGGACTATTTAAGATCACTGAACTTTTCTTATATGAAGACAAGAAATTTATCCTAGTATAATATAGATATATTTCTCTGTAAGAAATGTTACTGCTTTTAAAATAGTAGATGAGAAAAAAAAAAAACAGAAGAACTTTGGCATTGAAAGACATTCTTAAAAATATATGGTCATTTTAAAGCAGATTGCATATAGAATTATGTTTATAAAGAAAATTGTCTTACTTGCAATAAATCTACAAGGAAATATGGTAGTAAATATTTCTTTTAAATTCAAAATAGTCCCTAAGTTATGTAGATGCCCTGAAGAAAAATAGAATTAATTATATCATATAATTAGCCTGCTCTGTTTTCCTGACATAGCTAAGAAAAATTCCTTTAGCCTGTATATAAATGCAATTAGAGCTTTAGAAAAGGCCAGAACTGCAGGCACTTTGTATTTCCTTTTTGGGAGGAGGCATCACATTTGAGTGGGAATAACCACAAAAATGGATTTTGGAAACATGGATTCTCATGTTTATCATGCTTCTGACAAACAATTTCAGTAAATTTTTTAGACCAGTTTCTTCATTTGGACAACAAAAGCAATGAACAATTTCACCTCTATGTCGCCTTACAATTTACATATTTTAAAATCAACTAAATGTTTGAGGTAACGGAAAAGACATAAAAGAGCACATTTTTTAAAGTTTATAAGAATCCTGGCTATATCTATTTGGGCATGGATGACATTTTATCTCCTCAGCTTTTCATAGTTTGACAACATAGGAAGACCTAGAAATATTAATCACGCTAATGAAATGTTAAGAAACTTGTTCTTATTTATCATTTCATTGTTACAGCAGATTTTAAGAGAAAGGGATGATACTTAAAAACATGTTCTAACATTAAATAGAAATGACAGGTAACTTTATAAAAGGAAAATTGGGGTTAATTAGTTTATTGGTTTACCTAAAACATATTGTTTACTTAAAAGTGTTTAGTATCCTGTCAGGATGAATAAATCGTTTCTCTAGTTCACAATTCTATTTTAATTTTAACACGTGGGTAAAGGGTGAAGTTGTTTGCAGATGCCTGGGGACTTAATGAATTGAAGACATAAATTCTCCAGATTACAGCAATAGAAAATGTGTTCTAAATTTTATATAGTCATACTTTCTGCATATCCATAGCCAAGAACATTTCATCTCTTCTAAACACATGCTATAAGTTTTGATTTCTATGTCACAATGGAAAAACTGAGAGAAGAGATAATTTAAACAATGTATCCAGACAATTTTATAAATCCCAGCTACAGCATATACTTTTAGTCTCTGTGAATGGCATTCCCTGGAATTGAATGGTGCCCAAATTGTGCAATCACACCCAGTATCATTGAACATATAAGAGGTTTGAAAATAAAGATGGTCTTAGAAAATAAATGATAAGTGTACTAACTCTGTCTATTTTCTAGACATATTGGCTGATGGGCAGACTAAAATTTGAGTCCTTAAAGGAAAAGTAAGATTTGTGGGGAAATAATTACTGAGATGGCTTCTCAACAACAAAAACGACAGACTGGTGAGTGGGGACAAAGGATTAATCAAGATTAATCCTTTTTTTTTGGTTCCTCTACCATTTTAAATCTTTTTCAAATTAATTTGGAAAGATATATCCATCCCCAATGCTTATTGCAGCATCATTTACAATTGCCAAGATATGGAAGCAACCTAAGTGTCCTTCAACAGATGAATGGATAAAGAAGATATATATATACACACACACATACATACAATGGCACACTACTAAGCCATAAAAAAAGTGAAATACTGCCATTTGCAACAAAATGGCTGGATCTAGAGGGTATTATGCTAAGTGAAATAAGTCAGACAGTGAAAGACAAATACTGAGACAAATGATCTCACTTATGTATGTGGAATCCAAAAAGCAAAACAAAACAAAAGGGAGACTCATAGATACAGAGAACACACGAGTGGTTGCCAGAGGGGATGGGGGTGGGGATATGGACAAAAGAAGTGAAGAGGATTAGAGGTACAAACTTCCAGTTATAAAATAAATATGCCACGGGATTAACACACAGCATAAGGAATGTTTTCAGTAGAATTATAATAACCTTGTATGGGGACAGATTGCTCATTTCATAATCTATGCAGATGTCAAATCACTAATCACAAATCACTAATCACAAATTTATGCAGATGTCAAATCACAAATCACAAATCAATTCAGGTTAGTACACCTGAAACTAACATAATATTGTACATCAACTATATTTAAGAAAAAATTTTTGATACATGTATACGTCCATTATTAATTAAAAAAGAACTGAAACATAGAAGTTAAGTATCTTGGCCAAGGTCATAGGTATGACTAATGAAGTAGAGATGATTGTGCTGAAGCAGAGAAACTGAGATTCAAATCTTTTCTTCTAATTTCAAACTCCAGTAATTTCACCCTTCTTTGTCTCCTGTACAGAGTTTCTAATCATTTTAGGATTGCTTAGAATATCTTACTTTATTCCTGACTCAGTTTCCTCATTGAAAGATAAAAATAATAGTAACATCTATATCAGAAGGCTGTTGAGATGATTACATGCTCTAATTTGTATAAAGACTCTAGAATAGTGCTTGGCTTATAGTAACTGATACATATGTTTGCCAGTTTGGTTACAAATATTATTATTGAATGACTGCCCATTTGATATATATTATCTTTGACTAAAGATTATTTTTTAATTGGCCAAAAGTTCAATGTTATATACTAAATTTCAAACTTCTTAATGAACATTAAAATATTTTTTCCTTTTTTTTTTTAACATCTTTATTGGAGTACAACTGCTTTACAATAGTGCGTTAGTTTCTGCTTTACAACAAAGTGAATCAGTTATTCATATACGTATGTTCCCATCTCTCTTCCCTCTTGCATCTCCCTCCCTCCCACCCTCTCTATCCCACCCCTCTAGGTGGTCACAAACCACCTAGCTGATCTCCCTGTGGCATGCGGCTGCTTCCCACTAGCTATCCATCCTACATTTGGTAGTGTATATATGTCCATGCCACTCTCTCACTTCGTCACAGCTTACCCTTCCCCCTCCTCATATCCTCAAGTCCATTCTCTAGTAGGTTTGTATCTTTATTCCCGTCCTACCCCTAGGCTCTTCATGACATTTTTTTTTTCTTAGATTCCATATATATGTGTTAGCATACGGTATTAGTTTTTCTCCTTCGGACTTACATCACTCTGTAAGAAAGACTCCATGTCCATCCACCTCACTAAAAATAGCTCAATTTCATTTCGTTTCTTTTTGCGGTACGCAGACCTCTCACTGTTGTGGCCTCTCCCATTGCGGAGCACAGGCTCCAGACGTGCAGGCTCGGTGGCCATGGCTCACGGGCCTAGCTGCTCCGCGGCATGTGGAATCTTCCCAGACCGGAGCACGAACCCGCATCCCCTGCATAGGCAGGCAGACTCTCAACCAGTGTGCCACCAGGGAAGCCCCCAATTTCGTTTCTTTTTATGGCTGAGTAATATTCCCTTGAATATATGTGCCACATCTTCTTTATCCATTCATCTGTTGATGGACACTTAGGTTGCTTCCATGTCCTGGCTATTGTAAATAGAGCTGCAATGAACATTTTGGTACATGATTCTTTTTGAATTATGGTTTTCTCAGGGTATATGCCCAGTACTGGGATTCCTGGGTCGTATGGTAGTTCTATTTTTAGTTTTTTAAGGAACCTCCATACTGTTCTCCATAGTGGCTGTATCAATTTACATTCCCACCAACAGTGCAAGAGGGTTCCCTTTTCTCCACACTCTCTCCAGCATTTATTGTTTCTAGATTTTTTTTTATTCCTTATATTTTATCTTTTTACTTTTATGGATCAAATTTTCTCCAAGTCATTGCAGAGTTAATATTGCAACACCTATAAACAGCTTCACAACAATAAAAAAGTAATTACCAATTGCCACAGAATAGTCTCTTGTTTTAAAGGAAATGGGTTAAGTAATTTTAAATAGCATAAAAAAATTTCCATGTATCATAAATCTTTCCAAAACCTCTGTTCACTTGGCTTCAAACTTTTCCAGAGAATATTTAGACATGGAGATAATGAGTAAAACTGATGCCATACAAGAAAAATGTAGTTAAAATCATTATTGAACATTGGAGAAGGGAAGTGCCTGAAAATCTTCAGGTAATCATGTTTAAATGTAGCTAACAATCATTGTGCATTCAGTGTGAAGGTGGCATCCATTCGATATGTAACAGGGACAGTGCTATACTGTTAGTGGTAAATACCTTGATCTAGTTTCTTAAACATTTCAACTTAAAATAGAAACATATGTTACATGCAATTCATATGCCAGCATCTTTTTTTCCTTTTTTCTTAATTTAAATATAGTTGATTTACAGTATTGTATCCGTTTCAGTGTGCAGCATAGGTAATTTTTACAGATTATATTCCATTATAGATTATTATAAGACCCTGAGTATAGTTCCCTGTGCTATACAGTAAATCCTTGTTGCTTATCTATTTTATGTATAGTAGTTTGTATCTGTTATTCCCATACCCGTAATTTTTCCCTCCCCCTGCCCTCTCCCCTTTGGTAACCATGTTTGTTTTTTATGTCTGTGAGTCTGTTTTTATTTTGTATATACATTCATTTGTATTATTTTTTGATTCAACTTATGAGTGATATCACAGTATTTGTCTCTGACTTATTTCACTAAGCATAATCTTCTCTAGGTCCATCCACATTGCTGCAAATGTCAATATTTCATTCTCTTTTATGGCTAAGTAGTATTCCATTGTACACATATATATCACATCTTCTTATGCCAGTCATCTGTTGATGAGAACTTGGGTTGCTTCCATGTCTTACTTGTTTTGTAAGTAGTGCTGCTATGAATGTTGAGGTGCATGTATCTATATGAAATAGCATTTTTGTTTTTTGGGGGGTCTATACCCAGGATTGAAATTGCTGGATAAATGGTAGTTCTATTTTTAGTTTTTTAAGGAACCTCCATATTGTTTTCCATAGTGTCTACACCAATTTACATTCCTACTAACAGTATAGAATTGTTCACTTTTCTTCACATCCTCTCCAAGATTTGTTATTTGTAGACTTTTTGATGATTGCCATTCTCACAGGTATGAAGAGATATATCATTGTGATTTTGATTTGCATTTCTCTAATTAGCAATGTTGAACATCTTTTCATGTGTCTGTTAGCCATCTGTATGTCTTCTTTGGAAAAATATCTATTCAAATCTTCTGCCCATTTTTTGATTGGATTGTTTGTTATTTTGATATTGAGTTGTATAAGCTATTTGTAAATTTTGGATATTAACCCTTTGTTGGTCCCATTATTTGCAAATATTTTCTCCCATTCCTTAGTTTATCTTTTCCTTTTTTTTTTTAAACATCTTTATTGGGGTATAATTGATTTACAATGGTGTGTTAGTTTCTGCTTTATAACAAAGTGAATCAGTTATACATATACATATGTTCCCATATCTCTTCCCTCTTGCATCTCCCTCCCTCTCACCCTCCCTATCCCACCCCTCCAGGCAGTCACAAATCACCGAGCTGATATCCCTGTGCTATGCGGCTGCTTCCACTAGCTATCTACTTTACATTTGTTAGTGTATATATGTCCATGCCTCTCTCTCGCTTTGTCACAGCTCACCCTTCCCCCTCCCCATAACCTCAAGTCCGTTCTCCATTAGGTCTGTGTCTTTATTCCTGTCTTACCCCTAGGTCCTTCATGACATTTTTTTTTTCTTAAATTCCATATATATGTGTTAGCATACGGTATTTGTCTTTCTCTTTCTGACCTACTTCACTCTGTATGACAGACTCTAGGTCCATCCACCTCATTACAAATAGCTCAATTTCATTTCCCTTTATGGCTGAGTAATATTCCATTGTATATATGTGCCACATCTTCTTTATCCATTCATCCGATGATGGGCACTTAGGTTGTTTCCATCTCCGGGCTATGTAAATAGAGCTGCAATGAACATTTTGGTACATGACTCTTTTTGAATTATGGTTTTCTCAGGGTATATGCCCAGTAGTGGGATTGCTGGGTCATATAGTAGTTTATTTGTAGTTTTTTAAGTAACATCCATACTGTTCTCCATAGTGGCTGAACCAATTCACATTGCCACCAGCGGTGCAAGAGTGTTCCCTTTTCTCCACACCCTCTCCAGCATTTATTGTTTCTAGATATTTTGATGATGGCCATTCTGACTGGTGTGAGATGATATCTCATTGTAGTTTTGATTTGCATTTCTCTAATGATTAATGATGTTGAGCATTCTTTCATGTGTTTGTTGGCAGTCTGTATATCTTCTTTGGAGAAATGTCTCTTTAGGTCTTTTGCTCATTTTTGGATTGGGTTGTTTGTTTTTTTGTTATTGAGCTGCATGAGCTGCTTGTAAATTTTGGTGATTAATCCTTTGTCAGCTGCTTCATTTGCAAATATTTTCTCCCATTCTGAGGGTTGTCTTTTGGTCTTCTTTATGGTTTCCTTTGCTGTGCAAAAGCTTTGAAGATTCATTAGGTCCTATTTGTTTATTTTTGTTTTTATTTCCATTTCTCTAGGAAGTGGGTCTAAAAGGATCTTGCTGTGATTTATGTCATAGAGTGTTCTGCCTATGTTTTCCTCTAAGAGTTTGATAGTTTCTGGCCTTACATTTAGGTCTTTAATCCATTTTGAGTTTATTTTTGTGTATGGTGTTAGGGAGTGATCTAATCTCATACTTTTACATGCACCTGTCCAGTTTTCCCAGCACCACTTATTGAAGAGGCTGTCGTTTCTCCACTGTATATTCTTGCCTCCTTTATCAAAGATAAGGTGACTATATGTGCATGGGTTTATCTCTGGGCTTTCTATCCTGTTCCATTGATCTATATTTCTGTTTTTGTGCTGGTACCATATTGTCTTACTTTTTTTTTTTTTTTTTTTTTTTTTTGCGGTATGTGGGCCTCTTGGTGTTGTGGCTTCTCCCGTTACGGAGCTCCAGACGCGCAGGCTAAGCGGCCATGGCTCACGGGCCCAGCCACTCCGCAGCATGTGGGATCTTCCCGGACCAGGGCACGAACCCATGTCCCCTGCATCGGCAGGCGGACTCTCAACCACTGCGCCACCAGGGAAGCCCCCATATTGTCTTGATTACTCTAGCTTTGTAGTATAGTCTGAAGTCAGGGTGCCTGATTCCTCCAGCTCCATTTTTCATTCTCAATATTGCTTTCACTATTTGGGATCTTTTGTGTTTCCATACAAATTGTGAAATTTTTTGTTCTAGTTCTGTAAAAAATGCCAGTGGTAGTTTGATAGGGATTGCATTGAATCTGTAGATTGCTTTGGTAGTAGAGTCATTTTCACAATGTTGATTATTCCAATTCAAGAACGTGGTATATCTCTCCATCTATTTGTATCATCTTTAATTTCTTTCATCAGTATCTTATAATTTTCTGCATACAGATCTTTTGTCTCCTTAGATAGGTTTATTCCTAATATTTTATTCTTTTTGTTGCAGTGGTAAATGGGAGTGTTTTCTTAATTTCACTTTCAGATTTTCATCATTAGTGTATAAGAATGCCAGAGATTTCTGTGCATTAATTTTGTACCATGCTACTTTACCAAATTCATTGATTAGCTCTAGTAATTCTCTGGCAGCATCTTTAGGATTCTCTGTGTATAGTCTCATGTCATCTGCAAAAAGTGACAGCTTTACTTCTTCTTTTCTGATTTGGATTCCTTTTATTTCTTTTTCTTCTCTGATTGCTGTGCCTAGAATTACAAAACTATGTTGAATAAGAGTGGTGACAGTGGGCAACCTTGTCTTGTTCCTGATCTTAGTGGAAATGGTTTCAGTTTTTCACCGTTGAGGACGATGTTGGCTGTGGGTTTGTCATATATGGCCTTTATTATGTTGAGGAAAGTTCCCTCTATGCCTACTTTTTGCAGGGCTTTCATCATAAATGGGTGTTGAATTTTCTCAAAAGCTTTCTCTGCATCTATTGAGATGATCATATGGTTTTTCTCCTTCAATTTGTTAATATGGTGTATCATGTTGATTGATTTGTGTATATTGAAGAATCCTTGCATTCCTGGAGTAAACCCCACTTGATCATGGTGTATGATCCTTTTAATGTGCTGTTGGATTCTGTTTGCTAGTATTTTGTTGAGGATTTTGGCATCTATGTTCATCAGTGATATTGGCCTGTAGTTTACTTTCTTTGTGACATCTTTGTCTGGTTTTGGTATCAGGGTGATGGTGGCCTCATAGAATGAATTTGGGAGTGCTCCTCTCTCTGCTTATTTTGGAAGAGTTTGAGAAGGATAGGTGTTAGCTCTTCTCTAAATGTTTGATAGAATTCACCTGTAAAGCCATCTGGTCCTGGGCTTTTGTATGTTGGAAGATTTTTAATCACAGTTTCAATTTCAGTGCTTGTGATTGTTCTGTTCATATTTTCTATTTCTTTCTGGTTCAGTCTCGGCAGTTTGTGCATTTCTAAGAATGTGTCCATTTCTTCCAGGTTGTCCATTTCATTGGCATAGAGTTGCTTGTAGTAATCTCTCATGATCTTTTTGTATTTCTGCAATGTCAGTTGTTACTTCTCCTTTTTCATTTCTAATCCTATTGATTTGAGTCTTCTCTCTTTTTTTCTTAATGAGTCTGGCTAATGGTTTATCAATTTTGTTTATCTTCTCAAAGAACCAGCTTTTAGTTTTATTGATCTTTGCAATCACTTCCTTCATTTCTTTTTCATTTATTTCTGATCTTTATGATTTCTTTCCTTCTGCTAAATTTTTTTTTCTTTCTCTAATTGTTTTAGGTGCAAGGTTAGGTTGTTTATTGAAATGTTTCCTGTTTCTTAAGGTAGGATTGTATTGCTATAAATTTCCCTCTTAGAACTGCTTTTGCTGCATCTCATAGGTTGAACACTTCATCACTGAACACTTTGTTATTAAGTAGTGTATTGTTTAGCTTCCATGTGTTTGTATTTTTTACAGATCTTTTCCTGTAATTGATACCTAGTCTCATAGTGTTGTGGTTGGAAAAGATAACTTCATATGATTTCAATTTTCTTAAATTTACCAAGGGTAGATTTGTGACCCAAGATATGATCTATCCTGGAGAATGTTCTATGAGCACTTGAGAAAAATGTGTATTCTGTTGTTTTTGGATGAAATGGCCTATAAATATCAATTAAGTCCATCTTGTTTAATGTATCATTTAAAACTTGTGTTTCCTTATTTATTTTCATTTTGGATGATCTGTCCATTGGTGAAAGTGGAGTGTTAAAGTCCCCTACTATGATTGTGTTACTGTTGATGTCCCCTTTTATGGCTGTTAGTATTTGCCTTATATATTGAGGTGCTCCTATGTTGGGTCCATAAATATTTACAATTGTTATATCTTCTTGGATTGATCCCTTGATCATTATGTAGTGTCCTTCTTTGTCTCTTGTAATAGTCTTTATTTTAAAGTCTATTTTGTCTGATATGAGAATTGCTACTCCAGCTTTCTTCTGATTTCCCTTTGCATGGAATATATTTTTCCATCCCCTCAGTTTCAGTCTGTATGTGTCTCCAGGTCTGAAGTGGGTCTCTTGTAGACAGCATATATACGGGTCTTGTTTTTGTACCCATTCAGCCAGTCTGTGTCTTTTGGTGGGAACATTTAATCCATTTACATTTAAGGTAATTATCGATATGTATGTTCCTATTCCCATTTACTTAATTGTTTTGGGTTTGTTATTGTAGGTCTTTTCCTTCTCTTGTATTTCTTGCCTAGAGAAGTTCCTTTAGCATTTGTTGTAAAGCTGGTTTGGTGGTCCTGAACTCTCTCACCTTTTGCTTGTCTGTAATGGTTTTAATTTCTCCATCAAATCTGAATGAGATCCTTGCTGGGTAGAGTAATCTTGGTTGTATGTTTTTCTCCTTCATCACTTTAAATATGTCCTGCCACTCCCTTCTGGCTTGCAGAGTTTCTGCTGAAAGATCAGCTGTTTACCTTATGGGGATTCCCTTGTGTGCTATTTGTTGTTTTTCCCTTGCTGCTTTTCATATGTTTTCTTTTTATTTAATTTTTGATAGTTTGATTAATGTGTGTCTTGGATTTATCCTGTATGGGACTCTGTGTGCTTCCTGGAGTTGATTCACTATTTCCTTTCCCATATTAGGGAATTTTTCAACTATAATCTCTTCAAATATTTTCTCAGTCCCTTTCTTTTTCTCTTCTTCTTCTGGAACCCCTATAACTCGAATGTTGGTGCATTTAATGTTGTCCCAGAGGTCTCTGAGACTGTCCTCAGTATTTTTCATTCTTTTTTCTTTATTCTGCTCTGCAGTAGTTATTTCCACTATTTTATCTTCCAGGTCACTTATCCGTTCTTCTGCCTTAGTTATTCTTCTATTGATCCCATCTAGAGTATTTTTCATTTCATTTATTGTGTTGTCCATCATTGTTTGTTTCATCTTTAGTTCTTCTAAGTCCTTGTTAAATGTTTCTTGCATTTTGTCTATTCTAGTTCCAAGATTTTGGATCATCTTTACTATCATTATTCTGAATTCTTTTTCAGGTAGACTGCCTATTTCCTCTTCATTTGTTAGGTGTGGTGTGTTTTTATCTTGCTCCTTCATCTGCTGTGTGTTTTTCTGTCTTCTCATTTTGCTTATATTACTGTGTTTGGGGTCTCCTTTTTGCAGGCTGCAGGTTCATAGTTCCCGTTCTTTTTGGTGTCTGTCCCCAGTGGCTAAAGTTGCTTCAGTGGGTTGTGTAGGCTTCCTGGTGGAGGGGACTAGTGCCTGTGTTCTGGTGGATGAGGCTGGATCTTGTCTTTCTGGTGGGCAGTTGCATGTCTGGTGGTGTGTTTTGGGGTGTCTGTAGCCTTATTATGATTTTAGGCAGCCTCTCTGCTAATGGATGGGGCTGTGTTCCTGTCTTGCTAGTTGTTTGGTATAGGGTGTCCAGCACTGTAGCTTCCTGGTTGTTGAGTGAAGCTGGGTCTTGGCATTAAGATGGAGATCTCTGGGAGATTTTCACCGTTTGATATTACGTGGAGCTAGGAGGTCTCTTGTGGACCAGTGTCCTAAAGTTGGCTCTCCCACCTCAGAGGCACAGCACTGACTCCTGGCTGGAGCACCAAGAGCCTTTCATCCACATGGCTCAGAATAAAAGGGAGAAAAAGAAGAAAGAAAGAAAGAAAAGAAAGAAGGAAAGAAAGAAAGAAAGAAAGAAAGAGAGAAAGAGAGAAAGAAAGAAAAAGAGAAAGAAAGAAGAAGAAAGAAAAGATAAAGTAGGATAAAATAAAATAAAGTTATTTAAATAAACAATAATTATTAAGAAAAAAAATTTTTAAGTAAAAAAAAAAAAACAAACTGGAAGGTCCGAACCCTAGAACAAATGAGGAAAGCAAAGCTATACAGACAAAATCTCACACAGAAGCATACACATACACACTCACTGAAAGAGAAAAAGGGGAAAAAATAATATATCTTGCTCCCAAAGTCCACCTCCTCAATTTGGGATGATTCGTAGTCTATTCAGGTATTCCACAGATGCAGGGTACATCAAGTTGATTGTGGAGCTTGAATCCGCTGCTCCTGAGGCTCCTGGGAGACATTTCCCTTTCTCTTCTTTGTTCGTACAACTCCCGGGGTTCAGCTTTGGATTTGGACCCGCCTCTGTGTGTAGGTCGCTTGAGGGCGTCTGTTCTTCACTCAGAGAGGATGGTGTTAAAGGAGCAGCTGATTCGGGGGCTCTGGCTCACTCAGGCCGGGGGAAGGGAGGGGTATGGATGCGGCGCGAGACTGTGGCGGCAGAGGCCGGCGTGACGTTGCACAAGCCTGAGGCGCGCTGTGCGTTCTCCTGGGGTAGTTGTCCCTGGATCACAGGACCCTGGCAGTGGCGGGCTGTACAGGCTCCCGGGAGGGGACGTATAGTGACCTGTGCTCGCACACAGGCTTCTTGGTGGCTGCAGCAGCAGCCTTAGCGTCTCATGCCCGTCTCTGGGGTCCGCGCTGTTAGCCATGGCTCACACCCGCCAGTCTCTGGAGCTCCTTTAAGCAGCACTCTTAATCCTCTGTCCTTGAGCACCATGAAACAAAGGGGGAAGAAAAAGTCTCTTGTCTCTTCGGCAGCTCCAGACTTATCCCGGACTCCCTCCCAGCTAGCCGTGGTGCACTAACCTCCTGCAGGCTGTGTTCACGCCGCCAACTCCAGTCCTCTCCCTGCGCTCCGCCCAAGCCTCAGCTCCCAGCCTCCACCAGCCCCAGCGGGTGAGCAGACAAGCCTCTCAGGCTGGTGAGTGCCAGTCGGCACCGATCCTCTGTGCGGGAATCTCTCCACTTGCCCTCCGCACCCCTGTTGCTACACTATGCTCCGTGGCTCTGAAGCTTCCCCCCTCCGCCACCCGCAGTCTCCGCCCGCGAAGGGCCTTCTACTGTGTGGAGACCTTTCCTCCTTCACAGCTCCCTCCCACTGGTGCAGGTCCCATCCCTATTCTTTTGTCTCTGTTTTTCCTTTTTTTTTTTTTGCTCTACCCAGGTACGTGGGGGAGTTTCTTGCCTTTTGGGAGGTCTGAGGTCTTCTGTCCGCGATCAGTGGGTGTTCTATAGGAGCAGTTCCAAGTGTAGATGTATTTCTGATGTATCTGTGGGGAGGAAGGTGATCTCCGCGTCTTACTCTTCTGCCATCTTCTCCAGAATCCCCACATTAAAATGTTTTCTTCTCAAATAATTTTCTGTAGAAGTTGGCCAAAACTTTTTTTTTCCCTGTGGATTTGGAAACAGAACACTTGTGATAAAAACACAATTAGCTTTCCTAGAGTACACAGAACTTAAAAAATAAAATTATTTCTAATTCAATAGCAAAAATAATCAATAGTTTTAATTTTATTTTTCAGTAATATAGAATTTTAATTAAATGAAACTATAAATAAAATATGCTTTAATAAAAAATATGTCTTATTTCAAAAACGGTACAAGGAAGTCAAACTAAACACTGACACATGAGTGAAGACAATTTGGAGAGTCAATTAAGGGACAATATAAAAAAGAAAACCATAATTCGAAAAGATACACACACCCCAATGTTCATTGCAGCACTATTCATTGGCTTGGCCAAAAAGTGCCTTCGGTCTTTAAGTAAAAATAAAAGACACATTTTTCATTTTCACCAAGAACTTTATTGAACAGCATATTCATCCTTTTGTTCCACTGCCTTCTGACATTTTTCAGGCAACTTCATAATTCCATCTTCCCAAGACTTTTTATCTTTTTGAGCAAAGAACTGTTCCAGGTGCCTTTTACAGTCTTCCAGGGAATTGAATTTTTTTCCATTAAGAGAATTTTGTAAAGACCTAAATAAATGGAAATCTGAAAATGCAATGTCTGGCGAATATGGGGATGAATCAGAACTTCCCAGCCAAGCTGTAACAGTTTTGTCTGGTCATCAAAGAACCATGTGGTCTTGCGTTATCCTGAAGGGAGATTATGCATTTTCTGTTGACTGCTTTTTGTGGAGTACTGCTTTCAGTTGGTCTAATTGGGAGCAGTACTTGTTGGAATTAATCGTTTGGTTTTCCGGAAGGAGCTCATAATAGAGGACTCCCTTCCAATCCCACCATATACACAACATCACCTTCTTTGGATGAAGACCGGCCTTTGGTGTGGTTGGTGGTGGTTCATTTCACTTGACCCACAATCTCTTCCATTCCACATTATTGTACAGTACCCACGTTATTGTACAGTATTCATTGCCTGTCACAATTTGTTTTAAAAATGGAATGTGTCATTACGTTTAAGTAGGGAATCACTTGAGCAAATATGGTCAAGAAGGTTTTTTTTGCTTAACTTATGTGGAACCCAAACATCAAAGCTATTCTCGTAACCCAGCTGGTGCAAATGATTTTCAGCGCTTGATTTGGATATTTTGAGTATGTCGGCTACCTCCCACATAGTATAACATTGATTGTTCTCAATTAATGTCTCCATTTGATCACTATCAACTTCAACTTGTCTTCCCGACAATGGAGCATCATTTAGCAAGAAATCTCTAGCACAAAACTTTGCAAACCACTTTTGACATGCTCGATCAGTCACAGCACCTTCCCCATACACTACACAAATCTTGTTTTTGCATTTCAGTTGCATTTTTACCTTTCTTGAAATAATAAAGCATAATAGGCCGAAAATATTGCTTGTTTTTCTTCCATCTTCAATAGTAAAATGGCTATAGAAAAATTCACCAATTTTGATTGTGATTGTCACACTGAGTGAAGTAAGTCAGACACAGAAAGACAAATATATGATATCGCTTGTATGTGGAATGTTTAAAAAAGGGTACAAATGAATTTATTTACAAAACAGAAGTAGAGTCACGAATGTAGAAAATGAACTTATGGTCACTGGGGAAATGGCAGAGGAGGGATAAATTGGGAAATTGACATATACACACTACTATATATAAAATAGATAACTAATAAGAACCTGCTATATAGCACAGGGAACTTTACTCAATACTCTGTAATGGTCTATATGGGAAAAGAATCTAAAAAAAAAAAAAGAGAGAGTGGTTATATGTATATGTATAACCAATTCACTTTGCTGTACACCTGAAACTAACACAACATTGTAAATCAACTATTCAAATAAAAATTAAAAAAAAAGAAAAACTCCTACTGCATCAGTAAACAATTCTTTGTATAACAACAAAAAAGATAGATAAAAAAGAGAATCTTGTTGACTAAAATTTTATGGAAAAATTTACGTTTATTTTCAATTCCCTTAAAGGCTTTGGAAAGATTTATTGATCTGCACTCATAGTAGAATGAGAAAACAGTTTTATAATATTATGAGATGATATCCTGATCCCTTGGCACATATATTATAGAAAAGCAGTGTCCAAAAAGACTGTCTACAGTTATGGGGATGGTCTATGTATATTTTGTCCAGTACAGTAACTACTAATAACTTGTGGCTATTGAACAGTGAAATTGAGCTGGTATTACTAAGGAAATAGTATTTAATATTATTTATCTTAATTAATTTGAATTTAAGGTTAATGAACCTTGTGTGGCCAGTAGCTGCCATATTGGACAGTGCAGTTTAGAAATAAGCAGTCATTGCATATTTTATCCTAAGCACCAGGATGCATAGCAGTGGCAAATAATGCTGGCTGTTCCAGTAGGAACACAGTGGCAAGCATATTTAGTCAAGTGCTGCTGTTAAGGGGGTGAAAAAATGTATGGCTAGACTCATAAGTTGAGTGAGGGCTGGTATAATGTTGCTCTTTCTTAGCAATATTTTTGCAATTGCTTACATAGTGCCTAATATAGGACTAGAACACAAAAATATTTCTAAATAAAAAAGGGAAAATATTAATTAAATAAGAGATAAAATAATTTTACTTAAGTGAAAAAAATGTCTGGCAACAGAAGAAAAAAATCACTTTAATACATAATTTTTTCTATAGGAAGAGAACCTTCTTATCAGAGTCAGAATAGTATAAAACAGACTAAAGAAAAGATAAATATAAAATGGGAAAAATGAAATTAAAATCATAATGAGGCATATGGTCTTAAGCAGGAACAGACCTGTTTAACTTGCTGGAGTTAATAAGAAAAAGTTATGGTATAAGGTGAATATTTATGACACTTTGCATCCTGAAATTTACCAAAATGAGTCCAAATACTGAATGCATGTGAGTCATTTACCTATACTGTTGTTTTTTAATGCCTATATGTTTGGTCTGTTGCTTTTTACTAGATTCATGAGAGATTGTGTCTTCCTACACATACACAGACACACAAACCTTACCTATAAAAGCAGAGGGAGATTCAGATAAAGAGGAAGAAAGAGGGAAGAAATATATATATTTTTATATATGCACATACATTTCATATTTATATATGAAAATACATATATGTTAGATAGAAAGTTTGTGACAGAATAAATCATAAGTTTCAGCACTGAGCCTGACCACTGGGGCAGTAAATATATTTTTTTGTAAAATGTCCAATGTCCTTCATTAATTTTGGTCTAAATTCCACTGTACTGATGTTTGTTGTAGTTTGGGGTTGTTGCTGTCTTCCAGTTTCATGATAGAATATATATATATACATGTATGTATACAAGTATATTTTCTAACATATTTTCCCATATAGTCTATCTTCCTTCTATTTTCATGAGGGATACATGTATATACATATATATGTATGTATTGTATAATATATATAGGTCATGAAACTTGAAAGTAGAATGAAACTTGAAGACAGCTGGTTCATCATCTGAAACTAGGTGAGAGAGACCCTGTAGTAGAGGACCTTTCTGCTTTACTCCCATGATGCATTTATGTCACATTCTTTGAATTAAATGGGGAACCTACTTCACCCCATAATTAAAGCAATGTCCATTTACTTTCACGTGAAGAACATGAAGATAAAAGGATAAAACTAATTGCAATCTATTTAAAATCTGTTGCCAAATAATTAGTGCATTCTATAATTCTAAACATGGGCTATGGAGATTAAAATCTACTCTTTTATTTAGATCCACAGAGATGTTAGCTGTTATGTAATTGCCCTTTTCAGAACATGGGAAAATGTTGGAATAATATTCTGACACAAATGAAAATTCATTGCATTGCGCTCTACTGTCTACTATGTATTCATGAGTTTATTATCTTCAGGGTAAATTTCATACCCGTGTAACATTCCCAGCAATACTTTCTGCATTAATTTGGAAATAAAATATAGGTGTATCTGAGGGCATGCATCATCTCCTTGTTAAACACAAATTTTGTAGAATTTAATAAAAGCAATTTATTCTATTCAGGACAACACTGGATCATTAGAAATTGTCAGTTATTTCATATGTGCCTGACATGTTTTATTTATTTAAAAGTTCACGTCTCTTAGATATATACCTGTACTTTCTTTACCACTCATCAACATATTTGAAAGGCATAGATCATGATATCTATAACTTCATTTTTTGTTCCTTGCACAAAATACATTTTGAATCCTTCTTGTTTGTTGCCCTTGTTCTAGCTCTGTGCCATGGCATTTGTGAATGTACTTTTCTCTAACCTTATTACCCCTCTTTCCTCAGCCTAATCTTACTAAAATCACTTAGCTGTCTCCAGCAGAACATACCTTTTCAGTCTTCTTCCACAATTTGTTAACCTCTGCCCGGAATGTTCATTCTACCCTGGTCTAACCAACTTAGACACATCCTGCTGTGTGAATTTTCCCTATTATTCACCCACCACCAGCTTTGATGATTTCTTTTTTTTTAACACTGTGTTGTACACACATATATACAATTATCTCCTTCAGTATCTATAAGATCCTTGAGAGTCTTATTGTATCCAAAGTCTGATGTAAAGACTTGCACGTAATATAAATCTAATAAATACTGTGAAATAATGAAGGATATGGGTATGTTTCTACCATAAAACTGTTTGGAAGATTTTCCTAAATGCTGCTAAACTAGCATCGATCTCTTCCTGACCCCAGAAAAGAGTTTTAAAAGCTCATCAACTCCTGTGTACTTGGAAAAAGCTTCTTGCTCCTGTGGGATGGGATGACTTTTAAGAGAGAAATCATCCACAATGTCACAGAATCTATACAGTAGGCAAATGAATAGAGTCATGTTATAACAGAAAGAGATGAATATGCATTCAGCATCGAAGCTAACTTGCCTGAACTTATAACTTGCATTTACATGGACATCTTTAAAGTTACAGTGTGTCAGAGCAGATGGCATGCTTTTTACATATGCAGAATTATATCGAACCCACTCAGAAAACTTTTTAAAGATTAAACAATAGTGGCAAGATTAATGTGGGAAAACCTTAAAAACAAAAGGAAATGATAAATTTATTTCATACATTCTGCAATCATATCTAAATAAATTTTAAGTTTGTGATTTCTACTCTTGACAAGCAGTCTAGTTTGTCCTTGCTGAGCCAAGATAATGATTATTAATATTTAAAAATGTTTTATCCTCTCCAACATAGGAGGAATTTCAGAATATTCTGTATCTTTTCTTTAAAGTAGGTGGAAATTAAAAAATTTTTTTCCACATCCTCCTACACAGTCACACAATGGAAATCACTTGCCCTTCCTCTGTCCTACACTTAACTTTACAAGGAATAGAAAATATAACAATCTTCAACTACTCTTTTTTTTAAAATTAATTAATTAATTTATTTTTTAATTGGCTGAGTTGGGTTTTCGTTGCTGGGCATGGGCTTTCTCTAGTTGCAGCGAGCGGGGGCTACTCTTCGTTGCGGTGCACGGGCTTCTCATTGTGGTGGCTTCTCTTGCTGCAGAGCGCGGGCTCTAGGTGCACGGGCTTCAGTAGTGGTGGCACACATGCTCAGTAAGTTGTGGTGCATGGGCTTAGTTACTCTGCGGTATGTGGCATCTTCCCAGACCAGGGCTCGAACCCATGTCCCCTGCATTGGCAGATGGACTCTTAACCACTGCGTCGCCAGGGAAGTCCTTCAACTACTCTTAAGACATCTGTTCTTTTGTGAGTTTTTTACTACCTTCCAAGTAAGTAAGCATTTTAGAAAATGCTGTCGCCGTTCATAACTTTGCCTTCTCTTCAAGGGAACAGACTGGATCCAAAGAGAAAATGAACAACAAAGTTGTTTTTATGCTGTAAAGGATCTACAAAAAAGTGACTCCATACAATTGAAACAAAAGCTTAATCTTCAACTTAAAAAAAATACAATATTATTGCAGATGAAAAGAAATCAGAATGCTTAGACATTAAAGGGAGAGCATATGTATACAACTTTTATGGAGGACAATTTGAATAAAGGAATGTTGTTTGCATTATCTCAGATATGGAAATTTATCTTGTACTATTACATGCTCAGTATATACTAAAAGATGTGTAAAAATATTTTGTTACTGGAATGCTCAGCATGGTGTTATTTTATTACTGCAGATATTTAGAACCACCAAGATAAATACAAATAGGTAACTGGTTAAATCACATGCTAGAAGTGCCATGAAAGGGTGTTGGTTAATAAGAGGGCATATTCTGGAGTCATACTACTCAAGTGGAATCCTAGTTTTGGTACTTTCTAAATAGGACACCTCTGACAAGTTATGTATTCTCTCTGTGTCTCACTTTCCTAAAATGAGCAGCAACAATAATAGTATTTACCTCTAGTTTGTTGTTAGCATTAATGGGTTAATATATGTTAACTTTTGGGGAAAATGCCTAACATGTAATAAGCACTGCATTACTGTTAACTTTGGTTATGTAGCCAAATACATTAATTTTGTAAAAAACATAATAACATGGAAAGATTTTCTGAGGAAAGGGAATATATATTATTTACTGATATCTTAAACCAGGCAATCACCTTTATAGATCTAGCTCCCTTCATTTCAAAACCAAAAACATTGTTGATGAAAAATGTTGTATGAAAAAAAGCATTCAACCTATTGCTTTCAATAATATGTGATTTATAATTGGAGAGGATATGTGAATATCTATCTCCAGATCCATATATATATATATATATATATAGTTGGCCAAAAAGTTCGTTTGGATTTTTTTAAGCTGTTATGGAAAAGCCCAAATGAACTTTTTGGCCAACCCAATATATTTTTTTAAAACATTAGCCAAGCACACTGTCCTTTGGTTCATCTTTAATATTTTCTTCAGAATTCCCAGCTGACTGATTTCTTCTAGGGTAAATCTGCTCCCAAAAATGTCACTTTTTAAAGAATATTTCTAAACGCCAACTTTCTCTTCTGAATCACATTTCAGCTTTCTCCTCTGAACTGTTTTATAAATTGCTGATAGAGTAGTTCTCCTAAAACACAAATATGACCAGTGTGACTTTTAAACTGTCTATTGTTTAAACTTCCAGTACATATCCTGGGCACCTTGTGTTCCCTTTCTGTGGTTTATTTTTCCCCACACTTGTCTTGATCTAAAATACAATATATTTTACTTGCTAATTATGTATCGATTCACTCCTAAAAATAAAAGTTAAATCAATGAAGCAGGGGTTTTGTTTGCTTGTTTTCATTTGTTTTCAAAATTCCTTTCATTCACTACCTATTTCCATTGTCTCATACAGTAAATGGCATATAGGAAGTGGCACAAGTTGAATGAAAAATGGATCTTAGCAGGCAGGTTAGCCTAATGTTTAAAAACATGTTTCCTAGAGTAAAAATGCCTTTGTCTCTCTCTGTATCACAGACTACATGTAGTACTCTGGCCAATTTAGCTCTCTTTTCTGTACCTTATTTTTCTTTATTATAAAATGCCACAGATAATGGATGTGAGACAATTAATGAGATAACATGTAAGTCAGCTGAATATTTAAGCTAACTTTTTCGACTATATATTTTTGATCACCTTTGGCCAATGGACTTAACACCCCTTTATTCTATACATTTTCCTTCTTTCAAGAAGGATCAAAGGGCAACATTCCATATATAAGAAGCCTTCTCCTTGCCTTTTTAAATTAAAGATGCTAATTTCTCATTACAGAATACTGGTTGTTATGGTGACAGGAGGGAAGACAGAATTAGGTGGATTTTGGAGAAGATAGGGTCATGATACTTAAGGTTAGATTTAAGCAATTTTAGTGATAGTTTCATGCTTTGAGTTGACCTTTGACTGGAGTTTAATTTGCTACTAGTTGGCACCAGTAAATACAAAATCATTAAAATCTTTTAGCGTTTTTGAACTGGATTTGTTTTTTCTCTTCTTCACTTTACCCTAAGACTCTAAGTGGCCACGGAAATAGAAGAAGAGTCCTGATTCTGATATTAGTTACTAGAGACCAATAAAATTGTTTTAAAACACAATAGAGTTGGACTTCCCTAGTGGTGCAGTGGTTAGGACTCTGCCTTCCACTGCAGGACTGCAGGGCACATGGGTTCAGTCCCTGACTACGGAACTAGGATCCTGCATGCTGTGCAGTGCAGCCAAAAAGAAAAAAAAAATACTCTAGAGTCAACTAAGATTGATGTTGTCCATAGCTTTTTTTTTTTTTTTTTCCTGTCATCCTGGATGAGACCCTGTGAGCCAATTACTAGGTTATTACCCTACGTGGGCTTGTGCATGCCTCGACTTAAGAAACTCATATGACCTGTTTAAAGAGGTGTTCAGAGCCACCTGGACGATGTTGAGGTCCTCAGAAGAGATTTCAGGTTGTCTGCTGAATTAGCTCTAGATAGTTTGCAGTGTGGGAATCTCCATGAATAGAACAGATACAGAAGAAGGCATTTACAAGGCAGCTGAGGGAATGTTACTTAAATAAAACCTCACTATTGGAATAAAATATCAGATGGAAAAACTCAATTATAAGAATGTGAGGATAATAATGTTTTTAAAATTTATTTTAAATAAATAAATGTTGTTGTGCCCATGAGAAGAAGAATCAAGGGACCCATGGGAAAAGGTGGAATAAGTACTAGGGATTAAGAACAGACATACTTCCTTTTTTCCTTAGTGTTTGAATTGCATCTTAAATTCTTTCAGGAAACGATTTTCTCTTTTGATTGGAAACTATTCTGAAAGTGATATAGGCTGAGAGATATAAAAAATCAGTATGGAAAAGTTTTTATATTTATAAAGAGTTATGTTTAAATCATTGCTGTTTTCATAATTGGAGCATTAGATTAGAAATTTACCATCCTAAGGTCCTTTATATCCAAAAGGATAAATAAATAATGTGTTAAATAAATAATCAACTTGGGAAAATACAAACCCTCCCCAAGTCAGATATGTCATTTTGTTAAAAGACATTTTAAATCAAGCAAAATGGCTAAGAGAATGAAGTATGATTCAGTTTTATCAGAGAACTAGGGGTTTTAACATATGAAGTTGGGATTACAATTTAGGTTGTCTTCATATAATTGAACTTGAATATGCTCCTAGTTTTATATTTTCTGATTTGATAACCATATTGTGAATGACAGATTTTTGGGATAGGTGAATTAGGGAATTCAAAGGCAATAATTAAAATACTAAAAAGTTGGCTGAGTTTTCTTTTTTCATGGTAGTATGTAATTAAAAAATAATATAAAATTAGAATGATATTTATATTGTGTTTTACTCACACAGGTATTGATATATGTACTAAAATTGCAACAGAATGTACAGCGTATCTCATCTCTGTTGGATATTTCCAGGTTTCCATTAGGTAAGACTGTGGGTTTTCTCTTTTTTCAACTGAAAATTTGGGGGCCATCTTTAAGAATAATAATGAAGTATATTCAATAGTGTTGAAAAATATAAAAAGGTCATATGTATATAATTTATATGACAGGATTTTACCTGAGCTGAGATGAAGTCATTAGTGGACATTACGGCTTCTGTTGATTATGGTGGTTCTAAACAAAGTTATGATGGAGACAAGGGCAGGTCCTTATAAACTTTCTAACTTAAACCAACCATGTGGAGTTTTATTTACTTTAAATGTTTGACATGCTTTCTTTGATAATACTTAATAAATAATTTGTCTGTGTTCTCCAACATTTTATTGTTATAGCTCACCTTTTTATCTTTATCTTTCAACTAGAAAAATTGAAAAAATAAAGGAATAAACCATGCTATATATCCTAGTGTCTCTGAGACTTTGGGTTTACAACACATATTTGAGTACCTGCAGCCTGATTAGAGCATCATTGTCAGGGGCTTTGGTCACTTGGTTATCTCAGGACATTGTGTATCACACGAGTCATCTGTGGCTTTCATTTTTTCTGTCTTATTGTTTTACACCTAATATTCCTTTAGATACGAGAAGTTTTATTTTGTGTCTTTTTTATTCTTGACATAGACATATAATTTTATAACTATTAGGGTTCTGTGCTTCCAGAAAGACAGTTATTAGGAGATTTAACCAAAGTATAAGCTTGTGCCCGGAACATCCTAGTAACTGTTAGGTGTTATACTGGTAGCAGGGGGAGGGGGAAAGGGGTGCGGGTGCCTTTGAATAGGAACTAGTGGAGGACAAACACTAGCTCCCAAATTCTAAATTATTACTTTAGATTTTATAACCTGGATTCTCCCTTTAGTACTCCTAAATGCAACTATTAGAGAAAGTCAAAACAATAGATGTCGGTTATATATTGCCTAATTAAGTATAATAGAATATAATATACATTAATAGATCTAACATATAATGCTTTCCATTTTGACAGTTAGGTAGTGTATAAACCTTAAAGTAATGTTACTATGGATAAAACATTCAAGATATTTATATATTTAAATACATTTTTTTGAAAAGTAAGGAGATATTTGGATCATACCAATAGTTCCAAGATGAATTCAGATTTTAAAATTAATTTTTTTAATATCTAAAATGTTCTGGATATTAACTTAAAATGTTATATTACTACTTTTTCTTAGATGTAATTTTTAGTGTATATTTTTGGTAGAGTTGTCAGGACTGGAGGATAAATATACAAAACATTCATAAGTTTATAATCTCTTTTTTCAATGGCTTATGAAAACAACAATCATAAACATATTAAGTAAAATGCAATTCTTAATATATTTTGATTTTCTTGTAATTTAAGCAGAAAACTGATTTTGAGAAGAATTCTCACCTTTAGTCTTTACCATAAAAATTACCGTTATAGCAGCTGTTTTTCTGAGGATTATGTAAAGAAGATGATACCTGTGAAACGCATGCAATATATGGTGAATTATTAAAACAGTTATCTAGATATTGAAGTAAGAGGAATACTCTAAAACACAGAGGTGGGCTTAGAGATGAGCTGTTACATGAGGAAAAAAAATGATTTTGGATTAATCATTTTGATAACATCTTCAGTTCTCCATTCAAAAGAATCAAATCTGTATAATAAAATCATTAAATTAAACCAAACAAATTCCCACTATTATATTGTTCCATAAATAGTGAGATGATTAAGTATCCAGTGTATCCTTTGGCTCAGTTACTAATGATTTGTACTAATGATTTGTATATATACATATAAATAAAATGGAAGTATTCATGTATGAGGCATTTATATATACTTGGAATATATATAAAACTAAAATATTTACTTTGGAAAGAATTCCAATTGTTCATAGTTGTCAGAGTAAAGTATAATAGTGATGAACTTTCTACATTGAGGCATTCAAAAGAGTGAGTTCTGACACTGCTCAACAATGGTAGCTTTAGGTAAAATACAAAAAAAAAAAAAGGAGGAAATTATTAAATCTAAAGTAAAAAAAAAAAACCTTCTGAAGTCTTGTGAGGTCTTCTGAGGATTTTTGGCAAATGTTTAAGGAAAATGCAAATTACGTATACTTTTCTGTGTAGATTTCCAGGAGTTAATACTGTATATTTTTTCATTTGTTTCTGTCTTTAAACATCTACTAAAGACATTGAACAGAACAAAGGGTAGCTAACAGATAATTTCCTAAGTAGTCATAGATTAGTGAAAGATGACCCTAACCATTCTGGGCAGACAGCTATGAAAAATCCATGGCCTTCTGTTCATTTCCCTACCCTTTAATCATATATGAGTCTTTCAAAAAATGAGCTTGATTAAATCAACCTGCTTGGGTTTTTTTATATATGTTAGTAAGTTAAACCCTTTTTCTCTTGCTTGTTCAATTAACTTGTATCAAGTATAATTTATTAAATTTTAATTTTGTGACTAAATTTTATTATGAGCACTTTATTAATACTGCAGTATAATTACATTTTTCTTTCTAATCAAACTGAGACTGTACACATAATAGGTGTGTGAGCCTTTCCAAATGTTGGATCTATTATTTTCTCTCTTGATTCTGTCACATCCTCTTTGTATACAAACCACACTAAATTAATTAATTTATTTTCTGTATAATAAAATAATGTTTTATTGCTCTTGTTTTCATAAGTTGAATTTAGTATATATTATTTTTCTAAACAATAGCTGAATACATGAAGCTTAGGAATAACTTTGATATACACACACATATATGTATATACACACATAGGTATATATGTTTTTCTACTATCTTTCAATAATATTTTTTATTAAGTACAAATGTCTTGATACTATTAAACATACTTTTGAAAATATGCTCTCTAATATGAGCTTTTTGTACATGTGAAGCATTAGTTTCTTCTCATGGCATGGGCTCTAAAATTATAAAGACATGGGTCAGCTCAAAATAGAAAGCTCTATTGGATCACCTTCCAAACTCTCCCTAACTTTTAAATAGTACTAATCTGCTCTAGCCTCTCCTCCTTACACCTACATATATAAAATTTTACTAAACTAGATTTTGATAGGCTTGTTAAACTACAGTGCATTAACTTTTTTCATGTGTGTAAATATGGATTCACTCTTAGGATAGTATTTTAATTGAATGCATTCATTCCTGTTGGTGAGCACATGTGATAAAATATATCTAAATCCATGACATCCATACAATCTCAAGTTTAAAAATCATTGTCAGAATTCAAACATATTCTCTCTGACTTTAAATCTTAGGCTCTGTTACCTTTATACACAGAAATATACAAAAAGTAACACAGTACTTTAAAATAATTCTAATAAATCATCTTGTAACTAAGCATTCTAATCAGGAAAATAACATGCACAAGTATTCTGTGAGACTAAAATTAAGATGTGCAAAGTTGTAGATTATAAAAGTGTGAATTTTGGCATTATTTCATTGATAAATGATCGCATAATAAAACATTGATGGCTCTAAGTGGATTCTCCATGTGTTTTGCACATTGTCATTGCCTGCTACAGTTTCTTGTGTTCAGGCATTTTCAAAGAATTAAAATGTGTTATGGTTGTTCAGGTCATGCTAGCTTCTGAAGAGATGAAAGAAAACTACTGCTATGATACAGAAAACATGCTTTGTACTTATTTGTTTTTGGTCCAAGTCAGATGTTTCATTTTGTAACCATAAATTACTAAACCAAAGCCAAACGTATGCAGAATAGCACAATTTTTCCAAAGAGAGATTATACACAAATAAAATAAGAACACTTTGAAACATTCTCCTAAGAGATATTGCAGAACATATGCTGTATGTTTGTGAGTCAGTGGTTTTAATAATCCTCTAGTGCTTTTTAACCAATCTTGGATCATTTTAGGTGTATTATTCATAAACATATATTTATGAAATTGTACACCTATTTTATTTAAACAAGAAAAAAACGTGGAATATATAATTCAATTGGGACACAGTTATTATTTCTGTCATCATCTAGGATTTGAAATTTCTCTGTATTTTCTCATTCTTCTGAAAAAAGCCCAAGACGGTGATCCCAGAGATCATGTGCTACTAGTTAGTTCTGTGCTAATAGAAGTTAATCAATGGTTTGTGAGAAGTCCTAAAGGTTCATGGATGAACAAAGTGATATTTTAGTATAAGCTTTCTCCTAAATAGCTGAGACAAAAAATGCGACAATATAATTTTCTTCTTTGAAACTTAAACTTGAATTATTTACTAAAAAAGTTAGAATTGTCTTATCATGACAAATTTAACATAATCTTTTTTGAGCCTATTTCCTAAAGACAAAGGTAAATCATTTGCTAATATTATTTTCTCAAAGATGGCACTTTGCAAGCTACTGTAAACACTGTTTTTACATTGCTGTTGATGGCTGTGTTGATATGAGCAATAGAGACAAATGATAACTATTAGTTGTCTGCAGCATACGAGGAACTTTATATTAATTCCTCACCCAGCTGCATAAGATGGGCATTTCTGTTTTCTTATAGATGATGACTGTGAGCTGGAGAGAGCTTACTTGCCTTTCTCAAGGTCATGAAATTAGTATATAAGCTTCCGGTCTGTCTGGCTTAAAAGTCTATCATCTCCTTTCCATCAATGTGCCTATGAATGTTAAGCATTAGTTTATGAAAGGAGTCAAGGGGTGTCATTAAGACCTTGGTCTTGGCCAATGAGTTGCCCATGAGATAGTAAGAATATTGGACAACATATTGGAGTGTATAGCAGCATTATGGCCTTGGCAAATTTTTAATTTTACAGATATCTGCAAAATAAAAATAAATGATAAAATTACCATAGACACTTGTTCTTTCCAGTTCTAAATTTTTTATTTTATTTGCCTTACACAAATATGTTTTTTAAATGTTTCAACAGTCATCGTAAAATATAGCTCCATGTGTAGACATCCATATTTTCTAATGGCCTCATTTTGCTATGGCCCATAATATTCTGTTGAATGTGAATAGCTAATAAGTTGATTTTATTGCCAAAAACATTTTGGATGATATTTGTGGAATTAATAGTGTACACTATTTTCAAATGTATCACTTTTACTTTTGATATGTATGTTACTAAAGTTGGTATTTTATAATAAGCATATATACAAGCATAATTGAAGTTTGTTTTTGGAGGTTAAGATAAGTTAATGATGTATGATATTCCTATTCAGGTATGTAGATTCAGTAGCAACATGAAAAACACTAGTTTCTTACCTACCACATGTAGGGAACTAGTTTCAGCATTGTGTTTCCTTCTTACCAAGGTTATAATCAAGCTGTAGAGAAGATATATGCATAAGAAGTCAGTGATATAAAATTATGAAGCAGTACTTGATAATTGTGAAAGAAGAGGTCTAGATAGGTTCTCTTGTAAGAATCCAGAAGCATAGTGATCAGTAATGGATGATGTGCTCATAAAAGATATTGTTCAAAAAGTAAATTATTAGAGGTCAGATAGAGTCTTCAGACTACAATGCAGGTCTAACACTTGAGAAGCCAGAGTGGGAAGAATGGAGAATTGGATAGGAAGAGATTCCTATTGCAGTGAAGTTGCCAGAATGTTTTAGCCATGCTTATGGCAAGTCTTCAAGTCAAAATACCTATTAGAGGATTTTCTGTTTCAGAGCAAGGTTGCTCCATGTGTCCACTAACAATTACAATTGAAGAAGGGAGTATCAAGATACGGGAAAGTGGCTAACCAGGATTCCACGCATATCCCTACATGCTCTCATTGTATACATGCAGCCTCACTCTTCTTGCTCCTCAGACTCAGTAGCCCTGCCAAGACAGTGATTCCTGTTCTTGCCTGATGGCTCCTGATCATAAGTCCAAAGTACCCTGACAACAGCCACAGCTTATGGTTTAATAGTATCTGTGCTATCCTCTGGTAAGAGTATTCCTACCTTGTGGACTAGCAACTCTAATCCTTCAGATTCCAGAGTTACAGGGACCCAATACAAAAAGTCTCCCAGTTGGCTACTGGGAGAGGTGACAAGTATATCCAATCCTACTTCCTCTTCTTCGTTCCTGGACCAGTGTGAGTGTGTGTGCGTGTGTGTGTGTGTGTGTGTTGATCCATAAGGCACACAGTTCCATATAGAGGTCTCTAATTTAATGCATAGACTACATCATAAAGGTTGTCACACCACTATTTCAGATTATTAAATGCATCAGTTGTGGCTTTAGAAGTTCATTTCAATACTCTATGAGGCCAGATGCTTCTGACTGGTATGGTAAATGATATCACAAGGGGATCTCAGGGTTCACTGTGAAGGAGGTCTAATGGTCTCATGATTTGTTGTGAGGAACCCCATGTCTGTGGATCAGGTATTCTATAAGTACATAGATAATTGGTATTGAATGAGGCTCTGTGTATAGAAAAGTTCAGTCCTTACCAGGTATAGCTATCTCTCCTTATGAGGATGAGTTGCTGGACCTTCCAGGATAGAATGGTACCAACATACTCAACTTACTAAGTTATCAGTTAATCTCCCACAGAGTAATGCCATATTGAAGTATAAGTGTTCCCTGTTATTGGACGAGTGGATATTCAGAAGCAGCAGTAGGTGGGTAAGTAAGTCTTGGAAAGTAGTTCATGCTGTTGGGCTCATGCATAGCGTCCACTTCTACAACCTTGGCCACCTTGTTTCTGTGTCTGTCATGCTGGTTCCACAGTGACCAATGCTAAGAAATAACCAAACACCATTTGTCAAGTCATTTTTTCTATGTAGTGGTTCACTGCCCCTTCCATGATAGATGCTTATAAAGGTCATCAATATATTAGCATCTTCTTGCTTCTCCTCCTCTCTAATCAGCAACTTTCATTGATATGATGTATCAGTGTGATGTTCTGTGGGATGGACAGATAGTCTAGATCTCTTTAGAGTATATTTTGACAGAGAATAGGAGAACTCTGAAGCAACCATTAATGAATAACATTGTTCATTCCACATGAATGTGAACTGCTTTTGTTTTCTTTTTCCTAATCAGAAGAGAAAAAAACAACATCACTAAATCAATAGCTGCATATGATGGCCAGAGGCCTTACTAATTTCTTCCAGTACCAATACCATGTCCAATGCAGCAAATGTGATTATGACTATTACACTGTTGAGTTTGTAGTGGTCTTTAGTCATTACCCAGGATCCATCCTGTTTCTGCAGTTTCAGAAGTTGCCACTTGTCCTTCCCAATATGATATCTATTACCATATAAGCTAAGGATCCAATGTGGAAGTTACTGCAACTACCAAGTATATCAATCCCAATTTTATATATATATATACATACATATATATATATATATATATATATGTATGTATATATATACTGCTGGGTTGTTCTACTCACCCCCATGCAAGAGTGCAAGGCAATCTTTATCCATGACTCCATTATTACCTAGCCCTATAAGCCACTACTCTAGTATGGGGGCAGGAGGTGGGTTGGAATGTGTCAGGGTGATGGTTAGTTCTCTGGGTTTCCCTGTCATCACACACCCTGTGTCCAATAGACTCAAAACCTCCTGGGTATTTTCCTTTCACCAATGTAATTGGCTCTAAATTGATTTGGAGAAGTATTTGAGGGATTTTACAGTACTAACTACGGTGCTGTGGACTCCTACTTCCTAGGGACCTGGTCTCCTATTCAGTCAATGGATACCATACCTGAAAATTGACTCAAGTCCAGACACAGAGAAAGGGATTATGATTTATTGTTTGGGTGACCACTGTAAGATTGCTGATCCCCCATTTATTTCTTTTTCTGGTAAGAGATGTTAAGCATGAACCTTATTAGCACTCTGTTGCTCCGAGATATGTCATGCTCTAATTATCATCTTTAAAACCGTCTGTGGATCAAGAAACTTTCGCTGCCTCTCTAGCCTCCTTAGTCTCTATGGTCAATGCACCTCCTGTTTTTGACATTTAAGTACCTACTCTTGGCTGCTATTACTTGTGGAGTAGAGGAGGAAAGAAGGGTATTGTTATCCATGGATATGCATAAGCCAAGATTTGTAACCTACTGTCAGCCCTGGCCTGCAGAGAAGATACAGTAGTGAACTTCTTAGTGATGCTGAGAAGCAGTGCTCCTCTCTCCAGTACATTTCCTATGACTTAGGTAAAGATGTGTTCTAACCTTGCATACTGTGTCCAATCCAGGATTCCTACTTCCTCAGCCTCTTTAGACCTTCCAAATTTACTTCAGTTATCTATTGCTATATGATAAAATATTTCAAAACCTAGCAGTTTAAAACATCAAACATTTATTTAATACCTAGAGGGTATTATGCTGAGTGAAATAGGTCAGACAAAGACAAATAAATACCATATAATTTTACTTATATGTGGAATCTAAAAACAAACAAAAAATTAACGAACATAACAAAATAGAAAGAGTCACAGAGAAAGAGAACAAACAGGTGGTTCCAAGAGGAGAGGAGAGTGGGGGGATGAGTGAAGTAGGTGAGGGAGGTTAAGAGGTACAAACTCCCAGTTACAAAATAAATGAGTCATGAAATGTACAGAATATAGTCAATAATAATATAATATCTTTGAATGGTGACAGAGGTAACTAGACCTATCATGGTGATCATTTTGTAATGTATAGAAATATCAAATCACTATGTTGTGCACCAGGAACTAACATAGTGTTTAGGTCAATTATACTTCAAAACAACAAACAAACTCATAGATAAAGAACAGATTTGTGGTTATGGGGGGGGAGGGTGAGGAGAATTGGATGAAGGTGGGCAAATGTACAAACTTCCTTTTATAAGATAACAGTACTAGGGATGTAATATACAACATGATTAATATAAGTAACACTGTGTTGTATGTTATATATAAATGTTGTTAAGAGTTTAAGTTCTAAGATATCTCATGACAAGGAAAAAAATTTTTTTTCTTTTAGTTTGTATCTGTATGAGATGATGGATGTTCACTAAACTTATTGTGGTAATCATTTCATGATGTATGTAAGTCAAATCATTACATTTATACCTTAAACTTACACAGCATTGTATGTCAATTATATCTTAATAAAACTGGAAGAAATAAAAACCATCACTTTTTAAAAAATTCAAACATTTATTAATTCAAATAGTTACGAGGGTCAGGGCTCTGAGAAGGTTAAGCTAGGTAGTTTGGCCTTGGGGTGTCTCAGAAGGCTGCAGTTAAGATGTCAGCCAGAGCTAAAGTCATCTGAAAGCTTAAATGGGACTGAAGACTTCACCTCCATGGTAGCTCTAATATACTTCTGGCAAAGTTAGTTCTAGTTGTGATCTCACCACGTGGGACTCTCCATAGGTTGCTTGAGTGTCCTCATGACAGAGCAGCTGCCTTTCACCAAAGTAAGGATCCAAGAGAAGGTGTTGCAGAAGCCACAGTGTTTTCTATGACTTAGCCTTGGACGTCGTATGTCATCATTTCTGCCACATTCATAGACAAACTCTGATACAGTGTGAGATGGGACTAACTCAAGAGCATAAACACCAAGAGGAGGGGGTCATTGGGGGCAATCTTGGAGGCTGGCTACCACAGTCTGCTTTCTGAACCCTAGCGTTAACATCTCTTCCACATAAAAATACACTCTCTCCTTCAAGTACCCCAAAGGTCTGATCCATTATGGTATCAGTTCAAAGTCTAGAATTGCACCATCTAAATCAGGACTGTATGGATAAATTCACTCTTTTGTAGTTCTTTAAATACAGTCCCTCTCAATCTGAAGACTTTGAACTATCTCATAATGTTGTATCATGCATTTGAGCAGAGATCTATCTTTTCTACCTATTTTAGCCAACATTTCCTGTGATTGAAGCAATGAGGTTTTTGCAAGCATTAACTCATTGTTTTATGTCTATTGGAAACTCACAAAAATGTTTATAAGTAAAATTTTTTAAAGTATAAGCTGGATTTAAGAGAATACTCAGGTGAGACATAATAGATGACTTTAAATATTTAATATGTGGCAATATGAATGAGGATTTTCTAAGGATCATAATAATAGTACAAATAATTCTATAAAATATTTTAGCAAGAAGTGGAAGAGAGAACATAGCAGCAAGTAGGTGGTTAAATTTGTGACCCTTGAACACTGAGATTCTGTATATTTATAAATATATGATACCAAAAATAATATCTAAGAACCACATTCAACAAAATGGTCAAAACTAATAAAGTCCTGGGAACATGCAAAATGTATGTTTTCCGAATAAATGGGAAATGATGAAAAGAACACATTAAATATATAAGCCACAGTATCCCATACATGTTTTAAAACGCACTCAGATTGTGAAAACTGCATCTCAAATTGTTAGTGGCAGAGTACCCTCATTAGACATTTATAAGCTTACAAAATTATCTTTGTCTGAAAGTTTTGGTCATGGACTTTCATGTGTTTTCTCCCTTACTTTTCCCATTCTCTTCTGTCTTTTCTGTCTTTCTCTGTCTCCCACAGCCTATTTTCTTTCTTTAATTTTCTCTTCCTATCCATTCAATGATTTATTTTATACAAAATTGAAAACTGTACTTATTTGCTTGAAGTCAAGGTAATTGGATACATTCCTCCATGCAGCCACTTAGAGACACCTTAGTTAAGGTACCTTATAATACTTGTAAACTTCATTTTTCTTATTTGTAAAATGGAGAAATTTAAGTAACTTATTTATCTACTAGAAAAGATGTAAAATAATGAATATGAAACACTTGCACATAATCAGATAAATGAGATTTTCAAATTACTACCACTTTCTACTTTATGATCTTAAGCAGTATCACTTTCCTGAAGCTTATATTCCTCTACAAATCCTTGCCCTGGAAGAGGATTGTTTATTTAGTAACAAAATATACTCTTTATAAGTTCTAAGTAGTATAAATCCCCAGTGTAGACCCTCCTGAGTGCTTTTGAAATATGCAGAAGTTTAAGAGGTTTATTTTTCTCCTTTGTCTTTATCGTGTGAACATCTGAGGTTAGCATAAAGGATATAGTTATGGCAGAAAGAAAGGGAAAATATGTACAAATATTATTTTAATACTATTTTGAAACTAATAATTAAACTGTCTACACAGTAAACTTATGGTTTTTCAAATAAATTCAAAGATTAAGGACAAATCAAACACTTCTTTATTCAATATATTCTGAATAATTTCTCCAAGTACTATTTACATTCAAACTATGCTGTACAAATTCCAACACCTAGGAAAATAGCTCCTATGCATGCACTCCTTATAAATTTTTCTTTGTAATGGGCAGCAACGTAATATTAAATACTAACACAAAATAACAGTTCAAATTGATAAAATTCTGAAGCAACAATTTTGATCAAAATAAATATTAAATACTTTAAATGTTAGGTTAAATATTTCAAATATATGAAATCAGGTAGAAAATATTTAGCATAAATGTAAGTATTCATCATAAATATTATAGGACCACAAGCCATTTCAAAATGAAATAGTACTTTATAACCTGATGAAAGAATACCCACTGGAGTTTAATTTAAGCTTATTAAAGTAATTTATGACTGCCTTTCTCCATAAATTACTCAAACAAAAATATACACCTGTAATAAAAAAATAGGATGTTTTTCAAAATAATTTTAAATTAACATGTAATTGCCAAAGTAAAAAAATTGGTAAATAACAATAGTAGACAAGCATGACAGTTGGTCGAAATGCAATAACACCACAGCTTCTGGTAGAATACCTACTGATTCCAATATCTAATGACTCAAATGTTAGTTGAAGCAAGAAAATAATATAATATTAGCCAGGAAAGTTATAACATGTCTATATTGAAATAGTTATAACTAAGGTATTTAGAGAAGCATCATTTGTTATGCGTCTCTCATAGCTGTCAAGGTAGGTCTTGTCTAGCATACAAACTTCTACCTTTTGCCTCATTATTTTCGGTCCAGATATATTAATCCCGGCATTGATCTCCATGCCATGCTGTATGGATCAGCTTTAAACAAGCATTCCAGAATAATAATTGTCTGTTTTGATGCACCTTGTGATATTTGATCCTGAGATAGACATGTGTGCAAGAATTTTATTAGTGATTGCTCTTGTTATTGACATTGGGAGGAAAACAGAAGAAACAAAATTAAGCATAGGGAGACACTGGGCAGCAATGCAGTTAAAACAAGACCGCTGCCAACTCTGGGAGAACCTTTGACACTAATGGGGGTGCCCTTCACAGCTGTCCCAAGTTTCAGGCAGAAGGCAGAGTCCTTGTACCTTTTTGTTGTTCAGGCACTGAACATGGGCTTATGGGGAAGGAGGCATGAACAAAGGAGAGGTGACTCTCTTCAGCAAAAAACAATTCCTGAGCTCTCAAATAATAACCTTCTGAACAAGAAAATAACAAATCTGTCAGTCTCTACGTAGGAGGAGGGTGTGCTCTGTGTCTTGAACGGCAAAGCAGGGTACGAGGGTCCTCTTGTAATGCTACTTAGATCCACTTTATTAGTTTGAGTCCCGCAAACAGCTACATCAGTACAGTGGGCCTCTTTTCCTGGGTAAAAATAGTTAACGAAAGATTAGTGGAACAAATTACAGCACCACTTCCTGCCCCAGGTCCAGAAGCAACACATTTTCTCCCTTCTCTACATGACTAAATTCCCCCCTCAGCCTTAAGCTATCAGCACTTCTGAGATCAAGACGATTCACCTGGGGGGGTGACCAAGACTCATCCTCTGGTTGAAGAGGTGTGGGCAGGAAAGGTAAACTCAACTGCAGAATAAATGGTGATTGCAGAGAAAATAAATTGCTGCTCCATTCTAATATGGAAGAGTTCCAATTTAATCAATGCACCACTAAGGACTGGTTAATATCCTTGAAGGAAGTACTATACTAATCATTCAGTGTTCATTTCTCATTCTAGAAGATTGGACATTTAAAAGCATCAGCAGTTTGACCAGACTTGGAGAGTGGAAGCCCGTGTATAGCCTAAAGCTCTGTCCCTTTGGCTACTCCATTCACATAGCCATCACGCCTGTCCTGGAATGGTCAGTGACAGAGACTGATTGATATCAACTGGCTGAGTCATTCTGTCTGTTTGGTAATTTAGTGTCTCTTCCAGGATTGATGAGCTCTGGTAGGCATTAAGAATACAATAAAATAGGGCTTCCCTGGTTGCGCAGTGGTTGAGAGTCCGCCTGTTGTTGCAGGGCACACGGGTTCGTGCCCCGGTACGGGAAGATCCCAACATGCCGCGGAGCAGCTGGGCCTGTGAGCCATGGCCACTGAGCCTGCGCGTCCGGACGGGAGAGGCCACAACAGTGAGAGGCCCGCGTACCGCAAAAAAAAAAAAAAAAAGAACACAGTAAAATAATCTTCATGCTATGTGACCACTACTGCTCAGTCCTTTCATAAGCTAATATGCCATATCTTCATCTCCAATCTTCCAATCTTTCTTCTTCCAGGTCTCTGACCAATAGGCAAATCATTTGCAACTGTCTGTGTGTCTGCCTACGTTCTAAACTTGGGCTACTTCATCTTCCACACAAAGCAAGTACAGATGTACTACCAAAATATCTGTCCTTTAAAGGATTTCCCTCATCACTGTCTTTCAGTGCTATCCCTGAGTGGAACTATAGTGGAGCCACCATCTATTTTCAGCTGCACCATATACTGAGATAACCCATCCATGAACTAAGCTCAGATTTTTTTCTCTTTTGTCAAAAGGCCATGAAGTGTTTTCAACAGGACTATAGGGGTGTGGTGAGGAAGAGACACTGTACAATCATTGTGAGTGACATGACAATCAGGACTATTTGCTCCTGAAGCATGTTTGTGTCCACTAACGTTGCTTGCGTTTGAACCTGAATGAAACAGGCTGAATAGTCCACTTCAGGGCAGGCCTTACAATGAGAACTGTGGTCACTGAATTGGAAAACCTAAATACAATAGGAGTAATTGCATTCCAGGGTGGGAGGGGCCTAAGGGCTGCACTCACATTATAGAAAAAATGGAGTCTCAGAGAGTTGAGAAAGTTGACCAAGATCACATAACTGGTCATCCATAATGAGCCTGCATGACCCTGAAGCCTGCATTCTACTATGAAAATATTTGCTGAATGAATAAATGTTGCTATTTGTTTTACTTGAACTCTCTTGAAAACCCTTTAACCAGAAATTCCAAGTTCATGTTTTTGAGAGGAAAAAGTAAACTAATAATAATGTATGCGATGTGCCGTGCCTCTCTCATATGCCATTTGAATACAAATTAAATATATATTTATGTGCTTGCAGTAGGAACCTGTCTTTACAGGAGCCCACTCTGGCCATATCCTCAGCACAAGTAGTGTATCACTTATACTGTCTGGTCCTCACCTAAGTGTTGCCTTTAGTTGTTCTCTATGTGTTTCATTTGTATAGAATCTACCTCCCTGGCTCAGTGTGTAGCAACAAGAGTACAACAATCTTCTCCATCCTTTATTAGAAACCACAATGCAACTAGTAAAAGGAGAGACACTCATTGGCATAAGGGATTCATTATTAAATGGATGCATGATTATATTCCACGTCACATTTAATTGAAAAGCAACCTTGAAATTCAGCAGTATCTCACTCAGGAAAGCAGAAACTCTAAAATAATAAAAATGCAGTGGTTTATGCCTTTATGCTCTTATGACAGACTAGCCTGACTTAAGCAGTCTTGATTTACTAAAATCTCTTGATGCTCAAGTCAGTAAAAAAGTAGTTTGTCTCTACTGCTATATTTCAGTAAAGTCTAACATTTTGCCTCAGCATATGAACAAGTTGGATCTTCACAAGAGATGTTAAGAGAATGATAAATGGTATTATCTTTGAATTTAGGACTTTAGGTTGAATGCGGCACAGCATGTTTCCTCATAGAAATTATGAAACCACATGGATGAAAAGCCTGCTTCAATGTCACCAGAAATAAAGAAGAGGAAGAAATAGACACTTTTTAGAGGTTGCATTTTTCCCTTTCTACAAATAATTTTTATTCTAAATCATAGACTCCCTGTTATCATGTAAGTAATTCATTTTCTTTTAAAATATTTTCGTGGACTTCTACTCTCAGCTATGATGAATCAGCATGTAGCAGAACAATACTCCTGCTGAGAACAACTACAAAACAGGAACAAACCCAAACATAAAACAAGGATATGTTCTCTTTAACAGAGTGACAAAGATTATAAATTATATGGAACTATGGAACTTAGGGGATAAAATGATAGACAGAAAAAACACACATAATAAAGATATTAACATGGAGATGCTGAGCAAGAATTATCTCCAAGAGGCAGAGAATCTTAACAGATCTTTCCATGGTGCTAGAAGAAAAAAGCTGAAATTTAGGATGACCAAGGAATCAACACTTGAGAAGTCAAGATACCAGAGAGAAGCAAAGTACATAGAAATGAAGCCAACAACCTGAGCTGGCTTTCTCTCAAAAACTTCACCAGTCCATAAACTGCCCAGGTCACAAGGTGCACAAGCTGATCAGTCATTAAAAGGCTCCTCACAATGGGAAGAGAAACACTGGAGTTGAAGGCTTACCATAACAGAAGAGTCCACTAAACACTCCAAGCTTTCCACTGGGACTCCTGACAGATGGTACCATGTATATGGCCATTTACTGGTAACTGTAAGAACTAGTTAAAGCTTAATTGTGCCTTACATTTTGAATTTAGATGAGTTTTGATAAAGTTACAGTACACTGTTATTCCCCTTCAACTATGCTCATCCTGCTGTTTTTCTGCCCTAAATGAGTTCTCTGTTATCCTTATGGGATAAAGTTTTTGAAATTGTTGGAATACCACTGTGCCGGCCAATACTTTTCTGAGTAAACTTGGAAACATCTCTCCTTTACCAGTTGGCATAGTTAAATTTGTCAGTGGACAGCGCTAGAAGGATACTGCAGGAGAAAGGAACTTGTCCTCCTGGTTCCAGTAAGCTTTTCTTTCTTGTTCCTGTGGTGCGTGACTGCCAGAATATGGCTGGACTCCTACTGGTTCTCATCGTCCAGTGAATTGCAGTAGCATTCCAGCAGACAGCTTTCCTGCAAGGAAAGTATTACACCAGTGGGCAGCTTCCCAGTAGGTCTTGCTGACACATCAGTGAGAATATTTTCCATGAGTCTCCCCAGCACCCCAGAGAGCTCTTCATTAAGTCTTGCCAGTGTCCCATTGAGCAGTTTCCCAATTTTCAACCCTGGACTATAGCACCTCAGAAAACTTCTCCATCAGACGTTGGACTAAGGACATATGCTTTCCAATGAAGTCTGCATCTCAGACTTGGGGTGGAGCAAAGCTCTCGCAAGTTTGTTCTTTTTTTGGGTTCTGCCTCAGTATTAGTGACTGATCCTTATAGCTTTTATAATTATTTTTTTCTTTAGCATGCTTTTTAACCCTTTTAAATTAATAGGTATTAGATAATAGTTCTTATTTGTTAAATTCTTGTGTTCAAATTCGTGATGTGATTTCTGTCCTCTGATAGGACCCCGACTAATGCATTCACCATATTATTTTCTATCCAGTTTAATATTCTCTTATCCAAATAAGTAAATATCAATTTGTACCCTAACTGGAGCTTGCCCCAGGGAATAACCCACTCATCTCAATAGTCCTGCTAAGACACAGCTACATAAAATGATACATACTTACTTGTAGCAAAAAAGTTAATTATTGATTAGAATTCAGTAGCACCCACATGAAGGATTGGTTTTACCATGTACTGAGACATATTATTTTTAAATCAACAAGAAAAAAACTTAGCCTAGGATCTGAAATTTCTTCGTAGGCGGAGATTCTGTTAATGTAATCATCCTAATTATAGGAGTTTTCTGTTCAGTGAAAATGTCATTGAATTTGTTCCAATTTGTGTTTTTGTCTTAAAAATATTCTGACAATTTTTAAGTAAGGATGATTGACAGGTTGAGGAAAATTATAAATTATAATAAAAGATTTTCCAATAATTTTATAGATGATGAAAAGTTCACTCAATCATAATAAAGTTTTACATTGTTTCTTAAAGGAATGTTTATGTGATTGAGTTCATTCTCACCTTATTACAGGAAAAACTTGGTAGTGCTTTACAACATGATTTTCATATCAATATTTCACTTAAATTTTGAGGAACAAGGGTAAAAGAAACAAGAGCCACATCATCTTCATCTACTTCTTGGTCTCCAAATTCATGCCTATAATTGAATTTCTAATTCAAAGTGTCCAAAACCTATGAAAATTATTACATATTTTCTGCTATATTAAGACTGAATTTTTCTTACCTTGATTACCAGTGAGAATGAAGCAATGTCTCCTATCTTTTTTTTTTTTTTTTTGGTGGCAAAAAGAGGCATTTAAGCAATAGTGATGTTATGAGTATCATCAAATATTACCATTCACACATGTGAACAGAATTTAAGCAGTAAAAATCAGGGACCTGTATTAGCATGAACTATTCTTAAGCACAGCCATTTCTGCACAACTAAAACTACAGAGAACTACAAATAAACTTTACATATTCTTGTGATGGTAGAATATTGAAAGAAATTTTGTAATACAGATTTTTGTAATAGGACCTCAAATGATTGAGCATTACTGAATGGCATTGTTAGAGATGATCCAGGGAGAGTGTGAAGAATTTGGTCACATTTCTTCTTGAACTTTAAAAAGAATTAAGTGATTTCTAAGACCCTTGGGGAAATGCATTTATTCTCACCATAAATACTACTCCAAACCTGTCTTCACTTTACTGAGAATATCCAGTTGTGGTTTAGGATTGTCAGATGACTAAAAGAGAGCACCACCTTCTTTGTAGTAGAACCCAGTTTCTTGTCTTTCTCCAATTGACTTTCACTGGGACTACCTCCTGAAAAATGGTAATGATGACAAACTAATGATGCTGCTTTAACTTTTTTTTTTTTTTTTTTTTTTGCGGTACACGGGCCTCTCACCGCTGCGGCCTCCCCCATTGCGGAGCACAGGCTCCGGACACCCAGGCCCAGCGGCCATGGCTCACGGGCCCAGCCGCTCCGCGGCACGTGGGATCCTCCCAGACCGGGGCACGAACCCGTGTCCCCCGCACCGGCAGGCGGACCCCCAACCACTGCGCCACCAGGGAAGCCCTGCTTTAACTTTTTTATACTTCTTTCTAGAATAAAACACATTTCCAATTACTAAGAGGTAAAAATATTTTTCCCCATTTAGAATCAGTAAACTGAGACTTAGGGAAAATAAGTCCTTTCCCAGTGCCATAACATCAGTTTGTGGAGGGTCCTAGACTCAAACCAACGACTTCAGATGTTGGCAAAATTAACGGCTTTCAGATCAGATGTTGCAACATTCCAAACATAGACATAATTTAAAATGATTATAACAATAATAACAATAATATTTATCATGACTTTACTATGTGCTAGGGAATGTAAAGAGTAGTTTATGCATGGCATAATTTAATCTCCATGAATAATCTATGTGACGAGTTGTCTAATATATTTAGAGAGAGGTGTAGATGAAATATTGACATTGGCTTTCTGTATCTACACTTGTCATCTATAACTACATTTATATGTTTATCTCCAGCTCTATATCTGTATCTAGAATCTGTCAAAGCTTACAAATTTGTCCCAGGTTAAACACCCAATAAGAAATAGAACAATTTGAAATGGTTAATCCATAATATATCATGGACTATCCCTGTGGCAAACCTTTTAAATATATTGGAGTACATGGACTACCCAGTTCCTAGTTCTGCTTTTTGATATATTGATACATACCTGTTCACAAGGGAGTTCAGATTTTGCCATAGGAGGCTGCAGTGGATCAGAATAAGTCAGTAATTTCTTTCTCTAGAGAAACACATTTTAATTTATACATTTATTAAACAGTATTTATTTAGCAAATATTTGTTAGGCACTCCGTACAGGAAAGTGGTGAATTTCACCTATGTGGGGGAACTTTTTTTTAAACAACTTTCAGTAAAATTTTACTGTTGGTTTGATTCTTTCTGAGGTTTATTCTAAGAGATTTTACGATGTATTATTGTTGTTAAAATTATGAATAAAATTAACTTTTAATTATATTTTCTAAATTTGAAAAGGACTGATTTTTATTACATTTTCTATTTTTGTGTGTAGGGAAGTGTTACTATGCTTTATGGAATTTAAGGAAAGAGTGGAACTTGTATTTGTTTTTGCCTATCACCAATGGAGGAAAAATTAGCAGAGCTTAATAATCTTTATTATAAATGATAGGCTAGAAAGTCTAGTGAGAAAAATAATGTTTATAAAATATTCAACTCATGAACATTTTTGTCAAACTAGTAACTTCTAAGAATTACAAATAAAGAATGTGCAGTTACAAACAATGGAGAGGTTGTCTCTCACCAGCCTGAATTAGCTAACAAATTATATTCAAGTAAAAGCGTCTTTCTCTTTTCTCCAATTTAGACTTATTTACAGACTTATCATGGTCTATCAGTTGTGTTATAACTGTTTGGATAGCCCTACAACTAAAAATAGAAAATTTGAGATAGTGTGATAGATGCTATTATAGAGATATTCTTACTTAATCAATCATTCTTTTAAGAAAAATGAGCATAGGAATTCCCTGGCAGTCCAGCAGTTAGGACTCTGTACTTTCACTGCTGAGGGGCCGGGTTCAACCCCCGGCCAGGGAACTAAGATTCCACAAGCCACGCAGGGCAGCCAATAAATAAATAAATAGAAGAAAGTAATATGAGTGTCCTGAGTCTGTTATTGATTATTTTAAGTAGAAAAAATAATAGGATGCATCTATATTTCAATGTGTGTGTTTTAGTGAAATTATTTTACAACTCATTCCCTGGGTTTACGTTAATCCAGATCTGGTAAATATTGTTTTTAATAGAGTTTTTAAGGATTCATTCTATTCTTCCTGAAGATTTTAGTCAACAACACAATGCTATTTTAATAGAGCACTTAAAAATTGAAATCATTTGTTTTACTAGTTGTTGAATTATATTCTTCTACAAGAATTCCTGTCATTTCTTTGAATTAAATATGTTCTATATCTCCAAGGTAATTCTTCTCCCAGATACTTAGTACCTAAGAGGGTATATCATTGCTTTTGCTATTACATTCATGGTATTCAGCCCAGTGGAAACAATGTAACTGGATATAGAATAGGTGGAGTCAAAAAGTGACAATTCACTGTCCATGTGGTTACTTTAGCAGCCCTAGAGACAGTTTATCCAGGTGCAAATTGTCACTCCACCACACCCTAGCTTTATGTCAGTGGACATTTATTTAGATAATTTCTCTGTGCCTATGTACATTGAAGGGTTGTTGTGACTTGTGAGGATTAAATAGGGTAAAACATGTAAAGTAGTAAGTGGCACATGTCCAACACATAGCACACATTTGAAATATAATTTACTATTACAGGGGGCGGAGTCAAGGTGGTGGTGTGGGAAAACGTGGAGTTTGCTTCTCCCCACAACTATGGCGCTTGGCAGACGCTGGTGGGGGACCTCAATGCCCAAGGAGACAAGAGGAATCCCCAAGTGAACCAGTAACATGTGGGGGACTGAGGGGGGAGAAGTGGAGGCCTGACAGGACTGGTGCCCCTGAAGCCTGGCTGAGAGGGGGCAGGGGTTCCCACACCTGGAGGGAACCTGGGGGGTCTTGGATCAGGGGAGAGAGCACCCTGCATTTCCCCTGCCCAATCAGCTGGGAAAGTCTGACCGGCTCCCTGGCCAGGTCCTACGCCCTCAGACGTCCCATCTGGGCCGTATTGGTCCTGGGGGCATAGGAGGGAGGCTGGGGCGAGACCAGTAGAGGCAGGTGGGAGGGGCCCTCCAGGACCAGAGGAGCAGGAGAGGAGCGGAGGTTATTGGCCCCGCCCACTCAGGCCCTGAGAGCCTGCTGAGCTCCAGATGGGGTCCCCCGCCCTCTGAGACCAGAGGCAGGAGGCATGCCAGGGCCCCTTCTGTTCCGATGAACCTTAGCCACACCCTCCACACTTCCAGGGCATTTTCTAGCCCTGTGGGTCCTAAGCATAGGCCCCACCTGCCACCCAAACCCCATCACTCATTAGGCCACGCCCGCCACAGCCAAGGTCTTTTCCACCTTTCTTTTCTCCTCTTCTTTACTATTGGGGTTCTGTTTTACTTTCTGTTTGTTTTTCATCTATATTTTATTTTTACATTCTTTCTAACATATGTGTTAGTTTCCTAGTCTAATTTTATATTTTACTTTGTTATTATTCTCTTTTTTTTTTTCTTTTGGCCACCCTGCATGGCATGTGGGATCTTTGTTCATGAGCCAGGGTTCAGGCCAAAGCTCCTGCAGTGGGAGCTCTGAGTCCAAACAGAAAACCTCAGACCCCAGAGAATATTCATCAGAGTGAGGTATCCCAGAGGTCGTCATCTCAGCGCCAAGACCCAGCTGTACCCAACAGCCTACAAACTCCAGTGTTGGAAGCCTCAGGCCAAACAACACAATAAGTAAGACAGGAACACTATCCCATGCATCAAAAAAAAAAAAAAAAATGAGATGGCAAAAATGGGTCACACATGAAGAAGCAACGTAAAATACTAAAAGACCAAATAAATGGAGAGGAAATAATAGGCAATCTACCTGAAAAAGAATTCAGAGTAATGATAGTAAAGATGATCCAGAATCTCAGAAATAGAATGGAAGCACTGATTGAGAAAATACAAGAAATGTTTAACAAAGATTGAGAAGAAATAAAGAACAGACAAACAGAGATGAACAACACAATAACTGAAATGAAAAATACACTAGAAGGAATCAATAACAGAATAACTGAGGCAGAAGAACAAATAAGTGAGCTGGAGACAAAATGGTGGAAATAACTGCTGAGGAACAGAATAAAGAAAAAAGACTGACATAATTAGAACAAAAAAGTTTTCAATTCACATGGAAACACAAAACATCCCGAATAGCCAAAGCAATCTTGAGAAAGAAAAATGGAGCTGGAGGAATCAGGCTCTCCAACTTCAAACTATACTACAAAGCTTCAGTAATCAAGATAGTATGGTACTGGCACAAAAACAGAAATATAGATCAATGGAACAGGATAGAAAGCCAGGAATACACCCATGCACCTATGGTCAATCTATGACAAAGGAAGCAAGACTATATAATGGAGGAAAGACAGTCACTTCAATAAGTGGTGCTGGGAAAACTGGACAGCTACATGTAAAAGAATGAAATTAGAACACTACATAACACCATTCACAAAAATAAACTCCAAGTGGATTAAAGACCCAAATGTAAGACCAGACACTATAAAACTCTTAGAAGAAAATATAGGAAAAACACTCTGATATAAACCACAGCAAGATCTTTTATGACCCACCTCCTAGAAACAAAACAAAACAAAAAAAATAAACAATGGAACCTAATTAAACTTAAAAGCTTTTGCACAGCAAAGGACAAAACAAGACAAAAAGACAATCCTCAGAATGGGAGAAAATATTTACAAATGAAACAACGGACAAAGGATTAATCTCCAAAATATACAAACAGCTCATGTTGCTCAATATCAAAAAAAAACAAACAACCCAATTAAAAAATGGTCAGAAGGCCTAAATAGACATTTCACCAAAAAAGACATACAGATGGTCAAGAGGCACCTGAAAAGATTCTCAACATCACTAATTATTAGAGAAATGCAAATCAAAACTACAATGAGGTGTCACCTCACACCAGTCAGAATGACCATTATCCAAAAATCTAGAAAAAATAAATGCTGGAGAGGGTGTGGAGAAAAGGGAACACTCTTGCACTGCTGGTGGGAATGTGAATTGGTACAGCCACTATGGAGAACAGTATGGAGGTTCCTTAAAAAACTACAAATAGAACTACTATATGACCCAGCAATCCCACTACTGGGCATATACCCTGAGAAAACCAAAATTCAAAAAGAGTCATGTACCAAAATGTTCATTGCAGCTCTATTTACAATAGCCCGGAGATGGAAACAACCTAAGTGCCCATCATCAGATGAATGGATAAAGAAGACATGGCACATATATACAATGGAATATTACTCAGCCATAAAAAGAAACCAAATTGCATTATGTGTAGTGAGGTGGATGGACCTAGAGTCTGTCATACAGAGTGAAGTAAGTCAGAAAAAGAAAAACAAATACTGTATGCTAACGCATATATATGCAATCTAAAAACAAAAAAATGGTACAGATGAAACTAGTGGCAGGGCAGGAATAAAGATGTAGACATAGAGTATGGACTTGAGGACATGGTGAGGGGAGGGAGGAAGCTGGGCGAAGTGAGAGTAGCAGCGACATATATACACTACCAAATGTAAAGTAGCTAGCGGGAAGCTGCTGCATAGCACAGGGAGATCAGCTCCATGCTTTGCGATGACCTAGAGGGGTGGGATAGGGAGGGTGGGAGGGAGGCTCATGAGGGAGGGGATATGGGGATACATGTGTATGCATATGGCTGATTCACTTTGTTGTACAACAGAAACTAACACAGTTTTGTGAAGCAATTATACTCCAATAAAGATCTATAAAAAAGGAAGAAATATAATTTACTATTACCATGATGAAATGTTGTGCATATTGTTTACTTCATTTATATCTAACAGTGTTTAGAATTATTACAGGAACGAGTGTATACTGGAATTACCTACTTCCAGAGAGTGTTTGAAAAGCTGCCATCATGTACTTTTTTTTGAAAATGGAAATAAGATGAAACCTATAAAAATTCCCCCATATGTTTTCATAGTCTCTTAATGTCAACAATCATTTTAAGCAAGTAATTCTCAAAAATAGATCCTTAGTAATGACTTGTTCCAACAAATCCCTGTGTTTTCATCATTCTACTGTACACTCTTTACACATTCTGCTTCAAAGTCAACCTTTATTATACCCAACCCTGTTTTCATTTGGAAATTGTTCCTCCTCCTCCTCCTTTTTTTCCTTCTCCTTCTCTTCCTCCTTCTCCTCATTTTTGTCCTCCACTTCCTGCCCCTTCTCGTTTTCCTCTCCCTCGATGCCCGAGCACCACCATCTATCCAGTTATTCAAAATGGAAATCTTATCATTTTATTTGAATTTACCTCCTAAGTTAGAAATCTTGGTATTTATCACTTGAGCCATATGTTTCCTTTAAAAGGTCAGCATCAGGGCTTCCCTGGTGGCGCAGTGGTTGAGAGTCCGCCTGCCGATGCCCCGGTCCGGGAAGATCCTACATGCTGCGGAGCGGCTGGGCCCATGAGCCATGGCTGCTGAGCCTGCGCGTCCGGAGTTCCGCAACGGGAGAGGCCACAACAGTGAGAGGCCCGTGTACCGCAAAACAAAAACAAAAAAAGTCAGTATCTTCAAAACTAGCTTAACCCTATCTCTCCAACACTCCAGACACGTGATTTTAAAGGAAAAACCCTGATATTTACAAAATTTATTTTTTGAATATTAAGTAAGGATTAAAAGAGTCCTGTCTTCATCAGAATTATCTTATGGACTCTTTATTAGGAAACAAAACAAGAAACAAAAACAGGTATACATACTAAACAATGGCTTAATTAAAAACTGGCAAGTCTCCTATCTTCTCCCCTCATCTGTAATCTCATTCTGACACATCTTTGTGCTTCTTTACTGGTTTTCCTTCCATCCTAAACATTTCCACTCTGTTTTTGGAAATCTCAGTCCACTAAATAAATGCCAGAAAATCATCAACAACCTAGACATTAGGAATACACCTTACTTTTTAAAAAGTTTATAATTCAGTAGTAATATGTATTCTACATGTATGCACACACACAAAAGATAAGTGAAAAATTAGAGTGAGAAATAGTATGATATAGAGATCAGAATTATAATGATAAATAAATATTTGCAATGCCAATGGAGATGAAAAGACAATACATGATTTACAATATTTTCATCATATGAAATTGTAAGGTTTTAGAAACGGGAGGCAGGAGTTAGAAAAATGAAGTCAGGGAAGACACACACATATATGATTTGTTCAAGGAGAGGGACTATGGTACCAATCACCATGCTTGTGAAAAAAGATGGAGGGGGATTTTTAGGGAAACTGTAATACTATGCAGTGTTGCAAATGTTGAGTTTTAGGTGCCTATGTAATCTGTCCAAATACCAAGAAGATATTGGAAAACACAGGCCTGGACTGCAGGAGAAAAATCTGGGCTAAGAAAATTAGTTGAGAGTTACAATATATAGATGACAAATATTGCCATTGGCGGGATGGTATCTGCAAAGATGAGGAATCTCCCTCATATACTAACTGATTATCTTTCCACCATTCTGCAATTAATTACTCATCACATCTTCCTCCTTTGAGCATCATGCCATTCACCTATGACCCTTTTACCTTGACCTAGTAATTAACTGAGAAAAGAAATGTCTATCCTAGAATACTCATCTTGTATAATCACTATAACATCTCTTAAATTTCATATTGTCTTTCAGTATCTCAATTTTTACTTTCTTTCTTTGTGGAGTACCTAAACCCCAAGAACCTGAAATCCATAAATTTGACCTCTCTGGACAAAATGCTCAAATCCATTGCTTTGTTGATTTGTTGGGGGGTTTGTTGTTGTTGTTGTTTGAAACACACCTTGCTGACCCAAACCTAAATGAATTCTGTATCCAGTTCTCTCTCCTACCTTCTGACTAAGAAACACTGGATACAGCCACAAAACTTGGCAGTTTGATAGCTCAAGAAACAGATTGTTTCCAAAATGAACTCTGGAGTGCACCCTCTGTTTTTCAATGTTTTTAACCCCACATTCCACTCTAAACTTAACTCGTTATTTCTCTTTTATTTCACTTTCCTTGAAAGGGTACATTCTACTGCTCTTTTTATGTTCTTACTTCATCTTACGCACTCATATCTACAAAGAATCTTGCTCCGTTCCCATACCTCTAAAGAAATTGCTTTTTATGTTTCAACCATGTCCTGCTCGGGCCAGAGACTCTCATGACGTTTGATGTATCCGTGAGGATAGAGCAAAGACATCTATTTCTTGAAATTACCTATGAGGACACCACTCACTCCTCCTTGGCTAGACGTATGCACAGCTCCCACCAACCAAGCCCTATCCACAGAAAAAGAAAAAAAAATCAAAGGCGGTTCTGAGACCGCTAAATGCAAGGAAAACTGTTTTAACCGTGAGCATGCAGATTGCAAAGAACATGGCAGTCTTTTTTGTCTTTATTTCCACAATAACAGATGTAATGGCCATGTAGTTTTGGATCTGTTTATGGAGATCCCACACACCATATGGATAAACTTACCTAAAAATGATAACCCAGAGGTATTCAGAGCTGAAACAATAGATTCCTTTTATTCCCTTTAAGCTAGTTGAGTTTTATTTTTATTTACATGTGCATAAATTAGTTTAGAATAATCCACATAACTACCTTAAATATTTGTTTTAGAAATTAAAATCAGATAAAGTATATTATCATTATATTTTAGCCACAAAAATTTAGATATGGTTTTTAACTGAAGCATGTTATAACTAAAAAAAAGTCTTAATTCAGTCTAAAAGGATAAACATTAATTACTATCATAAAAGAAAAATAATCAGATTAGCTTTAGAGGATATAATGTAGAAATGCTCAACTAAAGTGGAGAGTCAGTGGTGAAAAGAGTTGTAGTGGAGAGTGGTCAGATTTGAAATGAGCAAACACTTTCTGGATTCACTTTTTAAGTAAGATGTAAGTATGTGTACGAACATACACACAGTACTACATATAAGATAGATAATCAACAAGGACTTACTGTATAGCACAGGGAACTCTACTCAATATTCTCTGATAACCAGTGTGAGAAAGTAATCTAAAAAAGAATGAATATATGTTTATGTAAAACTGAATCACTTTGCTGTACACCTGAAACTAACACAACATTGTAAATCAACTATACTCCAATAAAATTTTTTAAAAAGACAGTAGAAAAGAATAAATAAATAAAATGTAAGTAAAAATACATTGTTTTATCCTTTCACAGTAATATTTAATAGAGTGAACAATAGATGTAAAATATACAAGTTATAAAACATACAATTTAGTTTTGCTTATTTTTGAATTTCATAAAAACATCACCATACAGGTAGTATCCTGAGACTTCCAACATTGTCATTTTTAAAATTTATCCATGTTGCTGTGTATAGTTGTAATTCATTCATTTACACTACTACAGACTATGGTGACCTTATCACAACTTATTATCCATTGTCATGCAGGTAGACAATTTGTGCCTATTTTAAAAAATATTTAAAAATAAAATTTCTATGAATGTTCTTGTACATTCCTGCACCCAAGTTCAAAAGTTTCTCCAGAGATTATACTAATAGGAATGGCTAGAAGATAGAGGATTTTATGTTCAATCCTACAAGACAAAACCAAAGGCTTTCCAACTTTGTTTTATCAACGTACACTGCCATCATCAGGTAGTTCCATATGACCCACATCCCAGCCCATATTTCTGCCAACTGTTTAGTAAAATGTAGTTTCTCATTTTGTCCTTAATTTGTCTTTTCCTGATTTTTATGAAACAGAGTATACTTCTCTGTATTAGTTGTCCATATGTACTTAGACTTATGGGAAATTTCTGCACATCTCATTACATTATTTTTGTTACTTTAAATTTTAATTTAAAAAAATGAATCTGTATACTAATCCATCCTCAGCTCTTTATAGTCCTATTGCCTTCAACCAAGAGACTTGTCTTTTTAGTTTTGTTACAGTGTTTTTTTTTTTAAATTGACACGTTTTTAATTTTTATATTGTGAAATGTATCAATTTTTTCTTTACAAGTAGTCGTTTTGAGAGTTTGCTTAAGAAACATTTTCCTCCTTCAGTGCTGAAATATTAATGCCCTTTTAGTTAAAAATTTAAAAAAATATATTTTCCTATTTAATCTATCTGAGATCCATTGTTTTGTAAGGTATAAGCATCACTTTTTTTTATCTTACTTATGAACATAATTTTCTGTTTCATTTATTTAATACTCTGTTTTCCTCCACAAGTTTCTGATTTCATCTTTGTCATATATATAGCATTTTCAAATATCTAGGGGTAAGTCCCTGGGTTCTCTACAGTTTTCTCGTGGTCATTTGTTTTCTATCCTTGTGCTTACATTGCATATTGGAAAAGTTGGCCCTCCTCATTCATTATTAGTTTCAGCTTGTCACATTTATCATACAACCCTATTGAAATTTTGTTTGAAATTATAATAAATCTATAGATCAATTTGAAAATAACAGATACCTGTATGATACTGATATTTCCTATGAATGAACATGGGATATTTCTCCATTAATTTAGTCCTTGTTCAAAGTTTTCAACAGTTTTACAGATTTCTGCACAGATGTCTTACATGTATGTTTTCAGATTTATTCTCAATAATTTTAATTTCACTGCCATTGTTACTAATGTAATTTAAAATTCCAATATTTAAATTGTGGGCTACTGTTTTAGAAACACAGATTATATTTGTACTGGAACTTTTTTCTCTTATAACCGTTTAAAAAATTTTTTTTTACATATACATGTATTCTTTTTCAAATTATTTTCCTATTTATGTTATTACAGAATATTGAGCAGAGTTCTGTGTGCTATACAGTAGGTCCTTGTTGGCTACCTATTTTTTATATAGTAGTGTGTACATGTCACTCCCAAACTCCCAATTTATCCCTCCCCCCGACCCTTCCCCCTGGTAACCATAAGATCATTCTCTAAGTCTGTGAGTCTGTTTCTGTTTTGTCAATAAGTTCATTTGTATCATTTTTTTAAAGATTCTGCATGTAAGCAATATCATATGATACTTGTCTTTGTCTGACTTACTTCATTTAGTATGATAATCTCCAGGTCCATCCATGTTGCTGCAAATGGCATTAGTTCATTCTTTTTAATGACTAATATTCCATTGTATATATGTACCACATCTTCTTTATCCATTCATCCATTGATGGACATTTAGGTTGCTTCCATGTCTTGGCTATGGTAAGCAGCACTACAATGAACATTGGGGTACATGTATCCTTTTGAACCATGTTTATCTCCAGATATATGCCCAAGAGTGGGATTGCTGGATCATATGGTAGTTCTATTTTTAGTTTTTTAAGGAACCTCCATACTGTTCTCCATAGTGGCTGATACTACAAAGCTACAGTCATGAAACGTATGGTACTGGCACAAAAACAGAAATATAGATCAATGGAACAGGATAGAAAGCCCAGAGATAAACCCATGCACCTATGGTCAATCTATGACAAAGGAAACAAGACTATACAATGGAGGAAAGACAGTCTCTTAAATAAATGGTGCTGGGAAAACTGGACAGCTACAAATAAAAGAATGAAATTAAAACATTCTCTAACACCATACACAAAAATAAACTCCAAATGGGTTAAAGACCTAAATGTAAGACCAGACACTATAAAACTCTCAGAGGAAAACATAGGTAGAACACTCTTTGACATAAATCGCAGCAATATCCTTTATGAGCCATCTCCTAGAGTAATGGAATTTTTTAATAGTTATAGAATCTTTCAGGTTCTTCATGTTTCTTGAGTCACTTTGACTTGTGGTCCCTAACTTCAGGTTGATGTGCTCAGATAGAATTCTTCACCTTGCTTCTGGCCCCAGGCTTTACCCCTAGGCTATTACTACTCTTGGCAGCTCACTTCAGGGGAGCTCTTCTGAACTAAACTTGGCTCCCACTGCAGTAGTTCAAGCTCATATTTTAAGAGAGGGCATGACCTTGGCAACCTCCTCTTCATTTGTAAAACAAGTGATGACCCAAGAAGCATTTCTTCTGCAAGTGGAATTTCCTCACAGACATAATTCTGGAAGCATAGCTATATTGTTTGTTGCATTAAAGTTAACGTTAAAGTTTGTTGCATTAAAGTTAACATTTTAATCTTAAGAGATCAGCACAGCATAATTCTTTCTTTTTTAAAAAAAGTCTTTGAATTAGACCCCTAAATTTGAGTCTAAGCTGCATCATGTATTCTTTGGATAAGTATCTGCAAATTGTGTTTTTACACCTCAATTTTCTTACTTCTAAAATAGGAACAATAATAGTACTCTTGACATAGGGTTGTATGGATTGAGTTAATATATATAAAGCAAATACAATAGTGTGTGAAATTTAGTAAAAAATATAGAAGTATTTGCTATTATTACTAAATTAGTTTCATTTAAAATATGTTTAAGTGATTTTTGTCCCGGAAAATATTTTTCATCAAGGGAACTGTAACCTAATATAACTACTGCAGGTGAATGAGCCACTACCATAAATATTTTATTTAATTTTCTGATTGACTCACAAATGGATTTTCCCCTTATAAAAGTATTATGATTGTGTTTATCATTTTCTTGTCAATGACAGTTTGAAAATGCTGATTTTGTAGCTAATAATTTGTCATTAAAATGTTTTCTTTGAAACGTATTAGCAGAAATCAAAAAGTTAAAGTAATAAATTTACAACTACATAAATGACAGTATGGCAAAAAATTTTCTTTTTAAGATTTTAGGCATTTTTTGATACTAGTCTGTCTGCTTTTGACATGCTTAAAATGCATCAAACCACTTTGTTTTTTCAGGGAATAAGCTTAAGATAAAATAAATTATACTGTATTTGCTTCATTTCTCTGTAATTATTTTACTATGTCATTAAACTTCCCAGAAAAGTATAAAATGTAAGTAAAATATCAAATAATGAATAGAACATTTCTGATTTAATAAAAATGATTTATGAAATATAAATTTTAAAAATATGATTTTGAAATTAAGTCCTACTTACATTGCAAGAGTAGTCTCAGTCCACATAAATACTTCTTGAAATTAAGTGGGTCAAACACAGTGAGTCAATAGTATATAGATAATTATATTTATGTTTCCTTGATATTTAATATGCATAGAGCACAACTTGTTTTGTTTATCCAGTCACTATTTGATGAACATTGCATTAAATCTAGTTCTTAACAATTATAAATAGTGCTTCTATGAGCATTCACATAAAAGTCTTTGTGTTGAAACAAGTTTTCTTTTCTCTTGGAAAATGTCCTAAGAGTGAAAATGCAGAGTTATATAATAAATAATTGTTTAACAGGAAAAGACTCTGCCAATCTACTTTCAAAATGGCTATACAGCTTTGCATTCCAAACAGCAATGTATGAGAATTCTAGCTGTCCCAAGAGAGGGAGGAGACAATATACAGGTTGGCAGAAAATACTTGCAAATCAAATATTTTAACAGGGCTTAGTGTCCAAAATATATAAAGAATTCTTAGATCTCAACAAAAGAAGACAAATAAGCCAATCAAAAAACTGTAGGTCAACTCTCTTCCCACCAAGATGTCTATCGTTGTGCCATTTAAAGCCCTACATGGGGCCGAGGGCCACGTCAGGACAGGTGAGACAAACACCAGCAAGGTGTATAAAGGTAAGCTCATTGAGGTGAAGCACAGCATGGACAGGTAGCTGTCCAACATCACCGTCCAAAGACAGCCTAGTGGCACAGCTGGAGCAGGTGTACATCCATGGCAGCAAAATATGCCTTCCGATTTTGCCTGACATGCTGAAAAATGCACCCATGTTAAAGAACATGAAAAATACAAACCAAGGCTCTGGGGCTGGCCAGGGAAAAACTGCTATTCTGAAGGCCCAAGTGGCTATGAGAAGAAGAGAGAGGAAGAGGATATGGAAATATCTTCCAGAAGCAAAGACAATTTTAACTCTGGAATGGAACTTTGCCCTTATTTTTGCTTGTAGGTTATCTGGGTTCCAGGGTGGAGGTGGGGCTACATGCTTATGTATATGTCCTAGGTGTTTGTTTGTTTGTTTTTGACATCTTTCTCTTTATGTCAGGGGAAATGTTTAACTAAATAAATATGGGTGGTTTTTTTTTTCTGAGGAAAAAAAAGATGAAGTTGGTCAAAAAGTGAAAATTCTAGTTATAAGATACATAAGGACTAGGTATGTAATGAATAATGTGACAACTATAGCTAACACTGACGTACGATGCATAGGAAAGCTGTTAAGAGAGTAATTTCTAAGACTTCTCATCACCAGGGGAAACATTTTTTCTTTTTTCTTTCTTTTCTTTTTGTTGTATCTATATGAGAAGATGGATGTTAGCTGAACCTATTGTGGTAATCCTTTCACAGTATATGTAAAGCAAACTATCATGCTATATGACTTAAACTTACACAGTAATATATGTCAATTGTTTCTCTATAAAACTGGAAAAAATAGGCAGAGGACTTGTATAGACATTTTTTTTTAAAGATATACAAAGAGCCAACAAGAACATGAAAAGATTCTCAGTATTATTTGTCATTAGTGAAATGCACATCAAAATGACAGGGAGATACCACTTCACATCCACAAGAGTAGCTATAATAATAATAATAACAGAAATGAAACATTACTGCTGGCACTGTTGAAACAGTTTTTAGCAGTTTCTCAAAAAAATTAAATGCAGTATTACCATCCAACCCTGCAATTCCACTCTTAGCTTATATACCAAAAGAATTAAAGACAGGTAGTCAAACAAATACTTGTACATGAATGTTCATGGAGGCACTATTTGCTTTAGCCAAAAGGTGAAAACAATCCAGATCTTCATCTACAAATGAGTGGATAAAGATCATGTGGTATATACATCCAATGGAATATTATTCAGCATAAAAAGAATGAAGTGCTGATACATGCAACAATGTACATGAACCTCAGAAGTATTTTGCTAATCTCAAAAAAAGCCACACATAAAAGGTCACATATTGTGTTATTGCATTTATATAAATATCCAAAATAGGTAAAGCCATAGATAGAGACAGAAAGCAGATTAGTGGGCTTCCCTGGTGGCGCAGTGGTTGAGAGTCCACCTGCCGATGCAGGGGCCGCGGGTTCATGCCCCGGTCCGGGAAGATCCCACATGCCGCGGAGCGCCTGGGCCCGTGAGCCATGGCCGCTGAGCCTGCGCGTCCGGAGCCTGTGCTCCGCAGCGGGAAAGGCCACAGCAGTGAGAGGCCCACGTACCGCAAAATAAATAAATAAGTAACATAAAAATTTTTTTAAAAATTTAAAAAAGAAAGCAGATTAGTGTTGCCAGGGGCTGGGGCAGGGGGCGGGCAGGGGTGGTCAATGAGGAACTTAAAAGGTATGGGTTTTTTTTGGAGGTGATGGAAATATTTCCTACACAACCTACATAGAGGTGGTGGTTTTACAACATTGTGAATGTATTAAATGTCACTGAACTGTGTATTTTAAAATGGCTAGTAATTTGTTCACAGAGTGATGGTCTTACGTTTACCACAGCAAGAGAGGGCAAGCCCGAATGCTCAAGAACATTTGAATCTTATGCCAGCATCACGTTTGCCAAAGTCCTATTCAACAAAGCAAGCAATCTGACTAGGCTACATTCAAGGGGTGAGAAAATAGAATCCAGATCTTGATAGAAGGAACTGTAAACTCACTTTGCCAAGGGGTGTGCGTACAGGGATGCGAGGAAGTATTGTGGCCATTGTTTTAATCCACCCGCCACAGTAAAGTGTTTTCTCCCAAAATAAATATCATAATTGCAATACAAATAAAGTAAACGTTTATAACTAAAATGCAATGCTATGAAATAAATGCCTGTAATACTACCTACTGTTTATATATTATTTTCATATCATACTCAAATGAGATAAATAATTATGTTATTTGAGCAATTTTGCTAACACGTTATTACGTATAAACAAATCAAAAAAATCAAATCTGTGAATTTAAGCAATTTAAGCCAACCCAGCATTAATCTTTCCTCAACCTAGCCTTCTCCCTTCTGCACATCACATGTCGCTAGCCATCTGGAAGTAAAGTGGGTCAGTGAACTCTGGAAAATAATCAGAAGCTAAGTTGACAATATAGTAGTTAAGATGTTTAATTTTGTGTGCCAACTCAACTGACATCCTCTGTCTCTTAGCCCAAGGAATTCAAAAGTAACTCTGTGAGAACTGAAGCACCTGACAATTAACTAAGTACTCAGGTATTTTAGGATTTAATGGGTGGAGCAGTTTCCTGAGAATCCACATGTGTAAGCCAGGTTATCCTTCTCTCCCAGATTTTTTTTATGCTTTGAGTTTTAAAAATTTCTCCAGGTTCTAGTAACTTGAGTGAAAGTGGCATGTCCTGAAACCTAGTTTGTTGCCAGAGATCTACTTTCAATCTTGTATCTAACAGCAGTTTGCTTTGGGGTTTTGTTGTTTTATTTTTGCACGTGTTTGTTTATGTTTCCTCCCTTCCCCCTTCCCTCCTTCTTTCCCTCCCTCCCTCCCTCCCTCCCTTCCTTCCTCTTTCCTTACTTTCTTCTTTTCTTCCTTCTTTCTCTCTCTCTCTTCCTCCCTCCCTTCATTCCTTCCAGCCTTCTTTCCATTGCTTGCTTTCCTGAAAGCATTTAAGTGAATTCTAAAGGTTTATGCATCACTTAGCCAATTCAGCCTTGGTGAGATGCCCCAGAATAAACCCCTCTGTGATTTCATGGCTGCTTTTGTTTTTTTCCAAGAATATTGTTGTAGAAAGAGGCTGAATGACTTCTATTTTATTTTCCAACTTCTTCCCTGCAATCTTTAAATGAGTGTGCAACTGGAAACAAAAATACTAAAAAATATTCTCACAGTAGTAGACCTTTTTAGAATACTCTATTACAAAGTATGATCTGTAGAACTCCTTGTCACCTAGCTTCCATTTTTTAAATATGGAAATCCCTGATCATCCAGCCAAATGATTAGTCACTCTTCACATACTGACATATATCCACACCTCTTGTCTCTCCTTCCAGGCAAAGAGAACAGGCATACAATACTTAAAGTTTTAGCAATTGGAAAGATACCCTTTTCTCTCTCTCCTTCAGACTACATCTGAGGGAGCTGTCTACTGCAGCAGTTTTGGTGGGTGACAGTATATCTTGCAGAGCCAACTAAGTTTGAAATTTTAAAGCTGTGCATGTCAGCTGAAAGGAAGGTGGCAATACAGCAGAAGTAAGATACTGGAACGATCAGTTGTCAGCTCAGGCAAGTATTCGTGTATTCCGGAGTTCTGGGAGCCTTTCCCTCTATGTAACTAGTATGCCAGTTCTACTTGGTAATGATATATTGCTAGCCACAAATACCTTTATTGTTTGAAACATCCAAAGAAATGCAGTTTTTGAAGAGCAGCTTAGACTTTAAGGCCCTATGGAGATCAATCAAAGAGGGAGACTGTGATCCTCAAAGAGAAAATAGTTATTTGAGAAAAAGGGCATGTTTGTGCTCCAAAACTACAGTGGTCTTCAGTGTAATTCTCCAATTAAACCTTGCTACTTCCTCCAGAGAGAATCTGAATTTTCCACTTGTTGATTCAAATGTCAAGCAATAGAGCTGTTTTTTATGCAGACAGGACAGTGGAGAGTCTTTCTCAACTCTGAGATCGCTTAAACCAGGCAGCCTTACAGTTTTCTACAATAAATAGGTTGGGGAAGTGATTTCTAAATGTGCCAAACTATTTCTTTTAAAATCCCGAAGGCCCAACATGTTTTTACATTTTGCCCAGTACACTGGATTCAAAGTTTAGAAAACTTTCATTACTTTCATTTTGGAAGGATGTCACAGTAAGCCCCAGACCGCTGGATTCCCAGAAACTTCAATGAAGGGAAAGTCCATGCATTTTGAAAGAGTTTTGCTTCCACTCTTTGGAAAGCATATCTCTTTTATAATTATGGTGAAATATATATTAAAAGAGAATATGTTTAAAGAAAAATAGTAAATAAACACCTCTGTACTGAACAATGCCAGTACTTCTTTCCTTCTGTGTGACCCTCCTTGATTACATGTGCCTTTCTCCTCCCAAAGAAGACAAATGTACTGAATGTTATTAATTTTTCCCTTTCAGTGTTTGGATGTTATCACTTATGAATCCATTCTATATAAACTGTTTAATTTTACTCTTTTTGTAAATGGAAACTACTATATATATTATGTATTACATAATATTATACATATATGTATTCTGTGACTCTTTTTCACATTTAAGAGATTGATTAAAAAAAGAGATTCATTAATATTAATGCATATAAATACCATTTATTTATTTTACCCACTATATTTTATTATACATGTGCATACAGTATGTTTATCCATTTTACTGTCCATAAACATTTGGATTTGTTTCACCTTTTCCTGAACAAGTTTGCTATCCCCTGTTATACAGTGAAGAAACAACCAAAGAACGTAATTATTAGATTATAAGATTCAAAGTTACTAGTTAGTGCCAAAATGTGGATTACTCTACAACCTATACAGGTTCAGAAATTGTTGGAAATTATACTGTTTACTTGACTACAGGTGTGAAATGGATTTCTCATTCTAAATTTAGTTTGCATTTTCTGATTATTAATAAGCTTGAGTGAATTTTTAAATATTAATGGACCACTTTTTTCTCTCCTGAGAAATGTTATATTAATTATTGTCATTTTTTCTTATTGTATAGTTTATTTTTTAAAATAATTTCCACATATATTTGGTATACTATATATTTGGTATAGTATATTTGGTATACTAATCAGGTACAAATATAGTTCCCCTTCTCCCAGTATGTGGCTTGACTTTTGATCAACTTAAGATCTTATTTTAATAAATCAATTATTCCTTTCATCATTTGTTCTGTGTGTCTTATTGAAGCAATTCTTCCTTACTCCAGAAAGGAATTATTAAAGAAACAGAAAAACTAAATCTAAATTTTATATAGAAGAATGGTCTTTTCTCAGGATAGACAAATAGACAAACGAAACGCGATGAATGTTCCAAAATTAGAATGAATTTAAAGACTGTTTTCACAAAACAGACATTTAGTAATACTGAGACTTCTAATCCAGACATGGTATATTTCTGCATTTGCTTATATTTCAATCACCGTATTCTCCATAATAGTCTTGCATATATTGAATTACAATTTTTTATACATGTTTAATGACATTTTTTTCTTAGATTTAGATATATATCCTAAAATATACCCCTCCACACACACACACACACAATGTATGTAGATATGTATCTATCTAAATACGTTTTTCAATTTTTTTTTTTTTTTTTTTGCGGTACGCGGACCTCTCAATGTTGTGGCCTCTCCCGCTGTGGAGCACAGGCTCCGGACGCACAGACTCAGCGGCCATGGCTCACGGGCCTAGCTGCTCCGCGGCATGTGGGATCCTCCCGGACCGGGGCAAGAACCCGTGTCCCCTGCATCGGTAAGCAGACCCTCAACCACTGAGCCACCAGGGAAGCTCTCAAATGGTATTCTTTAAACTTTACTTACTACTTATTGCTGGCATATAGAATTGCAAATCAACTCAATTTTAATTATAAATTTTGTATTCAGCAGTATTGCTAAACAAATTTATTAGTTCCAGATTTTTTTAATTTATTTTTAATTTTTTAAATTAGTTCCAGTTTTTTTAAGTTTTTAAACATTTAATTTTCTTTTCTTTTTAACATCTTTATTGGAGTATAATTGCTTTACAATGGTGTGTTAGTTTCTGCTTTATAACAAAGTGAATCAGCTATACATATATCCCCATATCCCCTCCCTCTTGCGTCTCCCTCCCACCCTCCCTATCCCACCCCTCTAGGTGGACACAAAGCACTGAGCTGATCTCCCTGTGCTATGTGGCTGCTTCTCACTAGCTATGGATTTTACGTTTGGTAGTGTATATATGTCCATGCCACTCTCTCACTTCATCCCAGCTTACCCTTCCCCCTCCCCGTGTCCTCAAGTCCGTTTTCTACGTCTGCGTCTTTATTCTTGTCCTGCTCCTAGGTTCTTCAGAACCTTTTTTGTTTTTTAGATTCCATATATATGTGTTAGCATATGGTATTTGTTTTTCTCTTTCTGACTTACTTCACTCTGTATGACAGACTCTAGGTCCATTCACCTCACTACAAATAACTCAGTTTCATTTCTTTTTATGGCTAAGTAATATTCCATTGTATATATGTGCCACATCTTTATCGATTCATCTGTCTATGGACACTCTATGTAGACAATTTTATCAAATGCAAATAATGAATGTTTATTTACATATTTTTTCAATTATTAACATTTTTTATTACATTACAATGTACTAACCATAGCCCTAGAAAAAACATAAATAGAAGTAGTAAATTAATGTCATTATCTTTTTCAAAATCTTAAGAAAGTGCTTTTGACATTCCCATTATTATGTGATTAGGTAGAGATTTTTTAGATGTACTTTATTTGATTCGTCTTTATTCATAGTTGCTATTAAGATAGGTTGTTGAATTTTATCAAAACATTTTAATCCCATATGTAATAAAATTAAAGATAATGTAGTGATTTCAATAACAGATTTTCTAGTGCTGAAATTCTACTACATACTTGGAGAAAATCTATAAGGCTGAGATGTATTCTCTTCTGTGTATAAATTGTGAGATTTGGTTAAATAACTTGTTAAGGATTTTGACATCTGTGATTATCAGTAGATTTAATTTTAAATATTTCTTTCCCATAATGTCCTTTAATGGTTTTGATACCATGTGTACTAGTCTCATTGAGGCTATCTTAGGAAGGTGTGGTACTTTCCTTTGTAAGAGTTTGTGTACAAGTGGAGTTAACATTTCCTTAAATGTTTGATGAAATATGCCTGTAAATCCTTCTAGGAGCCTGATATTTTCTTGGTAAAAAGTTTTTAACTACTAATTCTATTTGTTTAATTACTATAAGCTTGTTCAGATTCTACAATTCTCGGTATGTCAGTTTGTTAAATTGTAAATTTATCGTAATTTTCCATCTAGTTTATTTACATTTTTTAATATATTGCCTATAATTATTCACAATATGCACTTTTCTATTTAATTTTGGTAGCATTGATTGTCATATCCCTTTTTATAAAAATTGTATGTTTGTCTTCTCTCTTTTTTCCCTTAATCACTTAGACAAAATTGCCCATATCATTTCTTTTATGAAATAAATGAATTTTCACTTAATTTTTATTATTTTTTCTTTTGGCTTTCTGTCAGCATATTTTGCCTTAAGTATTTGAACTTTGTAGCTCATATGTTTCGCTAATTATCTTGATGCTGCCTTCTCTGAAAATTGATCATTTAGCGTTAAAAGCTCCCTATACATAATGCTTCAGCTGTATCCCACAAGTTGTGATAGCTGTTATTTTAACATTCATTTATAAATCAATTACAGAAATTGCTTTCATTTATTTCTAAATCAAGTAAATTATACTGAGTGTGAGAATATTGTGCTGTCACGGTGGATATGTCTGTTTCATTCAACAAACATTTATAGTGCTTACACTGGGCTAGGTTCTGGGGCTACAACAGTGAACAAACACTGGGAGACAATGATTCCTGCCCTCATGGGACTATTGTAATAGAGAGAGATACAAAATAAAAATACTAAAAGAAATAAAATATATCATTGTTAGAAGTCAGTACTTTCAATGAGACAAACAAATAGATAAGGTGAATGGGTGGAGCCTGCTGGTCAAGAAGACAGGTTTGTAATTACTCAGAGTAGACCTTGCTGACGATGTGATATAATCTGTGAAGATGACAGAGTGAGCCATTTGTTTCTATGAGTGAAGGTCTTTTGAATCAAGAAAAAACACAGTGCAAAGGCCCGAGGCTTGAGTATACCAGGCATATTTCAAAGAGGTCACTGTGACTGAAATAATCACCAAGATGGAAAGTAATTAAAAGGGACTTAGGAAAAAGAAAAGGATGATTGTCCCACAATGTTGGTGTTTTGATATTTTTTTTTTTTTTTTTTTTTGCGGTACGCGGGCCTCTCACTGTTGTGGCCTCTCCCGTTGTGGAGCACAGACTCCGGATGCGCAGGCTCAGTGGCCATGGCTCGTGGGCCCAGCCGCTCTGCGGCATGTGGGATCTTCCCGGACTGGGGCACGAACCCGTGTCCCCTGCATCGGCAGGCGGACTCTCAACCACTGCACCACCAGGGAAGCCCTTGGTTTTGTTTTTTTTTAGCAGGGGATCACACTAGATGATATGATAAAATAGATGAAAAACTATCATGGCGCCTAACCAGAATCTCAAAGCCAGGAAACCAGAGGGAATATGGAGAAAATGGCCATTTGCAAGAAATCCCCAGGTCTCCTAAGTTTTTAGCAATAAAAAGGGATTTTTTTATAGATCTGGAAGGTTTGAATTTTGAGAGCAGAGCTAGAGCCACAGAAATAACTATTTATTAGCCTCTTATCTGGTATATATTTTAACCTATTCTACCTCAAAGAGTTGACCTGGGGAACATCAGTTCTTTGTTTTTGTATATCATCACTTTATATACTTAACAATGCGTCTTGCCCACAGGCAATCAGTACAAATTATTTTATTGAAACTATCATTTGTTAGGAATTTTTGAGGGGTTGAATTCCTCATCAATTATATGATGCTCTGCAGAAAAATATAGTCCAACCCATCTGAAAGGGATGCAAAATCATTCACAAATATTATATTATAAACTAAAGCCAACAAAACAGTCTAAAAACACTCAAGTGTCTGTAATAATTCTTAGCTTTAGATTTCTCATTTTTAATTGGAATTCAAATGATTTTAAAAGCTAACTGACAAAACTGTTTGGGGGGTCAATTAAATAATGTGCAATAAATGGTTTTATAACCTTTTGGTAATATACTTATTACCAAGTTATCTTTAAGTGACTACAGTAAGCTTTTAATATAAAAATACTTTAAAGTATTTTTTAACCTCACCATATCTTTCAGGACTAAGGTATGGGGTGTCTACAACTTCATTGCTATTACTAATGAGATTATCCCAGAATTTATAATAGTAATTTTTTCAGTTTTGAGTTAAACTAATCAGAGCAGTATTTTTTAAAATAAATGTTTCAAATTTCAATTTTATATACTTAAAAAACATTGCATAAAGCCAAAGAGCATATTTTGTGCAAATTTAAATCCAAGACTTAAGAATAAAGTGATATAATAAAGATGTGGAATCATGACTAAAAAAAGAAAGATTGAACTAAAAAAATTATGTATATACTGAATTGGAAAGTCCTTCAGTGTGCTGGTTATTTTCCATCTAGTGTACTCAGAGCTTTCTCTGTATCCACCTGACTACTATGGCCTGAATCTTAAGCTCTCTTGTCCTTGAATGCTCAGATTCTACTGAAGGGAGGTGCTGGCTAGAGATTGCAAAACAGCAGTAGTGAGGGAATGGCTGTTTATCCCACTCCCTTGTCATATATACACCCAAGTCTTCCCTCTCCACATGATCTTACTTTTTGGTATGGCTGTTTTATTTAATCATGGCCAAGGTTCCTCTCCTGAAGCCCCTTCTCTGCTGGCCATAGTGCTTGCTGGGTTCTATTAAAATCACTCCTTCCTCTTGCCCCTACAAACTTGGAGAACTAACAACTTCCTGATGTTGCTGATCCCATCCCTTCTGGTTGTTTGAACTCTGCCCACTTCCCTGTAAAAGATCTTTGCTATTAGTTCTTTAAATGTGGCATCTATTTCCCATCAGTATCTTAACCAATACACCTTACTTGGATGGGTGATTCCTAAACATGGTTGCCATTCAGAACATTTGGGAAGCTTTGAAATAACACAGATGTTAAAATTTACATTAAGAAAATGATGAACCCTACTTCCAGGCCAATTGAATCAGAATCTCCAAGGGTAGGGCTTGTATATAGATATCTTTTTAAAGTTTCTCTGTGTACTATCAGGGTTGAGAAAACTTGCTCTAAAGTTTGGAGTCTCAAGCAGACTAAGATCCTTGGTATATTAACTCAGAAGAGAAACCTGAAATGTAAATCCTTCTTCTCTCGGCATTCATTTTATCCATTAAACATGCTTTATTGTCACTTTGAGTAAATATAAATGTGTCAATTATCAACAGATATGCAGGAGAGATAATATAAAGGTAAGATTTATCATGAAGTATCGTAGCTAATTATTAGAAAGATGAAAATTCAGCAGGTTCTATGCTTCATAATATAGAACAGATATTAATATGCTGTATGTTGTAGCAGGCACTCAAATATGTTTTTAAGAGTGATTGAATCTAAAAGGCATGGGAGTATTAAACGTGTTAGCCACTATTGGGCCTCGTATTCATTAAGTTAATTAACCTGGTTATGTTCAGAATTTTACTACCAAAAGATGACACACGAGATAGTGTCTGGGGCTGAATATCATTTCAGCAGCACGTTTTTCTTTGTCCCTCACCTTTTCAATGTATAACTTTCATGTTCAGTCAATCACATATGCAGATATTATGTGTGTACCTACTATGTAGTATTCCATTCATGTTTGCATTTCACATGTCTCTTGGTATTAGCCCTTTCTTTTTTATCTGCCAGTGCTGATAATATGATTTTGTGTTATATGCTCATTGAGGATAAAACCATGCCTATTTCTGTTGCTATGCATATCACTTTGCAGCGTCTGAAATATATTAAATTCAAGCATCAGTTACTTATCAATCTTATTTCGACCGAATAACTTCCTGTATTTGGAGTGCAATAGATATTTTATATATATGGCATGAGCAGTATAGATTTTTAAATACATAATCATTAAAAATATATCTGGAAGGAAGTATCTTTGAGTAGAATAATAAATTACCAATTTAAAATTTGCAGTATTTAAACAATTTTCCTCAAAGAAGAATATAGCAACATTGCATTAGATGTACCCTTCAGAGAGTCTAAAATGCTCTAATGCCAGAAGTTTCATGTTACAGTCAAAATGTCCTAAGAATCAGAGAAGATTCATCTCCGCAAAAATATTCCAGAAAAAAAACACTGTGTGAATAGGGATCTTGTCTGAATTGTTCAAAATTAAATCTCCTGCATCTACAAAAGTTCTTTAAACAAGCAAACAAAAAATGAATGTTTGCTGACAATGATAAAATAAATGAATAGATTAATTAATTAATTAGTGGAAAATGCCAGTCATGAATATAGATAGATATGGAAAAGACAAAAAAACAAATAAACATAATTTTACATATATAAATTATAGGATACACTGAACCTTTTCCATGTATTATCTTGCATAACAACTTATTTAAAGGCACCGGAAGCAATATGGTAATGAATTTAGGTGGCTGATCCAAAAAATATTTTCCCTCTAAATGTACTATTGCACCTTCTATATTTTACCAAAACAACATATGCATAGCTCTATGCTAGTCTAACTATGGTGCCATTATCTGATTATTTCTTCACCTATACCACTAGATTATGAGAATTCTTACACCAGAAATCCTTTTTTTTTTTTAAGTTATAAACAGTGTAGTCTCTGGAGTTCTAGTGCCTGGATTCAAATTGTACTCTGCTCCTGATTAGCTGTGTAACCCTGCTGAAGTAAGCTGTTTAATTTATTTAACCCTCACTGTGCTCTCCTCTAGAGTGGGCATAACATTATCACATACCTCAGACAACTTAGCAAGATATATCATGACAAATAAGTGTCAAGCTTTTAACTCAGTACTATAGTAAGCATCCAATAAAGTTGGCCATTATTATTATTATGCCCCGTACCATGGCTGTGTTTAGCACATAATGGACACTAAAAATAGTTTTCTTAATTAAACAAGCAATTGAATGAAGGAATGAAGGAATGACATCAGACCTGAAATCCCAACCCAGGAATCATTAAAGGATCAGACACCAAAGACAATGATAGTGTTTCTTGAAGGTCCATGTCACTGTGTCCTTATTCCTGGGAGCTGCATGGAAGGTCTTTGTTCCCTAAAGTGGTGATTCTGAATTGGAAATCAGTATATCATAATTTTACTTAATCTGTTCTTTGATACCTATTTTAGGACCAAAAAGGAATGTGTGGTCATGATAATGAGAAGAAATATAAAATCTTGATCAAAGCAAGAGATGGACTATAGCTTCTTGGCAAGGAAAAGAGGGTAGAGTTGAGACTGGATATTTAGTAGCACACAGGTGGTTTGTGTAGGTGTCTTTGTTACTTGATTTAGAATACAGCTGGGCTCCTGGGATGCAAAGACATAAATACCCTTGGGAGGGATTGCATAAGGTTTAGCTAAGAAAAAATGTAAGTGCTTATTTATCATTTTGACAGGTTATGTTATTTTTTGAAGGAAATTATACATTGTCACAATCTCCTTGTTTTCTTTGTAAATATGTGTATGAGTTTATAGATTCATGGCAAAATTGCCTATATTAGCTTCCAATAAGTTGAACATCTAAGTCTATGGGGAATTTTAAGGACAGAGCAAACACCATAGTTCTCCAATGGTTATAAACTGTTATGGAATGTTGGTGCTGTCTTGAGACTTTTGGTCCTCTGGCAAGCAATTAAGATTGTATTTTAAGAATAAATTGTATCAAAGAAATTAGTACAAAAGAGAAGTCGTAACAGAATTAAAAAGGATGAATCATGGCAAGGGTTGGGAGGAGGGCTTTCATTAAACAATAAATACAAATGGTAGTTAAGAAACTTTGAAGACAAACCTACTTTTACTACTTACAGAATATATTTCATAGATTCACCTGAGGATATAAAACTGATGAATTTCCCTCTGGGCTTATCCTTGAATAACAAAAAAGAAGTGAATTTCCCTTTCCACAAGAGATACTGCAAAATCTTGTTATTTTTTTTTCACATCACAGTAAATTATTCTTTGATCTTAGCTGCATAATATCCTTGTGATTGTCATTAGTTCTTTTTAAAAAGTGCCTCTCCACACATGGGTAATTGAGTCTAAATATTTGGAGTCAGTTTTTCACATTTAAACTCTGTCAAAATGCCTCTAGATATTAGCAAATAAATTTCATCCTTGCTGAATTAGTGGCAAAATCACTACCTTATTGTTATCATCTGGGAGCTCACAAAGATTCAGGCAGAAATTATTTTTAAGTAAGTAACAGCATTCGGGGCACAGAGTACTGATACAGGTTAGGCATGGGATGACATTTACTGGTTTCTATTGGTTTTCTTCTCAAGAGCTATGAAGTCAGTGAGATTTTGGTAAATGATGTTTGTCTCACACTGAGAGTATATATATTCCTTCAAACTACTGTTCCTCATGTAGTGCTCATATCATTTAGATAAAAATTTCAGTTAAAAAACATCCTACGTTATCTAGCGCATCTGGCCCTTCTTTTTATTGTTGTTGTTCTAATTCTTATTCCTATTTTTGTTCTTGTTATTTTGGGAAGAAAAGTGATTGTTGCTTGTTTGTTTAATTATGTCAAGACATTTTTGAAATATGAGTTTTAGGAAACAAACCAGCAGTGAAATTGGAAGAATACAAAAATGGACCTTATATTTTACTTTCTTATATGAAAAAATTTATTATTACATTATAACTATTTTAATTTTTAATTATGATGCAGAATATCAATGGGTTATATAAAGTTTTAAAGTATTCAGTCATATAAGACACCATCTGAATTTTTGAATAATACTTAAGTAAAATAGAATCATTTCAATTGTGGTATTTTAAAATCAAATGCACCATGGACAATATATTAGGATTTTTAAAATCTATTAAAAACTTACAAAAGCAATTAAAAACTTGGTTACAGTAACAGATAAATCTCTTTCATTTTCATGGAATCTCTAATTTCTAATAAACAATCTGGAGCCCTTTACTGCTTTTCCTGTTTAGTTTCATATCTCACCTTTGGAGTATTGACACCTTATTTGGAGTCAGCAGATGTTCATTTGATTTTCCTTCCCTATCTAGGTGCTCCATCTTCCTCCTTTATAATGTAAAGACCCAGCTCATTCTTCACTTGTCGTATTATGTTATTCCTTGCCCTCTACTTCTCCCTATGTCTGAATTGCAGTGCCCTAATTGTTTCCTGCCTATCATGCTGCCCTAATTTTTAACAGCTTATTTTACTGTCCTGTTTCTTTGGAGCTAAATCCTTTTGTCCTTCATCCATCTTTTCATTTGAATGTGTAGGTGCATGAACACATTTATTTTGGGATCAAAAAATTGAAAAGAACATGAAATGGTTACAAGGACACAAGAAAATACAAGATGATGTGTACCTTTCCTCTACTTTTTTTCCCCAACATTTCTCTAATTTTATTATTTAAATAAAGGCACTAAATTTATAGAGCTCTCAAAGTACAGTATCTTTAGAAATATTTAGAATAATAAAGAAAACTGAAGTGCAAAGAACAAAAGAATGTGCTTTTCAATTATTTTATAGTCCAGGAAGTCACAGTGTCAAAAAATTAATGCACTGTGTTTTCTATTATTTCCTAAAGCAAACTCTGGCCAACTGAATTTAAAAGTCATTAAGGCCAACTTAAAGAGTTCAAGAGTAGGCTCTTCAAAAAAAATTATATAAATATTAACATAATTTTTATTTTATTAAATAAAATACTAAGAGTGATAAGGGACAAAGGGTAGTTAGAACTTAATTTAAATTTTAGAAATTTAGATATGACTGGGCCTAGTGGTGATTTGATTACAAATAGGAAACTTGACTCCTAGGCAGGACAATGGGTTACACAAATTGCAAGAAAAGTTTACTAAAAAAATTTGGGCTTTAGAAATTCCTGACTCCAGATTGAGTTCTTTGGAATAAAGTATGTGGCTGGACTTCATTCCCCCATCTCTGTGATTCACATCCCAGAAAACAAACAACACTAAGCAACGATAAAGTCAATATGAATATTTTGTTTGGTTCCATATTAAATTTTACTATCTGGGTTGATATTTTTTGAGCAATGATCTACTTAATGAAGTCATTCTTAGTATACTGACATGATCATACCCAATATTTCAGATCATAGGTCTGTAAACTTTATCTATAGAGGACCAGGTAATATATATTTTAGGCTTTGCAAGCTATCTGGTTTCTGTTGCAATTACTCACCAGGCCTTTGTGGCACTAAGACAGCCATACACAATATCTAAACATAAGAGCATATTTGAGTTCCAATTAAATTTTATTTATGGACACCAAAATTTCAATTTCATATCATCTTCCTGTGTCACAAACTATTATTTTTGTTTTTTAATCTTACCTTTAAAAATGTAAAAATAACTCTGAGCTCGTGGACCATAGAAAAATTGTTCATTCATCAGATTGGTCCAAAACACTGTTCTTTCCTGAGTGGGAAAATCATAATGTTAGTTAAACATAGGAGCATGGTTGGAAAACTTAGCAGGGTCTTCTACTAAAAACATAATTTAAAAAAAAAATCAAACTGATTTTGTTCTTAGAAGTATACAGAGTATGGATAAGGCAGACATACTCATTGACAGTACATATTGTGTCAGGCACTCTTTAAATACATTGCAAGTATGCAAGCAGATGTGGCTACCACATCTGTGAGCTGGGGATTGAGAATAATAAGGCTAGTAGGAAAGGGTTCACTAACTTATCCAGGAACACTCAACTATTAGGTAATTGAACTCAGGGTTCTGATCCAAGCCTATTGGATTCCGAAGCCTAGGTTCATTCCATTTACTATACTGAAATAAATTTAATGTTAAATAAAGAAAATATATGCAGTTTGATTCCTAAGTAATATACGATACTCCTTCAAAAAAAGTCCGAGATCGATTAGGGCTGACAGCATTTCAGATATCATTATGCAGAAAAGGCTGCTGAGAAATTTCCCTTGCAAAGAAGATAAAAGCTTAGGGAAAAGGATGAAAGTATAAGCTTAGCCAAATCTACTCAATAAAACTTGACTTGCCCTTTTATGTTTAAGCAACTGGAGGCCGCAGGGTGGTCTGAGTTCAAACCTGCTGCTTACCCCAAGTGAAAAGTGGTCTTTAGGAGTGAAGGAATCCTTTGCACTTCTACAAACCTTGTTTATGCAAGCAGAGGACTGCTCTTCTAGGAAACTGGCAAAAACTGACATTTTCTTAGTTTTGCTGGCTCTGCAAAACCTTGTGCACAGCTGTACTCAAACCCATTAGCTCAACCTTTCAGAAAATCCTCTCACAGAAATTGCTTAGAGGTACATAGGCTGGCAGTTGCTGTGTGTTTTGAGAGCTTTACCTGTCGGAAGCAGGCTCAGCATTCTTTTGCTTAATTGGTCTGTAGAGACTGGTCATTTTAGAGAAAGAAGTTCCACATCTCATAGAGAATGACATCTATCTCAGCCCATAATCAGCTAATTTAAAGAAAGGGAATACGAGTAACTCCAGTGGATGCTTACCCTCCGCTCTGTGTTGGGATGGGGCGAGAAGACTGCAGAAGGCACATCAAGCAATGTAAAATTAAGGGGAAACTGGGACCAGAGAAGAACAGTTTTCAAAATACATGAAATCCATTACTTCAAAATCCAGGCATACAGTTACCTCTGAGCACATCAAAATACTAACATTTAAAACCGAATATCTGATTTTGATTACAGACCACTGAACTGTTGTATTTCACATTTAGTTAAGCATTGTCTACCACACAGGGTGATTTTCCTAAGATCAATGAATTTTAGCAGTGGAAGATGATCAAAAGGATAGAGAAAATGGGACCTTGAATCATAAAGATGTGCCACATAATGTTTGAGGGAACAGAGACGGAAAATACACACTCACTTCCTGACACCCTGAGTCAGGTCCTTGTTAATGCGCCTACTGACAATGTAACTTTGGGCAACTTACTTAACCTCTCAGGGCTTCTATTTCTTTAACCTAAAAAATCAAACTCAACTGAATTGTCTTACATGACAAAATACAGTTAAAAATCCTCATCTCCAATCTTACCTGTCTACTTTCTAAACCAAGGCTTTAATTTGTCATGAGCTTGGTGAAGGTGCATCCACAAGAGTTAATAGCCATGAATCAAACTACAGCTAGTCTTTGAATATGAAGAAAAAACCAAAAAAGCCCAGGAAATTACATTAAGTAATATATCCTTAATGCTTTAAATATAACATTTAAATATTACTATTTGGAATTCAAAGTAAGAAATAGTCCTTAAATGCATTCTGGTGGCAAGACAGTAAGAATATGTCAAGATGACTGATAAGCAGTTATAATCTGAATATTACAAAAGGCTTTTATCATTCACCAAGTGGTTATTGAAAAGTCCAGAAACTATAATTCTATTTTATTTTACAGTGAACACTCTTTTGAAAAATAAACCCAATAAAAAATATAAACTTTTACAAAGAAAAGAAATATCAACAAGAACTGTCTAAAATATTTGACTGTTTCCTTCAAGTCTCATTTTAGAAAATATTATAAAAGCAAGTTAAAATAATAAAAGGATACTCAGAGAGATGTCTTTAAAAATAGAGCCAGAATTATTAAAAATTGAAATAACCAGATATATTTATAAAATTACATCATATAAGGGAATGATGATGACCATCATTTCAGATGAATCATGTGGTAAAAACTAATGCAACATAATACAGCAAATATGAAAGGGGAAAACTCAAGACATGCACTATTTAGCTAGACATTTGAGCATTTCAAAGGCAGAATAGGTGTTTAGAAAAATATCTGGATTATTATTTAATTGGCATACAAATTTTATTCTATTTCATCTTGTGTATAAATAAGAATAGTCTACAATTAAAATAATATTCTACAGTTTGATATAAATTATGAGGAATATGTTTATATTTAAGTGATGCAAAGTGGCCTGATGTTATCAGATACAAAATAATGTAATGGCAGTGTAAAATAAACAATGATTGTAAAGAAAAGGTTTTCATAGTCATTTAATAATTTTTAAATTAGTAGTAGAATATCTTATTAGTCTCAAAGTTTAGATTAACATATGAAAAATAAATAAGCAAAAAGTGTGCAGGACAAAGCTAAAACAGGCAAGGAAGACTTTGTTCAAGGCTATTGTGTTGGAGGGGCCAGGAGATCATAAGCCATTTGAGTCTGCTAATTGGCCTTATACAACGGAAAAGTAAACTTTCTTTTATCTTCATGACTGGAGGTCCTTTTACAGCTTGGACCAAGGCAGCCACCGCAGTTAGGCTTTTACCCTCCCTCAGACTCAGGGAGATAGGGTGCCATCTTCCTTGATTACATTTCAAAGGGAAGGCTCAGGTCCTTGAGAAAGACAGTCCTGGGTAGTAAAACTGCCCAAAGGCTTTTTTTTTTTTTTTTTACATCTTTGTTGGAGTATAATTGCTTTACAATGGTGTGTTAGTTTCTGCTTTATAACGAAGTGTATCAGTTATACCTATACATATGTTCCCATATCTCTTCCCTCTTGCGTCTCCCTCCCTCTCACCCTCCCACCCTCCCTATCCTACCCCTCTAGGTGGTCACAAAGCACTGAGCTCATCTCCCTGTGCTATGTGGCTGCTTCCCACTAGCTATCTATTTTACCTTTGGTAGTGTATGTATGTCCATGCCACTCTCTCGCTTTGTCACAGCTTACCCTTCCCCCTCCCCATATCCTCAAGTCCATTCTCTAGTAGGTCTGTGTCTTTATTCCTGTCTTACCCCTAGGTTCTTCATGACATTTTTTTTTCTTAAATTCCATATATATGTGTTAGCATACGGTATTTGTCTTTCTCTTTCTGACTTACTTCACTCTGTATGACAAACTCTAGGTCCATCCACCTCATTACAAATAGCTCAATTTTGTTTCTTTTTATAGCTGAGTAATATTCCATTGTATATATGTGCCACGTCTTCTTTATCCATTCATCCGATGATGGACACTTAGGTTGTTTCCATCTCTGGGCTATTGTAAATAGAGCTGCAATGAACATTTTGGTCCATGACTCTTTTTGAATTATGGTTTTCTCAGGGTATATGCCCAGTAATGGGATTGCTGGCTCATATGGTAGTTCTATTTGTAGTTTTTTAAGGAACCTCCATACTGTTCTCCATAGTGGCTGAACCAATTCACATTGCCACCAGCAGTGCAAGAGTGTTCCCTTTTCTCCACACCCTCTCCAGCATTTATTGTTTCTAGATTTTTTGATGATGGCCATTCTGACTGGGGTGAGATGATATCTCATTGTAGTTTTGATTTGCCTTTCTCTAATGATTAATGATGTTGAGCATTCTTTCATGTATTTGTTGGCAGTCTGTATGTCTTCTTTGGAGAAATGTCTATTTAGGTCTTCTGCCCATTTTTGGATTGGGTTGTTTGTTTTTTTGTTATTGAGCTGCATGAGCTGCTTATGAATTTTGGAGATTAAACCTTTGTCAGTTGCTTCATTTGCAAATATTTTCTCCCATTCTGAGGGTTGTCTTTTGGTCTTCTTTATGGTTTCCTTTGCTGTGCAAAAGCTTTTAAGTTTCATTAGGTCCCATTTGTTTATTTTTGTTTTTATTTCCATTTCTCTAGGAGGTGGGTCAAAAAGGATCTTGCTGTGATTTATGTCATAGTGTTCTGCCTATGTTTTCCTCTAAGAGTTTGATAGTTTCTGGACTTACATTCAGGTCTTTAATCAATTTTGAGCTTATTTTTGTGTATGGTGTTAGGGAGTGATCTAATCTCATACTTTTACATGTACCTGTCCAGTTTTCCCAGCACCACTTATTGAAGAGGCTGTCCTTTCTCCACTGTACATTCCTGCCTCCTTTATGCCCAAAGGCTTTTTAAAAGTTTTAAATATCAAAAGGGCAGAGAAGAACTTTGCAGTTACAAGTTTTCTAAAATAAATTCTGTAAGAAAAGGGAGGTCAGAGGTCTAGATGCAGGAAGCAGGTTCTCTAAAAGTTTAGTCAAGCTGAGAGGAATCTTAAGGTCTTCTTGGTGAGTCCAGGTAGTAACAAAGTGTTAATTTTTCCCCCAGAATCCATTATTGCTATATCAATAGTTACACCTTTAAGAAAACTACAGTAGACTGATAGCAACTCTGAGAGTCAGCAGGCGAGGCAGTGTGTGGTAGAGACTAGACCAGGGTCAGCACAGTGACAGGTTCCAGAAGTCGGTTTTGATTAAGAAAGGCATCAATAGCTCAATAAATCAGAGGCAGACATGGCTAAGAAGGTAAAGATTAAAAGCAAAATTATTTAATTAATTAAAAGTAGTTTGGAGCTAGTAGATTAGAGATAGACAAATGTGGAACTAGAAGAGCTGAAAGTTATAAGCAGATGATTCAATAATTGGCATACATCCCTGCAATGATTTTTATTTTTAAATAATAGCAGCTATTTCTAGAACCCCTATGTTCTTTGGGAGAACTCCACGGACCACACGCATACATGTGGTTGCCCAAACCTTGAAAAATCATCTACATGCTGACCGAGGTATTTAATCTTGTAATGGCTGAAATGCCACTACTTTTGATAGATATGGGCCTCCTCAAAATTTCCTACCCCCAAAACTCTCTTAGAGAGTATGAGAGCTAGATTGAAAAAGAAGGTACCCTGTGTCACATAATCCTACTTTACCCAAAGGTTTATGCCATGTGAATTAGTTTCCCAAACTGGCTGCACATCCTAATGGCATTGGGGGTTTGTAGTGATGTAAACTTGGCTCTACCTCAGATTCCTGAGCTACTATGATTTAGTGTGAGACCTGAGGGATAATGTATAATAGAGAGATAGATGATAGACAGACAGATAATTTCAAATCTTCCCCCAAAAGTCAGCCCAAGTCACATGCTGCAATCGAGAATTTAGGAAGCACTGAGGCAGACCTTCTAACTCCTCTGGTTCACAACAAAGGAACTGGCCAAGGCTAAGGACTGGCTGCTAGAAGTAGATAATTCTTCCGTCCAAATCAAACTGTCAAGACAGCGAGGATTCTGACATTGAGTTCAGTATCACTGTGTTTTAACAGGGCCAATATGTGATGAAGCATTAAGTGAACATCAGAAGTACTTGAAGAAGATGCTCAAGACATTATTATAGTCACTGTTTTATCCTTCACCTTAGCTGATCCTTGATCCTCCAACCTCTCCTGTCACATCCTTAATCCTTTATGCCCAAACCCCATTGATCTTCCAATAATGAATTAGACCAAAAGAAGATTAATAAACTGCAATACACAAAAAGGTCAATCTATAAGTTGTAGCAGGAACAACAACAACAAAATGTTACTTTACACAAATACATTTATGTATAGGAAAAGCAAAACTAAAGAAAAGTAGGCTGGAGAAAGGGTAAGGAACCAACTAGACCGTGGGTTGTTTTCCTCTTAATATGGAAAATAATGAATATGATATATCCCAAGTGAACAGAGTTTACTGAAAACATTTAAAGTTAGTAATTTTATATTATTATCAATTATTTCTATAACTAACCTAAAGAAACTTCTAGAATCCTGGCAAACAATGTATACTATAACTATGCTAATCAAACTATGATTTGTGAACCAGGCTCAGTCTAAAAAGAGAAATTGAATGTAAGTATTTTGCATTTTCTAGAAATGTGAAAGTGTTATATTATCTCTGTTGAAGCTAAAAATAAAAATCGGAGCTTATATTTTTTTATTTAATGTTTATAATGACACATACTTATAATATTTTATAAAAGTATTGTACCATGGGGGCTTCCCTGGTGGTGCAGTGGTTGAGAGTCTGCCTGCCGATGCAGGGGACACGGGTTCGTGTCCCCTGGGAGGATCCCACATGCCGCGGAGCGGCTGGGCCCGTGAGCCATGGCCGCTCAGCCTGTGCGTCCGGAGCCTGTGCTCCTCAATGGGAGAGGCCACAACAGTGAGAGGCCTGCGTACCACAAAAAAAAAAAAGAAATGAAGTTAGAATCTTCTAGAAATTCCCTGTTTCATTTTCTAGAGAGGGAATCAATTACATACTTGGGGATAAAAATTTTCTATTTAGTTAACTAAGCAGTAATATGTAAAAATACAGAAGAGAAAAAACTGAATTTGACTACCCTATACCTTTACGTTCCATGAATAAGGGCTTCTTGAAGACTCACTATGTGCTATTTTCTACTTTTAAGCTGCATTTATTCAAAGAGCAACAATTGAAGCAATAAAGCAATAAACATGTTTATATATTTTTCCTAAAGGAAACTGGGTAGCTAAAGAAAAATATTCTGGGCTTTACTTTGGAAACAGTCTTATGTGCAAAATATTTGAAAATGCAGTTTCTTTCTCTTTTAAAACTTTGAAGAGTCCTAGAAGATGATAAAGTATATATATATATATTTTTTTTTCATGAAGAGACTAGAAACAAATTGACTTCAATATATTTCACATGTATAATAGGATAGAAACAAAGACAATACATTATGTAAGAAAAGGCTGAACAATACTATAGCCTATTAAATAAGGATATTTTCAGTGCTGCCTGAAAGGCCTGAAGGTATTTTTCATTTCAGAAAAATTCTCTGATGCTTTAGCTTGCTTATTCATTTACCTCTCTGTTAACTCCCAGTGAACCAAATCACTGCATTTCTACCTCATGGCCCTAGCTCCTCAGAGAGCTTTCTGTGTACCATGCCCATGCCTTTCTGAATGTCAAATCTCTGAAATGATGACACTCAACAACGAAGATATTAATTTTAAACTATAAGGTGCAGAGTCTTCAGAGTGTCTAAAAGGGTATATGAAGAGCTCTCTAATCATGAGATTTTGTGTATTGAATATGAGGATACAAAGCAAACAAATAAAAACAGGGAATTGACAGTCAATGTCAAGACAACATATATTATACATTACAGAGGAACATTGTCATTGAGTCCATTTACTACTAAGATTTAACTAACCCTGTGGATTAGACTACTTTGGGAATGTTTCATGGAAGAGGAATTTGAAGTGAGAAATAAAAGATGAATAGGACCGAGAGAAAGAGTATTCTAAGGGAGAATATGTGATCAGGAATGGAGAAAAATGCACAGCATATTCAAAGCATAGCAAGTGGTCCAGCATGGCTAGTTCGATGATATAGAAATTTTTTTACCTAAAATCTAAGATTGACCAAGGTCTCATTATAAGCAACAATAAATATTAAGCTAGTGTGGTGTTATAAAGATGTTAAATGATTGGAAATTCCATGTCACTGAAGATTTTTAAATAATAGGTCAAGCAGACTTTTAGGAAATTTAATCTGGCTACTATGTGAATATGGGGTTGAAGAGAAAGTTTTTAAGAGACTGTAGGAAAGTTTCTTTTTAAAAATCACACTTCAGTTGATGAGACTAAACTATATTCTTGGCCATGGAATGAAACAGAAAGGTTATTATGGGAGAGATGGCAATTATTTTTACTAATACCAACTAAAAATTATAATAGGATGAGGGTGAGGAGTCAGTGATTGAACAAAGTTAAATTTATTTCCAAAGTATCAAGTCCACCCAAATAATAGAATCTCTGATGGAACTTTTTTAAAAAAATACTACAAAAGGATTCCCACTGATTGATATTTAGATATACAGACAAAGCTGTAAAGACAGAACAATACCTTATAAGTGTGGACTAGTTTATATGTAAGAGTGGATTGAAATTTAGGAGAAAGTTCATAATAAAACTTTAATATTTAGAAGTCAACTGCAAACAGATTACGTTTGAAGATGTGACCATGGGTGGTATAGCTGAATAATAAGGACAAATTAAAAATTTCAAGGAAGCCTAGGCCTGAATCTGGATGTGCATTGAACATGTGGGAACCATGTAAGTTTATTCTGTAAAGCAAATAGAAAAAACTGCAAGAGGAGCTCTAGAATAACGTGATGCAAAAACACAAATGAAAACAAATCAAAATTGAGTCAAGCTAATATACAAAAGTAAAGACAGTGCAAAAATAAGACAGGAATCCATGGGTCAAAGGCAAAATAAAGCTTTAATAACTGAAACCAAATAATTCTCTGTCCCTGTGTTAAATAATAATTGGTGTAGTAATACTTTCTGGTCTGTGTTAAACAATTCTTGAATGAAGCATAATTTCCTGTTCTTTGCTAAGCAATACTGAGAATAAGCAAAAATAACTCACATGCTTACTGCAAGAAATACCATTTCCTAGAAAGTCAGACACCAAAACAACTAAACATCTTACTTATCACGATTCTTTTCATGTCCCTCATCTTGCTGTGCACATCAGTTCAAAAACTATAATGTCGTAATAGAAATCCAGCTACTTTCCAGCCCTGTAAGACTCACCTCAAAATCACTCAACTGAAGCTCTTAAAATCCTGACTATACTATACCCCAATTTTCCATTTTGAGACATTAGTAAGACCTTTGTCAAGCTAATGCTCTCCCTTGCTGCAATAAGTCTAAGTTATGCGTCATCAACAGGTCTATCTGGTGGTCTTTTTTGGAGTACATAGTTCACACTTCTGGTGAAGAAGCAAGAAGAGGAAGAGCATTCATTCCTTCATTTAAGGACTGTTTATAGTGTGCCTAGTACATGTCAGGATGAAAAGAGCATGACAAGACAATGTTTTTCCTCTCACAGACAGACACTGGGATTGAAAATTAACTACAAAATAGTAAATAGATAAATAATCAAGATAGTGATTTTAAATGCTAGAACAAATAAAATATGGTAATAAGATAGAATTACTTTTGGGGACAAATTTAGATTGGTATTATAGGAAGTCTTCTTCAGAGGGTGATGCATCAGGATAAGAAGCAAGGTCCAGGGAGATTTTTTAAATGTTGCCAGATTTTCAGATCCCTAGTACCATCATAAACTCCTAATACCAAGGAGAAAGAGTCAGAAGAAGAGGAGGAGAAGTGCAAAATGTATTTCATATAAACTGCGCCAACTCCTTTATGTCATTTTCCTTTTGTACTTTAAACAACCCTAGGAGGTGAATACTGTTAATATCCCCATTTTATAAAAGAGATAACTGAAGTTAGCAAAATTCAGTCATTAACCAAGTTACATAATTAGTGACTGGTAGAACTCAGACATTACCAGAACTGCCTAATTAAACAGGCTATACTCTTAACTTAGATGCTATAATGCTAACCATTCATTGCCACATACAGAATTACTCTCCAGCCTATGATTATGTCTTCTATGCTAAGCTCTTCCTCTATCCTTCCTAGGTTTTGTTGGATAGGTTAAAAAAACTCAAAATTTATTCAGCTATTTGTTTTATTATTTAAGCAGTGGATAGAGAAAATCTATACAAATTGGCATCATTTTTAAAGAACTCTCCTTCACTAGAAGTTTTGTTGTCATACTTGCCTAACCAATCAAATATTTAAAAAAATTCTTCAACCATTTACTTTTTTAAATTGACACCAAAATGTATTTACCAGATAATATGAAGGGCACTGATTCTATTGAAAAGATTCATTTTCCCTTCACAATGTGTGGTAGCCATAGGGTGATTGAAAACTTCTGTCAGTGATACGCTGGAACACCCTTTCAGTTTGCTTTTTTCTTATGCTGAAAGTTGACTATTTATGGCAACTCCTGCCTTTGGGGCTGTGTGTAGCAGTTGTGTTCATTGATTAAAAAAACTAAAGATATACCAAGACAGAGTGAAACACAAATAACGGTTTTCAAACGCATCTGATGATGAGATTTCTTCAGGGCACACACAGTATCTTAAGCTTCTAAACTTCACATAAAAGATCTTCATATAATCTGAACCTCATTTAATTTTTAGAAGGTATAGTCACTCTTTGCAGGCTGCAATAAAAAATGGAGGTTTTCAAACTAAGTTGAACAAAGAAGATCCTAAAAAGAATAAAGCAAAGATTTCATTTGTTTTTGCAAATACGTATATTTTGGCTAATAGCAGTGTCTTTGTTTTATCTAGCACTGTAGGTGACTGAATTGCCTCATTATTAGAGGATAGTGAATAAAAATTTCTGATCTTGAGAAATCTCACTTCAAAACCAAGACATCCAACCTATCTATCCTAGTGCTTTATCTAAATCACAGACTTGAATTAAAAATCACTTTGTTGGTCTTATAGATCTTCTGTTACCATTGATTTTGGCACAATATTGCAATGTGTACTGATAGAACAAAGGTTCTCTGGATGTAACTTTATAACTTTTGTTCATTACTTCTTGGATAACGAAACTGAATCCAGAGAGATTGGTTAACCCATCTACGGTATATCTCTTACTTGATGGCAGATAGCAGTAAAAGTAGCAACCTACTACGCTAGTTTAATCTTATAAGCAATGTTGGGAAGCAGTTACTAGAGGGATAGTTACTTTAAAGTACTAAACAAATAATGACTTCAAGAAAACTGTAGTTTAGAAATACTAAACAAAATAATGACATTTGTGAGAAAAGGTAAATAATGCTTTCTAGAGTGTGGTCATTTTGTAGGATGCTCATACTTCTCATAACTTACATGGCTTATATGACAGCAATTCTAGCGATTTGGATTCTCGAGGAAGGAGACATACTAAGTGCACTGGGCAGGAAATTTACTGGAGGACACAATGGAAGAGAAGTGAGGAAGCAAAAGTGGGCAGAGAGAGAAGTTGTGTTTCGATACAGGCTTAAAAGACTCAGTCAACTGGTGTTAAACAGCACTTCAAAGTAGCCCCCCGTTGAGTTAAAATGTTCAGATACTTTATATCCCTGTTTCCACCTATTGGTCAATCCAGAAGGATGTCACTGTGAGAGAGGCAGATTTTTATGCTGGAGCATCCCTGAAGAGGCTAAGAGCTGAAGCTGTCTGCTGCAGCACAAACAGCAACTGAAGCAACAAGTTCATCATCTAATGGGGATATCCTAGCCCATCCATCTTTTGTGACACTCAGATCCACTTCTTTGTTCAAGGAGCAACTCCTTCATAATTCTGTTAAGTCTTTCTTTCTGGGAGAAACTTGGAAAAGGAAGGGTACCGGGATGGGCTACAAGTCCCAACTCTGCAGTTGATCTCTGAGCTACAACTTATACTTATCACCTCCTTCCTCCACTATCCATTCCAGATTCCTCTCTCCATCTGCTAACACCTGTTAGTCTTAGCTTACCTGTGGGGATGACACTGAAGTCATCCTCAAGGTGTCTGGGCCCCTTGTCACCATATTTTTAAGGTTGCTTCACTTAAACATTTACCATCATGATCAGGTAAGGGAGTATCAAGAGAAACCAGAGCAGGTTACTTGTGTGTTAGCATACACTTCCCTGCCCTTCATCATGTAACAGCAGCACTTATTTCCTCCTGTTATCAGGCCGACTACTCCTCCCACAATAACTCTTCTTCATGCCTGCTGGTCTCTGTACATAAAGCAGCTACAGTGACCAGCTGGCCACCAGAGCTTATAGTTCAATGAGACTCTTGCTCCATTTTCAGACATAGGCATCCCTCCTTTGAGAATTTTATAGTTCTTTATGGAATGCTTTTTAATTCCAAATATATTCAAACCTTTGTCCTGCTCCTTTGTGCACCAAGTAGGTGATCAAGTGCACCACCAAAGTATATTTTGGAAAATATACTTTCACCAATGTCTTTCAAGGTTGTGCCTGAGTGAGCATGTAATGCACCTACTTTCCATTTTTCAGCTTGCACAGACTTACTGAGCTAACCTGTGTCAAGGAACACTTGGCTTTTTTGTTCCTCTGTTAGTTGATCTTAACTGACATTCCACAGAGCCATGAGTGTGAACGAAAAGAGAGGAGCTGGTGCAATATGGTGGATGATAGTGGTTTCAGGGCAATGTGCTCATGCTTTCTCTCTCTGGTCTTGCTTGTGCTACCCCAGATGTACTGGTTACATCCTATAATGGACTATTGCTTGCCCTGCCCAACCTTAATGACTTAATGAGCAGAAAGAATTCTGTTCATGATTAGAATTCCCAAATCATGGTCACTTGAAGCCCTGTGTTTGTGTGCTTCATCTATGCTAACTTTCAGAATATGCCAGGGGTTGTTTTTTAAAAAATGATATGGCCTTACTCCAGATCTCTGGTGTCTTGTATTGTTGTTTTGCCATAAATGCCACACATCTTTTTCCACCACTAATACAATTTTGGCAGATCACAGGTCCCAAGTGGCAGGGCTGCTTACACCACAGCTTGGACTTTCTTGCTCTGTGTCTCATTAGAAACTGGCAGCCTCAATGTCACTGTAAACATGGCCTTGACCAGTATTACTTAGATGTCAAATACACTGCCTTTATAATGTAAAAAGTCGTACACTGCATTATAGTTCCGTTACAATTACAGGCAAAGATGTAATAATTTGTCTCATATTTTATAAGTCATGTGTCAAGATGCCCCTAACCACAGAACCGCTAAAGAGGTAAATGGAGTGGTAATGTGATGTAGTGATTTTCATAGGGTTCATCCTCCACCCCCTAGAGTGGATGTATCAACCAAGGCCTCTAACATGCTGGGCATTTCTTTCTCCTGTAACCCAGTTAGCATGTCATCATTATAATGCGCCATTTAATGTTCTGCAGGATGTCTAGATGCTCTCAATACCTTTGAACAATATTATTATACATAATATATATTCTTGTCAGTTCCATGTGAATGTAAATTGTGCCTTATCTTTTTTTTTTTTAATGGTAGGGATAGAAAAGAATGCATTCACAAAATCAGTGTCTACATACCATGTCCTGGAGATCATGTAAATTTTCTCTAGTAAAGTTATCACATCTGGCATACTGAATAAAATTGGTGCTACTAAATTGTTTGTGCAAGAATAGTATCATCCAGGGTTTGTGGTTCTACTGTAGGATCCATCCTAGTGAATTAAGTGGAGATATCACAGGGATCACCAACCTTGCTTCTAATGTACCTAGGAAAGCAAGGTACCATTTCCTAGGTACCATTCTTCCAGTCCTCCATTTCTGAAACCTGAAGTCATCTCTGAGTCCACCTCTTTCTCTTTCCAATTCTAGATAACTTTTGTGTATAATCTATAATTTTTCTCATCTCAGATTTATTTATATTTTCCTCTTATTCTCAAAGTCACAGCCATTTATTAATCCCTCCATTAACTCTCTTTTGTGGACTATTGCAAAATTTTCCAAATGATTAATTTCCTGACCATCTCTTCTTGTTCCAATAGATTTTCTATTGGAAACATTGTTGGCTGGATAACTTTCTTAAAACACAGTTTAAAACATGTTAAACCATCATGTAAGAAAATAAAAATCTCATTTATAATAAAATAAATTTTATACCCCCATCTGGCATTTGATACTCTTCATGTTCCATAATATAAATAATTCAAGTGTATCACCAGCTTTTCCCTTAAACACATTCTGTATTAGGTATTACCTAATGCAAACTCAACATGTCATATCTTTTCCATCACTCTGCTTCTTTCATGATGCCTTCTCTAAGTCAGCCTTTTAAAATAGCTTTTCCTTTGAGATACTATACCATCTATCGGTTAGCACACTAGGCATTATGTATTTGTTATTGTATCTCTGTTTCCTCATCTGTAAAAAATGAGGGAAATAACATTCATTTTACCAATGGAACAGTGTATGTAAATTGATACCTGCAGTGCCTTTAACATATTAAATACTGAAAAAAAATAATGTATTTACCCTTTCTTCTATCTTATACACTTCTACTCATGACAGCAAAGAAAATGATATAAATGACCAGAAAGTTAAGGATGCAGAATACAAAATGTTAAAACAGGGAAAATAAAGGAAAAGAGGAGAAATATAATTATTGAATTCTGTATTAACTAAAATAAAATTTGCTTGCTTTTTATATTTTGTGCATACATTTTCTATACTAGTAAGACCAATAGATATGTATTGTTTAAGGATGATGCAGCTCTTTTATATTTAAATGTAGTTTGTATTTGCAACACAATGATGAATTAATATGAAGTAACACAATCATTGAGTAAAATATGTTTTAGAAAGGCAAATGATTTCAATAAGTCAGATGCAGCGTATGGATCAGTATGAATCCTAAGAATGAAATCATCTATAATATATTTCAGCTTCTTTTTAAGGATTCTCCGGTGATAATTTGTGGGAGGTAGCATCATCAGAAATTTAACAGTAGTCATTTATGTTAAAAGAAAGGATTTATGATAGGTATATTTTTATTCATGAAATAAGATAAATTGGAATTATCCATCATTACTGTCTAGAAGAGTTTGGTTTATTATAATTTATTTTATAGAGTTCTGTAGGAAATAGAGTTATCTAGCATACATTTTATTATTAGATTCACATCATTTTTATTCCATAAGTATCAGCTGCCAAAAATGTAATGTTATGAAAAAGAGACTTGGAATCTATTAAGAAATAAATTTTATTTTAATGTTTCCTACCTTTTTGTGGTTAAAGTCAAGTTTAAAATATAAATTTAGAAAACACAGTTCTGAATTATTTTCTTAATTGTCACAGGTCAGATCATTTAAAATATCAAATCAGAACTGTGGTTACAAATAACAATTGCTAGATGCAAACACAATGATCTTCTCTAGTGGCAATAATTTGCATAGTATGTGGATTTCATGATATCAAATATCAACATCATAGTGTTATTTGCTCAATCATTAAAGCAGGCATTTTTGAGCACCTATAATGTGCCTGAAACTGTGTTAGAAACTCTGACCAAAAAATTAAAAATAAATTAAAATAAGGACCTTTGACTATATGACTTATTCAAAGATATTTTACTCTAGGAGGCTGGAAAAATAAAAAACAAACAAATTACACACAGATGCAGATACACAGAAACACACACACACACATGCACTGTATATATGCTATAGTAAAGATAAATACATTATGAAAAGCACTGAGAACCCTTCTGGTTCTAATACGAGGTGAAATCTTCCAAAGACAGAAATTAGAGATGGTCATTCTGAACAGAAGAAATTTGATGTTCAAAGACAAAAAATGTAGAGGACCATAAGAAATTCTAGGAGATGCAAGATATTCCATATAGCTATAGCAAGTACTTGCTTTGGGGAATAAAGAAGGAAGGAAGCAGTGATAAGAAGATCTGGAATAGTCAGAGGTGGGAACAGATTTCGATGGTCCTCGTTGCCATGGTGTTACTTGCAAATTTTATCATCAATATTGGAGGTAATATTATGAAACTTATAAGATTATTCTGAGAATGAAATAGAGATAAAATATTTAATTTCTACCAGAAAGTTGGGTATGTGCCACTAAAATGCTAGCACAATTTACAGTTGTAAACCAAACATGTTTTCTAATCAAAAGCAATGCAATTATCATTTAAGGAAAATGAGGATAAGCTGTTAGTGAGGAAAGATGGGCATGGGGGTTGGTCAGGGAGACAAGTTTAAAAATCACTTATAAATTTTTGATGAGAAACAATATAAAATAAATATGAAACTACCACAGCGTAGATAAAGATGTTATATATTGAAGAGGGGCCGCAAGAATTGATAGAAACACAAAGAACAAATTACTCCCTTGAGGCTGAGTCAATGACAGTGTTCTACAAACCTAAATATTTTTATAGCAAAAGCAATATTATTTTATCAATACCTTAAAATTATTCATTAAAACACTTAAATACATTATTATAGTAATACAAATACTATTACTTATATTACTCTCAGTAGAAGGTAGTATGTTATTTAACGCCTGCAAAGACGCTGTGAAAGAGGATTATTAACTCTATTCTAAAAATACAAAATTAGTGTTTAACAAGCTAGTAACGATGGAACTAGAATTCAACCTCCAATTTGTTACATTTTCAGAGCTTGAATTCTTAACTCCTATGTTGCTGCCTCTGCATTAGACTCCATTCAAATTTTTTATGATGAGTTTAAAATTCAAAGGTGAAAAACTCAAATTCTAATTAATTTCTATTTGTTATTCACTGATCAGTAAAACTCTAGTATTATCAAATCAGATTATATTTCTACAGTCTACGTTTTTGAGCACAAATACATTTTGAGAATATAGAAAGTCGAAAATGTCATCAAGTCAAAAGGATTTTTGTGTTTGCTTTTGGTCTATATATTGATAATTCCTCTTCTTGTGTCTTAATGTTGTTTCTTTCTGGACTTCTTGGACTAGTTTATGCTTTCAGTAGCATTGCTCTAGAGTTCATCATTTTGCTACTTTTAAAATTAGAGAGACTTCTAATCACTGCCATCCTTCAATAGGTGACCCTCCTTCTAACAGGCATTGCCCTCAAACTTTTCTAGCATCCTCATGGTGTCTTGGAGAACCTGACAACTTTAGAAGCAGTTACATGCAGTGACCAGTCATGATTCATTTGGCTGGAAATTCTGGTGTCATTTGCAATTAGGTACAAGAGGGCAAAAATTCTCTACTTTTACAGTTTGCACTTTCGTAGATTAACTAAAGAGCAAAGATGCCAATGAATGAGGTGACACATCTATTTTTATAATCATGTCAAATTAGGGAAATATAGGCCACTAATGTGTGATTTATAGAAGTATATTCTTAGGAATATTTTACCTTGAGGTTTCCTTGACTTCAGTTTGTTCATAGAGTACAGCATTTGCATATCTTATATAGATCCAGATATATCCTGATAGTATATTAATAGAATGGACTCTTAATGCATACTGAAAATACAATAGAAGTATCAAATAGGGAGAGCTACATGAGACAAGCTCACTCATTCTAGAAGAGGATAGATTGTTATATTTTGTCTCAACACAGAGTTCATGAAGTGGCTTCTAAGGGTTTGCATTTGTCATATGCTTACTCTGAGTGTCTTTGCTTCTCATCACATAGATCCTTGCATAGCAGCCCCCTACCCATGCACACACCACTCTGTCCAAGAAGCCTCCAGATTCTCAAGATAGACAGAAAAGGGCTTTGAAAATGCAACTTATGGCAGAGCAGATAACAAAATTCTTATTAAAATAAGGCACAGAAATAGTGATAATTGACATGCACTTTCATCATAATAGTCTACTGTGATACTATCTCCTTATGATGTCTTTATCTCTCTTTCTTCCTCCTTAGGATCTGGAATCAATGACTGCCATGCAACAGTGGAACATGAAGGAATTGACAGTCCAACATCCTTCCCTGGAGGCTGAGAACAAGATAAGATGGAAAGTAGGGTTGAGTGGGGAATGGGAATAGGCAATTCAAGAGTAGAACAGACTGGTGGATCTCAAGGGTAGGGGAAGAAGTGTAGCACATAAATAGAGTAGATATCACGAGATACAAAGGATCATGCATAGGCCTAATATCTACTGTGGATGAAAGCAGAATATATCACTCTCTCTCTTTCTTCTTCTCTCTCTCTCCTTCTTGTTCTCTCTCTTCTTTTCCTGAGAGGAAGTACAGAATTATGTATTAGATCATGAAAATTTAATATAAAACTGTGTTGCCAGTTTGACTACTTCTTAGTGACTTGGGTAAATACATAACCTCTCTTTGCCTCAGTTTTCTCATCCATAAAATGGGTAGAATGATAATCTCATACTCAGAGGGTTGTTGCTGTGATTAAATGAGTTAATACTAGTAAAATATTTAGAACAATGCCTGGTAATTATAAGCATTATAAAAATTTAAATTATAATTATTATTTCACACATTTGCTTGTCCAGGTTTTGTTATCCTCCCCTACATATTTGGAATTTCTGAGTATTTTTGACAAGTCCTCTCAAATCTCCTGCCTGAATAGTCATCCCAGGTAAGAAGCAATGCTGCCTAGGGCCTGGTAACTTTAAGGCAATTAACCACCAGAATGTTGGATTCCCTGGGACTATAAATCATGTGAAGATGTCCCCTTATGTTATGATTTTTAAGGCCCCAGAATCTGGCAGTCTTCTAAAAACAATTTGCCTTTGTATCTGAAACTGCCATCATTATAGAGTGGGTGACCATTCTAATATTTTAACACACAGGATGACTATTTAATTTTACGTCCAAACTGGAGCACTTTTGTGAGTAAAGGAGTATATTATGAATAACTGTACTGGGAAAATCAATGCATAAGGTATGGTCACACTAGGATTAAATCTCTCTCCAGAGGTCCCTGTTAAAACACAAATATGGTACCTGTAAGGGGAAACCTAATTTGTTCACGTAACTTATCAGATTGACTTGTCAGTGAGCAGAACCCAGAAGAAACAGAATTTAGAATAGGCAAGCCTTGATCTGGTGTAGAGATGCTTGGTAAAAATACAGAGCAGTGAGTTTATGAAGGGGTAAGTTCAGTAAAGGTGCTCATGTGAGAGATCTTGAAATAAAGGCTTCAATCAAGGATCAAAAAAAGAGGGAGGAAGGTAAAAGAATAATCTTGAGATAAGAGAGTTTGAAGACCACCTCTACCACTTCACAATTTAACCTAGAACAGATCCTGGATTTGGCTAGCAACTCTCTGACCAATCTGACTCTAAGGCCAGGCCTCACCTTAAATACACTTCCAGATTCATGAATCTTAGACTCAGTGTTTGAATGAGTTCTTTTCTAAGTGGGTTAACTAATTTGTATTTTATGCAACACATTTTAGGTCAGGTCTGAGGAACTCAAATTGCTTTCCTCATTTAAACTGCCTTCAGGCATGCACTCATATGTATTTCCTGATAAACTTATACTACCCATGGCCTTATTTAAAGATAAAAAAAATTTAAAAAAAAAGAACTTGTTTTAAAATAATGGTGAAGAAAAAAAAAGGAAAGAGAGAGAGAGAGAAAGAGATGCTCTATTTATTTTACTTTAAACCGACAATATGAATACTAATTATCACAAATTAGGAAAATATGAAGTAAGATAAAGTGAGAAGAAGCATATAAATAGTAACAGAATTTTGCATATCTTTGGACAACTGGCCTTGTACCTCCTAAGAACTCTAAAAGAAAAATTTCATCAGATCAGTTAAACAGACAAGGAAGACATTTTTCAAGATTATTGCAATCAGGGAGAGAGATTACATTCAAAGCCACTAAAGCAGAAGGCGGAGTGATTTTTAAAAGGTAGAGTGAGATAATGGACGAGTACTGGAGGATATTAAATGGGAGGTTAGTCAATGTGCTTAGGCCATCTGTGTTTGCTAATTGTCACTTATTGAAGTTAAGCTCTTACCCTCCCACAGAACCTAGAGACAGGGAACCTTTCTTGATTACATTTCAAAGAGAAGGATCCCAGGTCCTTGAGAAAGACATTTCTGGACTGCAGAAGATTTATATCTCAAAGAGGTAGAAAAAGAATCTATAATTGTAAGTGTTCTAAAACTCTAAGAAAAGCAAGGTCAAGAAGAAGCCTGCCTGAAGTTTAGTCAAGCCAAGGGGACTGTAAGATTATCTTGGTCAGACCTACTGGTAGTGTGTTTAAATATTACACTAAGTGTTCATGGTTTCACATTGCCTTACCTTCCTTCTCTGATGAACCAGACAAATAGAAGGGTAAAAGGAATCAACAAATGCATAGAATCATACAATCACATACTCAAAGTACTATTTAATTTTTATTTTTTTTTGGCTACATGGCATGTGGGATCTTAGTACCCCCACCAGGAATAGAACCTGTGCCCCCTGCAGATGAAGCTTGGAGTCTTAACCACTGGACCACCAGAGAAGTCCCACTATTTAATATTTTTATATTATTTTAACTCTCTCCACATTTTGAGACCATCTCCTAAAATAGCTTCCCTTTATAAGTTTCCAGATCATCTTTTGCTCACCCTGCCTGTGTCCTCAACTCTAGCAGTATCCTCTATTTTTTATTACTTGGGTGGCTGTTTATGAATAGATGTGAAAAATAAAGACACACTACAGTAAACCTCTCATGATAAAACCATTTGTCAAGAAAACACAGCAGACACATATTTCACTAAAAGGACACAAACTAAAGCCTTCATAAATTTTGAAAATAAACATTTATAATTAAAAGAAATGGTTACACTACAGAAAAAATCCCTAATATAGATATCATTCACAAAGGAATCTCAAAGATAAATGAGCATGTTGTTCCATATCTGGGAAAATTTTACTCTAAATTAGACCATGATTTTAACTTTCAGATTTCAGACAAGGTTAGATCAGAACTGTCAACTGAAAATAAGTAAATAAATAAATACAAAAACCCCACATACAATGTGAGAGCTGTGAGTTTCAGTTTTATCTGAGGACTTAGGACTATGGCCTGGGAGACAGCCTATTGGATAGCTCTGAGGAACTGCTCCAAAGAGGTAAGGGGGGAGGTTGGTATATGTGTGCTTTTGGTGAAGGGGGTATTTGCAATCAAGCACACATCTCAGTAGAAGGTTGCTTCTAGTCAGGAGAAGATATCTCTGTTAATGATTTTAGTGCTTTTCTAGTTATGAGAAGATGCAAGAAACTGGGTTCATAGTATTTTCTCCTGAAAATATCTAACTGAAGGCCTGTTCTGCCAGTTTTTCCAGAGCACCGAGTCCTTCATTTGTGATCTCTGCCCTGAACACATTTCAGGGTGTGTTGAAGGTCAGTGACTTCAGTGGCTAGTGACTTCATTCTTGCAGAACCAGATGGCAAGTGACAATTGTTTTGTTGTTAGAAATATATATTGCACAAAACCATGAGGCACTCTGAGCCCTAACTTTGTATTTTACATTAGTCATAATGCCTCAGTTTCACCTTTGGCTGTAAATAGTCATCTTTAATAAAATTACCTTGAAGTATTTTTAATCTGAAATTTGTAAGCACCAGTGTAAGGCCTGGCATCTTATATTTTTACACAGAGAGATATCAAATATTCACTGAGTACCTATTATGTTCCCAGCACTGATACAGGACATTAAGGGATATTAAATAATGACAAATCTCTACCTTATACTGATCTTTTCCTACAAGCTTTTAACTGTGCTCAAAAAATGGCTGTTTACTTATCCAAGACATATTAAGTATTGAACTACAGGATTATATGTTGTGATAGATGTAGAAGGGAGTCAAATATGAAATGCTTCAGTCTAATGAGTTCCTATGATAAAAGGAGCATTGGGTCTCTCCCTTTAGTTAATATATCATTTGCACCCAATCAATTACTGAGTTTCTAGTATATATCAGCCACGGTGCTAGGAGCTGGAGATATTATATCAGCCACGGTTCTAGGAGCTGGACATATGAATATAATCCCTTCCTGACGAAATCCTTTAACCTGGGAACAAATAATTCAAAATAATTTGATAAACATAACAGTAGACATATAGGGGAACATGATCTTTACATGAAGAGTAGGGGTATCTATCTCAGATTAGGGGTAGAAAAGTGTAAGAAAAAGTGCCCTGATTGGATAATTCCTTACCTAATTTTTAAAAGATGCTTATTATTTTTTTAGGTGACAGAAGAAAGCATAAGTAAAGGAATGAAAGTTTGGGACAGCATACCTTAGGAACAACATGAGTACAGGGTAAAATTCTGCCTCTGTTCAGAGCTAAATCTTCTAAGCTGACATCTTCCATAGAGGATACTCAATTACTGTGTGATGAACGAAGTCCTGCATGGATGAGTGAATAAATCAATGAGGTGACAGCATATGCAAAGAACTTGAAGCCATGTTCTGATGAGAAGATATAATTTGCTGGGCAGATTCTGGCAGGGATCAGGCTGGAGAGGAAGATAGGAAGCATACCACTGATACCATGTGCCAAACCAAAGAGTACATTTAGTTTAGGAACTGCTAGAGAAAGAGGAGTCAATATAGAAGAGGGGTATCTGAGTAGTCTGTTCTAAGGTGATTAGGTTTCGGATACATCCATAAAGTGGAGAAAGCCTTCTACAAAACTGCTGAGGTTTCCAGAGGGCACAGCAAAAAGGGATAGGAGTGAGCATTAATGGTCAATGAACCAGGGCTGAGTAAATCTGGGCAGTCAGGTGGTGAGATAAAGATACTGAACTGAAGTAAGGGAAGATGGTGCTTTCCTTTTCTTAATGACGTGGGATACAAGGTAGAAGATATGTTTGGGACTGACCTCAGATTTCCCCAAAGTGATTCAATCCTTTAATGTTCAAGAATTAATAGTGTCAAGTCACAGAAGGTATTAAGTGCCAGAATGATGGACTTTGACTCAAATGTCTTTGAATAGTAAATATAGGGTCAGACTTTACAGGGCATTCAAGGAAGAGATAAGATAAACTCTTCTGGTAACAATAGCTAAGCTTACTTGGCATTTACTACATGACGTGCATTCACTTATCTTATGCATATTAATTCCTTTCATACTTGCCACAGTGCTAGGGAATAGGTATTTTGATTTCTTCCATTTTACTGATTAGAAGATTTAGTACCAGCTGATGAGCAACTGGCTCAAGTTCATACAGGTAGTAAGTGAAGAGTCTGAAAACACTGTACTTTTGAATCCTGATCCTTGCTGCAAGTGGAAGAAACTTTAAACTGTCTTTATCTTTGTTAATGAAAACCCTGAAATATTAAAATTAAAAACAGAAGTTTCATTCCTTTGTATAAAAGCAAACTCTTTCTTTTCTTCCTAAAATCGAATCCTGATATTTCCATTTACTGTGTAAGCTCTAAACCTTGGAAGACATTTTTTACTCTAATCATGTTTTTAACATCTAGATATACATTCCAAATGGTACATGCACAAAATCTTGGTTTGCTTCATTGTTAAAATGAATGAATAATAAATACTAAATAATTCAAGCATTGGAAATGATGGCTGCTAATGGAGGACCTCACAGTAGCAGTACAGGGCTGTTTACTAAACCGTATCCTCACATACAATATGGGATACATTGTGTTTAGGAATTTACTCTCCTCTGTCACATATAGCAGTTGCTTGGGGTTCTGTCAGTGTATTATTACCAGCACTGCTGCAATAGCTGTAAGCATAAAGTGCACCTAGCTTTGCAATAAATTTTCCATACTCACTGAGGAAGTCAGCAGTATAGTTGAACTCAGACTGGTGGTAAAAAGACCAGGTTTGTCAACTGTGACTATGACAGGCCGTGAAACTAGAGCAAAGCTGCAGCTCCTGGTACACGATATTTTCTAAAACAAAGAAAACCAAAAAAGGTAGAGCATTTTAAGACAACACTGAAAATGACATCTGGCATTCACTGCATCCCTGGGGATTACCTTTGCTTCTCTTCTTTTCCTCCTCTTCCCCTTAGCTTTCTATTTCTATTCTCTTTCTTAGTGTGGTGCTTAACCCTTCAGTTTACATTTCAGTGCCATGTCATGAAACCTGAAGAAGACACATATATACATATCTAAGATTTTTTAATAAAGCATCCGTTTCTCCTTGAAAAATCACTGTTAATTTTTTAGTTTCAATTTACTTATAATTTTGACATATTTTGTCAGGTTTTTCCATTTATAATTAATAGACAGCCAAATTATAGATCTTTAATCTAAATTTTTGCTCAGCACTTAAGCACTTTCTAAATCATGCCTCATGTTTTACTTTGTGATTTATTAACTAAGAGAAGACTAACTTTTTGAAACTGGAAAAAAAATCTTTAACATCTACTGACCTTCATTGTACTAAACAAGGCAAATTTCAGAAAATAATAAAGCAATCAATATCAGTTTTTTAATAAAGCAGCTAGTCAGTTTTCATTTGAGAAAAATGCATTACCTTTTTCAGGGGTAGTAAGATTCAGATTGTATTTTAAGCTTCCATGTTTACAAAGGAAATGTATTAGAAAGAAGTTGGACTAGTCTCATTCTTTCTCTTTGGAGAAGAGATGTACATTTGAAAGTGCTATAGTCCTACTGCATTTTCTTTGTTGTTCCAGTTATAAGATGAAAATGATATGAATATATTTTAAAATTTAATAATATTATATTTCTGTTATTTAATGCTGTTCACCATTAATTCTCATCCTCCTCTCCTCCTGGGCACAAGTGGATATTACTTATACCCATATTCTTGAGTATTGCCAAATATTTTCCTTTGAGCAATGATGTCTGCCTACAAGTTACAGCCCTCCCTCTTCCACTTTTGCAGTAATCATAGTAGTTGATAGAGAGTTGGCATACGGTTAAATCAGTCCAGAATTCTGTGCCATAAAATGGAATTCAGCTGTCCTGGAGAGTACTCAAACTTGACACGGCAAAGCATGAGCAAGAAATAAACTTTGGCTCTAATGTCACCGAGATTCTGGTATTGCTTGCTACCAAAACGTAACATAGCTTATTCTGAGAGAAAAAATAAAACATCCTGAACTCAATTAAATACTACATAAAGATATAAAGTGTAACAGATACATCTCTTAAGGTAGTTGTATATGATTGGCATCAACAAACGAGCATATTAAAAATTATATACCCGTGCATACTTGAAAAACACTTTAAGGCACAACGAATAATGATTAACATAACGTGTGAATATTCTTAAAAGGATGAAACTACAGAAGCAAATTGTACTCATTTGAGATTTAATGAACTAAAACACCTATGCATGCGTGCACACACACACACACACAGAGTTTGTCACCACTGGTACTTAAACAAAGAAGGGTCACATCAACTTCAGTAAGTGGTGGTAGGAGAGAGAGAGAGAGAGAGAGAGAGAGAGGAGAGAAATGAATGAGGCAGTATAAACACTGTGGAAAGGCTCCTGATCATATCCCTATACCTAGAAGTCACATTGGTATAGAGAACAAAATTCTGATGAATAGCTTCAAATCTGAAAATCAGCAGTCTTCATGGATATCCTCATTACATCATCTCTCCTTTAACTAGGTAATAGAAGAAACAGCTTTGTGGAAGAAACTGGTGAAACATGGAAAGTAAATAACTGGGACAACTCTCTGGTAAGTCAAAGCCCCAGTGCTATACATTGAGTTGTGTTATAAATCCAAAGCCATGAAATGCATATTGAAGCAGGATATACACAGTCCTAACTAAACAAATATATCATTGGCCTAAAGTATTTAACAAATCCTCAAAATCAAAAGCACATGTAAAGCAATTATACTCCAATACAGATGTTTAAAAAAAAAATCAAAAGCACATCATTGATAATATAATGAAGGGTATACTGTAGCTGACAATAGAGAGCTTGTCCTGCATTCCGAAATTCAAAGCAAAATTCTGAACACCAAAATACATGATTGTTAAGATTTTGCCAAACATAAAACAATTTGACATCCAGAGGGAAAAATAAGTAAAAAAGAAAGAAAAAGGAAGGTAGATGCACAATTTCTCCAAATTTTCTTTCTTTCTCTTCCTTCCTTCCTTCCTTCCTCCCTCCCTCTCTCCCTCTTTCTCTTTCTTTCTTGCTTGCTTTCTTGCTTTCCTTCTTTCTTTCTTTCTTTCCAATTACAAAAGATAACAGAAGAGTCGACAAAGAAGTCCAAGACAGTTACACCTTAAATGTTACCATTTAAATCAAAAGACAGATATTCTCAAATTTGAAAATAGTCAGGAATTGAAAACATAGAAGTTCTTCTTTAAACAAAACAAAAAGGCATAATTCTTTGTAGGAATTTAAAGTGGTTCAACCATTTGGCAAAACAGTTTGACAGTTCCTCTAAATGGTAAACATGGAGTTACCATATGACCCAGCATTCAGTTACTAGGTATGTACCTAAGAGAAATGAAAACATATGTCTATACAAAAAACGAATACACAGATATTCACAACAGCCTTATGCAAATTAGACGAAATCTAGAGGCAACCTAAATATCTGCTGATGAATGGATAAACAAAATTTAGTATATACATACCAAAGGATATTATTTGGCAATAAAAAAGAATAAAGTATCGATAAATGCTATGTCATGGATGAACCTTGAAAACATTCTGCTAAGTGAAATGAGCGAATCAAAAATTATAAATAATGTATTATGCTATTTCTGTGAAATTTCCATATTAGGCAAATGCATAGAGACAGAAAGTAGATAAGTGTTTGCCTAGAGCTGGTGGTGTGTGGAAAGAGGAGTTGGAGTGAAGAATGAGAATGGGGAATGACTGATAGTATGTACAAGATTTCTTTGTAAGTTGTTGGAATATTCTAAAATTATATAGTAGTGATGGTTGCACAACTCTGTGAATATACTAAAAACTACTCATCTGTCTGCACATTTTTAAAAATTTATTATTTATTTATTGATCTTTGCTGCTGCGCGTGGGCTTTCTCTAGTTACAGCAAGCGGGGCTACCCTTCATTGCAGTGCACGGGCTTCTCATTGTGGGGGTTTCTCTTGTCACTGAGCACGGGCTCTAGGTGCGCAGGTTTCAGTAGTTGTGGCATGCAGGCTCAGTAGTTGTGGCTCGTAGGCTCTAGAGGGCAGGCTCAGTAGTTGTGGCGCATGGGCTTAGTTGCTCTGCAACATGTGGGATCTTCCCAGGCCAGGGATCGAACCTGTGTCCCCTGCATTGGCAGGCACATTCTTAACCACTGTGCCACCAGGGAAGTCCCTAAAATTACATATATTTCTTATATAATTAATGGTTAAATTTAAGATGGTAACATAGTTTATAAGCTATAGGGTTATATGAAAAAGTTAGAATAAAACAACACAATAGTACCTCTATCTGCATATTTAGACATTTCTAAAGTCAACTGAGTTGACATTACTTTTATATTTAGTAAATTTTTCATAACTGGAAGTTTACCAAAATAGGTGAATGGAATACTCAACCTAGCATCTTTAAAAGACATTGCTTTTTAAACTATTTATTTTCTTGCCCTCACTTTCCCTCCATTTTCTCCACTAATCAGCCCTCACTATTTTTCTATTCAGTTTGAATGGCCTAGCATTTAGAACTTAAACATAATTTATAACCTTTCTGGAGTAGCCATCTTACAATCATGTGGTGGCAATTAATCTGCAGATAATTAATGACCCTGGATGCATATAGCCTTAATTAAAAATGTTCTTTGGCATAGAGAAATGAGAGTAATAAGAAACAGAATTTCAATGAAGTTTTAAAAATGAGTATTTTAGACTGCTTGCAATGGTTCCTTCATGAAAAATAAAGGGAAAGCATCTAAAACCAAAGAGTAATATTGTAATAGACATATATATTATATATTACATATGTATAATGAATGTATGTGTATACATATAATGTATGTATATACATGTGTGCATACATCTATGCACATACGTACATTTATATGCATTTGTATACAACAAGAAGTTACATTTCAATTTTTTAATGTTGTAGAAGAATGAATGTATTCACAGAATTAAGTAGGTTTTTTTAATTGAGGAAGGCTGCTCACTTTGGATTCCTGACCTAGTGTTTAATGGTAAATTGAAAAATAGGAAGAGGAAAATAGACCAGATTGCCACATACCCCCCTAAAGTATAATCCTAAGAGCTCATCCTTGACTTGCTTTGATAAAATTTATTTACAACTGTACTACAATTTCTCATAATGTCCATAGTTGTGGACAAAGAGCCCAGGATTTCTTGAGAAGTCAAGTGAGCCTATGTTGGTTAAATGCTTACAATGGAAATAGATTAGGCCTAGGTCCTTCTTTAAGTCCATGAAGAGAGAAAGACAATCTTACTTCTTGAAAAGTGCATATATTCTTATATAAAAATACCCTAAAACACGCACATATGTGTGAATGAAGCAGGAAGAAACAATTCTAAACAAATCTGCTTCTGTAAGAGGATAATTTTTTTCTGATAAACCAAATTTTTCAACACAAAAGTAGTAGTTTATCTTTAGTTGTCTAAACACAGTAGAGATAGTAATAAGAAGAAATTGATTTTTAAAAACTCAACAGAAATATTGACTACATTTAAGTTGGCATTTTTAATAGAAATTAAGATAAAAGTACATTTAAATTCTGCGAGTACAATTTTGAGTGTGGTAATATTTAAATATTTTGCATTATGGTTTATTCAGGGCCAAATTCTTCTTTCCTGAAGTAGTGCCCTAGACAAATATTTAACCACCAAAAATAAAAATTAAGACAACAAAATGTTCTTTAGGCAATCTCTTACTTTATGATTGAGGAATAAATATTTCTATTTTGTAGAACACCCAGTATAGTTTTAGAGGTGGCATCTATAATGTTATCAAACAGTAATAAACAGAAGTTCTTATTAACCCTACCTCTGCTCACATATATTCATTGTGATAATTACAAAGATCAATAGAATAAATTGTAATATCGCAAGCTGTAACTTTTTACCTTTTCAAGACCAACCTTTCAACAGAATCTTCAAATCAAATTCTATTGTGTTTACGTTGCCCATGGATGATGAAAATACCCTTATTTCCAAGTCACTTATCCATATACAAATGTTTGTGCAGCAAGCTTCACTATCACAAGAAGCAATAATATCACTGAATTTCTAACCTTTCAGCATGCTTCGGGACTCTCCCCGTGCTTAACAAAAGGGCTGAGGATCAATATTTCATTTACCTTCCTAAATATGTAGATAATTTTATTATATGACACTTGCATAGTAGTTCAAGAAACAGTCACAAATACACTCACTTTTTTTAACCTGAATTGTAAGTTCTGTCAATAGATTATCTTTCTTTTCTATTGATATTCACCAGCATGCTTTGACTGTGACCTTCTCTTCCTGATCTCCATATAATGATTTCTGAGAGAGTGTGTGTGTGTGTGTGTGTGTGTGTGTGTGTGTGTGTGTGTGTGTGTGTGTGTGTGTGTGTGTGGTGTTCTACTTTATATCTTAACATGTCAACTGTTTTATGGCAATCTGGTCTATTTTCCTCTTCCTGTTTTTCCCATTAAATGCTAGGTCAGGAATCCAAAAAGAGTAGCCTTCCTCAGAAATGCTGGTGCTTTTAGCAAATTTAAGAAATCAATTTTGATTAGAGGCCTCAGTAAAAAACAGCCTCTTCTTATGTAGATTATCAATTAAAACTGAAGACACATTAGCCTTGACTGCTAATAGAAGAATATTCTTCTATAGAAAAGCCTCTTTATATATTAATTAACTTGCTTTTTAATTCCTTAAAAAATTGATATTTTAAAATCGTTCCATGTGTCAGACACAGTTAAATTACAAGAGAATATGGCCTGGGGGGCTTTCTTCCATTCTGAGAGATGTGAGGGAGAAACCTTTTAACACGTGTCTCATGAAATTTGGCTCAGTTAAGTCTGAGGTCTCTCAAGAGCCTGCAGTATTAATAGAACGTAGAATACTGATGCCAAATGAGGCAGGGAAGGGAGAAAGAGGAGAACTGGTCCTTACACGCCTGTCAACTCTCATAATGGGAATAACAGCTTGATAATATGTATGATCAGACAGCAAAATTTAAGAGTACTATGTACCTTTGTCATTTTAATTGAGTTGTTTTACATCGTAATTCACTCACAAAAGGTAAAATATACAAGAGAAGATAAAAGCAGGTACATATTGTCCCCTTCAGTGGTAAAGTAGAATAGAGGACTGACTTTCCCCACCCACTCCCCTGTACAATCATTAAGTTAAATGGCACATATGTATCACCACCCTTGAGGAAGATCCATTTTTATGGAATGATCTTCATCTTGACCCACTCAGTAAAAAAATTGAATTCACTGTATTACCATTCACATTTCACATTTTACAGATTCAGGAACTAAAGGGCAATTATGTCAAGCAGCTTACAGCAACTGCTAGAAGTCTGACTAGAAATCAGGTCATTTTACCATGATTTATAATTTGGATTTATGAAGAGAGAATATGTAGCATAAATGCTCATATTATACTATAGATATATAAAATATGCTAACTGGCCGTGGGTGAACTGCTCATCATGGTGTCGTACCACAATGCAAATTTATAATCGTTCATGAACGGAAGCTATGTATTTATTTATTGTTCTGTCACTGTTTAGCTTTGGGGCTAGATCGGGAGAAGTACTGTTTAAAAGAGCTTTAGTTGTGCTGATGGGGAAATCTAATCTTCATGAGACAGAGTGATTTTTCTATTTTTTTCTTTGATATACGCCTAGAGCTTAGACTGATGCTTCCTCTATAGTTGGCACTCAATACATATTGATTAAATAAATGAGACATAGTCTGCATCATCAACTCATTCTATTTTGTTCTTGCTAGAATAACAAGCAACGGGGTAGAAAGCACGATCAATAGTGCTTATCTCTTTTTAGCAGTATCTTCCTCCCCCTCTCCTGTAGGACTGCCCTTGACACACTACCTGCCATCATCTCGCCCAGGATTATGCCTGAATATTAGTTTTGACTGCCAGGCACAAGCTGAGGAAGAAATCAGACAGAAATGTATTTTTTTTTTATCCTTTCCCCATTCCACCACACACTATTTCACCCCTGGAAATATCTTCAAAAGAGCAAAGTGGATATCACGGAGGAATTTTTTTTTTTTAGTAAAATCTGCACATGGCTGAATTGGAGGAGGTAATTGAGAGGATGTGATTGCCGGTTGATCTTAGTGTAGAATCTGGACAATCAGATTCTGTCTTTGGAATGTTTGTTCCATTTGCTTTCCCTACAGTAGAAGATGCCCAAGGACACAGCCTTAAGATAGCAATGTGATATTGAGACCATTTGGATGGTAAATGTGACAGAACCCAGTTAAGTTCTCTATATAAACTTTAAGATTCTGGCAGGCGGGTGTGGCAATCTACTGGTCTTGCAGCCGCCCAAGACAAGCTTCATGTATAAATTCCCTTTCTTATTAAACCTGCCACCTGCAATCTGGAGTGGTCTGCCTCCTTCTTCAGTTTTGCCTCTAAGGGGTCCAGTTTGCAAACCAATAGGCTAATACATAAACTAGGAGAAAAAGAAAGAGAAAAAATACTAATAATACCAATAATTAGTATTAATTGCATGATACATTATAGTAAACTCAGATCATAAAAAGATTTCATACTAAACCCAAATAATCACATTTCTTTGTGAGATTGTTTTGTCCCAAGATAACGTTAACAACAACAACAAAAATATAACCAAAAATATAGCCTATTGGAACAAAATAAAGCTCATGGTGAGCAATTCAACTTATGACTCAATATTCAAAATTCTATTTTATAAGCATGTTCCCTTTTGGAATTTCATTATTGCTCTATAGTTTGTATTTATTTTTTATGATATTTTAATGTTACTTTCAACAATATATTATAGATCATTAAAGCTAATAATAATCAGATGCCTAGAGTTAATTTTTGAAAAAACTTTTGGTAGTCATTATATTAAAACTTTATATGTATTATCTTCAAATGGAATAAAAAAACATTTTGAGACATTATTCTCTTTAAAGGCACATCTTGTTTGCCCTACTCAGAGAATCACGCACAAATGCAATTAAACGAGGCAATTGTTACCTGACTAAATAGATGAAACACATACTGAGTGAACTTCAAAAACAGGTGGGCCAATTTAATCAGTTTAAAGAACTCATCCAAAACCTTTTGCCAACCTTATCATTGTGTAGCTTTGCAATCTGCATTATTTTGGTACTGTAATAAAAGCAGTCTCTTGGGTGGTGAATCCATTAAAAGTTTATACGTTTTTATTCAGGAGTTTAAAATTACAAAATGTTTCCCAACACTGGTTCTCTGTTAAACTAATTTAAAAAGGAAAAGGCATAGGCTGGGGATTCCACTTAGATAGGAAAAAATAAATATAATAAAGATTGAGAATTGTCCACATATCTTTGAATGGATCAAAGGTAGATGGAATACTGGAGAGATGAAAACAGGAAATTAAAATAAGCAGGTATGAAATAGCTTTAGAGTGGTATTCAGGCTGGTGAAGATAGCATGTAACATGATGTTAAGTTACGAATGAAAATAAGGAGGACTGGACTTTCCCGTCTCTGTGCCTTACCCTGATTTGCTCATCTCCTGCCACCACCCTGAGCTGCAGAATTAAGGTTCTGCTTAGTTTCTGAGTCAGGATGAACCTGGGCAGTGACTGCTTACATGGCCTCAGTCAAATCACATTATAGGGTTGATTGCAACACAGTCTTGCTGCTGTGGACCTAAAAGTGTTACTTTTGCCGATCCCTTGGCCATTGATGTACAGATTTTTCTTATGCAGTTTGTCTTCTGCTTTGGTTAATTGGGCATGCTAGTTTTCTAGTGAATTGGGGGGAGGGTTTCTGGGCATTCATTATTTCATTTATTTGGTAATTTTTAGAGCAAATATTAATGAGCAACTACTATGTGGTAGGCTCTATGCTAGGTGCTGAGAGATGATGAATAAGACACTGGCCTGGCCCTTAGGGAGATTAGGAGGGCAGATGTAAGGAAACAGGCATTTGTAATGCAGTGAGGGAATGACTACAGTCGGGTTAAGCATAAAATGCTTTGAGAACAACAAAAAAACAGGTATTTAATCAATCACATGCATCAGAGGACACTTTCTAAAGGTTATAAGCTGAAACCTAGTGAAGGAGGGATTTTCCAGGAAAACAAAGAGAAATGATTTTGAGGGCTTTCCCAGGCAGAATTAAAGAATATGCAGAAATAGTTCAGACCTAAAATAAATAATTTTATTCCTGGATTTGCTACTCATTCAGGGTGGCTATGGATTATGACAAGAAGGCAAGTGAAACAAGAGAATAGTGGGAGCAAGGAAAGATGAGGCAGACCCATCACTGAGATGGTCAAAGAACAAATAAATCCAGACTAAGATAAAGTAAGGATTTATTCCAAAAGACTATTGCAATAGGGAGAACACACATGATCTCAGCATCTGCAAACATCTCAAAAAAAAAAAGGCTTTTCTTTTATAAGGAAGAGTAAGTAGGGATGGGAGGAATTTGGAGGGGAAATTGGGCAAGTGGATGGGGGTCAGCAGACAGCCTGATTGGCGCAGTTCAACAGGAAATGTTTCTCTCTGTGCTTAGGCAGTTCTTGGAATGAGCATGTTTTGCTCCTTAGTGCTTGCTTAAAAGCCAGTGTTTGGGGGTGAGCCAAAGTTCAGAGGCCTATGGGGAGGAGAGAGGCCTGCCTCAAATTTGGTCAAGCCAGGACAGTGAGTAAGGAATAGACAATTGTGAACTTGGACAGGACTCAAGCAACCTGCCTGCCCAGTATTGGCCAGTCAGTCTTCCTTGGGGAGTGAGTCCTATTCTCTACCTTTGCAATAGGCAGCTGTCCAACTCAGAATGGAGGGATGCCTCAGGCCCATCGTGCCACCACCCACAGGACTTTGATCATCTTGCTTCTGAGCTCTACAATAATTGGTTTGACAAGTTTGCATGCCCTTGTAACACAGTGCACTGGAAACTGTGATACCCCCAGTGGCAGCCTGCCTACTATATACCACCTGGCGTGACAGCTTCTTCCTTAAGCTCCAGGCCAGCCTTCAGTGCCAAATTACTAGCCTGACTTGAGTCATGTCAGGGAATTTCATGCTAAGATCAGTTTCTTATGCTTCTCTGTAACTCTCTATTATCAAATCACAGTATTCTGAGCAGTTCAGGGAGACTCTAGTGAGATTCTTTCCAGCTGCCAAAATTATTGCAGGATTAGCAATTATAACGACAGAGAAGAAATTATTGTATGCATTGAAACGTGATGATTTTGCATTTTATATATGCGTTTTGCATATTGGTCTAAATTACAGCTGAAAAGAAGATGCAGGAAAATGCATGTTATTTCAGAGTTACGTTTCTTTGTATTATGTTTGAAGGTAAAAGTACATTTAAATCTTCATTATTCAGGTATATATCTTGAAGTCACATTTTGCCCAAACCTCAGGGTATACTGCAAGACAAGATATTCAAATTCTGGTTAAGCATTCAACAAAACTTACAACTTGGAATTTTATTCTGAGGTTTTTTTTGTTTTTTTTTTTAAGAAGTAGCATTTTGATAAAAGTCAGGTAACTTTTTTAAAGTCTAATTTATGTTTTATAATTTTAGCAAGTTTCATTATGAATAAAAAACAATGACAGAATAATAGGCCATATTTTTAAAAATTCCATTTTATTACTTCACACTGTAACTAAACTAGGTTAACAAAATATTGCCTAGCAGAGGGAAACTGCTTTAATGATCAAGTAAGAAAGGACTGTAATTAGCTCTGAAAAACTTTTACATTATTAATTTGCTTAGCAAACCACTTCTTCCTAGGGAAAAAAAAAATCTCTTCTCAGTCTTTCATACATTTTATCCCTGCAATTAGGAGTTCTAGATATTCTGCCAATTCAGTTAAGCCTGATACACTGATATATTAGACAAATAAAAATGTGCAAACTAAATATCAATTTGTTGCAATTATGATTAAGAATAGCTGATATTTTTCTTGTCTTTTTATTAGAATCTTGCTCAGAGTGAAAATAAAACTGAATTTAGCCTTTTTTTTTTCCTTGAAGTTTGTGGAAACAGTTTTTGCAGAACATCCAGAAAGAAGAGTCATTTAAGGACAGAAGCTAGGACAAAAGCATCATTTCCAAGGGGAGAGACAAAGAACAGGTCAGTTCTCAAGGGCAAGGGCAGGGCTGGGGACTAACCCAAAGGAGAGGAGAAAGATAGGCAGACAGGGAAGGACAGGATATAACTGCTGCTACCTGCATCTCTACTGCAGCTGCTGTCTGTTTTTCAAACCGCACCATCAGGATAAAATGATAGGAAGAATGAACAACCATGACTGGAGGTGCTGTTAATATCATTTCAAGTTGTAACATGAAAGGGGCTCATTTCTATGTGATCTTTATAAAGCCATTGCTCAATAGAAATATAATGCAAGCCATGTATGTAACTTTATATTGTCTAGTTGCCATATTTACCAAAATTAAAGACAAAAACATTAATTTTAAGAATGTATTTTATTTAATCCAATATGCCCAAAATGGATAATATATATCCATTATCTTTTCAGCATATAATAAAAATGATTAATGACATAGTATACTTTTTTTTTTTCATAATAAGTCTTCCAAAGCCTGTGTGTGTTTTGAACTTGAAGCACATCCCTATTTGGACCATCACATCTCCTTTGCTCAGTAAGCCACATGATCACAAAGAGAAACTATGGAAAGATTTCCCCACAGCTTTGCTCTACCTTCTGGGTCATTTCTGGGATACTGTTTAGTCAACTGCTAAGAAACAATGAAATGTGGAACTGAAATTTGCTAAGAAGTTACTAATTAGCAAACTAATTAGTTGACCCCAAATTATCTGGAGTACTCTACATTGTTTGATGACTGCCTTTTTTTTCTTTTTCTTTTTTTTAAATTAAGGAAATGTCTCATTGTATTTGCAAAGAAGCACTTTTTGAAACCTTTTATTTTTACTCCCTGTAGATTCAGTTCCCACATGCTCTTAATTTCTTCTCAAGTTTAATTTTCTGCTAAACTATTTCAAAAAGATTCTAATACTGTCTTTGCAACTGTCAATTATTTTGCATGAGGAAAAGAACTTGTTCATATGAATTTTTTCTTTGAGGGTGGTAGGATTTTTTTTTAATTAATTTTTATTGGAAAATAGTTGATTTACAATGTTGTGGTAGTTTCTGTTGTACAGCAAATGGAATCAGTTATACATATACATATATCTACTCTTTTTTAGATTCTTTTCCCATACAGGTCATTACAGAGCATTGAGTGGAGTTCCCTGTGCTATACAATAGGTTCTTATTAGTTATCTATTTTATATATAGTAGTGTGTATATGTCAATCCCAATCTCCCAATTTATCTCTCCCCCTTCCCCCTTGGTAACCATAAGTTTGCTTTCTACATGTGTGACTCTATTTCTGTAAATAAGTTCATTTGTACAATTTTTTTTAGATTTCACATATAAGCAATATCATATGATATTTGTCTTTCTTGGTCTGACTTACTTTGCTCAGTATGACAATTTTGAGATTGTTCAAACTATATGAATAACCCCATAAATTGAGTTCTCCAATTTAGTTATACTATAAGAATTTTATAATATGAAGGAATACTATGGTTTAGGATGTTACAGAACCTCTCTCTCCCCAAGAAATTCTATACCTATTTTACAAGTTTGTCTTCAAAGATAGGACATTGATATGTAATTGTAACCCAGATGATATTGGACAAGAAGTCATTGCATGATCCATTTTCTGCTGCTTCTTTGGGGTTCAATGATGAAGTAAAAAAAATGTGTTATTTTAGACATTGTTCTTCCCTATCAGGTATCCAGCTTCAGTTCATAGTCAAAGTAGAGAATCTATCTGCCAAAAAACACTAATAATATTCCTCCTATTCTCACTGCAAGAGAACAAGATTTGCCAGAGAGAATGCCACTGCCCAAAGAAGCATAAGAGCATAACAGGGATTTAGTTTGTTTCCTCCCCCCACCCAAATATTGTCTTTAATCCACCTGAAAAAGCATAGTGGTTGGTTCTGAGAGAGAGAAGAGAGACCTGATTGAGTGCTGACTATCAGAGCAGAATTACTGAATCAGAATCTCTTGAGATGGGGCTCTGCAATTTGCATTTTAAATAAGATTCCCGATTGATTCTTATGTGCTTTAATGTTTGAGAACCTGTAGTTAAAGAGAATATTCAGGGACATTGTTCAGCCATTTTTTTGCAGGTCCAGAGAGGGGGTTTAACTTAAGTAGGCAGATGTAATTTGCAGAACAGATTTGAGTGAACAAAGACCGATAATTGATTCTGTGCTTACAGTACTTGAAGCACTTGCATAATCAAAGAGTAGAGAATTGAATGGAGACACCCTGGCACAGGGGTATGTGGAGCTTCCCAAAAGAATCTCCAAAGCCTTAAGGTAAATATTTTGGTCAATACAATATTATATTATAATATTGTTTTGCTTCCCCCTATACCTCATTCCCTAAAGTTATTAGTAACCAGAAAGAAGATCTTAATATATAAATGGAAAATGTGTCTGCTAAATCAGTACTTGCTGACATGAGAGAACAGTGCTTCCGCTCTTCAGGGAGCAAAGTATGGGAGGCCTAGGAAGTTTGAATACATTCCATATAAAGTCCTTCTCCGATTCTTACTGCCTATAGCATTTAAACAAACTTTTCTAACACAGACATGCATCTTACAGAATGAGTCCCAAACTATCTTCCCAGGTTTTCTCCTCATTATTCCTCTCATAAATCCTGTGTCTGCCTAGCAACGCTGAGCCTGGCTAGTCCTGTACTGTATCTTTATGCCCTGTTTTCTTTACTTAAAGTCACCTTTTTTAAGAAATGTAGCACATATTTTTAACAATGGTATAGATGCACAGAATTTAAAATCAAATAATTCCACAAAGATTTAAAGGGAAAAAGCAATCTCCTGTGATCCTCCCACATTTCCTGCTCACTGTAAGTAACCACTTTAAATAATTTTAGTTTTCTTCTTTTTGTATATCTCTATCTTAGAATAACATGACTAATTTTTTTCACTTTTATGCTGGAAAAATAATAATTCTGCACTCCTTCCCAGCCCTTATTCCTCTCCCATCCATCATACTTCTGCTTACCCGTTTCCACAAAAATAATTATTTCATAATTTGTGACTACATATTATCTGTATTATGACTGTTCACAGGAGAGACAGGTACTGCACTGGGATAACATCCCTTTTCTTCCACAAGTAAAACCAAGTCACACCCCAGTAGTTCAATGGAAGTATAAACAACATATTCAAAACTATCAAGGATTATTGTTTATAATCTTGTGGATATATCTAGAACCTCTGACCTACTAAATAGGTTACTCCCCGAGGTTTGTTTGCACAACTTTCATGCTCCTAAATCCCTTTACCATCAACCTGGTGATTACTTCCTTTGGTCTCTTTATTTCATCCCCTGATTCCATAATCTATGTGCTATCATTTTATATTCTCTCATTTTGTTGCACTTATCCCCCTGTAACTTCCTGAAAATAGAAAATGTTTTGATATCTTACCTGTCTGAAAATGTCTTTATTCTACCCTTATTTTACTGACTGCTAAGGTGAGTATAGTATTCTAGGTTGGAAGTAATTCCCCCTTTGAATGTTGACTGCATAGCTTGTGTTACAACTTCTCACTGATTTCCTATTATCAATTATTCTCTCAATTTCAGGTATCTCTAGTGTTCCTAAAATGAAATGCCTCTAATTTATCATCTCTAAAAAATAAGTTTTCTGTCTGCTTCAGAGTAGGGAAGATCGGTTGCGTAACTGAAGAGAATGGGGCAGGAAATTTGGCATTCTAATGCTTTCAAAGTGCTTTGGCCAGTCATCCTGTTTTGAATACTACCTTTCTATACAGTCAGAGACACACCTTACCTATTGATCCAAAATGTGCAGATTTTTCATTTGTTTGTTTCCTTCACTTATTTATTTATGGTAATTTGTTTGGAGCAAAATGTGACCTTACTAGACTCTATGTGGTCTTTCTTTTATTCTCACTATGCATATTTATGTTTATTGCAATATTAACATGTGTGTATTGCATAATATGTAGTATATGTACCATATTAACTCCCTAAAACCCAAAAGTAAGATTTGAATCTTGAAACTCATCCATTGTCAAGGAATTCATATAAGTGATGTGAATGTGAAATTAGCACTCACAACTTAGGAACTTTGTAGGTTTCTATGTAAGAAATCAAGTTGCATCCTGGCTTCTTACTCAGAAGACTTATGTTTCAAAATTGTTCAGATATGCAAAATCAATATTGCCTATCTTCCTGTTTTCTACCTCCATAATATTTGTTGTTTTCTTCCCTTCTATATTTTTAGTCTGTGTGTGTGTGTGAGTGTGTGTGTTTGTGTGTGTACCCTTATTAACATAAAATGAGATAATTTCATTTCTGTTCTGGTGAGGTTTCTGGAGGAAGACTGATTTAAGCTCTATCAAAACAAACAAGAATGGTTTCTCTTTACAACAGAAGAAGAGCTAGCACCTGTTGGATATCTTTTGGGGTGAAAGCTATGAAAATATGCATTAATAAAATTGGATGTCTAAATAGGTAGATAGAATAACTTTCCTTTCTGTACTTTTCCCTCAACCATTAAAAAAATAGTCATACAAGTCACAAGTCAAAATAAATCCTTATTCTAATTTCCATTAAATATAGATATGAGTCTTTTCTCCATGAGTCTCTTTTCCTTGATTGTTGAACTAATATTTGGCTGCCCAGAGAGAGAACATAAGCAAGTAAATAGTATCCAAATACAGTTTTGCCTCCAACTTACGTCTCTTTGTGGCTATATACTTTAAGTACAACAATAAAGAATAAACAATGAGGGCTTCCCTGGTGGCGCAGTGGTTGGGGGTCCGCCTGCCGATGTAGGGGACGCAGGTTCATGCCCCGGTCCAGGAGGATCCCACATGCCGCGGAGCGGCTGGGCCCGTGGGCCGTGGCCGCTGGGCCTGCGCGTCCGGAGCCTGCGCTCTGCAACGGGAGAGGCCACAGCAGTGAGAGGCCCGCATACCACAAAAAAAAAAAAAAAAGAATAAACAGTGAAACACCTCATCTGTACCTATCTCTACAACTAAGGAAAGTGAATTAACAGCTTTTTGAAATTGTGAAGTATAAATTCTCCAATGATTTTACTAGCAAAACACTATGATAGATGCTTTCTGAGTTTTCACACTTCCAATACCAAAAACTCTAGTGATAAATTAACAGCGTCCTCTTACTCCCCATGTCATATATATAGGTATATATATATATATATATATATATATATATACACATATATATATGTATATATATATATACACATATATATATATGCAGTCATTTAACTTGTAACAAAACAAAATTTTATTATGAAAGTCATTATATATTCTACATTATGCATGTATACTCCTCATGGGAAAACTAGTAATAACCCTGAAATTGTGTGAAGAAGAAAAAAGCCCTGGTTTATATAGTTGTTTCATTATCATTTATGCCTAGCCAACTTTTTTGCTATCATATGACATTTTTTCTACCTTATTCCACAGTTTATTCCATAATATATTGGTGGTTAATCAAAACACTTATTACCATTTACACACTGTTTCTGTATACATAATGTGCTTAAATTATTGCTCAGATACTTTTAGCATAGTTTTGATAATATGATGTACAAAATTGTGCTTGTTCCTATATCTATTTTTATTGCTAATCCCAGGACTTGATTAGATTAAAATTATTTTTATATTGTTTATCACCATTGCCATGCTGGATAATGTCCATATGACAGCCATTTTTACCCAGATTGGGTGGTTGTGAGGATTAATATATAGCAGAGACTTGAAACTACCTGGAAGATAGTAAGTTGTGATATATTTATTAATGGTATTAAATGAACTTGGATAAATTGTACAAACTTTCATATCTTTGGGAAAGTGTTATTGAAGAAAGAGAAATGAGAAAAAGAAAATTACTGATAATATATATTTTGCTTTTGTAAGAGAGCAAAGGAAAGGTCAGGGATAGAATATTCCTCAAAAAGGTCAGATTGAAATCTTGATTAAAGTAGAATAATGGGAAAAAAGCAAGAGTTTACAGAAGAAATTATTTAAATTCAGAATAGAGGAAATAATAGAGTTGCCCTTTTTGTTTTTAATACCATTTATTCTGAAATACCATTTGACCTAAAAACTGATTTAAAAATGTTTTTTAAAGAGAAAATAATATTCAGAGAGGGCAGACAGCAGAAGCAAAAAGAACTATAATTCTGCAGTCTGTGGAAGGAAAACCACATTCACAGAAAGATAGACAAAATGAAAAGGCAGAGGACTTTGTATCAGATGAAAGAACAACATAAAACCCCAGAAAAACAACTGAATGAAGTGGAGACAGGCAGAAAAAGAACTCACAATAATGATAGTATAGATGATCCAGTACCTCAGAAAAAGAATGGAGGCAAAGATCGAGAAGATGCAAGAAATGTTTAACAAAGACATAGAAGAATTAAAGAACAAACACCTAGAAGAATTAAAGAACAAACAAACAGAAATGAACAATACAATAATTGAAATGCAAAATACACCAACAGGAATCAATAGCAGAATAACTGAGGCAAAAGAATGGATAAGTGACCTGGAAGACAGAATGGTGGAATACACTGCCACAGAACAGAATAAAGAAAAAAGAATGAAAAGAAATGAAGACAGCCTAAGAGACCTCTGGGACATTAAATGCAACAACATTCATATTATAGGGGGTACCAGAAAGAGAAGAGATAGAGAAAGGACCTGAGAAAATATTTGAAAAGATTATAGTCGAAAACTTCCCTAACATGGGAAAGGAAATAGCCACCCAAGTTCAGGAAGCACAGAGAGTCCCAGGCAGGATAAACCAAAGAGAAACATGCCGAGACACATAGTAATCAAATTGACAAAAATTTAAAAAAAGAAAAATTATTGAAAGCAACAGGGGAAAAATGACAAATAATATACAAGGGAACTCGCATAAGGTTAACAGCTGATTTCTCAGCAGAAACTCTACAAGCCAGAAGGGAGTGGCATGACATATTTAAAGTGAGGAAAGGGAAGAAACTACAACCAAGATTACTCTACCTGGCAAGGACCTCATTCAGACTCAATGGAGAAATAAAAAGCTTTACAGACAAGCAAAAGCTAAGAGAATTCAGCACCACCAAACCAGCTCAACAAAAAATGCTAAAGGAACTTCTCTAAGTGGGAAACACAAGAGAAGAAAAGGACATACAAAAACAAACCCATAACAATTAAGAAAATGGTAATAGGAACATACATATCAATAATTACCTTAAACATGAATGGATTAAATGCTCCAGCCAAAAGACACAGGCTCTCATAATGGATACAAAAACAAGACCCATATACATGCTGTTTACAAGAGACCCACTTCAGGCCTAGGGACATATACAGACTGAAAGTAAGGGGATTGAAAAAGATATTGCATGCAAATGGAAATCAAAAGAAATCTGGAGTAGCAATACTCCTGCCACATAAAATAGACTAAAATAAAGAATGTTACAAGAGACAAGGAAGGACACTACATAATGATCAATCCAAGAAGAAGATATAACAATTATAAATACATATGTACCCAACATAGGAGCACCTCAATATATAAGGCAAATGCTAACAGCTATAAAAGAGGATATCAACAGTAACACAAAAATAGTGAGGGACTTTAACATCTCACTTACACCAACGGACAGATCATCTAAACAGAAAATTAATAAGGAAACACAAGCTTTAAATGACACAATAGACCAGATAGATTTAATTGATATTTATAGGACATTCTATCCAAAAAACAGCAGATTAAACTTTCTTCTCAAGTGCACACAGACTATTTTCCAGGAGAGATAACATCTTCGATCACAAATCAAGCCTCGGTAAGTTTAAGAAAATTGAAATCATATCAAGCATCTTTTCCAACCACAATGCTATGAGATTAGAAATCAATTACATGGAAAAAAACGTAAAAAACACAAGCATATGGAGGCTAAGCAAAACGTTACTAAATAACCAAAAGATCACTGAAGAAATCAAAGAGGAAATTTAAAAATTCCTAGAGACAAATTACAATGAAAACACGACAATCCAAAACCTATGAGATGCAGCAAAAGCAGTTCTAAGAGGGAAGTTTATAGCAATAAAGAACCAAGAAAAATCTCAAATAAACTATCTAACCTTACACCTAAAGGAACTAGAGAAAGAAGAACAAACAAAACCCAAAGTTAGTAGAAAGAAAGAAATCATGAAGATCAGAGCAGAAATTAATGAAATAGAAACAAAGGAAACAATAGCAAAGATCAATAAAATTAAAAGCTGGTTCTTTGAGAAGATAAACAAAATTGATAAACCTTTTGCCAGACTTGTCAAGAAAAAGAGGGAGAGGACTCAAATCAATAAAATTAGAAATGAAAAAGGAGAAGTTACAATAGACACCACAGAAATACAAAGCATCATAAGAGACTACTACAAACAAATCTATGCCAATAAAATGGACAACCTGGAAGAAATGGACAAATTCTTTAAAAGGTGTAACCTTTAAGACTGAACCAGGAAGAAATAGAAAATATGAACAGACCAATCACAAGTAATGAAATTGAAACTGTGATTAAAAATCTTCCCACAAACAAAAGTCCAGGACCAGATGGCTTCACAGGTGAATTCTATCAAACATTTAGAGAAGAGCTAACACCCATCCTTCTCAAAATCTTCCAAAAACTTGCAGAGGAAGGAATACTCCCAAACTCATTCTATGAGGCCACCATCACCCTGATACCAAAACCAGAGATACTACAAAAAAAGAAAATTACAGACCAATATCACTGATGAATATACATGCAAAAATCCTCAACAAAACACTAGTAAACAGAATCCAACAACACATTAAAAGGATCACATACCATGACCAAGTGGGATTTATCCCAGGGATGCAAGGATTCTTCAATATATGCAAATCAATCAATGTGACACACCATATTAATAAATTGAAGAATAAAAACCATTTAATCATCTCAATAGATGCAGAAAAAGCTTTTGACACAACTCAACACCCATTTATGATAAAAACTCTCCAGAAAGTGGGCATAGAGGGAACCTACCTCAACATAATAAAGGTCATATACAACAAACACACAGCAAACATCATTCTCAATGGTGAAAAACTGAAAGTATTTCTTCTGTGATCAGGAAAAAGACAAGGATGTCCACTCTCACCATTATTATTCAACATAGTTATAGAAGTCCTAGCCACGGCAATCAGAAAAGAAAAAGAAATAAAAGGAATACAAATTAGAAAACAAGAAGTAAAACAGTCATGGTTTGCAGATGACATGATATTATACATAGAGAATACTAAAGATACCACCAGAAAACTACTAGAGCTAATCAATGAATTTGGTAGTTTCAGAGTACAAAATTAATGCATAGAAATCTCTTGTATTTCTATAAACAAGCAACAAAAGATCAGAAAGAGAAATTAAGGAAACAATCCCATTTACCATTGCAGCAAAAAGAATACCTAGGAATAAACCCACTTAAGGATGTAAAAGACCTGTACTCAGAAAACTATGACACTGATGAAAGAAATCAAAGATAACACAAACAGATGGAGAGATATACCATGTTCTTGGATTGGAAGAATCAATATTGTGAAAATGACTATACTACCTAAAGCAATCTACAGATTCAAAGCAATCCCTCTCAAATTACCAACGGCATTTTTTACAGAACCAGAGCCAAAAATCTTAGTCTGTATGGAGACACAAAAAACCCCGAATAACCAAGCAGTCTTGAGGGAGAAAAAATGGAGCTTGAGGAATCAGAGTCCCTGACTTCAGACTATTCTACAAAGCTACAGTAATCAAGACAGTATGGTACTGGCACAAAAACAGAAATATAGATCAATGGAACAGGATAGAAAGCCCAGAGATAAACCCATGCACCTACGGTCAACTAATCTATGACAAAGGAGGCAAGGATATACAATGGAGAAATGACAGTCTCTTCAATAAGTGGTGCTGAGAAAACCTGACAGCTACATAAAAGAATGAAATTAGAACATTCCCTAACACCATATACAAAATAAACTTAAAATGGATTAAAGGCCTAAATGTAAGACCGAACACTATAAAACTCTTAGAGGAAATCAGAGGAAGAACATGCTTTGACATAAATCACAGCACGATCTCTTTTGATCCACCTCCTAGAGTAATAGAAATAAAAACAAAAATAAACAAATGGGATGTAACGAAACATAAAAGCTTTTGCACAGCAAAGGAAACTATAAACAAAACAAAAAGACAACCCTCAGAATGGGAGAAAATATTTGCAAATGAATCAATAGACAAAGGATTAATCTCCAAAATATATAAACAGTTCATGCACCTCAATATTAAAAATACAAACAACCCAATCAAAAAATGGGCAGAAGACCTAAACAGACATTTTTCCAAAGAAGCCATGCTGATTGCCAAGAAGCACATGAAAAGCTGCTCAACATCACTAATTATTGGAGAAATGCAAGTCAAAACTACAATGAGGTATCACCTCGCACCAGTTAGAATGGGCATCATCAGAAAATCTACCAACAACAAATGCTGGAGAGGGTGTGGAGAAAAGAGAATTCTCTTGCACTGTTAGTGGGAATGTAAATTGATATAGCCACTATGGAGAACAGTATGGAGGTTCCTTAAAAAACTAAAAATAGAATTACCATATGATCCAGCAATCCCACTACTGGGCATATACCCAGAGAAAACTATAATTCAAAAAGACTCGTGCACCCCAATGTTCATTGCAGCACTATTTACAATAGCCAGGTCATGGAAGCAACCTAAATGCCCCTCAACAGACACATGGATAAAGAAGATATGGTACATATATACAATGGAATATTACTCAACCATAAAAAGGAACATAATTGGGTCATTTGTAGAGACATGCATGGACCTACAGACTGTCATACAGAGTGAAGTAAGTCAGAAAGAGAAAAACAAGTATCAAATATTAACGCATATATATGGAACTTAGGGAAATGGTACAGATGAACTGGTTTGCAGGGCAGAAATAGAGACACAGATGTAGAGAGCAAATGTATGGACACCAAGCGGGGAAGGTGGTGGGGTGGTGGGGGTGGGATGAATTGGGAGATTGGGATTGACATATATATACTATTATGTATAAAATAGATAACTAAAAGAACCTGCTGTATAAAAAAATAAATAAAATAAAATAGAAAAATTCAAAAAAAAAGAAAATAATTTTCAGAAAAAAATTAAAGGTAAGATGATGGAATTTTCAAACCTGAAATGTATAATAATATGAGATTGATCTGATGCATTAACTTGATGTTCAAAATCATTTTATTGAACACCTACCATATGGTAGTAGTTATACTAATCAAAGGATCGGTTATTTACAATGAACTATTGTATCATGAGAGATTCTGGACATCCCTTTGTGATTTGCAGCCTTGAGGCCAGCTTGTAGAGCTGTCATGAGTTCCCTTTGCTCTCTTGCTCTCTCAGCTTTTGGTACTTCAATCCGTCTCTCCCCTTCCAGTTACCCTGACCAGACTTTAGCAGACATTGCCTTGCCCTATTTAAAAGCTTATTTCAGAAGGACTTGTTTAATTGACCCTAGAAAAATATCCACAAAACTGGTTATACCATCTTTATTCACACAACCCCAAACTGTAAACACCCAAATATCCAACAGCAGAATGAAATAAACAAATTTTCGTATATTCATACCATGGAATACTACTCAGCAATAAAAAGAAAACAAAATGACACCTGCTACCACATGGATGTTCAAAAACATGTTGAAAGGAAGAAGCCAGAGACAAAAGAATACATCATATTGTATGATAGCATTTATTTTAAGGGCAAGAAAAAGCAAAACTAAATTATGACAATGGAAATCAAAACAGTGGCCATGATGATGGTGGGGATTTGGAGGTAAATGAAAAAGACGTGAGGAAAATTTCTGGAGTGATGAAAATATCTGTATCTTCTTCATGGTGCTTACATGGGTGTTCACAATTGTCAAAAATTCATCAAACTGAACACTTATGATCTCTGTGTTTTAGTGTATATTGTTGACTTCAAACAGTATCTTGAAGACCACATCATAAACAATAGTTATGAAAGCCTACATTCCGATTTGAAAATACAAGTGTTTGATGATGGAAGTAATGGTTCTTAAGAATCAGGTCTTCCAAAGTAATATGGCACAGAGTTCATAATGACCAAAGTATTTGACAAGCCTTACAGACCTAACCCCCAGGCAATCTATATAAATGAGGAATTAAATTAGGCATGAGGAGGATTAGGCATTAGAAGAGAATTGATGCGGAGTAAAAACTCACGCAGACAAGCAGAGAAAGCATCAATAGACTCCCTAGAAAATGCTAAGAGTGCCCTAGAATGTGACGGAAGACAGATTATAAATTTAGGCATACATTCACATGTCACATCTTTGCTCTCCAGTCATTTACAGAAAACAGATTCTGACCCTATCCCAGAATGGTTAAGCATATGGGGATTTATTAAAGGATACTGATAGCTTCCAAAATATTTGGGATGCCTAAGGAACAGAACTTAGGCTGAGTTTTAGTAATGACTTCCAAAGCCCACAATATACAACTGGGTCTGTAAGGGATCCACTGCTTCTGCCACAATCAGGTAATTGCCTGCCCAATCAGAAAGCTCCGACAACATGAGCCGGATCCAGAACCTGCTATCTCTGTTTTCCTCTGAAGCAGCTAATGTTTCTCAGAAGTGAAATTGATTCAGCAAACCAAATCTCATCTAGATACTTCAAGGGAATCTAGGAAACTATTTTTGTTTTGTTTTGTCTTGTTTTAACTGTTTAGCCTTTGCAGTATAGGAAAGCACACAATAAGCAGTTTGAAATACACGTTGAGTTAGCCAACCCAAATATATCATCACGCACACACTTTTCTTCTCATACTTATGCTGCAAAACAGCAATACAAAAAAACAAAAATTCCCCTTTCTAACACAACACAGCTATCCCAGTAGAAACAACATGCTCATCCTCTTTTAAATGCAAGGAACAAAACTCTTTTCAAGTACGGCATCCATTTCTGAGTGATACTATTCAATGGCAATCTCTTCCTGACATTGTGTAATCTATGGAATAAATTATCATTTTACTTGTCATCAACATTCCCTGTAAAAGAATAGGAAAGGAAGAGAAATAAAAAGAAATTGAATAATATTTATAAATATATAGAAATAACAGGGAAAAGATAAAGTAGACAGAGCACTCCTTATTTCTAACATAGTCATTATTTATAACTTTACACGCAGGGATGGTGATAATGTAGAGTTTGGAATTCAGCAACCCTTTCAACTAAATTTTGCATTTGATTTTGGAATTTTGATTTTGTGGCTCTAAGAAATGAGATGTATTTTAGAGCTGTCATGGAAGCTATCTGGTTCTTAGGGTATGACTTTAGTTGGGTTAAAGTTCCTGAGCTTGTCATTTCTTCCTGTAAACTCTCCTATGACTCAAGAAATTCCAGCACAGTCTTTGTAGTCACTTTTATCGCCATACACTGAAGTGTAGCAGCCATTGGGCTCCCAAGGGACTTCATTCAGTTGACGCTTTAGCACAATCAACCACAGGTGATATCTTGACCAACTGTTATGCCGCTACATGCCACAGATTACTAGTACCTTGTTTCCTTTTGGCAAGAGTCTCCCCAATATGCTCAAGCCCAAGGGCATGACTAAACCAGTTCCTAAATTCCATCTTGTCAGGTCTATCTCCTGGGGTCACCCCACTTCCTCATACCTCTTCTGTATCAGTCAGCATCCAATCAAGAGACAGAAAGCACATAATAATTTGAACAAGATTATAAACTCTCCTTGGGGTTTAGTTACTCTGGAGAAAACAGAACTCTAAAGAATTCAGGAATAGCATATGGAGTGACCTGCTGCCACATCCTTTACAGCTGAGGCAGAGCATGTAAAGAAGGAACAGATGTGGAGGACACCCCTACTTGCCCAAAACTGAGATGCAGACCTCCCTGCAAAAGGTTTAACCATGGCTCCCAAGGGTATGGAGAAACTTCTTTACATGCTTCACAGTGGAAATAGCTTAGAAGTTTCCCTCTAGAGTACTGGGAGAAGCTGCCTACAGGAAGGTGCCACATATTTTGGTCAGCTTTACACTGCTGGCCAGCACATACTGTTGACTGCTTTGCACTGCAGAAGCATGCCAAGAGGAAGATACTGGAACCATGAAGACTAGACCCTTTCATCCATGGTGTCCCTCTAGCGCCCTCCATTGACAAAGTTTAAAATCATGCTGTCTGACAAAAATGTTTATCAGATTCAGCTCAATAATTACAGGTCAGGCAATGAAGTACAGACTTGGAGCTAAGAGGCAATATATTGATACTTGATCACTAACTAGATAGCAATGATGGAATATCCACGCCCTAGCTATGCACCGAGAATGTCAGGATTAGTTGAAAAAGATAACCATCTTTTCAAAACACTAATGTTTGCCTCAGGCAAGTACTACAAACCTCAAATACAGAGCTTCTTGTGTCATTAATTACAAAAAGATATAATATAAATGGAATAGAAGTCAATATATTTCCTCTGATTTCTTCCATAAGAAAAAATAGTTCACCATGCTATCTTCCAAATTAACATGTAAGAATTTTGATTTTGGAGATTCTTTAATAGCAAAGTTTTAGAAGAAGAAATGAGGCAGGAAATTCAAGGCCAAGTGTTGTATTTTCCTCTCCATATATAATATGTGGATATAATTCTTTTTTAACAATGTAGCACATAACTAGATGGTCCCTATATTTTCCTGGAAAGTCCAGGAATAATTGCATTTTCTCAAATTAAAATATTGTGACAGCTTATTGAAGAATTACTAATAAATTATAAAACTTTTAGTTTCCCTTATCAAAGAAGTATGAATTAACTCTGGGAAAATAGGGATGAGTTTGAATTATCGCATTCTAAATAGTCGAATTAAAATAAATATGTACTATATGCCCTCAGTTCATCATGCTGTTTTTAAAACAGTTCATCAGCTGCTTTAAAAAAATTTTTTTTCAGTATTGAATTAAATAAAGGCTGAATATTATGAAAAGTCTATCTATGGTTTATGTGGAAAAGGGTTAATTGTTTTCATTTGCCCTATGGGTTTCCGTTCATTTGAAAGAACGTCCAACATTACTTCTGGGATCCCTTTCAGTGGATGATAATAATCGTTAACATTTATTGAGTAAATATTGTGTGCCAGGCACTCTTATTAGAGCTTTCCACATATTAATGCATTTAATACTTACAAGAAATCAGTGAGATAAACAATACATTATTATCATCTCTGTTTTATAGATGAGGAAACTTGCCAAAACCTGACTTCCAAAAGTCAGTGAGCTAGGTAATAGCAGAGAAATTCCAAATCACTACTGTCAGTATGCCTAGACTCTCTGCCCTTGGAACCTAGTAGCCAGAAGCTTGGGATATAAGTACCTCACTAAGTTCAGAACAAATAAAAGAGATGCTTGAGAATATTGGGAATGAATGAAAGTTCCTGTTAGAATTTATTCATATTTGATGTGAGATTTTGAATGTCACCGACTTCAGGCTATCTAGACCTAAATACAGTATTGAAATCCAAACATACCCCTAACGTCCACAAGGGAACATGACTGGATGAGTTGGCAACAATTTCCCCAGTGCAGAAAGGAGCAATACAGAAAGGAGTGAAGAACCAGTTTATACCAATAATGTTATATGAAGACAGGTATTACCAATTCTGCTCATTGTTTCATGATGTTTAGAGTGTCTGTTGGGTTCTGTTCTGTGAGTGAGGGAGCTAAAAGGATGACTATCATTCTTGGAACACATGATTTCTTACTGTTTCTCTGCATTGCAGCCTATTCAATTAAATGATGCAATTTCTTAATCGAATCAAGAATTTTAGGGGTGGTAAAATACTATTCTCTTTTTCACATTGACGTTTAATTAATCCTGTATCTATACTATCACACACACAGGTAAAGGAATTGGGAAATTTCAACACAAATTTATAAGGTAGAAGTTGAACATTTTCATTATATATAATTTGAGCTTTTACTTCCTCCTATTTCCTTCCTACATGGAAGGTTACTAATTAATTACAGTAGTCTCCCCTTATATGTGATTTTACTTTCTGAGGTTTCAGTTACTGAGGTCAACTGCAGTCCAAGAAAATATTAAATGGAAAATCCCAGAAATAAACAATTCGTAAGTTTTAAATTGCACACCGCTCTGAGTAGCGTGACAAAATCTCTCGCTGTCTCACCCTGTCCCATCCGGGATATGAATCAGCCCTTTGTCCATCATGTCCTGCCTGTCCGTCACTTAGTAGCATCTTGGTTATCAAATTGACCGTGGAGGTACTACAGTGCTTGTGTTCCAGTCACCCTTATTTAACTTAATAATGTCCCCAAAGCACAAAAGTAGTGGTTCTGGCAATTGGAATATACCAAAGAGAAGCCATAAAAAGCTTCCTTTAAGTGAAAAGGTGAAAGTTCTCAACTTAATAAGAAAAGAAAAAAATTGTATGCTGAGGTTGCTAAGAGGTATGGTAAGAACAAATCTTCTATCTGGGAAATTGTGAAAAAGGAAAAATTAATTTGTGCTAGTTTTGTTGTTGTATCTCAAAGTGCAAAAGTTACAACCACAGTGCATGATAAGTGCTTAGTTAAAATGGAAAAGGCATTAAATTTGTACAATAAGATATCTTGAGAGAGAGAAAACACATTCATATAACTTTTATTAGTATAGTATTATAATTGATGTATTTTATTATTAGTTATTGTTGTTAATCTCTTACCGTGCCTAATTTATAAATTAAACTTTGTCATAGGTATGTATGTATAGGAAAAAACATAGTATATAGGGTTTGGTACCACCTGCAGTTTTAGGCATCCACTGGGGCTCTTGGAACATAACCATCACAGGTAAGGGGGGACTACTACAACCTCATTCCAAGAGATCTTTCCCTGGTCACACTAATTTTTTAACTTGTTTTCCTTGCCCTCAGGTGTATGCCCTTCTTAATATCCAAGGGAAACATGCTTATTATAGTCATGGGAGAGATGTGTGTCTAAAGCATTCAGGGTCTAAAGCATTCGGTCTGAATTATGGGCTTCTGGATAGCGATAGTAATTGGTGAAAAGTCTAGTATAATCATTGTTGGAGAAGAATTCTGGCACTCTAGATTTTTCCTTCAGTATAGTTATACTTCTTCCAGGTCAGTTTTCCTTTTCGATACTCCCCATGTGAGATTCAGACACAGTAGTAAAATAAATTCTTTTAACTCTTGAAGATACTAAAGTGAGCACGTGCAAATCTAGGGACAAGCAGTAATTAGGGTATAGTGGGGAAATGCAGTCTAAGCCCATTAATAAAAGATACAATTTCTTAGTTAATATTGCTCATCTATATGAAATATTTTAAATGGCCACACATTATAGTTGTAAAAAAACACTAAAAGATAAAATTATTATTGTTTTAAAAACAGTATTTGTATTTCAGGATCTCAAGCACCTTATTTGGATTGCTTGTTGTTCTTCAGAATTTGGAAAAAGGTTATTGATTATTAGCAGATGGTCAGGTACTAAATGTCATGTTCAAGCTCAAGGGGAAAGACAGGAATCTAAAATAATGCCATTTCTTTAAAGCTGAAGTTGACAGCCATGAATCTATTGGTATATCAATAGATATAAAAAAAAGTTAAAAGTTCCAGTAAAAAGCTGCAGTAGCTGAAGGGAAATTTCTCAGCTACATCGTAGTTGAAATATCTTCCCTTTCTGTCTTAGGTGTTGACATTTCTGAACATTGAAATAGTGATGTGCAAGACCAACAAAGTATGAGTCTATAGCTTCCCAGTGCAGATGGGTATGTGGTGCAAGCAGGAAGACAAATTTTCTACCTGTTAAAAGCATGGTCTCTGGAATAAAACCACGTGGACATAAAGACCTGGTTGTTCTATTCAGTAACTCTAAGACTTTGGGAAAGTTCGTCAATCCCCTATACTTCAGTCTCTTCACATATAGAATAGGTATACTAATGGTTCTTACTGAATAGCTACATTTGAGCATTAAATGAGATACTATATGTATAATATAAGCTAGAATTGTGTTCAGCAGAGCATGATAGAGATCTAGAATAACACTGAATTAAAATAAGCAAACACACAATCAAGCTCATTTATCTTTCATGTAGAAGTTTGGGATCATTTGGAATCAAGCAGTCCAATGCTGATGTGGCAGTTCTGCTTTGTAAAGTACTTGGACACCCAGGCTTTCCCCATGGATCATGAACAAATCATGATCCAACACATTTACCCCTTCTCCTTCCCTTGTATCTACATTCCAGGTTACAGGAAGGAATAACACATGAGAGATGGGGACGAAGGGTTCACAACTGCTGTCTTTTAAGGAAGGTTCTTAAAAAGTTCCATGTGAGTTCTGCTCAACCATATCCCACTGGCCCAAATTTGGTCACAAAATACACTTGTCTGTAAGAAAGCTGGACAATGTGATCCTTGTCTGGTTGTTTATGTGCACAGCTAAATATCAGGAGTTCAAATACCATGAACTACTGCCATACAATAGATCCCAGCACATAAAAAGTCCTTAGTAAGTGTTAAATGCTTATATAATAGGTATAAGTGACCAATCCACTTTATTTTAAACTAATATGTAGTGATTTAAGCTATTTAAATTGGTCCATTTTGCTAGTTACACTAATAAAACTTGCTAAATAATGGAAAGAAAACCTTTCTTCCTCCTTCCCTCCCTCCCTCTCTCTCTCTCTTTCCTTCCTTCTTCCTTTCTTTTCCTTCTTTATCTTTCTTTCTTTTTCTTTGTTTCTTTGTTTCTTTCTCTCCTCCCTCCTTCCCTCCCTCCCTCCCTCCCTCCCTCCTTCCCTCCTTCCCTCCTTCCCTTCCTCCCTCCCTCCCTCCCTCCTTCCCTCCCTTCCTTCCTTCCTCCTGCCTGCCTTAGAGATATTTAACAGAGAGGAGTTTCCTTCTACCTTCAATGATGAGCACATCCTTAATTTTAGTACTGACAAGATGTTTGGGAAGGTAGAATCTATTACAGTAATAAATAGATGTATTTGTGGGAAATTGCATTACATTCTTGAAGTCAGACTCCAAAGAAAAAGGACTGAAAGTATATTCAATCAGACTTTTCAAGGAGACTATGATGAGCAGAACTGTATCTTAGTATAAGGATCTAGGTGGACATTATTGCAGAAAATTGAGTTTAGAAGAATAGTCTATTAAAATGAATACTAATTTCCCCAGGTGCATATATCCGCATATCTCCTTGTATCTATGACAATGGTCTGTAACCTAAACTAATATAATACCCTTCCATCAGAGTGCTATCATTTTCATAAGAATTCAATAATCACATTTTATTACCCAGAATACTTTGGCCTTTATCTTTCACATTGCAGATTCAAATGACCGACCCTCACTTGATGACTATTTATTATCCTCAACCACAGCTGAGGAGGACAGAAAGAGGATGTGATTAATGCTTTAGTCATGAACTGTCAAATAGCAAAGAGAAGCACAGTGATTGTAAAGCAAACTGTTATCCCTATCTTAGGCTTTCCATTATCTATGTACAATATTGGTATTCTGTTACCTAATTGTTATTCAGAATTATTAAATGTTGTCAATGGTGAAAGACAATGAAACCAAGCTATGATACAGTTGTGGACGTTGTTAAGTATGTAGCTCAGCATATATGCCTCCCATATTGTGGTATGGTATAAAGAATAGAAAGAGAAAGAAACGCAGTAAAACAGAACACAAAATCTTGCTAGCAGTGACTAATTTTCCAAAATTCAAATTTGAAAGTCAAGGAATTTTATTTTAAAAAATTAGCAAACAAATCTTCTGCTGCTAGAAAATGGAAGAAAGAAAAAGTTTCTCAAATGTTATCACACAAAATTAGAGGCTTCTTATAAGAAAAGAAAATAGAAGCAGCAGATTTCTGCATTTCTACATAGTATTCCCTAAACTTTCAAGAACACATTTTGGGCAAAATCTGCTTCCCTAACTAAGGATATAGATATCATAAGAATAAATCATAACACCTTCATGCCATGGGATAAATAACATTGACCAGACAATTTAACCCAATATCAAAAGGACAAAAAAGAAGAACACCTACTAGGATGCCAACTGAAATCTAGATTCCAGTCATGAAAACTTTATCAGACAAGCAGAATCAGACATGACTAAGGCCAAGCAATATTCTAAAAAAATTAGATATTTTAATATTGTCCTTAGATATTCCAAATTAATCAAAATATAGTGAGTTAACTTTTGTGAAACCAAATGCTTACCCAAACAAAAATAAACAGAGAACCAAGTGTATGTTCCCTTCTAATATATTTTTGACCAAGAAATAAAACATTTCAAGACTAGAAAGATAAATGGTATGCTTTTAAAATGAATTTTGATATTCTGCTTTCTTAGTACAAATGTGTTTAGGTAAACAATTGCGTCAGGATCAATGTGGGTAATATTTAAAAAAAATAGATTAATAATCCCCAAGCCAGATGAAATTAATTATTTTTTCTGGGGGATAAGCCATTAAATGTAGATTTTAATAAATTTTCAAGGATATTCTCATGTTTATCAAAGTCTAAGAATTTTCTATACTGTGATATATTTCACTGTCACCTTATACTATATAATTATAATTAAATTCCTACTCTTCATTACAGATCATTACCATTCACAGTTGTCATTTATATTAGAGTATTATTGCTACAATAATACTGCATAAAAAGTCACCTCAAATGTCAGTGGCTTATCAAAACAAAACTATTTACTTATACATGTACCCATGACTGGTGCAAACTTCTTTCAAAATATGGGTCAATTGAGTTTGGTTCCAGACTTCAGGTCAGGTTGAAGTGTGTCCCATGCACCCATTCTGGGGCCATGCTGTAGTGACAGCAGATGTCTGGAACGTGTCTGGAGAGCACAGAATCTCAAGAATAAGTGTGTGTGCACATACACATTGAGTGGCTCTTCTTGCTTCAAAAATTGGGTTTTTTGTTCCCTCAGAGTTCTGCATCTATTGTTCTAGTTACCAATTAGATCTGTCTCCATATTTTTTCTTGCTGCCTTCTTTTTCCCCCAGTTGTTAAATCAAATGTCATCTCCTCAGAGAAACCTCCCCTGACAAACTCCACCCTGCCAACTCACAATAATATCTTCTATAATTCTATGGCTTATAATGCTCTGAAATTTTCCTATTTATTCTCATCTTAATCTTTCTACTTTATTTCTTTCCATTTGCTTTCCTTTTTCCAGCTTCTTGTGGCAGAGATGTAGATAATTGATTTTAAAACTGTCTCCTTTTTTCTCCTAATCTATACACTTTGAGGTATAAAAATACCCTCTAAGCACCATTTTAATTGCATCCACAAATTTTGTTTGTTTTGTTTTCACTAACATTTTGGCATTAAAACACTTTCCGATTTTTATTTTTTGACCCATAGGTATTTAGAATACAGTTGTTTAATGTTGAATACTTGGGAAATTTACAGTTATCTTTTATAGTTTTATGGCCATTAGGTTCAGATTACAATCACTGTAATATAGATTTTAATTATTTGAAACTTATTTAAACTCATTTTATGGTCCACACTGTAGTTTATTTCAATGAATATTTCCTGTGCATTTAAAATGTATATCCTGTACTTGTTGAATATGATTCTCCATAAATACCAATTAGGTAAAATTAGATAGCTTTAATCTTCTATGTACTTAATAATTTTGTCTACTTATTTTGTAATTTACTGAGAAGTTAGTGTTAAAATCATCAATATTTAATTTTTGTTACATGTATTTTAAAGCTATGCTATGGGATGTATACACATTTAGGACTATTATGTCTTCCTGATGAATTTATCCTTTTGTCATTATAAAACATCTCTATCTTTGGTAATATCTGCCTTATTAGGTATTAATGTAAGTTATGCCATAATCATTATTTTTTGCACACCATTTTTCATCCTTTAACTTTCAATTTTTCTGTGCCGGTAAAATTAAATTTTGTGTCTTGTTAAAATCATAAAGTTTGATATTTTTATTTATATTCATTTTGGAAATCTCTGTCTTTTAAAGGTAATGTTTAGTGTATTTGAATTTAATTTAATTATGGCATGATTGGCATTGTCTACCATTTTGCAATTAATTTTCTCTATATACTCTCTGCAATTTTTATCTTTTCCTATCTTTGCATGGATTAATCAAGTTTTTATTTACTACATTTTTAGTAGTCCATTTTAACTCTTACATGATATTTTTAGCCATACATTTTTGTATTACATTTTTAGTGGTGCTGAAAGGATTGCAATACAGATTCTTATCACAACCTATCATAAGTTAATATTAGATCATTCTGTATACAGTATAAGAATCTTATAAGATTTATAACAATACAAGAAATAAGAGCATACAGGCAATCCTTGCTTTGTACATCTCTGCTATGTAAGAATTTCTGTTACCATGATTTAAATAGCACTAGGCCCCAACTTACAGTTTAAATTTTAGATACTGCAGCATATTAACTGTGAGCAAACAGTAAACTTAGCTAGCTCCTCAGTCCTCAAAGACTATGTAAATAATAAATGTGCTTCATGATCAGTACCCACTGCACATCTGTTTTTTGGTTCATGCACAGTCAGGAAAGCATGAGATTGGGTTGCTTCTTTGTCTTCCAGTGATAAAACCATGTGTCATTTTACAAAATGGATGACCAAAAAGAGGGAACTGAGTAATAAATTTGAAGGTGCAGCAAAAATTCAAAAGTCACAATGTTGGAATTAAATTTGAATAAAACAGAATGAAATTATATCGATAGAAGAAATAGCTGAACATGGGAATGTTGACACTGACACAATTTGAGAGATGTTCAATGTGCAGCCAGAGAAACTCAGTGAAGGTGAATTATTCACATAAATGAGGGAAGTTAAATAAATGTTGTGACAAAAAGGATAAAGATATCCTAGAGTAAGTGACAAAACTTTAAAGAACTTTTGGAGATATTTCATGACATTTACTGTGCAAGGGGAAAGTATAGAAAACCTACACATACTTAGAAAGTATTATGGAATTCAAAAAGACAGAAAGATGTTCATACAATTTCCTAAGTCATATGACAAGAAGGCAAGAATTTGAACAATTGTTCAAACTATATTCATACTTCTTTAACAAAACAATGACTATTGTTTTAAATCACAATGTACTAAATAAATAATAGGGATCTTTTTCATTTCTTATATATTTGGATTTAAGGTCACCTTGCAGTCTCAGCTTGCAAAATTAGGACTGCCTTTGATTTTTTCTAATAGCATCCCTCACTCCCACCATTCTGTGCTATTGTTTTCATATATTTTACTTCTAAGTATATTATATAGGCTAGAGTGCATTACTATTATTTTTAAAATATTTAATACTATTTAAAAATTATAACACTATTTTATATTCAGTCACATATTTGCTATTTGGAGTTCTCTTTATTTTTTTTTCTTGAGATCTCAACTTCTACCTTGATTATTTTCCTTTAACCTTAAACATACATTTTTTCTATAATAAAGAAAAATAATTAGTGCCTCAACTTTTGTCAAAAATTATATATTTATTTCTACTAAAAGTTTGAAAGAAATTTTGACTGAATAAGGATTTCTAAGTTCACTTTTTTTTTCTCTTTTATCACTTTAAAGATACCGTTTCTTGCCTTCCGTCCTTCACTGCATTTGATGAGATCAGAGTTAGTGTTTGTAATATTTTTCCCTTGAATATAATATGAATTGTTTTGGAAGAGGTTTCTTAGAAGATTTTTTCCTTGTTTTTATTTTTTAGGTTTTTTTTGCAGTTTAACCATGTGCCCAGGTGCGATTGCCATATTTATCATTCTTGGACTTTAATAACCCTCTTGGATCTGTGGGTCTACATCTTTTATGAATTTAGAAAAACAAGCTAAATGGCCATTATCTCTTCAAATATTTATTCTGATCAATTCAGAATATTTCCTCTGTTCATTCTTCACAGTCCATTGTCCAATACCTGAAAGTAGTTGCTTTTTATATTTTTCCCAGTGTTACAAGTGTTTATGTGGGGTATGTCTAATATTAACTATTCCATCATGGCCAGAAATAGTGTATATTTTAACGGGTTTATTTTCCTGCTCCCTTACCAGAATAAAGAGTTCATCTATGTTGTTTTTATCTATTTTATGGCATCAATATAAGTGAACATATTCACTGAAGGAAAAGTGATTTTTCGTCAATGTGAATTTTCTTCAATGTAAATGATTACTTGAAGAGATCGTTTTATGATCCTATCATCAGACGATTCAAGGTATCATTAGTACATGTATTGGAAAATATATCAAAATTCTCTAAACCCTAAGGCTGAAATTCAGTTAGTACACACTGATACATATATGATCTTTGAAAAGCCTACTTGCAGGCTTCCCTGGTGGCGCAGTGGTTGAGAGTCTGCCTGCTGATGCAGGGGACACGGGTTTGAGCCCTGGCCCAGGGGGATCCCAATGCCACGGAGCGGCTGGGCCCATGAGCTATGGCCGCTGAGCCTGTGCGTCCGGGGCCTGCGCTCTGCAGCGGAAGAGGCCACAGCAACGAGAGGCCCGCGTACCGCAAAAAAAAAAAAAAAAAAAAAAAAATCCTACTTGCATTTAGTGTACTTTCCCCTACATACTGTTTATGTAAGAACAATGAATTCAGTGTGTTTGTATTAATTTATTTATTCCTTATTTCTAACTTTTAATATGAGACATATTTTTAAATAGTGTAAGCCTTTAGTTTACATTTAAGTTAATTTTATTATATTTGTTCATTAGTCATTCACAGCAAAATAAATTCCAGTTAACTAATTCCAGTTTTCTATTTTATATCAATTATTTTTAGCCCCATAAAAGTTTTTGTTATATAGCACTTACAATTTTCAGTCAAAGGTCTTTTGAGGTAAATTTATGCTTTTTGTTTATTTCCTAGCCTTAGGAAAAACACTTTATCATTTTATTGCAAGTTAAATTAAGAACTATAAAACTACATTTTTTAAATTGCAAATTTGAGAAAATTTTTACTAAAACTTAGGAAAATATAATTATTAAGTTTAACTGCTGAAAAGATAACAATTAAAGCATTGTAGCTGGATATTAATAAAATAAATATACAAAATGATATATTTTAATTTTCTCCATGCTATATTATAAAATTTCCAACTGCTTTAATAGTCACTATTCCTTTCATTGTTAGTTTCAAAGCACTCCAAATTTTCCCATGCTAGTTCTGATTTATTTGTTCATTTTTAAGTTGCAAGTAACTTTACATTTGTCTTTATGGCCAATAATAGTTTATTTTATCTATCTATCTATTTATTTATTAAAGAAAAATGAAGTTTATTTCTCATTCACAGATTGGTTCTAAATTAAGCAGTCTTGGTTGGCTGTCAGCTCTACTCCCCACAGTTATTCAGGAACCCATGTTCCTACCAATGCCTTGATCCACCTTCACCTAGGGCATTGTTGTTATCTGCACAAATTAACTTCCCCTCAGGCTTTAACTCGTGCAAAGAGGAAAAACAGGAGAGAGAGAAAGCTCACTGCCTTAACGCTTAGGCCTGAAGTGACAGTATCACTTTCATTTACATTTCACTACCCAGAAATTAGTCACATGGCTAGACTTCACTGCAATGGAAATGTCCAGAGTAAATGTGGTCTACCCATATGCCCAAGAAGAAGAGAAGATATTTAGGGAGACTTCTATCAGTCCCCACTATAGAAATGAGGGGCTTCTGTGAGATCAGGTGGATAGGTTGTAGCTTGGATGGGACCCTCATTTCTATTGCCAGTTTCATTCTCTTTGGCTCTTCCTATGGCCTGTTCCACAAATGAATGTAGTAGAGAGTGCAGAGCATTTGAATGCAGACATCCCAGCCCCATTTTTATTAACTGAGCTTTTGAACCAGTCATTTAACTTCTCTAAGTTTCTGTTTCTTCATTTATGAAACTGGGAGAAAAACTCCTATCCCATGAGCTCTTACGAAGGTAGAAAGAGATAACTGATGCAATTATACTTTTTTTTTTAACATCTTTATTGGAGTATAATTGCTTTACAATGTTGTGTTAGTTTCTGCTGTATAACAAAGTGAATCAGCTATATGTATACATATATCCCCATATCTCCTCCCTCTTGCATCTCTGTCTCCCCCTCCCGATCCCTCCCCTCTAGGTGGTCACAAAGCACCGAGCTGGTCTCCCTGTGCTATGCGGCTGCTTCCCACTAGCTATCTATTTTACATTTGGTAGTATATATATATGTCCATGCTACTCTCTCACTTTGTCTTGGCTTACCCTTCCCTCTCCCCTTGTCCTCAAGTCAATTCTCTACGTCTGCATCTTTATGCCTCTCCTGCCCCTAGGTTCATCATCAGAACCATTTTCTTTTTGTTTTTTAGATTTCGTATATATGTGTTAGCATATGATACTTGTTTTTCTCTTTCTGACTTACTTCACTCTGTATGACAGACTCTAGGTCCATCACCTCACTACAAACAACTAAATTTTGTTTTTTTATATGGCTGAGTAATATTCCATTGTATATATGTGCTACATCTTTATCCATTCATCTGTTGATGGACACGTAGGTTGCTTCCATGTCCTGGCTATTGTAAATAGTCCTGCAGAGAACATTGTGGTGTATGACTCTTTTTGAATTATGGTTTTCTCAGGTTATATGCCCAACAGTGGGATTGCTGCATCATATGGTAGGTCTATTTTTAGTTTTTTAAGGAACATCCATACTGTTCTCCATAGTGGCTGTATCAATTTACATTCCCACCAACAGTGCAAGTGGGTTCCCTCTTCTCCACACCCTCTCCAGCATTTATTGTTTGTAGATTTTTTGATGATGACCATTCTGACTGGTGTGAGGTGATACCTCATTGTAGTTTTGATTTGCATTTCTCTAGTGATTAGTGAGGTTGAGCTTCCTTTCATGTGTTTGTTGGCAATCTGTATATCTTCTTTGGAAAACATCTATTTAAGTCTTCTGCCCATTTTTGGATTGGTTTGATTATTTTTTTGATATTCAGCTGCATGAGCTGCTTGTATATTTTGGAGATTAATCCTTTGTCAGTTGCTTCATTTGCAAATATTTTTCTCCCATTCTGAGGGTTGTCTTTCATCTTGTTTATGATTTCCTTTGCTGTGCAAAAGCTTTTATGTTTCATTAGGTCCCATTTGTTTACTTTGTTTTTATTTCCATTTCTCTAGGAGGTGTGTCAAAAAGGATCTTCCTGTGATTTATGTCATAGAGTGTTCTGCCTATGTTTCCCTCAAAGAGTTTTATAATGTCTGGCCTTACATTTAGGTTTTTAATCCAGTTGGAGTTTATTTTTGTGTATGGTGTTAGGAAGGCTTCTAATTTCATTCTTTTACATGTAGCTGTCCAGTTTTCTCAGCACCACTTATTAAAGAGGCTGTCTTTTCTCCATTCTATATTCTTGCCTCCTTTATGAAAGATAAGGTGACCATATGCGCATGTGTTTGTCTCTGGGCTTTCTACCCTGTTCCATTGATCTATATTTCTATTTTTGTGCCAGTACCATACTGTCTTGATTACTGTAGCTTTGTAGTATAGTCTGAAGTCAGGGAGCTCAATTCCTCCAGCTCCATTCTTCTTTCTCAAGATTGCTTTGGCTACTTGGGGTCTTTTGTGTCTCCATACAGATTTTAGGTTTTTTGCTTCTAGTTCCGTGAAAAATGGCAGTGGTAGTTTGATAAGGATTGCACTGAATCTGTAGATTGCTTTGGGTAGTATAGTCATTTTCACAATGTTGATTCCTCCAATCCAAGAACATGGTGTATCTTTCCATCTGTTTGTATCATCTTTGATTCTTTCATCAGCGTCTTATAGTTTTCTGCATATAGGTCTTTTGTCTCCTTAGGTAGGTTTATTCCTAGGTATTTTCTTCCTTTTGTTGCAGTGGTAAATTGGGAATGTTTCCTTAATTTCTCTATCAGATTTTTTGTCATTATTGTATAGGAATGCAAGAGATTTCTGTGCATTAATTTTGTATCCTGATACTTTACCAGATTCATTGATTAGCTCTAGTAGTTTTCTAGTAACATCTTTAGGATTCTCTATGTATAGTATCATGTCATTTGCAAACAGTGACAGTTTTACTTCTTTTCCGATTTGGATTCCTTTTATTTCTTTTTCTTCTCTGACTGCCATGGCTAAAACTTTCATAGCTATGTTGAATAAAAGTGGCGAGAATGGGCAACCTTGTTTTCTTCCTGGTCTTAGAGGAAATGGTTTCTGCTTTTCATCATTGAGAACAATGTTGGCTGTGGTTTTCTCATATATGGCCTTTAGTATGTTGAGCTAGGTTCCTTCTATGACTACTTTCTGGAGAGTTTTTATCATAAATAGGAGTTGAATTTTGTCAGAAGTTTTTCCTGCATCTATTGAGATGATCATATGGTTTTATCCTTCAGTTTGTTAATGGTGATCACATTGATCAATTTGCATATATTGAAGAAGCCTTGCATCCCTGGGATAAAGCCCACTTAATCGTAGTGTATGATCCTTTTAATCTGCTGTTGGGTTCTGTTTGTTAGTGCTTTGTTGAGGATTTTTGCATCTATATTCATCAGTGATATTGGCCTGTAGTTTTCCTTTTTTGTGACATCTTTGTCCGGTGTTGGTATCAGGGTGATTATGGCCTTGTAGAATGAGTTTGGGGGTGTTCTTCCCTCTGCTATATTTTGCAAGAGTTTGAGAAGGATAGGTGTTAGCTTTTCTCTAAATATTTGATAGATTTCACCTGCAAAGCCATCTGGTCCTGGGCTCTTGTTTGTTTGTAGGTTATTAATCACAGTTTCAGTTTCATTGCTTGTGACTGGTCTGTTTATATTTTCCATTTCTTCCTGGTTCAGTCTTGGAGGGTTGTACCTTTGTAAGAATTTGTCAATTTCTTCCAAGTTGTCCATTTTATTGGCATATAGTTGCTTGTAGTAATCTCTCATGATCCTTTATATTTCTGTGGTGTCAGTTGTTACTTCTCCTTTTTCATTTCTAATTCTGTTGATTTGAGTCTTCTCCCTTTTTTTTTGATGGGTCTGGCTAAATTTTTATCAATTTTGTTTATCTTCTCAAAGAACCAGCTTTTAGTTTTAGTTTAGTTTTAGTTTTACTTATCTTTGGTTTATTTTGTCTATTGTTTTCTTTGTTTCTATTTCATTTATTTCTGCTCTGATCTTTATGATGTCTTTCCTTCCCCTAACTTTCGGGTTTTTTTGTTCTGCTACCTCTAATTGCTTTAGATGTAAGGTTAGGTTGTTTATTTGAGATGTTTCTTGTTTCTTTTTTTTTTTTTTTTTTTTTGGTATGTGGGCCTCTCACTGTTGTGGGCTTTCCCATTGCGGAGCACAGGCTCCGGACGTGCAGGCTCAGCAGCCATGGCTCACGGGCCCAGGCGCTTCCCACCATGTGGGATCTTCCCAGACCGGGTCACAAACCAGTGTCCCCTGCATCGGCAGGTGGACTCTCAACCACTGTGCCACCAGGGAAGCCCTCTTGTTTCTTGAGGTAGGATTGTGTTTCTATAAACTTCCCTCTTAGAACTGCTTTTGCTGCATCCCATAGGTTTTGGGTCATCGTGTCTCTATTGTCATTTGTTTCTAGGTTTTTTTTAATTTCATCTTTGATTTCTTCAGTGATCTGTTATTTAGTAGCATATTGTTTAGCCTCCATGTATTTATATATTTTTTTAGTTTTTTTCCTTTAATTGATATCTAGTCTCATAGTGTTGTAGTCAGAAAAGATACTTGATATGATTTCAATTTTCTTAAATTTGTGACCCAAGATATGATCTATCCTGGAGAACGTTCCATGAGCACTTGAGAAGAAAGTGTATTCCCTTGTTTTGGGATGGAATGTCCTATAAATATCAGTCAAGACCATCTTATCTAATGTGTCATTTAAAGCTTGTGTTTCCTTATTGATTTTCACTTTGGATGATCTGTCCATTGATGAAAGTGGGGTGTTAAAGTCTCCTACTATTATTGTGTTACTGTTAGTTTCTCCTTTTATGGCTCTTAGCATTTGCCTTATGTATTGAGGTTCTCCTATGTTGGGTGCATAAATATTTACAATTGTTATATCTTCTTCTTGGATTGATCCCTTGATCATTATGTAGTGTCCTTTTTTGTCTCTTGTAATAGTCTTATTTTAAAGTCTCTTTTGTCTGATATGAGAATTGCTACTCCAGCTTTCTTTTGATGTCCATTTGCATGGAATATCTTTTTCCATCCCCTCACTTTCAGTCTGTATGCGTCCCTAGGTCTGAAGTGGGTCTCTTGTAGACAGCATATATATGGGTCTTGTTTTAGTATCCATTCAGCCAGTCTGTGTCTTTTGGTTGGAGCATTTAATCCATTTACATTTAAGGTAATTATCAATATGTATGTTCCTATTACCATTTTCTTAATTGTTTTGAGTTTTTGTAGGTCTTTTCCTTCTCTTGAGTTTCCTACCTAGAGAAGTTCCTTTAGCATTTGTTGTAAAGCTGGTTTGGTGGCGCTGAATTCTCTAACTTTTGCTTGTCCGTAATGGTTTTAATTTCTCTGTCGAATCTCAATGAGATCCTTGCTTCATAGAGTAATCTTCGTTGTGGGTTTTCTCCTTTCATCACTTTAAATATGTCCTGCCACTCCCTTCTGGCTTGCAGAGTTTCTGCTGAAAGATCAGCTCTTAACCTTAGGGGGATTCCCTTGTATGTGATTTGTTGCATTTCCCTGGCTGCTTTTAATATTTTTCTTTTTATTTAATTTTTGATAGTTTGATTAATATGTGTCTTGGTGTGTTTCTCCTTGGATTTATCCTGTATGGGACTCTCTGTGCTTCCTGGACTTGACTGACTATTTCCTTTCCCATATTAGGGAAGTTTTCAACTGTAATCACTTCAAATATTTTCTCAGTTTTTTTTTTTTTTTTCTCTTCTACTTCTCGGACCCCTATAATTCGAATGTTGGTGTATTTAATGTTGTCCCAGTGGTCTCTGAGAGTGTCCTCAATTCTTTTCATTCTTTTTTCTTTATTCTGCTCTGTGGTAGTTATTTCCACTATTTTATCTTCCAGGTCACTTATCTGGTCCTCTGCCTCAGTTATTCTGCTATTGATTCCTTCTAGAGAATTTTTAATTTCATTTTTTTGTTTGTTTGCTCTTTAGTTCTTCTAGGTCCTTGTTAAATGTTTCTAGTATTTTTTCCATTCTATTTCCATGATTTTGGATCATTTTTATTATCATTACTCTGAATTCTTTTTCAGGTAGATGGCCTATTTCCTCTTCATTTGTTTGATCTGGTGGGTTTTTACTTTCCTCCTTCATCTGCTGCATATTTCTCTGTCTTCTCATATTGTTTAACTTACTGTGTTTGAGGTCTCCTTTTCACAGGCTGCAGGTTCATAGTTCCTGTTGTTGGTGGTGTCTGCCCCCAGCGGGTGAGGTTGGTTCAGTGGGTTGAGGAGGCTTCCTGGTACAAGGAAATAGAGCCTGTTTTCTGGTGGGTGGGGCTGGATCTTGTCTTTCTGGTGGGCAGGGCAGTGTCCTGTGGTGTGTTTTGGGGTGTCTGTGAACTTAGTTTGATTTTAGGCAGCCTCTCTGCTAATGGGTGGGGTTGTTTCCTGTCTTGCTAATTGTTTGGCTAGGAGTGTCCAGCACTGGAGCTTGCTGGCTGTGAAGTGGAGCTGGGTCTTTGCATTGAGACTGAGATCTCTGGGAGAGCTCTCTCTGATTGATATTACATGGGGCTGGGAGGTCTCTGGTGGTCCTGAACTTGGTTCTACCACCTCAGAGGCTCAGGCCTGACACCAGGCTGGAGCTCCAAAACCCTGTCAGCCACACAGCTCAGAAGAATAGGGAGAAAAAGAGAAAGAAAATAAAAATAAAAAATAATTTTAATTATTAAAATTAAAAAAATAAAGAAAGAAGAGAGCAGCCAAACCAATAAACAAATCCACCATTGATAACAAGTGCTAAAAACTAAACTAAGATAAACATAAAAATCAGAGACAAATCAGTTGCAGACAGCAAACCCCAAGTCTACAGCTGCTCCCAAAATCCACCACCTCAATTTGGGGAACATATGTTGTCTTTTCAGGTATTCCACAGATGCAGCATACATCGAGTTGACTGTGGGCATTTAATCCACTGCTCCTGAGGCTGCATGGAGAAATTTCCCTTTCTCTTCTTTGTTCACACAGCTCCTGCATTCAGCTTTGGTTTTGGTCCCACCTCTGTGTGTAGGTCATCCTCAGGCATCTGTTACCCACACTGATAGGAGTGGGTTAAAGCAGTGGCTGATTAGGGTGCTCTTGCTCACTCAGGCTGGGGAGAGGAAGGGGTATGGTAGTCATAATTGGTATGCAGGGTGAGCCTGTGGCAGCAGAGGCTGGTGTGTTGTTGCAACAGCCTGAGGTACGCCATGTGTCCTCCCAGGGAACTTGTCCCTGGATCATAGGACCCTGGCAGTGGCGGGCTGCACAGGCTCCTGGCAACGGGCGGGAGGGGTGTGGATAGTAACCTGTGCTTGCACACAGGATTCTTGGTGGCAGCAGCAGTAGCAGTGTTAGCGTTTCATGCCTGTCTCTGTGGTCTGAACTGATAGGTGCAGCTCATGCCCGTTTCTGGAGCTCACTTAGGCTGTGCTCTGCTTTCTATGGGCACACAGGAAAGGGATCCCCTCTCCTCGCACATCCCGAAACAATGGTCTCTTGCCTCTTAAGCAGGTCCAGACTTTTTCCCAGACTCCCTCCCAGCTAGCTGTGGTGCACTAGCTCCCCTCAGGCTGTGTTCACACAGCCAACCCCAGTCCTCTCCCTGGGATCTGACCTCCGAAGCTCGAGCGTCAGCTCCCTGCCCCCACCTGCCCCAGCGGGTGAGCAGACAAGCCTTTCAGACTGGTGAGTGCTGGTTGGCACTGATCCTCTGTGCAGGAATCTCTCCGCTTTGCCCTCTGCACTCTTCTCCATTGCTGCACTCTCCTCTGTGGCTCCGATGCTTCCGCCCCGCCCACCCCCCATCTCTGCTGGTGAATGGTGTTCTTAGTGTGTGGGAACTTTTCCTCCTTCACAGCTCCCTCCCCGAGATGCTGGTCCCATCCTTAATTTTTGTCTCTGTTTTTTCTTTTGCCCTACCCAGGTACGTGGGGATTTTCTTGCCTTTTGGGAAGTCTGAGGTTTTCTGCCAGCATTCAGTAGGTGTTCTGTAGGAGTTGTTCCACATGTAGATGTATTTCTGATGTATTTGTGGGGAGGAAGGTGATCTCCATGTCTTACTCCTCCACCATCTTGAAGGTCCGCCCCCCAGTTTATTTTTATTTTATGTAATTTATTTATTTTGTTAGTTTGTTATTAATTATTTATTTATTGGCTGCACCATGTGGCTTGCAGGATCTTAGTTCCCTGACCAGGGATTGAACTCATGCCCTCAACAGTGAAAGCTTGGAGCCCTAACCACTGGACTGCCAGGGAGTTCCCCTACATTTGTCTTTATGATTATAAAACTATTGTGTTGTTGAAAAAGACAAACAAATATTAAATAGTCCAGAAAGAAAGAGAAAAGGAGAGGAAAATAGCATTTATCTCTTCCATTTTATTGGTCCTTAGTATCTTTTTTTTAATCTCTATTTTTAGCAAGTTTTGATATCAATTTATACTAAATTGATAAACAGAAAAGCTGCATTTTTTTTCTTTTCTAAAAGTGTCCTAGAAAAATATCTTCTCTTGTAGGTTTGAAAGTGCTCATCTGCCTTCAAATGGTATCTGTTATCTTGTAAGTATATCCGTAGTTGTCTAAAAATATCTTCTAACTTTTTACTCAGAAAAGTCAACTAAACTCAGCAATTTCTTACTTGCACATAATAGGTGCTCAGTAATAAATTAAAGTAATGAATTTTTAGTTTAATAATTATCTCAGTAAATTTCATGAACTTATTATTCTTACCTTTAACATAATATAAAGCCAGAAACACTTTATTACCATTTTGTGCAATTAACATATATGTCAATAATTTCTGTACAATATATTCTGTAATTCAGACTTTTCATCACTTTAACACGAGTTCCGTTTTCTCTTCTCCTACTCAGCTTTCTTGGAAACATTACTGAGCCTTCCAGTAAATAAATGTGGTAGTATCTATTTTGGACTTTCTGAATGTAATTGCAACAGCTGTGTTTTATTTCTGGGAGGGATTCATTTTTCAGCTGATAAAATTGTAGGGAAGATGATGAGATAAGTAGAAAGTAAGTAAAAGCTCCAACTCAAGGATGGGAAACATTTTGCTCTTGCTCCCTAAAGATGATGATAAAGAAAATTTGTTTTACCCCTGATGGATGGAATTTTAAGATAGAAACTGTAATAAAGGTATTCAATGATAACTTTCTTTATGTATATTTTTGACTTCAAATTATTGAAATTATTTCAGTAACCATCTCCTAGCCATGATATTCAGGGATATATGTATTCCTGTAGCTTTATATCTTTTTATCAACTTTGTGTATTTTGGGACAATAAACTATGACTTGTATGTAACTCTAATAACTCAAAATGATATGGAATGTATAGATTGAATAATTAAACACAGAGAATTTATGAATATTATTCTCCAGAAGTAAAATAAATTATGTGCTAGAAAATACTCCCACACCTATCTTGTGCCTTTCATATCTAAGTTTATTTTTATTATGGGATTTCTAATTCCTTAACCATATTTTCTCCTAGCAAAATTTTTGGAACACAATTATTTATGTTTAATTTTTCAAACTGGTCATAAAAATATTTACAGTTTCATATGATCTTTTGGAAACTTGTCATCTCATAATCAATAGGTGGATCATATGTTCCTTCCTCTTGAGACTGGGCCAACCTTTCTGATACCCCATTAAGAGTCTTGCAGAAGCAAATTATATAACTTCCAAGGCTAGGTCATTAAAATCAATAGAGTTCCCATCTGTCTCTTCTCTCTCTCTCTCTCTCTCTCTCTCTCTCTCTCTCTCTCGGAATAATGACCCTCGGAATACAGCCACCATACTCTAAAGAACTCTAAGCTACTGGGATTGGAACAAAGCCCCACACCTTCAGCCACATCTGAGATCCCAGCTAATAGCCAACACCAATTTACCAGCCTGGTGAGCAAATCATCTTGGAAGTGGATTTTCCAATCTTCAGCTAAGTTGCCTCAGCTGATGCTACGTGGAACAGACAGACATTTTCCTTTATTGTGTTCAAATTGCAGATTTGTGAGCAACTAATTAATGGCTGTTGTTTTAAGTCACTAAGCATTGAGGTGGTTTGCTCTTAAGCAGCAGATAACCAGAATCATTAAAACAAGAAAAATAAAAGTTGCTAACTTTCAGCAAGATATGCAAATAAAGCCGTAGAAATAAATTCAAAAGATGTTTTGACTCCCCCCAGCAGTACATGAAATCTCAGCCTTACCTTTGAGAATCTGCTCATCTCCCATCTTTTTTATGAACAATCCACCAACTACCTGGTTGATATGTAATATATATGAGACATGAGATGCTTTCTATGAAGTTTTAAGTATCAAACTCTGTAAGTCAACAACAAAAATTGTGGCATGGCTAAAATTTGCAAAACTAAAGCTGACAATATTGAACTTTACCTGAGCCCTGTGCTCCTATAAAACAGGTTTGGTCACCAAATCTACCCCTCCCCAATATATTTTCCATACAAAAGATTTTACTACAAAAAATTACCCTCCTCATATCACTTAGATAAGACATTCATAAATGACCCTCTTGTTTATCTGTGACAAGGCCAGACACAGACTCTCCAAATAGTCATCCTATGTCCAATAAATGATTAACTAAACTTTTTGATTCCACCAACTTTTCTGGACAAAATTCTTGCAGTGGAACTTGAACAACCCTTACTCAAAAATACCCTTCTGAAAATCTGCTAATAACAAGGAAAGCTATTCTCATATCAACTATCCAATTATGCCACTCTCACTCCCCCATATCCAGTTCTTTCTAGATTTGTTTAGAAAACAAATCTCATTAAAAAAAATCTCCTCATAAAATAAAAACTTTTTTCTGCCTCACCTTTGATACTCCTGTAGATCTTCAGGTAAGCTGCAGCTTTCTCTTCATTACAATATTTCCTTTCCCCTATTATAATAATCTTTTTGAATAAATTCTCTCCTTTACCTACATCAGGATTTGTTTTTACCTGATAGAGCCAATAGTGATCATTTGAGAATCCTCTATTCCTACATCAAGAAACATCAAAAAACTATCAATTCTATCCAATACCACATTCTATTTGATTCTATCTGATATCTACATCTGAAGTAGATGATGAGCTTCTTGTGAGCAGAAAAGTTGATGTTTTTATCCCTCTGACTAAATTTTGTGATCAATAATTTCAAACTGAACAATTCTTATGAAATTGAGGAATGAAAAATAGGTAGAAAAGATAAATGTGGAAGTTCTGTACATCTTCTTTATACCACTAATCTGTAAAGATCTTTTCCATGGTTAAAACTGCTTTGTGCATTCAGTAATTTGTCCTGAAAAAAAAAAAAAAAAACCCCAAAGCATGAAAGCAAGATTACACTGTGTGCCAAGAATAACCTGTGAGGAGCCAAATATCCTAATCTGAAAAAAGTAATTAATGCTTTGAATAATTTCTTTGGTATTTGAAATCTGCCAAAACATAATTAACTCTTCTGAGAGAACACCTAATAAAAGACCAATATCCCCTGACTGGTGGGTCAGGGATGTCTCACATTACTATACAATAGGAAGCAGCTCAACATAGAAATTGTGCTACCCACTACCCACTAGACAAGATTTGAGCCCAGGTCCTGAAGCCACTACTTGCTAAATGTTTGAGATCAGTAGAGAAGTGAATTTCCCAATCATTTCATGCAAAAATTAATTTGCATGATCAGAAATATACATAATCATTTCAAATGAATTCAAACACACACAATTCAATTTGTGCAGTGGCATACACAATTTAATGTTTACCTGCTTTCTGAGAAAAAAAAAGAAAAAATTAAAATCTCCTCAAAACCCTGATTTTTAGTGTTTGCCAATGTCTGTGATGTAAATACTCCTACCATTGCCAGTTTAAAATTACCAACTAGAGACTGACTGGACCCAGCACACCACTCAATATATATGTGCATTTATATATGTGTGTGGGTGTGTATATGTGTACTTCTACATACCTATGTATTTACATCTACTCACATATATATTCAGTGTATACATTCTATGTATTATATATTTTGCACCTATGTACATTATGTGTGTGTTTTGTATATACTACAGATCAGTAAAAGAAGAAAAGTCTTTCTGAAGTTGGAAATACAGTGATAGATTTTGAGTAAAGGTTAAGCATGACATTAAGACATGGAACCTCAAGGAACTAACAGCCTTTAAGAAAACTTAGAAAACATCTAATAATAAAAGGTTTGTAATTCCCATACTTCTGTAATACTTATCAATATATATACATTAATACTGAAAATACATATTGAAATATTCTAATATTTGTATTTCTAAATACATAGAAGCATTAGTTTGATCTCTTGCTCAAATGTCTCACAGATTTCATGTTTTGTATAAATTCATTGCGAAACTTTCTATTATTTTGGTATGGATTATTGTAGTAAATTTAACTGCATATGATGGCAACATAATCAGATAATGATAAAAATGGCTTTTTTGCATTTGCTTTCAAGAAAAATACATGCAGAGCTTACAAAAGCCAGCAACGGGTTGTGGCCAATAGAGCTTTACTGCATGTAATTAAGCCAGTGTCATGTTACTATAGCCAAGTGCTTGAAAAATTCATTGGACCTTTCTTTTTTTTTCTTTTTTAAGAGGAGGAAATCGATAAGTCTTTGGAAGGAAAATGGTAATCTGTACTATAATAAAACATATTTATCCAAATGATTGATTTTAAATGGATTTACAAAGAATGGCTATAATTCCACTGTACAAAACCTGAGTAGAAGATGTTTATAGAATTAAAATAGTTCATAAAAAAGTAGCACTTACCATGCAAAAATCAAGTAAACATTTCCTTCTACTCAAACAAATTAGGAAAATCTGATTACATCTTTTTTTCCCTTTCAAATCTAAGTACACTTTCAAAGGACCAAGAGTTGAAATCAATCTCCACTCCAAAGAGGAAAAAAAATGATCTGAAATAAAGTAATTTCAATCACAAAGGCACAGGGAGAAAGTTGGAGTAAACAGGGGAATTTCTTCAGAGACTACCTTTTGGAAGAAATGATCACTGAGCATACTCAAGTGAATGACAAAGAAAATGTCCCTTTGCAAGGTTCTTTTTGGCATATTTATATTTTAAAGCAGTGAAATGGGGCAGATCATATTCCTATTAATGTGTAGCTCTTATTGTTTCATTTTATTTAATTTTCTTCTTTAAGGTGTTTGTGAATCGATAAATGAAAGATTATTTTAAAAGTGCATCACCAAATGGAGAAAAATTTGAATAGAAAAAGAATAAAGGATACTTGAGTGCCTCTGTGAAGGCTGTGGGGATTTTGTTTGTTTTAACCTGATATTGTGAGAATGTCCCAATATAAAATTGATTGCATAAAAAGGGGACATGCCACATCATATAGGTAATAATCCCTGAAAAATCATTTTGGATGACTAGGACTCAAGTCTTAAGAAATGTCACTCTCAGCTTCCTCTCCAGCCCTCTACTTCTTTAACATTGTTGGGTTTCTACTGGGAAGCCATCTTTTCCCTTTCACTCAGGTGGCAGCAATGAGTTTTGAGCTATTTGGAACTAGGGCCCTTAGTAAAACAACTCAGAATGACCTGGACTGTTCAGTATATCTTGTGGCTTCCTTGAAACTCCCTAGATCAACTATTTCAGGCTTTATTGGGATTGGACTTGGGAACCTGTCATTTTAACAAATGCTTCAATGATTTTATTTATATTAGTGTTTGAAAACCTCTAACCCAGAGGAAGATTGAAATTACCTGTCTTGTGCTCATTACAACTTTGGGGGAATGCTTCATTAACCTTATTCCAAAAACTGGCTTTAATATTAGCAAAATCATTTAATTAATACAAAATGTGGCGTAGATGGAAGAATGTGTTTTCATGCCATTTTAACTTGGATGTAATTAATATTTAATTTTCTTTCCCATTGAAATGCTTAATGAAAATTGGTCATTGGCTAGAATGTAACATAAGAAAATTAGTGAATAACATAAGTGTCAGAATTCCTAGGTTTTAATCTTGACTTGGACACTAATTAGCCTTTTTACCTTAGGCAATTCACTTAAATTTCCTCTTATTTAAAAATTAATTTTTATTATATAAATCATACATGAGTATGTTATCCTCTTGAAAAGGAAAATTCAAATATTATATATGAAGCTAAATTTCCTTTTGACAACCCCCCTCAATTTCAGTTGCTTCCTGAATTAGCAGTTATTACTTTGGTTTATATCTATCCAGATAAATATACATGGATATATAGATAAATAGATAGATATTGATATAGGTAAAGATAAAAATAAGAATATATATGCATATGTACAAATGCATAGTAGCATTGTATGCTTTAGTTTATAGAGGGCATGTTACTCTACATTTTGTTTATAACTTGATTCTTTTATTGAATACTACATCTTCCACATTTTTCCATATTAACCCATTGGAAGCATACTTATCCTCCTTAACTGCTGTATAACATGGATAGCATATAAGTTATTTATCCATTTCATTACTTACAACATATAGGATATTTCTTTATATTTTTCTTTGTTTTGGTTTTACTTTTAGTTATTATTAAAATTAATGTTTCATATAATGTTTCTGTGTGAACTTCCTTGCTAACACATATAAATGCTTCTCCAGAGTATATATCTCATCTAGAGTTACTGGGTCAAAGAGTATATGTATTTATTTTTTCCCAAATTTACTGAGGTATAATTAATATATAACACTGTATAAGTTTAAGGTGCAATGTGTCAATCTGATAGACATATATTGCTAAATGATTACCACAGTAATTTTAACACCTCCATCATCCTCACATAATTATGATTCCTTTTTTGTTAAGAACAGTTAAGATCTTCTCTCTTAGCAACATTTAAGTACATAATATAGTACTGTTAACTATAATCACTATGCTGTACATTAGATCATCAGAATTTATTCATCTTATAACTGGAAATTTGTATCCTTTAACCAACATATTTCTCCATTTCTCTCAACCCCCAAGCCCCTGGCAAACACCATCTACACTCTGCTTCTATAAGTTGAGCTTTTCTTATATTCCACATATAAGCAAGATCACACAGTATTTGTCTTTCTCTGTCTGACTTATTTTACCTAGCATAATGCCTTCAAGGTCCATCCATGTTGTCCCAAACAGCAGGGTTTCCTTATTTCTCATGGCTGAATAATATTCCACATGTAATACATCACAACTTCTTTATATATTCATTTATTGATAGACACTTAGGTTGTTTCCATGTCTTAGCTCTTGTGAAAAAAGTTGTTATGAATGAGAGGGCACATATCGTTTCATTATCCTGTTTTAATTTTCTTTGAACATATACCCAGAAGTGGGATTGCTGGATCATACGGTAATCTATTTTTGTTTTCCTGAGGAAGCTCCTTACTGTTTTCCATAGTGGTTGTACTAATTTACATTCCATCAGTAGTACACAAAGATTCCCTTTTCTTCACATGCTCGCCAACACTTGTTATTTCTTGTCTTCTTGATAACAGCCTTTCTAACAGGTGTGATATATCTCATTATGGTCTTGATTTGCATTTCTCTGATGATTGGTGACATTCAGCATCTTTCATGTATGAGTTGGCCATCCATATGTTTTCTCTGAACCTATATCTGTTCAGTTCTCCTGCCCATTTTTTAGTCAGATTGGTTTTTTGCCATTTAGTTGTATGAGTTTCTTATATATTTTGGATATTAACCCCTTATTAGATATATGATTTGCAAATATTTTCTTCCATTATGTAATTGCCTTTTTATTTTGTTAATTGTTTCTTTTTCTGTACAGAGTTTTTAAATTTGATATAGTTCCACTCATTTATTTTTGCTTTAGTTGCTTGTGCTTTTGGTGTCATGTTTTCTTCTAGGAGTTTTACAGTTTCAGGTCCTATGATTAAGTATTTAATCCATTTTTGAGTTAACGTTCATAAGTGGTTTAATATAGGGATCCAAGTTTATTCTTCTAAGGGTGATTATCCAGTTTCCCCAAAACCATTTAGTTTAGAGACTATCTCTTTCCAAATTAGTATTCTTGATTTCTTTGTCAGTATTAGTTGACTATATGTGTAAGGGTTTATTTCTGGGCTCTGAATTCTGTCCCATTTTTCTGTGTGTATATTTTTATACTAGTACCACTTTGTTTTGGTTACTATAGCTTGGTAGCAATCAGGATGTCTGAAATCAGGACGTGTGATGCCTCTGGTTTTGCTCTTCTTTAAGATGGCTTTGGAGATTTGGGGACTTTTGTGATTCCCTAAGAATTTTAGGATTGCTTTTGCTATTTCTGTGAAAAATGCCATTGAAATTTTAATATAGTTTGCATTGAATCCATAGATTCACTTTAAGTGTTTCAGTTTAACTAGTATGGACATTTTGACAAAATTAATTTCTTCAATTTATGAACACAGGATATCTTCCAACTACTTACATCTTCTTTAATGTCTTTCATCAAATTCTTACAGTTTTCAATGCACAGATTTTTTATCTCCTTGGTTAAATTTATTTCTAAGTACTTTATGGTTTTGATGTTATTGTGAATAGATTGTTTTCTTTATTTCTTTTCCAGGTGTTTCATCGTTAGTGTATAGAAATGTAGTTGATTTATGTGTGTTGATTTTGTATCCAGCAACTTTACTGAATCTGTTGATTTTCTATAAATAAGATCTCATCATATCCAAACAAAAATAATTTTACTTCTTCCTAGATAAAAAGTATCAAATCGCCTTCCAATGTTACCTTACCTAATTAAGCCCCCAGAATCTTAATTGTATGACTACACCACTCAAGCCTGTTCATGGATCAGCAGTAAAAATGATTCCCAAACAATCAAACAACCCTTATTCAGAAATTTCACTGGTAGTTCCTGAATTACTATTACAGGGATTAATTTTCAATTCACTGGCATGCATATGTCTTACCTTGGTAAGTATTGTACCTGCTACTTCATACTTTCTATACCTAATTTTAAGTACTACGTCATTAAGTCAGTGACCCAAAATGGTATCTTTTAAAATTGGGAAATATATATTTATGGTCCTTATGGGCTAAATAATAAGAGAGTTGGAGAGTTCATATATGTCTAAGGCAACATGCATAAGGTATAAGCTATCTCTGTCAGATGAAAACAAAATCATTTAGGATATTTTCAATCTGGCTAAATGTAGAAGAAAAACATAACTTCTCTGTTTACTAGCTGCATTCCAATTGCATTAAACTGAATTCATTGACAACAATAAAGAGACCACATTTGGAATAATAGCAAGTTATTCTTACTATATTTATTCCTCCATCTGCCATTTATTTGCATTGGTCAAAGTAGAGAATTAAAAGTGATGCGATACCAGAGAAGCTGGGAGGAGAGAAAAGCCAGCAGAAGGTAAAGCTTCCTAATGCGACTCCTGCTCCTTCCCTCCTTTCTGCAAAGGCCTGCTGGGTGTCCCCTGACTTCTGAGGTGTGCTTTTTGGGATAGAGGGAAAGACAATTCAGATTCTGTGGCAGGGGTAAAAGCCAAGAAAAGCTTCTGGAGCTCCTAAGCACTCCCAGGAACACGAGATTCAAATCTCTGTTAAAATCCTGGTTTCACCAAGGACTGTGTAGCCTTGAGCGAGTTGTTTAGTGGCTTCCGGGTGTTGAATGTCCACCGTGTTCCAGGAGTTTTGTGTTTACTATTTCATATAATTCTCACAGTAACCCTGCGAAGTAGATCATTCTCTCCCCGTTCTGCGCAAAACCTGGGAGGCACTGTGCACGGGGAAACATTCTTGGGCCTGAGATTTAGACTGTCTCCATTTGAATCCTTATGTGTCACCTTGGGCAAGTTAAATCCTTTGTGTTTCACAAACCTTTTCATAGGTAAAATTTGGATAATCCACCTACTTTCAAGGCTTGTTGTGAGGGCAAATGAAGGAGGGCGTGATGTGTTTTTTTTTTTAACAACAAAAGTGGTTGTGATAGGAATCACCTTCTCAACTTTATTTGAAAATTTGAGTGTGGCATTAATCCAATCATGTCATTGTTTCTATTCTTACAAGCCTCACTCAGGATTCAGAGTTCATTCAAAGTGTGCTTTTTTTTGGTTAAGTCATGTAATTAACCACCAACAAAGCTGAGGAGGTAAGAGCAAGTTTCTGTCTCATATTCTAAGGCAGCTGGGGCACACACTTGCATATACCACTCCAAAAGGAAGAATGATGTGTTTTAAAAAGAAGAATGGAGGCTTTTGGTCATAAAGGAAACAGTGCCAACTATCAATATCTACTTTTCATGGTGTTCTCTGCTCAAACATTTGTGACATATTGATTACACATCTATTTTTTGTAATTTAAAGCCTATGTTACATCATCAAGCATATCTGTATTTTGAAGACTACTAAGGAGAGAAGGGGATGTGTACAGCTGAGGCTTAATCTCTGTTCGATTTTTACTGGGAAGGAAATCATTTAGAAAATCCATTTAGGAAATCCAATCATTTAGAAAATAATCTTTTTGGAGAACCATTTCACATCAAATTTTCACTTATAGCTACTGAATATTTAACCTGTCTACAAGTAAGGGTAGCAATAATATGCTGTCACTTCAGAAACTAGAGAGATGAAATTCTTTAACTCAAAAGCTAGAAAAAGAACACATTTTTTAGATCGCCCACCCATCTGGACCCATGGGTGGCAAGAATGTTGCTATCCTTCATATGATATTGGTCCTATATCAAATTTAAAAAGGTATGTATAGTATGTATAGTTATTTATTTCTGAAGAATATGATTTTGTGCCAGCAGTCAATTTCTACCTTTCCTTGTGAGTTCTAAAACTGGAAATTATTTCATTCGAATATACTGAAAAGATCCTTGAGAGCAAGAAAAATACTCCAACTATATTTGCTACATAAATTAAGCATATTGAAAACCTACAAACCAAGTATTTTTATAATAATAAAGATTCCTGTAAGTAATTCAACATATGAGTCTGATTTGAGGAAAAAAGCTCCTCCTTATTTCTTTGTAAAGATATATATTGCAGCTATAAATAAAAACAAAAGTTTTATTAAATAAACAGTACACTGTGGAAAAATTATGAAACTGAGATAAGCCAAATTTTTAAAAACTGCAATCATGAGTAATATTCTAAATGTTTAACATCCTGTAAGGTATGGATCCTGCCAGGCATAATGGACACTGTCTATAAATAACATTATACAAATGTGATCGGGCTAGAGCCAGCCATGCCCAAAATATTATCTTCCAGGCATTAATTGCTTTTAAATTTGGGGTGCAAATCTTATGAGACCTGGGGATCTTAGGTTATTTTGAGTACGATACTCTTTTAGAATATGTTTAAAAGCCCTCAAATATGTTTGTTTACAGCGTTTCTTTACACGTTTTTGTACAGAGAGATTCTAAGGGCTATAAAATACTAAATAACGATTATAAAATATTTAGCAACTTATTTTATCTTTCATGTATGTAACATATAGATATATAAATCACAAAGGAATCTATTAATGTTTCTATTATAATATCAGATTATAATAAATAAAATTGTAAAATAATGGAATTATTTAACCACTACTTCATTCTTGAAATTTTAACTCTTTCAAAAATTTTGCTCTTACAAACACTGTTTTATGAATATCTTTATATAGACATATTCACATACTTATACATGTGTTTCCCTAAGGACACTTCACCACAGTAAATTTGCTTTGTTAAAGAGCACTAAATTCTCTATTCTGAATTGAGTTAGTTGCAGCTACATCAACACACATAATGCTTTTGTGTCTTTCATAGTCTATTTCCAAATATCTCTTCAGAAATATTGTACCATTTACTCCCATGATAGGAAAAAAAGTTTGTCATTTATCCAAACCCTTGCTTCATTAGTGATGTTACTGGTGCCTTATATGGATTCTCACTGAGTCTGTCAGATGCATACATCACACAGCTGCTAAGAATGTTAGCCGCTAAGGGCTCTTAACCACCACCTTCTCTGGCAGCCAAACAGGAACTGCCTCACCCCAAAATAACGATAACACTCTTTCTGAGATAGGCCAATGACTGACTGAACTGAGGGGGTGGTTAAAAAATAGTTTCAGCTCTCTTGCTTAAGGTGAGGGTAGGTCTGTAGCACAGTTTATACAGCAGAGCTTCCCTTGAAACCAGGCTGAAGCTAGTCTCCAGCCGAGATGACTTACTTCCTTAGCTTCTTTCTCCTTCCTTCCCTGCTTCCCTAATCCTCTTTTTGTGAGAGAATGTCCTCAACAAATTATTTCCTTCAACAACTTCTGTCTCAAGCTCTGAAGAACTTAACCTCAGACAGCTGTTGCCAGGAAGAGTCCTAAGAATTAGCCTCCAACAATGGAATTCTGGAAATGGACCACTTGATGGCTATATGGCCATGAAGACCTCATCACTGATGGCAGGTGGATTATCAATAGTTCTTGGAAAGTTGTAGCAGTGGGACTTCCAAGATTTTTAACTGTGGTGAATGGAGATGGGAAGCAGGGATAATATAATCTGGTATATTTTTGTTAACATTTAAGAGTTAAAGGAAAATAGTAACCAAAAGGGCTATGAAGTTGGGTGGCTATTGTTAAGTAACATTGATGCATGAAGCAATCTATTAATAAGGGAAATTCAAGATCCAGAGAGCCTCTTAGGCAACATTTAAGGAGGCACTCATCTATAGACCGAATTGAAGACCTAAGTGTAAGTAAGTAAGAGCATAACTTCAAATAAGGCTGAATTCTCAGAGGAGGGCAATTTTCTAAGCCAAAGTCAGAGCCCTGATAGGGAAGAGGTAGGATATTTAATTAGATGACCTTGAACATTTCAGATAGGATTGACCCTGCTATCCATCACTCCCAGTTATACATTGGGGTAATTTGAGTTCCCTGTTCCTATAACTTTAGGCTCTGTAGTTTTAATGTTTCTGGGTACTAAAAGGAAAGGCTTTCTCCAGAGTACATAGTTAGAGTTTCACTAAATTTGAAGATATGAGTGCTTCCTGGTCATTTGGTCCACCTTGTGCAGCAGACACAGAAAGGAATTATCATATTGGCAGGAGTACTCAAAACTTAACATTTGAAGTGGTAGCATTGCTGCTACATGATGGAGAAAGGGTGAAATATCTTGGCACTCAAGTAATCCATTAGCACATTCTTTGGTACTCCTATGTACAGTATTAAGTGTAAATGGGGCATTATAGGGGGAAAAAGGCCTGTTTAGGGGATGGTAAACTGGAGTTCAGACACCTCATGGATAGATATCTGTTACATACAAGGCAAGCCTTTAGACAGTAGAAGTTACAAATCTTGAGTGTGTCGTGGAGGAGACCACAGTCTGATGCTCTGGTCAACAGTCCAAGTTGAACTTTCAGCCAACAGCATCAATTGATAGGCATGTGAATAAACCATATTGGATGACCAGCCTTGTTATGTCTTCAGATGACGGCAGCCTCAGCCAACATCTTACTGTAACTGGATGAGATCCTTCAAGTGAAACAGATCCAAGCAAACGCTTTGCAAACTATTGATCAAAATATTGTGGACTAAATAAACTGCTTGGTTTAAACTGCTCTTTTGGAGTAATCTGTTATATAGGATTAGGAACTGGAATTGCAAAATAAATATGTAAGAGATGGTATAGGAAGATAAAAGAAAGAAAGATTTTCTCTGCCAAAACCAATATTATTCCAGATTTATAAATAGGAGAGTGAGATGAAATTAACACACATGTGTCCGGGCACACACACACTCACACATACAAGTGGCAGTCAATATTCTAGGCTAGTAGGTTTTTGTTTGTTTGTTTTGTTTTGTTTTTGTGGTACACGGGCCTCTCACTGTTGTGGCCTCTCCCGTTGTGGAGCACAGGCTCTGGACATGCAGGCTCAGCAGCCACGGCTCACGGGCCCAGCCGCTCCGCGGCATGTGGGATCTTCCCGGACCGAGAGACGAACCCGTGTCCCCTGCATCGGCAGGCGGACTCTCAACCACTGCGCCACCAGGGAAGCCCTGCAGGCTAGTAGTTTTTAAACATTAATATGTGTAAGAATCACTTGAGCATCTGTTAAACTGATAGACTCCCAAAACCAATCTTCACAACGTCTGAAGTAGTTGAATCAGACAAGTCCTAGAAGACTACAAGACTCTCAAACCCACTAGCTGATTCTGATATTATTTGGACAAAAACTCCTCTATACCATGTCTGGTCTCAAACTCCATCTCCCACATGTTTATGATATTGATTTCTATCAACTCAAAAAATATAAGGATACTGTTTGAGTACTTACTAAGGGTCCCAATCAGATCAGAACTCTATATTGCTGCCACTTGAATAAAAGGGAACAAGTGGCTTATTGGTAGAACTCAAACAATTTTAAAGGAGTGGGGTGAGGTAAGGGAGAGGCAGAAAACAAACTTACCTCTTAAGAATGGATACGTCTAACTGATCTCAATTTTTCAGGATCTTTTTAATGCAGCCTATCCCCTTTTTGTCAGATCAATTTTAAATTGGAAACTTCTCACATAATTAGATTTTTTTGAAGCCTGTGCAGGAGCATTGAAGTGTTGGTTTTTTTTCTTTCTTTGTTTTTTGAACTTTTCTCCTTTTTGAACACAAGCATGATTTTTAGTCTTTTATTTATTAAATCTTAGGCATTTTTATAAAATAATAAAACAATGACAACTGTACATTAACAAGACTATATCATGACCTATCCCATTCTAATTCTTTAAAATAAAAATATGTAAACCAAAGGATCTTGCAAGGAAACGTTTCCTTGGCCATTTATTGAATACTCAATGATCATGTTTTCTGAAAAGTAGTCTTTATTTTTTTTTTGTTCTTTGGGGTGGAGGTTAATTTCAGTTAATGTCAAGTATTAGTCCTTTGAAAGTATACCTAGCTTTGTCCAATTTTCATATAAACACAGAGCTCATTATTTTTATTGCTTGTATTTATACTAATAAACATGTATGGATAGGGTTCAAACATAAGACAGGTAAAGTGCTTTAATATATTTTAAATGAAGTCTTTTACATTAATATTTGAAGAAGTATTTAAAACTGAATTGGAAATAGTAAGTTTTTTCTTAATAATAATAGGTTCTTCTTAATTACAATGACTTCTTATACATTATATTGATTTTGTTATCAGGAAACTTTCAAAGTTAATATACAGATGAAAAGACAGAAAGGACTTTAAGCTAACTAGTATGTGAACATTTAAAAGAATGTGATTATCTTGCATCCACAGTCCAGTCTAACAAACATAATTACTTATTGGGAATTAGAAATAAGTGTTTGGTGCTGAATCTGAAACAATCACATAATTTAAACCTAATTTAAAACAATCTATAAAAAATGAGTAGCCTGAGGCTTGTTTTGTGAACTTCAATGTATCCAATTTTGAAGTCTTCAGAGTCAGCCTGAGTCTTCATGGGATCATCAGGTCCATTATTTGGACTTTTTTTTTTTTTTTTTTTTTTGGTCTATACTATCACCAACAGAATTAAATAATCCATTCAGGAGATTTGGGCTTTGGGAATTAACCTGAAGGATGTTGATAGATGAATAAAGAATGAAAGTCTCATGGCTCCTTATGTTAAACCTCTCAGGACAAGACAATCCATTAATGACCAATAGTGAAATAGGTGTGCCTAATACCCATGTCTGTAAAGATCTTATATATGATAATATTGGGCTATTGGTAAAATATTGGTTTTATAACCTGAATGTGAATACTTGAAAAGAATCTGCATTAGTCAGGGTTCTTCAGAGAAACAGAACCAGTAGGATATACATATGTAGAGAAAGAAAAAGATTTATTGTATAGAATCGACTTATATGGTTATGAAGGTTAAGAAATTCTATAATCTTCCATCTGCAAGTTGGAGGCCCGAGAAAGCCAATGGTGTAGTTCAAGCCTAAGTCCAAAGGCCTGAGAACAAAGCGAACCAATGTGTAAGTCCCAGTCAGAGTCTGAAAGGTCAAGAACCAGGAGAGCTATTGGGATAAATCTTGGTCCTACTGCAAAAGACCCATGTTCCAGCTCAAATACATTCAGGCAGAGAGCAAATGCTTACTTCCTCATCCTTTTTGTTCTATTCACTCCCTCAACAGGTTGAATGATGCTCACAGACAATAGGGAGGGCATTTGCTTTATTCAGCCTACCAATTCAAATGCTAATCCCATCTGGAAACAACCTCACAGACACACCTAGAAATAATGTTTAGCCAAATATCTGGGCACCCCATGTCCCAGTCAAGTTGATATAAAATTAACCATCACAAGGCCACCCCTTTGTCAAACTGATACTCAAATACACATCCTTAAACCATATTTAATCTCCAAATAAAGACAATAACAAGATCATAATTCTACTTAACATGGTATCAACACAACTATTCTGCATACAACAAAAATCAATCTAACCCTTCCTCAGTATGGGAGGTAAAGTCCATAAGAGATGTTTACACTTCTGAATATCCTTTAACTTAAATACTATGATATAAAGTAAGTATATATTATATTACATGATAAGGGAGAAAGAAAGGAAAGAAAATAGACATTTGCCATACACACAAACACAAACAAACATATGCATAGTAAAATAAGGAGGAAATATTCATGACAATTACAGTCCTTTTATCTGTAACTGGTCACATGGTCTTAGCTGGTATTTATAATAACATTCATCCACTACTTATTCTGTATTACCTTTGCCTTCAACAAACACCTCAGCTGTTTATAGTTCTTTACCTGGTAGAGTGAGTCAAATCTTCATTCTTGAAGAGTTCAAGTCATTAGTAGTAGTGCCTGGATTGGGTTGTTGTAATTTTCCATTCACTATAATGAGAGGGTATGGTAATATCAGAGACACCTTAAGGGATCTCCTGTATTCTAGAATACTCTATTTTGTCCATTGTGGAGTAGTAGTCCAATTTTCCCTTGGTAGTCAACACCAGTTACCCCAGCCAACAATGAGATGGCCTTATTTGCTTGTTGATTCAGAAGCATGCAGACTTCAAAGTGATCAGAGGGCAGTCTTAACTTAGAGTTCAATGGGATTATTGTATCACCTGGTGTAAGCATTCCTCCCTCTTGAACTAAGACGTCTAGGCACAGCAGAGAATAAGGTCATGGGGACAGGAAGCAAAAATTTTGCTGGTGGGTCACAAGGGGTAATAGTGAGTGAGTACCACTCTCATTTCCACTCCTTGATTCCTAAACCTGTGAATCCTGGCTATGGGAGAAAAAACACCTTATATTCAATGCTTATTCAGAGCATATATAGCCTTCCGAAGAACCTTGCCCCAGCCCTGCTAGGTGTTGCCACTTGGCAGGCACTACAACTGAGTATTCAAAAGGCCATTCCACTCTATCAAACCAGATGCTTTGGGATAGTGGGAAAAATGATAAGAACAGTGTCTTCCATGAGCATGGGCCCACTGTTACACTCCTTTCACTGTGAAGTGAATTCCTTGGACAGTAGTAACGTGAAATACTGTGACTCTAGATAGGCAATCTGTAAGTCCACAGATGATAGTTTTGGCAGAACTATTGTGTACATGGAAAGAAATTCCATATCCAGAGTAAGTGTCTATTTCGGTAAGAACAAAACACTGCCTTTTCCATAATGGAAGCAGTCCAATGTAATCTACCTTCCACCAGGTAGCTGGCTGATCATCCTAGGTAATGGTACCTGTGGGCTCAGCGTTGGTTTCTGATGCTAGCAGATTGGGCACTCAGCAGCGGCCATAGCCAGGTCACCTTCAGTGAGTGGAAGTCCTTGTCACTGACTACATGCATAACCTACTTCTCTGCCACCATTACCACTTTGTTCCTGAGCCCACAGGGCAATGACAGGGTGGCTTGGAGAAGGAAGCTGAGTAGCATCCACAAAACAGGTCATCCTACCACATGATTTCCCAATCATGTTTCTTCTAATTCCCTGACCATCCAGCCAAACCACTGGCCACAACTCAAAAATCAGTATATAATCGAATATCCAGGTATTTCACCTTCCAAGCAAACTGAACAACCAGATGCACTGCTAGCATGTCTGCCCATTGGGAAGATTTTATTTCAACACTGCCTTTCAGGGATATCCCAGAGATCCATCAGATGTCCCAGAGTTCCATCATTACTGTAAGCTGACAGTAATGTCGTATCTATTTACTTTAGGGCAGTGCCTACACATTGTGTAGAACCTTCTGTAAACGAGGCCTGAGTCTTCTTTCCCTCTGTCAGCTGATACTAGAGAACTTCCCATGAGGACAAAGGTGCAGGTTGGGAGACAAAAGCAGTGTAGCAGGAATGGGGACCATTTGGGGCACTTCTTTATATAATTTATATGTACCTTCAAGGTCTGCTTGGGCCTAAACATGTATATCCCACTTCCATTTGATGATGGACTGTTTCTGTGCATGTCCACACTTATGGCTTGATAGGTCAGATAATATCCAGCTCATGATGGGCAGCTCAGGTTGCGTGGTAACATGGTGGCGCATAATTAAGTGTTCAGTCTCTACTGAGGCCTGGTAGCAGGCCAAGACCTGTTTCTCAAAAGGAGAGTAGTTGTCTGTGGAGGATACCAGGGATTTACCCAAAACTCTAAGGGCCTGTGCTGTGATTCATGTATAGAGCCTGCAAAAGGCTCCAAAGAGAATTGCTTTCTGTCACTGACACTTCAAGCACCATTGCATCTGCTAAATCATATAGCACAAGTGGCAGCGAAACTTACACAGCAGCCTGGCTCTATATCAGAGCCTTCTGTTGTTTTTGATCCCACTCAAATTTAGCAGCTTTTCAGGACTCCCAGTAAATGAGCCAAGGTAATACACCCAAATAGACTACGTTGCCTCCAATATCTAAAGAGGTCCACTAGGTGTTGTACATCTATTTTAGCTGTATTAGGGTCCAAGTGCACCTACTTATCCTTCAGCTTAGAAGGGACATCTCAACATGACCCACACTACGCAACTTCCCACTGGGTAGGAAGCCCTTGAAATTTAGTCAGATGTATTTCCCACCCTCTCACATGTAAATGTCTTATCAATAAGTCTAGAATAGTTGCTATTCTTTCTCAATCGAGCCAGTCGGAATAACATTATCAATGCAAGGGACTTCTTGTAAAAGGGAAAGGTGATCAAGATTCCTGTGGACTAAAGTATGACATAGGGCTGAAGAGTTGATATATACCTAAAGTAGGATCAGGAAGATGGCCTTGTAAGCTGACAGCAAACTCATTCTGATGGATCTTATTGATAAGAATGGGGAAAAAGACATTTACCAGATAAATAGCTACTTCCTAGGTACCACAGGATGTGTTAATTCATTCAAAATAAAACCACTTCATATTACAGCAGCAGCAATTGGAATCACCACCTGTTTAAGCTGGTGATAATCCAGTTATTCTCCAAATCAATCATCTTCTACACAGTTGATTCCCTACAGAGTTCAATGGTAATGAGGTGGGAATCACCACCTCTGCCTCTTTCAAGTCCTTGATGGTGGCACCAATCTTTGCAATACCTTTGGGATGCAGTATTTCTCCAGGTTTACTATTTTCCTAGATATAAGCAGTTCTAACAGCTTCCACTTTTTCTTACCCTCCATAATCTCCCTCACTCCACAGATCGGGTAACAAATGTGGGGATCCGTCAGCTAATAAGTGTATCTATTCCAATTATGCATTCTGGAACTGGGGAAATTACAGCAGGATGGGAACAGAAAACCACTGGGCACAGTGTGAGAGGGACCTGAGCAAAAACTCCATTCAGCATCTGACTTTCATAAGCCCCTATTCTGACTGTGGACCACAGTGAAGTTTTTGGTCTAGAATCTCAGTTCAGAGCCAGTGTCCGGTAGTCCCTAAAAGGTCTGAATATTTCCTTTTCCTCAATATACAATTACTCTGGCGAAAGGCCATAGGTCCCTTTGGGCAAAGCTGGGAGAAAGATTAGCAGTATACATTTTTGGAAGTATACCAGGGTCCTTCCTCAAAGGAACCCAGTTTTCCCTTCATTCAAGTGGTTTTTGAATCTGCAAATTGGCTCAAGACCAAGAATTGATTGAAGGGTTGTGACTCTGTTTTTGTGATTCAGGTTAGACGTTTTTTCTCACTTGACCTAGAACTTTTCTGTTTTTACAGAAAAGTCAGATTTTAGTAGGTTTCTTACCTATTTTACCTTTAATTACCTATATTTACTTTAGTAGGTTTCTTACCTATGGAATTGACCACTAGTCAATTCCATAGGTAGGTAGAAGTCAGTCTACTCTGAATGCTGCTTTGACTACTGCCCATCATGGTAACCATGCTCACCGTGTCTTTGGTGGTTGAGGGCCCAGCTTGGTCCCTGCCACTCCCAGATCCAATTACTTTCATTGCATTTAGGTTTACCAATTTAGTGCCTGCTGTTCCTCCTGTAAGATCTAGCCAACAAAGAAGAGTGACCACAGAGCTCTTCAGGGATGCCTGGACAACACTCAAAAATTAATTTCTCACAATATTAGTGAAAGGTGTGTCTTCTGGATCTTCCCCATGTGGATGAGTATGTCTTAAATGACAAACCCACTCTTACATTCCAATCTAACATTTCAGCTTCCGAATTCTTTCCTTTACATTAAACCATGGCAGGTCTGGCATCTCCAACTTGTTCTCTTTTCTTTTTGTCAGCTTTTGGTCCATATTTCAGCCAATAAACCAACCAAACTGTTTAACCCTTTTCTAACTCCCTGAGCTGCAACATTAAATGTAGAGTCCCTGTTTAGCAAGTCTGTATCAGTAAATTTGGCCTGATCCAACCTTGTGTTCCTTCCACTATTATTCCACACCCTTATTATCTATTTCCACACATTTTCCAGATTTCTTTTTATATAAATTAGTTCTTTTGGAGTCTAGCACACCTCCTTATATGTTATACTTTGTACCTCACTTTAGGGGCCTATTGGGTTTTGAGTTTGTTATAGGTCTAAAAGCAAAGGGGGTGATGGGAGTGGGTCTTGAGGAGAATCAGCCTTTCTTACAACTGCTTCAGGTGAAAACATTACAGTTTCCTCAGGCAATGCAGTTAATCCCCTCAGATGGGGATGGAAAGGCCAACAGTACAGGGGCTGAGAAGGCCAGTTCCACTGGCAAAGAATACTCAACAATATTTATGGCCTCAATATTCCCAGCTTCATCAGGGTCATGTCTCCATCCTAAGAATCCCATTCTTTCCCAATCGATGCCCTCACATTAGTAGTAAAGACCCCCAGAGGCTGGGACCTCAACTTACATTTTAATTATGAGTCTTTACTGGGCTTGATTCTCAGCAATCTCAGCCATGCAGCTACAGGAAATAAGGTTCTCCTTCAGGGCACATTCATTAAGGTTATTTATTTGGTGCTCGGCTGGGAATTCAAATCCCCGAGCTTATCCTTTTCCTTTATCACTTTGTCCAGCAATATTAGGAAAAACCAGCCTACCCCATTACATTAGGTAGTTTTCCCAAAATGTTCAAAAGTATCATATACACAGTCACCCAGCTTCTTGTTTCTTATAAGTGGTTGATTAGGAGTATCAGAGGCAGAAATTTTGTGTACCTCTATTGCCAGTTCACATCGTGGACTATCAGTGCTCCTTTATTTCTGTATATAGAATTCTTAGCATCTTTAAATTGAATTCGATCTTCAATTCCAAAAACTCCAGAACCAATTCCAAAAATGTATCTTTAAAATTTGTTCTTCTAGAACAATTCTCAGTCCCCAAATCAATATTAGTCAGGGTTCTTCAGAGAAAAACCAATAGCGTATATCTATATCTACACCATATCTATCTATATATATCTCCCATAGCTATCTATCTATCTATCTATCTATCTATCTATCTATCTATCTATCTATCTATGTAGAGAGAGATAGAGAGAGATTTTTTCATAAGGAATTATCTCATATGAATATGAATATGAAGTCTACAAACTAGAGGACCAAGAAAAAAGATGGTGTAGTTCCAGTCCAGTCCTGAAGGCCTGAGAACCAGCAGAGTCAATGATGTAAGTCCCAGACAGAGTCCAAAGCCTCAAGAACAAGAGGAGCCAAAGGTTTAAGTCTCAGTCGAAGTGCAGGAGAAGGTTCCAGTTCAAGCAGTCAGAAAGAGGGGAAATTCTTCGTTCCTTTTTGTTCTAGTCAAGCTCTCAACAGATTGTGATGCCCATCCACACTGAGAAGAGCAATCTGCTTTATTCAGTCTACCAATTAAAATGCTAATTTCATCTGGAAACACTCTCACAGACATACCCAGAATTAATGCTTAACCAAGTACCTGGGCACCTCTTGTCCTTGTCAAGTCGATACATAAAATTAACCATCATAGAATTCTCTGAAAAAGTCTTGATAATGCAGCCTAACTTAATCATGTACTTGAGATAATTAAGAAATAAGAGGTCTTGGATTTCCTTTAGGAAAATATAACTAAATGCTTAATTACATTAAAACTAAATTTTTAAAATTAAAATTTAAGTAAAACTTAATTAAATTAAAACTTAAATGCCTAAATAATTTCACACTAAAAAAGCCAAAGATTTTTGTGCAATATTTCTTCATAATATCAATGGAAATTCTCTAATTATATATTATTTGGCTTGCAAATATTCATGATTTTTGATTCATTGCTTTCTTCCTCATCTTCTTAACTTTGGACCCTTTAAAAACTCATCATCTTTAGCATGAAGAAGGTGCATAAAAAAAAGAAAATCTCAAGTTAGCTAATATTGATGTGTTTTTGAAGATGAGGTGATTTTAAAAGTCTTCTATAACTGGTAGATTACATATCTATGCCTTCCTTCTTCTCAGAGTTATCTTATATTAATTAATTATATATTTTTAAACATGGCAAAACTTCATCAGAGCAGGAAAAATTGAACTGCCTCAGAGATGGATGCAACTTTATTTAAATTATATTAATAAAATATAAACACTAGTGGCCACTGATGTCCAGCAGGCCAAGTCATTACTAAGGCTGCTTTACTTGTGTTATACATTATGTTGGTATACTGTCAACCACAGCTTCCATAAAATTCATCTAAATAATAAGGTAATAGTACCAGACAAAACTGTAATTCGAAAAGATGCACTCACCCTTATGTTCATAACAACACTATTTACAATAGCCAGGACATGGAAACACCCTAAATGCCCATCGACAGACAAATGGATAAAGAAGATGTGATATATATATACAATGGAAAATACTGTATAAGTTGTAAGTCAGAAAGAGAAAGACAAATACTATAATGATATCACTTACTTGTGGAATCTAAAATATGACACAAATGAACATACCTACAAAACAGAAACAGACTCATAGACATAGTGAATAGACTTGTGGTTGCCAAGGGGAAGAGGGAATGAAGGAGGGAAGGATTGGGAGTTTGGGATTAGCAGATGCAAACTATTAAATATGGGATGGATAAATATAGGATGGATAAACTAGGTCCTACTCTTTAGCACAGGGAACTATATTCAGCAGCCTGTGATAAACCATAATGGAAAAGAATATGAAAAAGAATATATGTATATATATAACTGAATCACAATCATGTATGTACAGCAGAAATTAACACAATGTTGTAAATCAACTATACTTTAATAAAATATTTTTAAAAATAATAGGGTAATAGTAATAATACAGTGAATTTTGCTAATCATTTTAATATTGTATATATATATAAATATTCATTTATAATATATCAATATTAATCAGAATAGTGTATTCATTAGTGTGCAAATACATAGAACAAGGGATGGTCATCAAATTAAATATCCTTAGATTTGTGTATTTAAATTTCTCTTCAAGAATATTGGGCTAAATATTCATTTGTATGAATCTCCTAAATTTTCTTGATTGTGATTTAAAAATTGTTGAATATATAAAATTCTACATGTAAGTTGGAGAGATCTAATTATATGTGGTTTTAAATGTTTTATGATTATCACATACCCTTATAATTTACAGATATAAGGAATGATTAAAACACAGAATACTGAATATCAATTAAATCTGACAATTTTGTATACAAATTTCTTCATTTAATTTTTTCCTCATTTTCTACATTGTTTTTAGGTAAAATTTAGTTGAATATTTGTTTCAGTAGCTTTTATTTGGAAAACAATTATATTGGAAAATCATTTTCAAAGTATACATGTTCCTAGAGACAATGAACATAGTCACTGTGTTGGAACCAAGATTTGTGCCTCCCTGGATCTGCTCAGTTCCACAAGTGGCCCAAGCCACAGCCACTCTCTGGCTTCCTGGAATGGCTAGAAGGACCCCAGCGATGGCTTATACTCTCACAGCAACTGTCCCCTCCTCATAAAGTCCAAGCCACCTTTTGTACAGACTTAAGCAGTTGTATACTCCTAGAGACTTGCAGAGAAAGACTGCTAACCAAGCACAGTAGCGGCATTGTACCTGCTGGAACTACAACTCCCCAGTGGTACCCATAGAGCCAGGTAACACAGCCTAAAAATGTGGGAGAGTCATTGCCTCCTTGGCTAGTCTTTGCCCAATAAAAGACATAAGTCAGGCAGAAGCCATTAGATAAATTGTTTGTTCTTGCTACCCCCAAGGACTGTCGCAAGATGGATTAGTATCTTATTGACATCTCTAGAGATATTTCACATGACCTAGCTCCCAACTGTATTTGTTGCAAAGCTGTGAAGGGCTCTGTAACTCTTGTATTTGCTCTTTCACCATGCTTCACTCCCTTTTTGCTTTGACTCTCAGTTCTCAGGAAGTCTAATAAAATGTTAACTCACAAGTTTTGTCTCAGACTCTATTTTCTAGGAACTCAGTGTAAGCGTCCTTCTATTGGGAAATGCTGTTCATTCCTTCATCTCCCAACTGAGAAGGACTACTTTATTTTTTTTAAGATTTTTTTTTAATGTGGACCTTTTTAAAGACTTTATTGAATTTGTTACAGTATTGCTTCTGTTTTATGTTTTGTTTTTTTGGCCGAGAGGCATGTGTGATCTTAGCTCCCTGACCAGGGATTGAACCTGCACCCCCCTGCACTGGAAGGTGAAATCTTAACCCCTGGACTGCCACGGAAGTCCCCGAGAAGAACTAATTTATAGAGTTGTATTCCCTACATTGATTTCAGTAAAAATAATAATTTGATAATAAATTTATGTGGACTTAACTATGAGGATTTTTTTCTAATTACAAAATAACTAGGAAGCAAGAGCTTAAAATTACAGCATATTTAATGTATTTCTATTCAAATCGCATATACAATAATGATGATGTAAACAGCAATGCATTAGATACTCTGGTAGGAGTATATGACTGTGAGAACTCAAGAAATGTACATCTACCTAAGGAGAGATAAAACTATTTTACATGAAGTAATTATTGAACAATTAGACATTAAACTTTGACGTACTAGCTATAAGTATTGTGGGGATTAAGATAAAGTAGTGATCACTTAGCTCACTGGAAATGACATAAAAGGGAGCAGAATGGTTCAAAGCTTTCTACGTTAGTAGTTGAAAAGCAACCGGAATGAGAATAGTCAAACCCCTTTGCCTCTAATGATAAGAGGCATGGCCAAGAAAGGATGAATTAAAGTTAACAGGAAACAATAGCTCACATACAAGAATCACTTAAGTATGTGAAGTAACTATGATCATTTAACTAAAATAGAGAAAATTTAAATTCTAATATAGGAGATTAGATAAGCTAAAGTCTTCAAACCATTCTTTAATGTGATATATAATTCCTTACTGATTCTGAAACATCTCAAATTGATTTATACTTAATTCTGACATCAATTATTATAATACCCTTGGATTCTCTGGTTTTTATTCAAAACATATAATTAGACTTAAGCAATAAAAATATATGATTATTTTTTTTGAATTTTATTTATTTTTTTATACAGCAGGTTCTTATTAGTTATCTATTTTATATATATATGAGTTTATATATGTCAATCCTAATCTCCCAATTCATCCCACCACCACCCCCTACCCTGATTTCCCCTCTTGGTGTCTATATATTTGTTCTCTACATCTGTGTCTCTGTTTCTGCCTTGCAAACCACTTCATCTGTACCATTTTTCTAGATTCCACATATATGCATTAATATACGATATTTATTTTTCTCTTTCTGACTTACTTCACTCTGTATGACAATCTCTAGGTCCATCCATGTCTCTACAAATGACCCAATCTCGTTCCTTCTTATGGCTGAGTAATATTCCACTGTATATATGTACCACAACTTCTTTATCCATTCATCTGTCGATGGGCATTTAGGTTGCTTCCATGACCTGGCTATTGTAGATAGTGCTGCAATGAAAATTGGGGTGCATGTGTCTTTTTGAATTATAGTTTTCTCTGGGTATATGCCCAGTAGTGGGATTGCTGGGTCACATGGTAATTCTATTTTTAGTTTTTTAAGGAACTTCCATACTGTTCTCCATAGTGGCTGTATCAATTTACATTCCCACCAACAGTGCAACAGGGTCCCCTTTCTCCACACCCGCTCCAGCATTGTTGTTTGTAGATTTTCTGATGATGCCCATCTTAACCAGTGTCAAGTGATAACTCACTGTAGTTTTGATTTGCATTGCTCTCATAACTAGTGATGTTGAACACCTTTTCATGTGTCTCTTGGCCATCTGTATGTCTTCTTTGGAGAGGTGTCTAGTTAGGTCTTCCGCCCATTTTTTGATTGGGTTGTTTGTTTTTTTAATATTGAGCTGCATGAGCTGTTTATATATTTTGGAGATTAATCATTTGTCTGTTGATTCATTTGCAAATATTTTCTCCCATTCTGAGGGTTGTCTTTTCTTCCTGTTTGTAGTTTAATTTGTTTTACAAAAGCTTTTATGTTTCATTACATCTCATTTGTTTATCTTTGTTTTTATTTCCATTACTCTAGGAGGTGGGTAAAAAAAAATCTTGCTGTGATTTATGTCAGAGTGTTCTTCCTATGTTTTCCTCTAAGAGTTTTATAGTGTTCGGTCTTACATTTAGGCCTTTAATCCATTTTGAGTTTATTTTTGTGTATGGTGTTAGAGAGTGTTCTAATTTCATTCTTTTACATGTAGCTGTCCAGTTTTCCCAGCACCACTTATTGAAGAGACTGTCTTTTCTCCATTGTATATCCTTGCCTCCTTTGTCATAGATTAGTTGACCATAGGTATGTGAGTTTATCTCTGGGCTTTCTATCCTGTTCTATTGATCTATATGTCTGTTTTTGTGCCAGTACCATATTGTCTTGATTACTGTAGCTTTGTAGTATAGTCTGAAGTCAGGTAGTCTAATTCCTCCAGCTCCGTTTTTTACACTTAAGATTGTTTTGGCTATCCAGGGTCTTTTGTGTCTCCATATAAATTTTAAGATTTTTGGTTCTAGTTCTGTATAAAATGTCAATGGTAATTTGATAAGGATTGCATTGAATCTGTAGATTGCTTTGAGTAGTATAGTCATTTTCACAATATTAATTCTTCCAATCCAAGAATGTGGTGGATCTGTCTGTTTGTGTCATCTTTGATTTCTTTCATCAGTTTCTTATAGTTTTTTGAGTACAGGTCTTTTGTCTCAGGTATTTTATTCTTTTTGTTGCAGTGGTGAATGAGATTGTTTCCTTAATTTCTCCTTCTGATCTTTTGTTAGTGTATAGGAATGCAAGAGATTTCTGTGCATTAATTTTGTATCCTGCAAGTTAACCAGATTCATTGATTAGCTCTAACAGTTTTCTGATGGCATCTTTAGTATTCTTTATGTATAGTATCATGTCTTCTTCAAACAGTGACAGTTTTATTTCTTCTTTTCCAATTTGTATGCCTCTTATTTCTTTTTCTTCTCTGACTGCTGTGGCTAGGACTTCCAAAACTATGTTGAATAATCGTGGTGAGAGTGGACATCCTTGTATTTTTCCTGATCTTAGAGGAAATGCTTTTAGTTTTCACCACTGAGAATGATATTGGCTGTGGGTTTGTCATATATGGCCTTTATTATGTTGAGGTAAGTTCGCTCTATGTCCACTTTCTAGAGAGTTTTTATCATAAATTGGTGTTGAATTGTGTCAGAAGCTTTTCCTGCATCTACTGAGATGATCATATGGTTTTTATTGTTCAGTTTGTTAATATGGTGTATCACATTGATTGATTTGCATATATTGAAGAATCCTAGCATCCCTGGGATAAATCCCACTTGATGATGGTGTATGATCCTTTTAATGTGTTGTTGGATTCTGTTTGGTATAGTATTTTCTTGAGGATTTTTGCATCTATATTCATCAATGATATTGGTCTGAAATTTTCTTTTTTTGTAGTATCTCTGTCTGGTTTTGGTATCAGGGTGATAGTGGCCTCATAGAATGAGTTTGAGAGTGTTTCTTCCTCTGCAATTTTTTGGAAGAGTTTGAGAAGGATGGGTGTTAGCTCTTCTCTAAATATTTGATAGAATTCACCTGTGAAGCCATCTGGTCCTGGACTTTTGTTTGTGGGAAGATTTTTAATCACAGTTTCAATTTCATTACTTGCGATTGGTCTGTTTATATTTTCTATTTCTTCCTCGTTCAGTCCTGGAATGTTTTACCTTTCTAAGAATTTGTCCATTTCTTCCAGGTTGTCCATTTTATTGGCCTAGAGTTGCTTGTAGTAGTCTCTTAGGATGCTTTGTATTTCTGCATTGTCCATTGTAAGTTCTCCTTTTCCATTTCCAATTTTATTGATGTGAGTCCTCTCCCTCTTTTTCTTGATGAGTCTGGCTAAACTTTTATCAATTTTGTTTGTCATCTCAAAGAACCAGCTTTTAGTTTTATTGATCTTCCTATTGTTTTCTTTGTTTCTATTTCATTTATTTCTGCTCTTGTCTTTATGATTTCTTTCCTTCTACTAACTTGGGTTTTGTTTTTTCTTCTTTCACTAGTTCCTTTAGGTTCAGTTTACATTGTTTATTTGAGATTTTTCAGGTTTTTTGAGGTAGGATTTTATTGCTATAAACTTCCCTCTTAGAACTGTTTTTGCTTCATCCCATAGGTATTGGATCATTGTGTTTTCATTGTCATTTGTCTCAAATCAGCTTTTTGATTTCCTCTTTGATTTCATCAGTGATCTCTTGGTTATTTAGTAAAGTAGTGTTTAACCTCCATGTGTTTGTGTTTTTTACACTTTACTCCCTGTAATTTATTTATCATCTCATAGCATTATGGTCAGAAAAGATGCTTTATATGATTTCAATTTTCTTACATTAACCAAGGCTTCATTTGTGACCCAAGATGTGATCTATCCTGGAGAAACTTCTGTGTGCACTTGAGAAGAAAGTGTAATCTGCTGTTTTCAGATGGGATGTCTTATAAATATCAATTTAAACTATCTGGTCTATTGTGTCATTTAAAGCTCGTGTTTCCTTATTAATTTTCTGTCTGGATGATCGGTCCATTGGTGTAAGTGAGGTGTTAAATTCCCCCAGTATTATTATGTTACTGTCGATTTCTTCTTTTATAGCTGGTAGTGTTTGCCTTATGTATTGAGGTGCTCCTATGTTGGGTGCATATATATTTATAATTGTTATATCTTCCTCTTGCATTGATCCTTTGATCATTACGTAGTGTCCTTCCTTGTTTCTTATAGCATTCTTTATTTAAGTCTATTTTATCTGATATGAGTATTGCTACTCCAGATTTCTTTTGATTTCCATTTGCATGGAATATTTTTCCATCCCCTCACTTTCAGTGTGTATGTGTCCCGAGATCTGAAGTGGCTGTCTTGCAGACAACATATATATGGATCTTGATTTTGTATCCATTCAGCTTGCCTGTGTCTTTTGGTTGGAACATTTAATCCATTCACATTTAAGGTAATTATTGATATGTTTCTATTACCATTTTCTTAATTGTTTTGGGTTTGTTTTTGTATGTCCTTTACTTCTTTTGTGTTTCCCACTTAGAGAAGTTCCTTTAGTATTTATTGTAGAGCTGGTTTGGTGGTGCTGGATTCTCTTAGCTTTCACTTGTTTGTAAAGCTTTTGATTTCTCTGTCGAATCTGAATGAGATCCTTGCTGGGTAGAGTCATATTGGTTGTAGGTTCTTCCCATTCATTACTTTAAATATGTCATGCCACTCCCTTCTGGCTTGTAGAATTTCTGCTGAGAAGTCAGCTGTTAACCTTATGGGAGTTCCCTTGTATGTTATTTGTCATTTTCCCTTGTTGTTTTTAATAATTTTTCTTTGTCTTTAATTTTTGTCAATTTGATTACTATGTGTCTTGGCATATCTCTCCTTGGTTTTATCCTGTCTGGGACTCTCTGTTTTTCCTGGACTTGGGTGTCTATTTCCTTTTGACTTGGGTGGCTATTTCCTTTCCCATGTTAGGGACGTTTTCGACTATAATCTCTTCAAATATTTTCTTGGGTCCTTTCTCTATCTCTTCTTCTGGGACCCTTATAATGCAAATGTTGCTGAGTTTAATGTTGTCCCAGAGGTCTCTTAGGCTGTCTTCATTTCTTTTCATTCTTTTCTCTTTATTCTGTTCCATTGCAGTGAATTCCACCATTCTGTCTTCCAGGTCACTTATCTGTTTCTGCCTCAGTTTTTCGGCTATTGATTCCTTTAGTATATTTTTCATTTCAATTGTTGTATTGTTCATTTCTGTTTGTTTGTTCTCTAATTCTTCCAGGTGTTTGTTAAACATTTCTTGCATCTTCTCGATGTTAGCCTCCATTCTTTTTTCTGAGGTCCTGGATCATTTTCATTATCGTTATTCTGAATTCTTTTTCTGGAGGGCTGCCTATCTCCACTTCATTTCACTGTTTTTCTTGGGTTTTGTCTTATTCCTTCATCTGGTACATAGTCCTCTGCCTTTTCATTTTGTCTATCTTTCTGTGAATGTGGTTTGCTTTCCACAGGCTGCAGAATTGTAGTTCTTCTTGCTTCTGCTTTCTGCCCTCTGGTGGATAAGGTTATCTAAGAGGCTTGTGTAAGCTTCCTGATGGAGGGACTGGTAATGGGTAGAGCTGGGTGTTGTAGAACTCAGTAAAACTTTAATCCACTTGTCCGTTGATGGTTGGGTTTGGGTTCCCTTCATGTTGGTTGTTTGGCCTGAGGTGACCCAGTACTGGAGCCTACCCTGCTCTTTAGTGGGGTTAATGGTAGACTCCGGTATGGCTCACACCAAGGAGTACTTCCCAGAACTTCTGCTGCCAGTGTCCTTGTCCCACAGTGAGCCACAACCACCCCCTGCCTCTGCAGGAGACCCTCCAATGCTAGCAGGTAGGTCTGGTTCAGTCTCCTATGGGGTCACTGCTCCTTTCCCTGGTTCCTGTTGTGCACACTACTTTGTGTGTGCCCACCAAGAGTGGAGTCTCTGCTTCCCCCAATCGTGTCGAAGTCCTGCAATCAAATGCCACCAGCCTTCACAGTCTGTTTCTCTGGGAATTCCTCCTCCCATTGCCAGACCTCCAGGTTGGGAAGCCTGACATTGGGCTCTGAACCTTCACTCCAGGGGGTAGACTTCTGGGGTATAATTGTTCTCCAGTTTGTGAGTCACCCACCCACAAACTGGAGAACAATTATACTATGGGATTTGATTTTATTGTGATTGCACCCCTCCTACCATCTCATTGTGGCTTCTCCTTTGTCTTTGGATGTGGGGTATCTTTTTTGGTGAGTTCCAGTGTCTTCCTGTAGATGATTATTCAGCAGTTGTGATTCCAGTGCTCTCACAAGAGGGAGTGAGCACATGTCCTTCTACTCCGCCATCTTGAACCAATCATCTCTAATTATTTTTCATTAATAATAATTATAGTATCATTATTCATATCTCTATTATAGGATTGTTTGTTTGTTTTGTTTTTTTTGTCGTACGCGGGCCTCTCACTGCTGTGGCCTCTCCCGTTGCGGAGCACAGGATCCGGATGCGCAGGCTCAGCGGCTATGGCTCACGGGCCCAGCCGCTCCGCGGCATGTGGGATATTCCTGGACCGGGGCACGAACCCGTGTCCCCTGCATCGGCAGGCGGACTCTCAACCACTGCGCCACCAGGGAAGCCCTCTATTGTAGGTTTTTATTTAACCTAATAATTCAAAAAGTTAAATTCTTAAATTAAATATACCCATTTAAAATATTATTATTATTATCAGATGAAACTGAAGATGACAAAAGTCAACTACTCTTTACATAAAGAGGTCAAAGTTAGCTTCTATTTTCAGATTTATTTAATTTCAAAGCCCAAGCATTTCATCAACTGTGTAATACTAGCCAGAGTTTCATATTATGCCAAACTATACCACTCCTAACATGATAAAAATTATTGTTCTTAAATGAACTAAACAAGTATCTTTAAGTGATATAAGAGAGATTAGCAATACTAAAAAATTTCAAATTTTTAGTGTGTAACATATATGTATTTTTTCATTTTAATGCACGTAGTAACTATTCATTGTATTTACATATTTACAAAATATTATAAAGTGAAATACCTCTCTTATTTGCCATATTACACAAGGGTTTCATACAGGCAGAACAAAGTATATGGAAAAACATTTATTTCACTCCTTGGTATTAGAAGTCCACACATATCCACAACATTTAAAATTCTCAATACAAAGTATTAAACATTGACAAAGATGTAATGAAAAGGTGCTCTAATATCCACTGGTGGAAAACCCCCAAGCCCATAAAATGCAACAAAAAGACCAAATATCATTGGTAAATCTTCTCATGTGGTTCTTTTTGAACACCTATTATTTCTGTTATAATAACCATTTCTACCTTACTTTTTGCATCTTCAGACACAGGGGTGGTAAGTGCTCAGCTAGGACTAGTGCTGGTACACTTCACTAGTCTTTTCCCTAAATCCAAACTCTCCTCAAAATTGTTCATTTTGAATGTGCCGTCTGTCTCCTAGGACCCTGACTGATACAGGACCATTTTTTATAAAAGAAAAGGTAGCCTCAGTGGGTTAGTTTCAACATAGCCAGATGAATGATAAATTCAGGAGCAAATAAACTTGGTAACATTTCAGATATTATTAAGTATCAAGAAGAGAATAAAATGTTAAAAAAGGGATAAGCAGTAACTCAATTTGTTGGAACGTACTCTAGATGAGGTAGTCAAGGAAGGTCTTTCTGAGTGACATATGGAAAGAATGCTACCTTCTGAGGAGGAAAGAGTTATCAGAAGATCTGGGCCAAAAGTATTCTAGACAAAGGAAATGACAAATGGCTTCCAAATAATTAATAATCTGGAAATCTAACAGCAGTTAAAAGATCAGAGAGATGGAAAGTTAGTGAGAAAGAAAGGAGAAGAAGGTAAGGTCAGAGGTTTAAACAGAAGCATATTGGGCAGGTTTATGTTGACCATAACAGAGTTTAGAATTTTAAGAGTAATGGGAAACTATTAAAGGTATTTACTTAAGGAAGGATGTGCTCTGATCAGCATTTTAAACAGATAGCTGGCTGCTATTTGGAGAAAGGATTGAGAGAGGGAACGCTCAGAAGTACAAAGATAAGATATGACGCTACTCCTGGATTACAAGTGATAGATGATGGTAGAAATAGATTGATGGTGATGGAGTAAGGAATTTAAACTTTACTTTGATAGTAGAGCCACAGAACTTTCTGATTACAATATACATGGTGATAAGAAATAAAGAATTGGGGCTTCCCTTGTGGTGCAGTTGTTGAGAATCTGCCTGCGGATGCAGGGGACATGGGTTCGTGCCGCAGTCCGGGAAGATCCCACATGCCGCGGAGCGGCTGGGCCCATGAGCCACGGCTGCTGAATCTGCACGTCTGGAGCCTTGCTCTGCAATGGGAGAGGCCACAACAGTGAGAGTCCCGCGTACCACAAAAAAAAAAAAGAAAAAAGAAAATAAATAAAGAATTGATCACCTGACTATGTGATGGTGCCATTCTCAGAACATAAAAGATTAGAAAAAAAATTATATTTGATGAAAGAGAAGTAGTTAGCAGTTACATTTTGGTAATGCTAATTTTTACAAAATCAGACTAGAGTAGATAGAAGAAATCAATAGTATATTTTGGCTATATCTGAAAGAATTTCTTTTTTTTTTACTTCTTTTTTTTTGTGCGGTACGTGGGCCTCTCACTGTTGTGGCCTCTCCCGTTGCGGAGCACAGGCTCCGGACGCACAGGCTCAGCGGCCATGGTTCACGGGCCCAGCCGCTCCGCGGCATGTGGGATCCTCCCGGACCGGGGCACGAACCCGCGTCCCCTGCATCGGCAGGCGGACTCTCAACCACTGCGCCACCAGGGAAGCCCTGAAAGAATTTCTTATTATGGGAAGTAAAAGAAATTTCAGAGGAAATCTATTTAGAGCTTTTAAATGGACTAAAGTTAAGACTGAAATAAATACCAGTATGTTGCAATTGAGTCAGACTCTACATCCCTCCGGCAATTTTGGCAACCCTACCACACGTGTTACTTAGGGTACATTATCCTGGTTTAAGGAGGTCCTAGAAAGGAGCCTACAGTAAGCATCACTACAGATTCCTTCTAATGCAGGGAATGTGTAAGACAAAAAGGACAGCTAAGGTGTAGCAGCCACAGCAAACAAGGAAAAGAAATGTTCAGCTTAGAGACAAATTATCTGATATGAATGCCTCTATCTCCAGCCTCCTTCCAATAACCCCTCCTCAGGTTTCCAGTTGGCTGAACTACACAATAAAACTATAGTAAACTTTCTGTTCAGATTTTCTTTGGGCTTCAAAGATTCAAACTCCCTCTACTAATCCTAATCCATCACTTTGCTTGTTTTCATTTAGAATCCTTTTCCTACTGATGACAAAATTGTCCAACTGTTTTCTCTGTTTTAAAAAAGTAATAATTTTATATTGGGGTATAGGTGATTTACAATGTTGTGTTAGTTTCAGGTGTACAGCAAAGTGATTTAGCTATACATGTACATATATCTATTCTTTTTCAGATTCTTTTCCCATATAGGTTATTACAGAGTATTGAGTAGAGTTCCCTGGATAGTAGTACATCCTTGTTGATTATTTTATATATAGTACTGTGTATATGTTAATCCCAAACTCTTAATTTATCCCTCCTAGTGTTTTCAATACTGTTCTTTGCACCTTAGGTTTCAGATAACCCTTGTATTCAGACCTGTTCTTACCTGCATCTTTAGACTGAATCAATCAGCTGGAGATCAGTCCAAAGCACTCTTACATCCAGACTCAGAACAAGCTCATTTGGAAGGAAAGGTAGGTTATAATACATCAGCCAGCTCTAACCTTCTATAATTCTGTGATCTGAGCTACTGCCCCTAGCATGCTATGTATTATAACTAAGCTTTCTGCTATTGTTTTTTACTCCTACCAATGAAGTTCACTATATATTTCTGGTAAAGAAAAGTCACTTTAAATCCACACACTAAAACTCTCTGTTCTTGGTGGAGAGGTAAAATTCCAGCCTCAACTGAAATATAATTTTATATCTGTGAGAATTTTGACCATGGTGATGTGTTTCTATTAATTCCAGACAGTGACAAGACCCAAAGTTCATTTTGCTCCAATGTCAGAAATTATCCTGAACAAAACAACTTGCACATTACAAAGCAAAAATCAAAATAATATTTGCATTAGGCAACCTCTGGTGCCAGGATCTTATTTTCTTTTTCACATGGAATATAAAAATGAATCTCAGGCTTCCCTAGTGGTGCAGTGGTTGAGAATCTGCCTGCCAATGCAGGGGACACGGGTTCGAGCCCTGGTCTGGGAGGATCTCACATGCCACGGAGCGAACAGGCCAGTGAGCCACAACTACTGAGCCTGCGCATCTGGAGCCTGTGCTCCGCAACAAGAGAGGCCGCGGTAGTGAGAGGCCCACGCACCACGATGAAGAGTGGCCCCCACTTGCCACAACTAGAGAAAGCCCTTGCACAGAAACAAAGACCCAACACAGCAAAAAATAAATAAACTAATTAATTAATTAATAAACTCCTACCCCCAACATCTGAAAAAAAAAAAAAAAAGAATCTCAAAAGACTGATCTCCACGACCATGCATACACTGGATATGTGAACATAGACCCAATCCCAAAGGTCATTAATCAGTCACAGCTTAGCATTTTATCAATATTAGGAGAAATTTCTAAGTACCTGAATATATGCTTCCATTTGCCAAGATTAATACATCACACTGTTCTTGCTAATATTCCACAGGGAAGTAGAAAATAGGAAGGTAGTTTTTCAGGGAAAAAATAAAGGAAAGGAAAAAAGAAGCAAATAGAGAGTTTAAAACATGGGAGACAAAGAATGAAATAAGACAAGCAAAGATAAAATAAAAAAGACTGAAGGCTCCCTGAATCCTAAAGGAAAAATTCATATATTCTCTTTCATACTGAGATTGAATCCTATGACTTTTTCATACTGTGTGTTGCCTTTCTCTCTTAATTCTCACATAAAATATTTCAGGGTGACAAATTGCTTCTTTGAGGAACATTTTTAACATGTGTGAGACTTTCAGATATAGGCAAGGTTGATTTTAGGAAATATTGGGATGTAAGAGAAATGTGTGTGAGACAAATTCTTGCCTCTCCTTCCTAAGCTCTTCCCCCTGCATGCCTGTACTTTTTCATTTCCTCCTCACCTATAGCCTCCACAACTATTCTCCTGCTTCAATCTCAATACACAAGTCACTTAATACCCTCAAGCAGGGACACATGGGGAATCCATAACATTACATACAAAATGTGAAAGCACACTTGTGACTGCTGTGGCAACGTGCCACTCAAATCTACAGTGGAGACTGTACTTTACCAAAGCCTCCAGCTGTTGACCCTTTGGATTCCCCCACTTCATTCCCACTGAGGTAGTGCTTACCACAGGTTTCTGAGCCAATGATTGAGCACAACAAGAATACTTAAGCAGGGACTTCCCTGGTGGCACAGTGGTTAAGAATCTGCCTGCCAAAGCAGGGGACATGGGTTTGAGCGCTGGTTTGGGAAGTCCCACATGCCACGAAGCAACTAAGCCTGTGCGCCGCAACTACTGAGCCTGCACTCTAGAGCCCACAAGCCACAACTACTGAGCCGACATGCCACAACTACTGAAGCCCATGGGCCTAGAGCCCGTGCTCCGCAGCAAGAGAAGTCACAGCAATGAGAAGCCCATGCACCACACTGAAGAGCAGTCCCTACTCACCGCAGCTAGAGAAAGCCTGCGTGCAGCAACAAAGACCCAATGCAGCAAAAATTTTAAAAAAGATAATTAAGCAGATTCATTACCATGAGATATAGGCATTTTCCAACAGGAGACTGTGGCTCTAGGAGTCTTTTTTAGTTTGGTCAAACCTTTGTTGAAACCATGCTGCATCCAAGAATCCTCCTCCTCAACCTTCCTTCACTCCTTCTCTCCTTCCACAGGTGTCAGGCCAGTGTTACGGTATATAAACACTCTACTCTTCTTTCCCTGCTCCCTCCTACAGTAAACATCTTTAATGTCTCATTCTGCCTAGGCACATGCTATTTGGTGGTCCTAAACTAATTCAAATGGCAATAAGATACTTGAAAAAACCGATGGCAAAATAAAGATTTTTGACATGGTCATCCCTTGTCTGGAAGAAAAAGAAGACTCAATCCTGAATGTAGGAGGGCCACCAATAGAACATGATGCAAGATGGCATCCTAAGTGCTAAAGAGTTCTCTTGCAGCTAACCCTTGTAGGCACAATGATTCAGGCATTTTCAATAATTGTGTGTGTGTGGGAGGTTGACAAGATGTAAAAAAATAGCAATATTGGCTGGCTACTAAGTTGAATTAACTCACTGAAGAAGGGTAGTAAGAAACTCATTGCGGTTAATAAGCAGTTGAAGTCTGACTGTGAGAGCCGAAAGACTAGTCAAGAGCAAAAACAGCTGAGATTCAACAGATTGAAAAGCTGATAGAATCGCAGACATCCAGAAACATTTTAATGCTCATCCAAAGCAGATCTGTTATATTAAAGTCAGGGCCGTGGGTGGGAAAACCTGGGGTTCTAACACATGGCATGGGTCTATCTGTATAGACTCCCTGAGGATAATTGCAGATTCCCTTGAACCTTCCCAGAAGTACCCCATCATTCTCTAATAAGTCTTAACAGTACATTCTGCTGAAAAGACCTCCCTCCCTCAGAAGCTGAATCCACCCAAACTAGAGCTAATTCCAGCATAACCTGGCTAGGGGCATGTTGAGCCTGGTAGAGGGGGAAAGAGATTATAGACAAAAGGAGAAGTAGGAATTAGTTAACATGTAATTGCAGGGACCAAAGCAGTTACCTTGGGATTGGAGTTTAGTGTTTGATCAAAGGGACCAGAATGTAAAACTGGATGAACAAGAACAACTTGACCTGGGGTATTTAATCAGAGTAGAAACCCTAGATGCTGGTACAAACTCACCACCAGATATCACCTAGAGGTGAGGAGAAGTAGCATTGTCCAAGATCTTCTGGCAGTCAAGAAGGAAAGAGGCCAAAAGAAGGGATCGTGATGAAATGGCTTATAATGTAAGGCCAGAAGAGCCTCAGATGATTATGTTTTACAGGATAGGCCCAAAGAGCACACCCTTCATTGGGGCCATTAGAAATGTGTTTATGAGGAGGGCACCCACATCACAAACAGCTTCCGGTGGTGACTGCCCTCTGCAAGTCAGGCATGAAAGTGGGAGACCCAGTCACAAAATGGAGCTCATTAATATCCACTGAGAATGATAGGTCCTGAATTAATAGAGGCCAGGTGACAACACTTAATCTTCAGAAGACTGGAGGCTGTAATTATTGTAATGAGCAAACTGGAGGAAAAATGAAGTGATATGACTCATGATGTTATAGAGTATGCCACACTCAGAGACAAAATAGGTTGGCCATCAATAAGGGTGCTATTTAACATATGCAATCAAATAAAATTGAGAATGAAGAAGCAGGATGCTGAGGCAGTTGCCCCAATAAAAAACTACAATCCTTTGCTCAGTGGCTGGACCTGAGCCATTGTTCTGATCTGGAATCCAAAGACTGAAGGAGTGGTTGGATCCCTAAAAGGAAGGAGCCTGCAATACCAAAACAGTTAAATACAGAAAGTGGCTTCATCCATCTGCACCAGTAAAATTGAACATTGAAGAGAGGGAAATACCCAGACATATCAAGGATTACATACACAGGACCAGAACTGACATTAATAAGCCAAGACTCACAATATCATCATACCTTCTGTTAGAATGGGGACTAAGAGGTGCCAGACTAGTAAATGGATTTCTGGATAAAGTCTGTTTCAAACTGAAATCTCTGGTCTTTTAGGCCCACCCAAAGCATATCATTGAATTGATATACTGAGAAATTTAAGTTACCTGAACACTGGAATTTAAGTTACCTGAATTTAAGTTACCTGAACACTTGGAATGTGGAATGAGCTATCATAGTGGGGAATACCAAATAGAAGCCTCTGAACTGTGCTGCCTCCCTCTAGCCAAAATAATAAATGAAAAATCATATTCCATTCTATAGATGATGGCACGAATTTGTGCCACCATTAAATGCCTAATAAAGGCAGGGTTGATTCTATCTATCATATTTTGTTTCGTTCTCCCATTCTGACTCTTGAAAAACTCAGATGACACCTGGAGAAAAACTTTAGACCACTATGATCTCAACCATGTTGTATTCATAATTGTAGCTATTGTGTCAGATATTTGCTTGTTATGCAACATATTAGGAAACACTTTCTTCTCCATTACAAAGGTGGATCAGAAGCACTTTACATTCAGATGGGAATGGACAAGAATATTCACTTCCATTTTTGTTTCAAGTAATATTAACTCCAATGGTATCTGTCATAATATGGCCTAAATTGATCTGAACAACATGAATATACCACAGAACATCACACTCATCTCCTGTCATCTGATCCATTCTTGGTGAACGGTCTTGAGGGTTCTGAACTATAACTAAGGTAATATACAATGTATTTTTAGCAGGAGAGAATCATTATTTTTCCATGATTAAAAAAATTATCAAAATATTCCATTTCTCAAAAATGATCTAGGATAGCTGATATAAATCAGGTGTTCTCCAAAACTCTTGTTCATGGCTCAGCTCTTCAGTTAAAAAAAAACCTAAATAAGTGAAAGAGAAATCAAGATAATAAAAAACAGATTGGAAACAAAATAGCAAGTTATAGTCAACATGTTGCTAGCATTTATATCATCAGTACTATAAATATACCACATGTTAATATGTCTACTAAATTGAGTATCTCATTAATATTCTTAATTTTACTGTGATAGCCTATTGTAACTTATACAATTAAGTCAAATTTATAGGGAGTTGTTGGTTTGCAGACTGGCCCTTGTACACGGAGGGCTAGGAGAGAATGAAGAAAGAGGCAAGTCACACCAGATTCACAGGTGGCAGGTTCAATAAGCAAGGGAACTTACATATAAGGCTTGCCTTTGGCAGCCACAAGATGGCTAGATCTCCACTCCTACCCTCTAGAAACTTAAAAGTTTATCTAGAGGCCTTAACTGTTCAGTCACATACAGCATTCTGATGGTCTCAACAATACTGTAGTCTCCCATGGCTAAAACCTTGAAACAGCAACTAGTGTGGAGATGGTGGGCAGAATGTACATTCCAATGACAGGGGAGAAGGTGAGGAGCCTTTGATTGCCCACATCCAGCTCTAGGGTCAACTGGAAATCACATCCCTTCAATGACCTCCTCCAACAGGAATGTCATTGTTCAGGAAAATTGGAGGATCTGTATTATATGTATGTGTATCTATCTTCTATCAGTCTATCATTTATCTATCAGCTCTTATTAATATGAATATAAAGCAGTTTTATTTCAAAAGTAAAGTAAAAGGAATGAAATTGGGTCATTTTTAGAGACGTGGATGAACCCAGAGACTGTCATACAGAGTAAAGTAAGACAAAAAGAGAAAAACAAATATCATATATAAACACATATATGGGGAATCTAGAAAAATGGTACAGATGAACCTATTTGCAAAGCAGAACTAGAGACACAGAGGTAGAGAACAAATATATGGACACCAAGGGGGGAAAGCAGGGGGTGGGACGAATTGGAAGATTGGGAATGACATATATACACTACTATGTATAAAATAGATAATTAATGAGGACCTACTACTCAGTGCTCTGTGGTGACCTAAATGGGTAGGAAATCCAAAAAAGAGGGGATATATGTATACGTACAGCTGATTCATTTTGCTGTATAGTAGAAACTAACACAAGATTGTAAAGCAACTATACCTCAATAAAAATAAACAACAACAACAACAAAAACCAAAAGTAAAATAAAAATGTTTTAATGTTTTTGGAAAAGCATAGGCCTAAATTGCTATGATGTAAATATATACCCACGGTGGAAATATTTGGTAAAAAATGGCTAATAGGAGATATGCGGATATATGTATATGTATAGCTGATTTACTTTGTTATAAAGCAGAAACTAACACACAATTGTAAAGCAATTATACTCCAATAAAGATGTTAATAAATAAATAAATAAATAAGGATCCAGGTCAGGAAAAAAAAAAAGGCTAATATTTATTGAGTGTTTTTAAATGTTACAAGCACTGTTCTCAGTGTTCTATACATATTGATGGATTTACTCTTCACAAAAAACTTAAGAGGTAAAAACTATTATTGTATTAATCGGGGTGCTGGCAGAAAAAAGATGCCACACTCAAGGTGAATAATTTGTAGAATACATATTAAAGGGAAGGGGGCTATTTAAAAAAACATGAGTGTAGTAAAACCATAGAGGATGGTGCTGTACACTGGAGGTTTATGACGGTGGGTTATGTAATTGGGAGATGTCTGGAAGCTAAAATTGATAAGGTCTTGGTGATGTCTTAGATATTGTGGATGAGTGAAAGAAAATTGTTCCCAAATGTTTGGCTTATGCAATTGGAGGGATGGACATCCCATTTGCTTGAGGTAATGCTAGATAATAATCAGATTCAAGAAATTTTTGATTTGAGGCAAGAGAGGGCAAGCCAGTCATACATAAAGCTTGGAGATCATAGAAATCCAGGTCAGAGATATAGTTTTTGGGTTCCAACATTACTTTTTCCCACTAGTTTCAATCACTTTTTTATATAGATAGAGATAAATTGTCTATTTCTTTAAAGAATGGATGACTTTGTTCTGTGCTAGTGGTTATTTATGTAACCCACTGGGATTTCTTAATTCAGCGTAAGTGCAAGCGTTTCAGATATATATCCAATGTGATAAAGAAATTGACACTGAGATTGTCACTGAGATTCTCCAAGATTGATGATCCTTCTTAAACATAAGATATCATTATCAATTCAGGGTCACCCAAAAGGAAATCAAGGAACTGTCAAAAGTATCAGACTACTTTTCTCAAAAGAGACATTATCGGAGTTTTGTTATAGTTAGGCTTTTATTCTGTATGTAAAAATAAAATGAAACATATATAACGTTTTTTTTAAGTAGCTAAACTTAATGATAATACTTAAAAAAGAAATTATATCTTTTGATTCTTCCTCCTACATTTAAAGTGAAAACTCTCAATAGAATGTTTTTTTAAAAATTAATGCACTTTAGTTTTTTAGGGACTATATTAAAGATGAACAATTTATAATAAAATAATGCCTATTACTTGGTAGACTCAATTTCTAAAAAAAGGTTTATCTTTTCATTGCTGTAAATATTTGCAATGTATCTGTTAGGTTTAACATCATTTTAAAATATTTACATCACTAAAAACAAAATTAAAAATTCAATATTTAGTAGACTTACAAAATATTTCATATAAATATATGTACATATGTGTGTATGTATACATGTATGTATATATATTAATTTGAGGTCAGAAATAAACTGGATTTATTCATTCAAAATATAATACATGGGTTATTTATGCATATCCATGCTATAAGTAAATAAATTGCTTTTAATCCTATTATGAGGAGATGCTAAATTCTTTTTGGCTTCACTTATTTTCAGCCAATAGAAATAATATATTGTGCATGCACGTGTGTGTGATATTTTCCAAGCAGGGTGGAGTTAAATTCATTTGAAGAAGTATTTGAAGAATTCACAACATAGTACAGTGTTTCACCATACTGAGTATGTCACATACTCAAAGAGGCCTTTTCAGGTTATTTATAACCATATTATTGATAAACTTTATGTGCAGAGTAAATGATAAAAAAAAAAAGTACAGTCCTAGACATTTGCAAGGCCCTCCTTAAGACTTCTATGAAATAGAATAGTGACTTGGAATATTGTTTTAATTACAAGGCAATTGTGTCTTTCATCAGCAAGCACTTACAAAAATGTTCTAGCTGTTACATTATTAATGCTGCCACTTGGATTTGCTAAATTGTATCCTAGTGATTTAGAATTTCTGGACCTCCCAAATGTGTTAACATCCTACTATATTTGAGGAGGTGTTAGTTGTGGAAACACCTAATCTGCTAGACTGAAGAGCAGATGGCTACAATCAGATTATTTTGTTTTTTTGATGGAGAGATATCCCAAGAAATATTCTGATGATTTGCGTCCAGCCATGTTTACCTATTTTATTATTTAATAAGTACTTTGAGAATATTTAAATGAAAATTTAATAAAAATGTTTTTTCTTGGAAATAATGAAACCATGAGTTTATATTTTTCATTCTTTTATTACAAAACTAATTTCTTAACAGCCATTTTATACCAAGCAATTGAATAGATAAGGAGTACTCAATGTTCTACCAACAGACCAGGCTTCTATGTTTGTTAACTTAATGAATTGCATACATAAGATTTTAAGCAAGCAAAAGGAATTGCTACCAATAATCTTTAATACATCCAAGGCTCTCAGATTACTATGACTGCAGACTCAAAGCTCCCCTTACCTTATTTTAGAAATGGAGGAGTATTATATACATCAGTACAACACAGTATTTCACTTATCATGATATATTTACCTGGATTTTGAATTATAGTTTAAAAACATTAAGAATAATGTTTATCTCAATAACAGCTGTTTCTCAACTTACATTCACATTTGAACCTCATCATCTCAATAACAGCTCTGTGCCATGCCCTATTTAATGAAAAGAAAACTAACACTATTAAAAGAAACTAACACTATTAAAACACTAAAAAAGAAGAGTGAGAATGGTCCTCCTAAGATTCAACTTCTTATAAATGTTATAGCCAAAACATGAAATGAAATCCACTAGTCCTTGATCCTGGATTTTTTTAATATAGCACAAAGAGAATTTTCTATTAATAGCCATAAAATTCAAAATCTATTCTTGTTTGATTAATCATGTTCTGTTTAATTGTATAGACCATGGTTTCTTAAGCTATACAACAGTTGTGTTTATATATCTAGAAATACTGTTACATGAGATCAAATTTTTGAACCTCTTAAATCTAGGTATATACATTTGTGTGATTAAACTTTTGAATAAAATAGGCTTGTATTACTGAAAGTGGAAAAATGTTGAATGTGTATACCATAATTAAACTTACTCAACTGCATCATCTTGACTTACCCATTAAATATTATTTATCTAACTCCAGTAGCTTGGCATAGATGCCACAAAGTGTTTTATTCATGTAGTAAATATCCCACTGTGTATATTCATTTTGGGGTTTATAAATGCAGTGAATTTTCTCCTTTTTTTTTTTTCCTTTGAGGGAGTTTTCTGTTTGAGGCAGACCCCAATTACAGGTATCAAAATTACTATTTTTCCCAAGAGTGGATGGATTGATCAGTTTTGCTTCTTTCTTGGGTCTTAGCCTGCTTTGTATTGGGGCCAAACAGTTAAACCCTATTTAATCTGTAATGACAGCTACCCTCTCTCTCATCAATATCTGGTGTTCTTGAAGAAATGTAGGGTCTATTGTGGAGAATTGAGGGAGGAATAATGAATTCAAGTGGCCTGGCACTATAATATACTTTGTAATATACTTGGGTAAGTTATTCAGGTCTCCTTCTTCCTCTTCCTTTTCCTCTTCCTCTCCTTCCCCTTCTGAGACAGGAGGGAAAAGGGCAGGACACAACTGCTAGATAAATGAAGAAGGGGCACAGCTGTTAGGATGCAATAAAAACAGGCTGGGGCCTGCTGAACCCAAGGGGGCTTCAAGAATAGAGGATAGCCTGGTCATTGACCTTTAGTTCATTATACCTTCACTATTATACTAAAAATCACTCCCCCTTATGCCATGACAGATCTGGGGTAGACCATAAAAGGCCAAAAAGTGGGCAGAGGTCCAATTCCTGGGAATCTCCACCCTTCCCTGAAATAGCTAAAATATTCCTCCCACTTGTTACCATATGAAATTACGCAGCCCATAAAAACAAACACCACCTTGTCCTAGGGCCACTCTTACTTTCCGAGACAGTCGGCATTCCGCCTATGGAATGTGTGTCTCTCTGAATAAACTTGTTTTCATTTTCCTTTGGCTTGCTCTTGAATTCTTTCCTGCACAAAACCAAGGAACCTCACTTGGCAGCCTGTCCCAGGGACTCACACAGGTCCCTGGCCATGATATCTCCCTCTCTCGTAATACTTCCCCTTCCCCTTCCTTCTCCTCTCCCTCCCCAGCCCTCCTCCTTCCTCTTCCTCTTTTTCTTCTTCTCCTCCCCTTCCCCTTCCCCTTCTCTCCTCTTCCTTTCTCCTCTCCCTCCTCCTCCTCCTCCTCCTTCTTCTTCTCTCCCAAAGTTCCAGACCACAGGATAAGTTAAAAACTGCTGTAAACAGATTGAATGGGATCTGTTGATGTTTTGAAAGGACCATGAACTCTGATTCTTATTGATTGCCTCTTGTCCATTCTCCTCTTCTCTCCTACAACTCCCCTTCTTCCTTTGCCACCTCTCTACTATTTTGTCTCCTTTGTTACCCTGTATCTTTTGTATTTGGATGTTGTCATCATCCTAACAGAAAGGGATTGAAGAGATGACCTTCACAAATCACTATCAGTCCTAGGATGCTGTGACACATGTCAGAAAATGTGTGAGATGAGTAACTGTCAAGTAAAAAGAAGAGTATCTTTTTATATATTGTGTTTTGATGACACATTAATTTCTTTTTAAGGTCTCTTTGTTTGATATTTATTGTTACTAAAGCCTCATGTTCTTATCTCCAAAATCATGTATAAGCTCACTATAGGGCTTCCCTGGTGGCGCAGTGGTTGAGAGTCCACCTGCCGATGCAGGGGACATGGGTTCGTGCCCTGGTCCGGGAAGATCCCACATGCCACGGAGCGGCTGGGCCTGTAAGCCATGGCCGCTGAGCCTGCGCGTCTGGAGCCTGTGCTCTGCAATGGGAGACACCACAACAGTGAGAGCCCCGCGTACCGCAAAAAAAAAAAAAAAAAAAAAATCACTATAAATGATTCATGTGTACTAAGAGAAATTATTTAGTAAAAGGGAGGTCAAGTGCCTTTTCACTACACATCATTTTTATTTTTACCACTTATAAACAATATTTATATATGTTGTCCTTATGGTACATGTATGTTTGTTTACGTGAAAGTTTTAGATCTATCTAAGTGGTACTGAAGAAGCAGCATGCATATATTTTTCATCTCATGGAAGACAGCTATAAGTGAATTAAAGTCAGAGAAAGCACAGAGGAAGAGAAAGAGAATGAAACAGTAAGTATAAACCAGGAATTTAAATAGTTCATGCTACTTTGCCATTCTGCTCAATGAGTAGATGCCTTCTAATGAAGGTGATATAGTAAAGGTTAACCTGCTATTTCTTCAGCCAGTTTCAATACCCAATTTCCACTATCAGCAGTAAATTGAGTAGTGTCTGAAGATAATTTATCTTCTTCTTACTTCTTGGCCCTCAAATACAAGCAAGTCAACTGCCTCATTCAGTGTTCAAATAGAAAAATAGTAAGGAAAAAGTGGCTGTGTCGATTTATTTAAGAATTAACACTGAAATGCCCAAATGGATGTCTTGCAAAGATTTCCAAAAGTTATTTTCACTTGAGATTCTGCCTTATGTTGTCTATAGATAGAAACGTCCACTAAAATGCAACTCCATTTATTCCTTAATGTCCCTGATGTCTTTATTGATTTTGTTGGTTTTGCTTTGGTGTTTTTTAGACTATAAGTCATTTGAAACAGAGACTATATTTTCTTTACCTTTATTACTTCTACAAAACAATAGCATCATGAACACAGTTTGTTTTCAACAAAAATTTATAGATTAACTTTTTAAATGAGTGGATAGTGTTATCAGTAGATTCAAATATTTATCTTGCAAGCTGTTGTGAGGACACATAATATTTTATTTTTTCATAGAAAAATATCAGGGGTAAAAATGTAAAATCGAAGTGAATTTTATGTATATATTGCAGTAGCATATGTTATAACATATAGAAATACTATAACATTATTATATGGGAAACATATAGAATATGTATTTCTTGTAGTTAAAATAGTCTAAGTACATATTTAGTGTGGGTATCTATAGCATACAAATCATGTTTCCCTGACTCCACAACTTGGATTATAGGAATATCAACTCTATAGTCTGGGTCAAATAAAAAGTGACTTTCTTGTCAGTGTCTCCCAAATTCTACCTTGTTTCCTCACTCAGCTCCTTGGCTTTCATTTTTGGAACTTCCTGTATAGAGGGCCACAAGCTAGGGAATAGAGTACTGAAAACTGAGGGGGGGCTCTAAGACCAATATTATGTAAGAGGATACCAAGCCTGGCAGTACTGCTTCTCCAGTTGTACACCAGCTGTCACCACCCAAACCTCTGAACAGCAAGACCACTGCCATGGTTATCACTGCAGTGTTCCTTGAATAATAATGCTTCTCTCATGTGAATACAACATCTTATCAATAGTAAGTCTGAAATGAATAAATAAATATTTTTATTTATGAATGCAGATAATATATCAAAAACATTTAGGAAATAACTTTAAAATTAAACTTTTTTTTTTTTTCAGTACGTGGGCCTCTCACTGTTGTGGCCTCTCCTGTTGCAGAGCACAGGCTCCGGATGCACAGGCTCAGTGGCCACGGCTCACGGGCCTACCCGCTCTGCGGCATGTGGGATCTTCCCGGACTGGGGCACGAACCCGTGTCCCCTGCATCGGCAGGAGGACTCTCAACCACTGCGCCACCAGGGAAGCCCTAAAATTAAGCTTTTACAGGTAAAAATACATCATTTATGTAATATTTTCTAATATTATTTTAAAATCCGAATTTTGTCATTCTACTGCTGAAGCTAATATAATAACTTTTGTTACAATTGTCCAATGAATATTTCAAATATACCAGATTCTTATAAAAAGTAAAACTCATTCTCACCACACAATATTAAAATGTTAATATTGCACACGTTTTGATACAATCTTAAAATTAATCCAGCATTTGCACTCATTGTTTTGTCCTTTGCTCTGTCTTCACTGAAAAATTGCTTTTCCTTCTCTCCATAACTCATTCATCCTCATGAGTTTGTATTCCACCTGCAACTTCAGGACCCTTATTGGGTAAGAAAGATAACAGCAGGCCTGAAATCCATAACTTCTCCTGTGGATGCTATTGAATAGAAATGCTTAATGTTGAAAGACTGAAAGGAGAATTTCTGGTAGAAACTTATAAGCTGATTCTACAATTTATACAGAAGGGAACAGGATTTAAAATGGTCAAACTAATTTTGAAAAAAAAACAGAATAGAATTAAGGACTCACACTATCTGCTTTCAAGACTCACTGAACAGCTACAATAACGAAGAGACTGTGGTATTAAAAAATATAGACTCAAAGATTACTGGAAAATATTAGGGTATCAAGAAATAGATGCACATATGTATGGTCAATTGATTTTTAAGTAAGGGGAAAAGACAATTCAATGAAGAAATAAATAGTGCTGGAAAAAATGGTGCTGGAACAAATGATGCTAAAACAATTAGACATCTATATTAAAGAAATAAAAAATCTTGATCTACACCTCATATCATAGTGAATAACTCAAAATGGATCTCAGATCTAAATGTAAAATTAAAAACTATAAAACTTTAAGAAGAAATGTTTATGACTTTGGATTAGGCAAAATTTTTTTAGCTTTTTGGGAGAGATGGAACTGTTCTATACATCTTTCTATACATCTTATGTTTCATGTAAGTAATAACTGTACTGTTTACAGGTTGAATTGTATAATATGTAAATTATACTTCAATTAAAAATAAATGTCAGATTTGAACCAAGATGACAGAGTAGAAGGACGTGCTCTCACTCCCTCTTGCGAGAAAACCAAAATCACAACTAGTTGCTGGACAATCATCGACAGGAAGACACTGGAACTCACCAAAAAAGATACCCCACATCCAAAGACAAAGGAAAGGCCACAATGAGATGGTAGGAGGAGTGCAATCACAGTAAAATCAAATCCCATAAGTGCTGTGTGGGTGGCTCACAGACTGGAGAACACTTATACCACAGAAGTCCACCCACTGGAGTGAAGGTTCTGAGCTCCACATCAGGCTTCCAAACCTGGGGGTCCAGCAACGGGAGGAGGAATTCCTAGAGAATCAGACTTTGAAGACCACTGAGATTTCATTGCAGGACTTTGACAGAACTGGGGGAAACAGAGACTCCACTCTTAGAGGGCACACACAAAGCAGTGTGTGCATCAGGACCCAGGGGAAGGAGAAGTGACCCCAGGGGAGAATGAACCAGACCTACCTGCGAGTGTTGGAAGGTCTCCTGCAGAGGTGGGGGTGGCTGTGGCTCACTGTGGGGACAAGGACACTGAAAGCAGAAGTTCTGGGAAGTACTCCTTGGTGTGAACCCTCCCAGAGTCCACCATTGGCCCCACCAAAGAGCCCAGGTAGGCTCCAGTGTTAGGTTGCCTCAGGACAAACAACCAACAGGGAGGGAACCCAGCCCCACCCATCAGCAGTCAAGTAAATTAAAGTTTTACTGAGCTCCGCCCACCAGAGCAACAGTCATCTCTACCCACCACCAGTCCCTCCCATCAGGAAACTTGCATAAGCCTCTTAGATAGCCTCATCCACCAGAGGGCAGACAGCAGAAGCAAGAAGAACTACAGTCCTGCAGCCTGCGGAACAAAAACCACATTCACAGAAAGATAGACAAGATGAAAAGGCAGAGGGCTATGTACAAGATGAAGGAACAAGAAAAAAACCCAGAAAAACAATTAAATGAAGTCGAGATAGGCAACCTTCCAGAAAAAGAATTCAGGATAATGATAGTGAAGATGATCAAGGACCATGGAAAAAGAATGGAGTCAAACATCGAGAAGATGCAAGAAATGTTTAATAAAGACCTAGAGGAATTAAAGAACAAAGAAACAGAGATGAACAAATCAATAACTGAAATGAAAACTACACTAGGAGGAATCAATAGCAGAATAACTGAGGCAGAAGATCGGATAAGTGACCTGGAAGACAGAATGGTGGAATTCACTGCTGTGGAAGAGAATAAAGAAAAAAGAATGAAAAGAAATGAAGACAGCCTAAGAGACCTCTGGGACAATATCAAATGCAACAACATTATAGGGGTCCCAGAAGGAGAAGAGAGAGAAAAAGGAATAGAGAAAATATTTGAAGAGATTATAATTGAAAACTTCCCTAACATGGGAAAGGAAATAGCTGCCCAACTCCAGGAAGGGCAGAGAGTGCCATACAGGATAAACTCAAGGAGAAACATGCCGAGACACATAGTAATCAAATTGGTAAAAATTAAAGCCAAAGAAAAATTATTAAAAGTAGCAAGGGAAAAATGACAAGTAACATACAAGGGAACTCCCATAAGGTTAACAGTTGATTTCTCAGCAGAAACTCTACAAGCCAGAAGGGAGTGGCATGATATACTTAAGGTGATGAAAGGGAAGAACCTACAACCAAGATTATTCTACCCATTAAGGGTCTCATTCAGATTCCATGGAGAAATCAAAAGTTTTACAGACAAGCAAAAGCTAAGAGAATTCAGCACCACCAAACCAACTCTACAGCAAATGCTAAAGGAACTTCTCTAAGTGGAAAAGACAAGAGAAGAAAAGCACCTACAAAAACAAACCCAAAACAATTAAGAAAATAGTCATAGGAACATACATATCGATAATTAATCTAAACGTGAATGGATTAAATGCTCCAAGACACATGCTTGCTGAATGGATGCAAAAACAAGACCCATATATATGCTGTCTACAAGAGACCCACCTCAGACCTAGGGACACATTCAGACTGAAAGTGAAGGGTTAGAAAAAGGTATTCCATGTAAAGGGAAATCAAAAGAAAGCTGGAGTAGCAATACTCATATCAGATAAAATAGACTTTAAAATAAAGAATGTTACAAGAGACAAGGAAGGACACTACATAATTATCAGGGTATCAACCCAAGAAGAAGATATAACAATTATAAATATATATGCACCCAACATAGGAGCACCTCAATACATAAGGCAACTGCTAACAGCTATAAAAGAGGAAATTGACAGTAATGAAACAATAGTGGGGAACTTTAACACTTCACTTACACCAATGGACAGATCATCCAAAATGAAAACAAATAAAGAAACAGAAGCTTTAAATGACACAATAGACCAGATACATTTAATTGATATTTATAGGACATTCCATCCAAAAACAGCAGATTACACTTTCTTCTCAAGTGTACAAGGAACATTCTCCAGGATAGATCACATCTTGGGTCACAAATCAAGCCTCAGTAAATTTAAGAAAATTGAAATCATATCAAGCATGCTTTCTGACCACAATGCTATGAGATTAGAAATGAATTACAGAGAAAAAAACGTAGAAAACACAAACACATGCAGGCTAAACAATACGTTACTAAATAACCAAGAGATCAGTGAAGAAATCAAAGAGGAAATCAAAAAATACCTAGAGACAAATGACAATGAAAACACGATGATCAAAATCTATGGAATGCAGCAAAAGCAGTTCTAAGAGGGAGGTTTATAGCTATACAAGCCTACATTAAGAAACAAGAAAAATCTCAAATAAAAAATCTAAATTTACACCTAAATGAACTAGAAAAGAAGAACAAACAAAACCAAAGTTAGCAGAAGGAAAGAAATCATAAAGATGAGATCAGAAATAAATGAAATAGAAACAAAGAAAACAATAGCAAAGATCAATAAAACTAAAAGATAGTTCTTTGAGAAGATAAAATTGATAAACCATTAGCCAGACTCATCAAGAAAAAGAGTGTTAGGACTCAAATCAAAAAAATTAGAAATGAAAACGGAGAAGTTACAACAGACACCTCAGAAATACAAAGCATCCTAAGAGACTAATACACGCAACTCAATGCCAATAAAATGGACAACCTGGAAGAAATGGACATATTCTTAGAAAGGTATAAACTTCCAAGACTGAACCAGGAAGAAATAGAAAATATGAACAGATCAATCATAAGTAGTGAAATTGAAACTGTGATTAAAAATCCTCCAACAGGGCTTCCCCGGTGGTGCAGTGGTTAAGAATCTGCCTGCCAATGCAGGGGACACGGGTTCAATCCCTGGTCTGGGAAGATCCCACATACCCACGGAGTAACTGGGCTAGTGAGCCACAACTACTGAGCCTGCACTCTAGAGCTTGTGCTCTGCAACAAGGGAAGCTACGACAATGAGAAGCCCGCACACTGCAACGAAGAGTAGCCCCTGCTTGCTGCAACTAGAGAAAACCCATGAGCAGCAACGAAGACCCAACACAGACAAAAATTTAAAAAAAAATTAATTTAAAAAAATTAGCCCCATTTCTAAAAAAAAAGAAAATCTTCCATCAAACAAAATTCCAGGACCAGATGGCTTCACAGGTGAATTCTATCAAATATTTAGAGAAGAGCTAACACCGATCCTTCTCAAACTCTTCCAAAAAATTGCAGAGGAAGGAACACTCCCAAACTCGTTCTGAGGCCACCGTCATGCTGATACCAAAACCAGACAAAGATACTACAAAAAAAGAAAATTACAGACCAATATCACTAATGAATATAGATGAAAAAATCCTCAACAAAATACTCGCAAACAGAATCCAACAACATATTAAAAGGATCATACAACATCATCAAGTGGGATTTATCCCAGGGATGCAAGGATTCTTCAATATATGCAAATCAATCAATGTGATACACCATATTAACAAATTGAAGAAGAAAAACCATATGATCATCTCAATAGACGCAGAAAAAGGTTTGACAAAATTCAACACCCATTTATGATAAAAACTCTCCAGAAAGTGGGCATAGAGGGAACCTACTTCAACATAATAAAGGCCATATACAACAAACCCACAGCAAACATCATTCTCAATCATGAAAAACTAAAAGCATTTCCTCTAAGATCAGGAACGAAACAAGGATGTCCACTCTCGCCACTCTTATTCAACATAGTTTTGAAAGTCCTAGCCATGGCAATCAGAGAAGAAAAAGAAATAAAAAGAATACAAATTGGAAAAGAAGAAGTAAAACTGTCACTGCTTGCAGATGACGTGATAGTATACATAGAGAATCCTAAAAATGTTACCGGAAAACTACTAGAGCTAATCAATGAATTTGGTAAAGTTGCAGGATACAAAATTAATGCACAGACATTTCTTGCATTCCTACACACTAATAATGAAAAATCTGAAAGAGAAATTAAGGAAACACTCCCATTTACCAATGCAACAAAAAGAATAAAATACCTAGGAATAAACCTACCTAGGGAGACAAAAGCCCTGTATGCAGAAAACTATAAGACACTGATGAAAGTAATTAAAGATGATACCAATAGATGGAGAGATATACCATGTTCTTGGATTGGAAGAATCAATATTGTGAAAATGACTATACTACCAAAAGCAATCTACAGATTCAATGCAATCCCTATCAAATTACCAATAGCATTTTTTACAAAACTAAAACAAAAGATCTTAAAATTTGTATGGAGGCACAAAAGACCCCGAATACCCAAAGCCGTCTTGAGGGAAAAAAACGGAGTGGGAGGAATCAGAGTCCCTCTCTTCACACTATACTGTAAAGGTACAGTAATCAAGACAATATGGTACTGGCACAAAAACAGAAATATAGATCAATGGAACAAGACAGAAAGCCCAGAGATAAACCCACGCACCTATGGTCAACTAATCTATGACAAAGGAGGTAAGGATATACAATGGAGAAAAGACAGTCTTTTCAATAAGTGGTGCTAGGTAAACTGGACAGCTACATGTAAAAGAATGAAATTAGAACACTCCTTAACACCATGCACAAAAATAAACTCAAAATGGATTAGAGACCTAAAGATAAGACCGGATACTATAAAACTCTTAGAGGAAAACATACGACGAGCACTCTGACATACATCACAGCAAGATCTTTTTGAATCCACCTCCTAGAGTAATGGAGATAAAAACAAAAATAAACAAATGGGACATAATGAAACTTCAAAGCTTTTGCACAGCAAAGGAAACCATAAACAAGCCGAAAAGACAGCCCTCAGATTGGGAGAAAATATTTGCAAACGAATCAATGGACAAAATATTAATCTCCAAATTATATAAACAGCTCATGCAGCTCAATATTAAAAAAACAACCCAATCAAAAAATGGGCAGAAGACCTAAATAGACATTTTTCCAAAGAAGACATACAGATGGCCAAGAGGCACATGAAAAGCTGCTCAACATCACTAATTATTAGAGAAATGCAAATCAAAACTACAATGAATTATCACCTCAAATCAGTTAGAATGTGCATCATCAGAAAATCTACAAACAACAAATGCTGGAGAGGGTGTGGGGAAAAGGGAACACTCCTGCACTCTTTGTGGGAATGTAAATTGATACAGCCACTATGGAGAACAGTATGGAGGTTCCTTAAAAAACTAAAAATAGAATTACCATATGATCCAGCAATCCCACTACTGGGCATATACCCAGAGAAAACCATAATTCAAAAAGACACATGCAGCCCAGTGTTCATTGCAGCACTATTTACAATAGCCAGGTCATGGAAGCAACCTAAATGCCCATCAACAGATGAATGGATAAAGAAGATGTGGTACATATATACAATGGAATATTACTCAACCATAAAAAGGAACGAAATTGGGTCATTTGTTGAGACGTGGATGGATCTAGAGACTGTCATACAGAGTGAATTAAGTCAGAAAGAGAAAAATATCGTATATTAATGCATATATGTGGAACCTAGAAAAATGGTACAGATGAACTTGTTTGCAGGGCAGAAATTGAGACACCGATGTAGAGAACAAACGTATGGACACCAATCAGGGAAAGCAGCAGTGTGGTGGGGGTGGTGGTGTGATGAATTGGGAGATTGGGATTGACATGTATACACTGATGTGTAGAAAATTGATGACTAATAAGAACCTGCTGTATAAAAAAATACATGAAATAAAATTCAAAAATTCAAAAATAAATAAATAAAAGTAAATGTCATATCATTGTATTCATAATAGGAAAAAATATTTAAATACTATAAATCACCTAAATACCCATAAACATGAAAATGGGTATGAAAATGATAAAATTATAATATATATTCATTAAAAATCATACTCTTCAACAGTAAAAATTGATGAACTACCTATATGAGAGAGTAGTAAATCTGATCCTAATGTTGATCTAATCAACCAGATTAAAAAAATGTGGACAGTTAAGGGTTTATTACTTCCCTTGGATAAGCGTTTTTTGAATTTATTATTTCCTTGCAGAAATATCATTAACAGTGTTCCTACCGAAAGAAGTGCTATGATGTACCATCAACCATAGTTCTTGAGTAAGTCCTAGAACTAAGTCGGATGTAATTAAACTTAGCTTTTGTTACAACATAAACTCGTTGTTAAAAAAAAAAAGTTTGAATTTCTCTTTATCATTACTCTAAGGCACAACCTCAGTTCTTGCTGATGGACAAGCTAATTATGTTGCAGGAAGAATTAAAATAAAGCAAAAGAAAATTTTAAAAGACCAAAATAAACATCTTTGAAATAAATAATTGTAAATAGTCTTTCCCTATCATTACTATTTTCAGTCATTAGTTTAGTAGTTACAATGGTAACATTACTATGTAAATTCTGCTACACAGTGAATGTTTGTGTCCCTTCAAAATTCTTATGTTGAAATCCTAACCCCCAAAGTGATGGTATTAGGAAGTGGGGTCTTTGGGAGGTGATTAGGTCAAAAGGGTGGAGCCTTGAATGGAATTGTAACAGAGAACAAACCTGACTCCATATTGTATCTATTCCTTTAGCTCTAACCTTTGTGATCTGTTGCCTGTGTGCTTAGTCATGCTGGCTCTGCACCTTTGTATAACAATGTTGCCTATAGCCTGAAATACACATGATTGTTCATTTTCAACACTCTGCCTCTCAGGCTTGACCTTTAAAGGTATAACACTTTTCCATTCATATAGAGAGAAAAAGTTGCAGAACAAAGATAATATTTGCCTCATTAGAGGTTTATAGGAACATCCTGACCATACCTACCTAGCTGTAAGAACAAAGGATTATCACTTCCAGGGTCTGGCTGGTACCAAGAAGTTTGCAATACCCAGCCACACCTCCTCCACTTTTAGTATAAAAGATGCTTGAGTTCTAACTCAGTAAGATGGTTCTTTGGGACACTAGTCCACCATCTTCTTGGTTTGCTGGCTTTGTGAATAAAGTTCCTATTCCTTGCCCCAACAACTTGTCTCTCAATTTATTGACCTGTCATGCAGCAAGCAGTACAAACTTGGACTCGGTAACAGGATTACTGCTCTTATAAAAGAGGTTTCAGAGGGAACATTATCCCTTCTGCCATGTGATTTTACAGCACAAAACCAATTCTCTGTGTACCAGAAAGTGGACTCTCACCAGACACTGAACCTGCCCGTACCTTGTTCTTGAACTTCCCAAGATCAGCCTCCAGAACCATGAGGAATACATTTCTGTTGTTTGTAAGCCACCCAGTCTATGTTATTTTGTTATAGCAGCCCACACTGACTAAGACAAATTCTTATGTGTTAAACATATACCACTTACACTAAATGGACCCTCTGCCATATTTACAATGGTATTTATTTCTTATCATAAATTGCTGCTTTACTGCATGTGGTAGATTGACAACTTGTTCCATACATTAAATATATAAAGAACCATTCTTTCATCTATAGAGCTCCATACAGAAAGGATTAATTCTAAATAAAAACAAATGAGAAATTAAAGTTAACATAACTAGTAATTAAATAAGTAGTAACAATAAATAGCAACTATTTTTTTCTTGGCCTAATACTGTTTATTCTGGACATTTTAGATAATGTAGAAGTCACAGGGTTTCTAACTGGGGCACAACAGTTAGTTCTGTGCTTCTCCTGTTTCCCAGCATTCCAGCTTTACCATATGGTCAGAAGTACATCAGGGCCATTTAAGCACATCCTCTAGCCATCCTTCCTGTGGAGGGCTCACCACAGCCCTTCAGGCAACAAATGACTAAGGGGCCTGCTGTTTCATGTATTCATATGCCCCCAGCACAGCAGATTTGCAATGTACAAAGCATTTTTATAAACCTAGAGAACTGGCTGCTTTCCAAATCTTCAAATTTACTCCTCAGGCTGTATCATTTATGGAAATTGACTCTTATTCATGTCTGGGAGGTGCTAGCAACTCTCTGTGGGATGTACCCATAGGAATAGCATAGGAGAGGTAGGGAGGGAGGCAGAACAATTACATATGTATGGAAAAGTATAAAGAAAGGGACAATTTTCTATGCAAATGTCAGCAATCCCTTTATTTTATCCAATACTTCTCAACTAGTCAGTGTCAGATGAAGGTTTACTGATTATAAATATACTGCTATTTCCAATATACCATAATCTTTCTTATCTAAAGATATTTCTGTTAACAATTATCATTACTATTACTTGCGTCAAATCCTCTCCAAACATGAGCTTTCAAAGGCCAAGCTTTCCTGAGTCATTTTGACTTCAGATATTCATGTGAGTATATAAAATTGTAAGTTCTCAAGGGAAAAGGTAAGTTTTAGAAGCACCCAGAAAGCCAAGGGTCACCTGGAATTTCCAAAGTGTCTTTCTCCCCCTAAAATTCTTTACATTTATCCAGCAAAAATAGGTTATCCATTGTATTTGACGTTGAAAAATACAGAGATAAAAGAAGGATATATTTTTGTTCTCAATAGTTGATATGCTTAGAGAAGAAAGATAAATGAATACTGACAATAAAATCTGGCCACTTCTAAGACTGAGGTAAGCCCAGAGTGCATATAAATGGGAACTAACCTAGATTAGGAAGATCCATTAAACATTCTGGAGGAAATCATATCTGATTTCCTCTCATCTTCACTATCAAATAAAATATAGAGTTCTACTAAAATATTCAGGGAGCTCCTTCTTTCCATCTCCACTCCCAACATCCTAGTTCAACTCATCATTGTTTCTTATCTGAAGTCTGTAATAACCTCCTAATCAGTCTCCCTACATTCACTCTTGCATATTTGCAGTCTATCTGTTCTCCAGGCAACATCTCAAATTATGTTTTAAAATTTTATACATGATCATGTCACACATTTGCTTAAAAGCATATAGAAAATTCTCTTCTGATCATGGAGTAAAGAGCAACCTTATATTATTTTTTATCATGGCTTATAAATCTCACATAATTATGCCCTAGTTTATATCCCTAAGTTCATACTACTCTTTCTCCCTATTAATTTTTTTTTGAGGCACTCAGCTTTCTGTACATTTCTCTAATGCTCAAAGTTCTAGTTTCATCTTTGCAGTATCTAGCTTCTCTCATAGTGCTTTTCTAAAGCCTTCCCATTTTGAATTTGCTTCTCAGTCATCAAGTTTCATATTAAATACTATTTATTCCTAGATTCCTGTTTTGAACTTTCCCAAAGTGCTAAGGCACTTTGCTATACAATTTCTTGGTATTCTGTTATGTTGCCTTATTTTAATAATGCTTATTGTATTTTTATATTTATTTTATAATTATTGGTTTAATAAATGATGGCTTTTATGAAGTTGATATATAATAAGAGATATATTCCTTCTTATTGTGGACATTCTAGCAAAGTCAACATATATTAAACCAATAATTATAAAATAAGCATAAATAATATAATATAAATACATATTATATAATAAATATTATATATAACACCTATGTTTTCTTTGCTGTGTCACCAACACTTACTATGGTGCTTCATATATTCACAGCAAATATTTATCAAGTAAATGAATGATCTGAATTCTAAAAATTGAACTAAATTGGTGAAAAGGGAAAGAAAGGTGTTCAGGCAGAATAAAAGGCTTATATCAATGTTTCTGAAGCTTAATACATATAGTCATCTACAGATAGATTCCAGAAGGCCTATCTGAAGGCGAGATGGTAAAAATGTAGGTCTGAAGTGTTAGCAAAGGGCTCATTAATGAAGGACATTTTGTTCCATGCTAAGGAATTTGTATTTTATTCCAAAGTCAATGAAGCCTTAATGACAGGTTTTATGACTTGGTTAGTTTTGTGTTTTAGATACTAAGGTATTAAGTGTATTAGAAACTAGCAAGCTTTGAGCCATTGACTATTATTAGAAACCAAAAGGCAGTGGCTAGCAAAAGAAAGTAGAAAGTCCAAGATTATCCACGCCCTTCTGAATTAGAATCTCTAGCTCATTTCTTCTTTCATGGATTTAAGCATTCCAAAGTGATCCAGTTATAAATTTTATGTTTGAAATATATATATATAAACAAACTTCCTTTGACCCTAAATACTCATAAGCTACAGTCCAATTTATCTCCTCCCATTAATAGTCAATTTCTTGAAATGTATTCACTTATTTTAATCTTGCATTTACCCCTCAAATGATTTCAGTATGATTTCTAATGACCACTAATGAAAATGCAGCTGTCAAGATACTAACGTCACACTTGTAATGAACCCAATGAATTTTTTAAAATCCTTATCTTACTTAATCTTCCAGGGTCTTCTGAAATTCTCAGAATCTTCACCATTGGAAATGCAAATGAAAAATATTTTGCAAAGACAATTAAGGTTGAAACTCTGAATGAAGCCACCCAAAGAAACAAAAAATTTCCAGAAGCTGGAAAAGTTCAGTAATGTCCATGGCTATATATGCCAAATAATGACTAAAAAATTTGGCTAATAATATGCCATTGTTGAACAATGCAAGTTAGAATCAGGGAAGCACTGGATTAGGTAAGTGGGAGATGAGCAGGTAAATACGCCCATTTTGGAAGCTCAGCTCTAAAAGGAAAGTTGATATGGGTAAGAGCTAGGTATTGAGAACTAGAGTTGATGAAAGTATTTATTATAACTATTGTTATAATTATTATTTCTGTTATTATGTCTTATTCAACCAAGAAGAAAAGATAAGATAGAAGATAAAGAAATTCCTTGAGAAACAGATCCAATAGAGTCAGAGAACAGATATAGTAACAGGTCTTTAATAGGAGGAGGAGTTTTGCTTCCACTGAATTCTAAGCAAGGAAACATGGCTATAGACATGGATAGAAGTTTACTGTGTAGAGAAGTAATGTGTAGTTTCTCAATATGCTAATTTTGAAGAAAAGCTGAACACTGATATATGTTCTGAGCTATGTGTTGGATTTGAATTATAAGGATAAGGGTAAAAGCTAGAGATTGTTGTGGGGAAAGGGAATTTATTAGTAACACATGAAAATTTCAAGGCAATATTGCAATCTCATTATAGTTCAAAGTGTATTCTTGTGTTTTTAATAGTAGTACACTCAGCATTTTGTGTGCAGAAGTGAAGTCATATGGTAGTGTTAAAGTTCATGTTTTCTGCACAGAAATAATAATAGAGAAAGTATGGTGTCTTAGTCTGTCCAGGATGTCATAGCAGAGCACCATAGACTAGGTAGCTTATAAACAAGACAAATTTATTTTTCAGTCTGGAGGCTGGGAAGTCCAAGATCAAGGCATCAGCAGATATATGTTGTCTGATGACGTCCCACTTCCTCATTCATAAACAACTGTGTTATTGCTGTGTTCTCAATGGTGCAAAGGGAGAGGGAGATCTCTAGGGTCTTTTTATAAGGGCACTAATCCCATTCATGAGGGCTCTACCTACATGATTTTATCACCCCCCCAAAGTCCCCACCTTCAAAAACCATCTCATTAGACGTTAGGATTTAATCATATGAATGTTGGGAGACATAAACATTGAGTCTATAATATGGCTTAAATGTTGGAAATGAGTAGATGGGGTAAAGAAGGAGGAGAATAAAAGGGCTCATGTTTTTCAAAGAAAAAATAAGGAAAAAGAAATGTTAATTTGGTCTGAAATCAGGGATTATAGGGAAAGAGTGGGTTGGAAAAGAGAAAATATGGTAACTTATGTTCAAGAGTTAGATACTGAAGTATGTAATAGCTAAATTTAGCAATTTCTAGAGATAATAAGGTAAGAGCTATTTTAGATATTGACAACTAAAAATGTCACTAACCATCTGGTTCTACAAGAATGAAGTCACTAACCACTGCAGTCACTGACCTTTAACACACCCTGAAAGGAGTTCAGGAATGAGGAGAGATCAGGAATGAGTTACTCTGTGCTCTAGGAAAAGTGGCAGAACAGGCCTTCAAATAGTTTGATATTTTCAGGAGAAAATTTTATGAATCCAATTTCTTGCATCTTCTCATACCTAGAAAAACACTAAAATCATTAACAGAGACATCTGCTCCTTGTGACTAGCAGCAACCTTCTCATGACTAGCAGCAACCTTCTACTGAGATATATGCTTGACTGCATGTAACCCCTTCATGAAAGGATATAAGTACTGACCTCCCCTCCCTGCCCTGGCCTTATACATCTATGAAGTAGTTCCTCAGAGCTATCTGAGAAGCTGTCTCCTGGGCTATAGTCCTCAGTAAGTCACAAATAAAACTGAACTCACAGCCCTCATGTTGTGTGTTTTCTTTTCAGTTGAAAATATTTTAAAAAATTATGTTGAAATTGAGGTCAATCAATTCCTATATTTTATAGAAAATTGTATATTTCTGCTGCAGAGGTTTGATATTTTATAAATGTTATAAATATACAAGAACTTGTCATTTGGTAACGTGGCCAAATGTTTTGATAACACTCATTTGGTAACACTTTTTAAGTTTTGTAATAAGTACTTTTGGTGGTAATTATCTCAAAATAGTGAAAATGCACATTTAATGAAAAGTTTAAGACTGAATTTCTATTCAACAAAGTTAGTAATAAACATGTCAATTAAGCAAGTATTTGTCAACATTTACCATCCACTATAGAAACTGTAATGATGTCGCTGACAAGATAAAAATAGGATGATGCATATCTGTTGAAAAAGCATCAGGAATATTTCAAAAGTTAGCAATTTGAAAACAAAATATAAACAAGTTTACCTACAAAAGTTGTATCAATAGGTTTTATTTTTAAGCCCCTTTGTTGAGATATGATTGATATGTAAAAATGTTATATATCACCTCCAAAAGTTTAAGTTGTGTTTATCTATGACTGTTATGCATGACTTTTCATTCAACTCAAATGACTCTTCTTCTAAACTAATTTTGCTCATTATCAATTCCAAGTCTTCTGGTACATATAAAAAAAGTGAACTGATAGATATTAATATGTAGAATCTGTTAACAGAAGAAAGTCAAATGCATCAGAAGATTGTTAACTAATGCATTGGGTATCATCAGTTACTTTAAATAGGAATTAAATTTTTTGTTTAATTCATAAATTAAAACAAAGCTTTTACTTTTATTCAACATAGTTTTGGAAGTCCTAGCCACAGCAATCACAGGAGATAAAGAAATAAAAGACATCCAAATTGGAAAAGAAGTAGTAAAACTGTCACTGTTTACAAATGACATGATACTACACATAGAGAATCCTAAAGATGCTACCAGAAAAATAATAGAGCTCACCAGTGAATTCAATACAGTTGCAGGATACAAAATTAACACACAGAAATCTCTTGCATTCCTATACACTAAAAACAGAAGATCAGAAAGAGAAATTAATGAAAAATCCCATTTACCATCACATCAAAAAGAATAAAAAGCTAGGAATAAACCTACCGAAGGAGGCAAAAGACCTGTATGCAGAAAACTATAAGACACTGATGAAAGAGATCAAAGACGACACAAACAAATGGAGAGATATACCATGTTCTTGGACTGGAAGAATCAATATTGTGAAAATGACTATACTACCCAAAGCAACCTACAGATTCCATGCAATCTTTATCAAATTACCAATGGCGGTCTTCCCTGGTGGCGCAGTGGTTGAGAGTCTGCCTGCCGATGCAGGGGACATGGGCTCGTGCCCCGGTCTGGGAAGATCCCACATGCCGTGGAGCCACTGGGCCCGTGAGCCATGGCCACTGAGCCTGCATGTCCGGAGCCTGTGCTCCACAATGGGAGAGGCCACAACAGTGAGAGGCCCGCGTACCACAAAAAAAAAAAAAAAAAATTTACCAATGGCATTTTTCACAGAATTAGAACAAAAAAATTTACAATTTGTATGGAAGCACAAAACACCCCTAATAGCCAAAGCAATCTTGAGAAAGAAAAACGGAGCTGGCGGAATCAGGCTCCCTGATTTCAGACTATGCTACAAAGCTACAGTAATCAAGACCATATGGTACTGGCACAAAAACAGAAATATAGATCAATGGGACAGGATAGAAAGCCTAGAGGTAAACCCACACACTTATGGACACCTAATTTGTGACAAAGGTGGCAAGAATATACAATGGAGAAAAGACAGCCTCTTCAATAAGGGTTCTGGGAAACTGGACAGCTACATGTAAAAGAATGAAATTAGAATAATCCCTAACACCAAACAGAATAAACTCAAAATGGATTAAAGACCTAAATGTAAAACCAGACACTATAAAACTCTTTGAGGAAACTATAGGCAGAACACTCTTTGACATAAATCTCAGCAAGATCTTTTTGATCCACTTTCTAGAGTAATGAAAATAAAAGCAAAAATAAACAAATGGGACCTAATGAAACTTAAAAGCTTTTGCACAGCAAAGGAAACCATAAACAAAACAAAAAGACAACCCACAGAATGGGAGAAAATATTTGCAAATGAAGTGACCAACAAGGGATTAATCTCCAAAATATACAAACAGCTCATACAACTCTATATCAAAGAAACAAACAACCCAATCAAAAAATGGGTAGAAGCTCTAAATAGACATTTCTCCAAAGAGCATATACAAATGGCCAAAATACATGTGAAAAAATGCTCACATCACTAATTATCAGAGAAACACAAATCAAACCTAAAATGAGGTATCACCTCACACTGGTCAGAATTGCTATCATCAAAAAGTCTACAAACAGTAAATGCTGGAGAGGGTGTAGAGAAAAGGTAACCCTCCTACACTGTTGGTGGGAATGTAAATTGGTACAACCACTATGGAAAACAGTATGGTGGTTCCTTAAAAAACTAAAAATAGAACTACTATATGATCCAGCAATCTCACTCCTGAACATACATGTGGAGAAAACCATAATTTAAAAAGATATATGCACCCCAATGTTCATTGCAACACTATTTACCATAGCCAAGACATGGAAGCAACCTAAATGTCCATCGACAGATGAATGGATAAAGAAGATGTGGTACATATATACAATGGAATATTACTCAGTCATCAAAAGGAACAAAATTGGGGTCATTTGTAGAGATGTAGATGGACCTAGAGTCTGTCATACAGAGCAAAGTAAGTCAGACAGAGAAAGACAAATATCATATGATGTCACTCATATGTGGAATCTAATTTTAAAAAATGACACAAATGAACTTATTTACAAAAACAGAAACAGACTTACAGATGTTGAAAACAAACTTATGGTTACCAGTGAGGGAACATGGACAGGAAGGATAAATCAGGAGCTTGGGATTAACATATAAACACTATATTATATAAGATTGATAACCAACAAGAATCTACTGTACAGGGAACTCTACTCAATATTTCTCTATCTGAGAAAAGAATCTAAAAAAAGAATGAATATATGTATATGTACATGTACAACTGAATCACTTTGCTGTAACCTGAAACTAACACAACTTTGTAAATCAACTATACTCCAATAAAAAACAAAACAAAACAAAAACCAAAGCTTTTAAGAGTTCATTCTCTCAAAAGTGAGACAACTGAAATTGTAAAAGTTGTTAAAATTCAGTTTCCCAGGTCAACACTGAAAATAAAATTACTTGGTTTTGCAAATTACTATGAATATAAATTTGAAGCATAGTATCACAGTAAAACAATATTCTTGCTAAATTAATTATCTGTGGAGCAAGAATGTACCTGAGTTTGTTTTGAAGAAAATATAATTCAGAATTAAAATCCACAGTTGTCAAATTTTACAAATGTTGTTATACACTCACAAAATAAGCTATGGGTAGTATATATATTGTATATGATATATACAAATCCAATATAGAAAGCAAAAAACAAAATAATTCAACATAGCAATATGCAATTTCTCTCTTTACTGTTTATCAATTAAAAATGTTTAGCCTTTGAGGAACTATTTAGCAAATCAACATAAGTGTCCCACTGTTAAAGATTTTGTAAATGATTCTTTTAAAGTGTGATTACATTTCCAAAAGTAGTTGGGGATTGTTAGTCATAGCAATAATGAATGAAATACTAACCACAAAAAAGCAGTTCTCAGAAAATTGGGATTATTTAAAATAACTCATACAAAATAGAAAGACTTAGAAATCTACTTATCAAGGGAAGATTTAAACAAATTAAATAATGACATGAATCAAATTGTATTCAGTTTTTAACTTTGAACTATTACAAACTATTTTTTAAGTACCTTAACTTGTGGAAACAATCTTCTGATGGATTTTCTGTTTCCAAGTTGACAAATTTACATTTTATACCACATTGAGAAATATATTCTTTAAAAAAAATTTGTGACTTAGTATTAGAAAGATACATATATACCAGAATTATTTTCTTCTTATGTTAATCCTGAGAAATCAATATAAATAAGATTTTTATTTAAGATATGTGTATATGTTTTTACTTTTAGAAATTTTTTAAAAATTTATTTTAGAATATAATTATCTTTAGTTTTTTCAATATACTGTGACCGGTTTGGCACTTAAGAAATAAACATTCAAAAGTTATACATTTTAAGTGTTTTTACTGTTTTTCATAGTCCATAGTGTCTCTGTTTGGACAATAAAACATATTGTCACACTACTCATTGTTGATACTAAAAACATTGTATCAAAGCATAAGATTTAGGCAGGACCAAACATTCTGGAACAAAACAGATGGAGCCTGGTACAAGCTTGGGACACCAGGAAAGAGCAGATTTTGCTGTAGTTGACCTGTCAACAGAGACTTGCTGTTGTAGCATTATTGAGTATTGGCAGGCTGTCCAAGGGATGTTAGATCTCTATCACATATTCTGAGAGGACTCAGACCCAACAAAATGGAAATAAATTATTATTATATTATCAACAATGTATCGAGAATATTATCAGCCAATTTTAGTAGGAACAATAAACTTTTGCTGCATGAACAAAGGAATAAATAAGTGAATTGCAGAATCAACTCAGCTTGATAACTGACTAGATGTCATCTGAGCAGAAATTAGGACAATTGTGAAAGCATTAGCAGAGAATAGCAGTTATAAGGAGTTATCAGTTTGAGAATTGGGGGTATTTTATGTTAGCTATGTATTCATATTGGGGAGGGATTTTAAGGTCCTTAAATGAAAGAATATGGGAAATACTTGAAAAATTATGTGTAGATTATAGCAGTACAAGAGCTAGAAATTTAGATGAAACTTAGGTAGAGAAAATTGATGCCATAGAAGTAAGTGAGAAAAATTGAGGGAGAAGAGCAACTGAAACCACTTAGGCTGGTATGTGAAATATATAATAAACTGCCTACCTATACCACACAAATCCACAGTCTCTCCCCATGGGTGTAACAACTTGTAAATAAATCATATCACTTATAAACTAGTTCATATTACTGTTAAATTAATTAATTATTTAATATATATGGCATTTATTTATTTCACACTGGCATGCATTATTTGGCCAGTTAAACTGAACTTAAAAAACAGCAAAATGTTCCCAGTATTTAGACCTCATTCACCTGCATAAATATGTATCATAAAAAACATGATTTTGTGGGCTTCCCTGGTGGCGCAGTGGTTGAGAGTCCGCCTGCCGATGCAGGGGACAAGGGTTCATGCCCCGGTCCGGGAAGATCCCACATGCCGCGAAGCGGCTGGGCCCGTGAGCCATGGCCGCTGAGCCTGCGCGTCTGGAGCCTGTGCTTCGCAACAGGAAAGGCCACAACAGTGAGAGGCCCGCATATCACAAAAAAAACCAAAACAAAACAACAAAAAAAAAACCCATGATTTTGTAAAACATAGAAAATATAGGACAAAGCTATAATGAATTAACGTTTTGTTGGAAAACAATTAAATCATTAGTATTTGGTGATTAAAAATTCAAATAAAAAATTCACATTTAAATATTGATTAAAAATTCTTACTTTGAAAATTTCAAGAAAGTAGAGATTTCTGCATCCTAATAAAATGCTCTTTAGTGTTCTAAGAAAATATATATTTGCTCTATTTCAGAGATCCAAAATGAAAGAAAACCATTCCCTGTGGTTATGTGAAAAATAAAGTCTTGCAAACAAGTTGTAGAAGTATGGAAGAAAAATACATTTGCATATGTTGTTTGACCTAAACATGATATTGTGCACTAATTGTTGTCGTCAGTTCAGTTTGAGGACACAATAAAACTAGTTTACATTTGATCCACTTATGCTTTCATTTTTTCCCATAAATGTGAGGTGGTTGGTATTCATTTCCATACTTTTATTAGAATTCATTATTTTCAGACTCAGCAATATCACCCAAAATCTAACAATCAAAAGTTATGAATTTAACAAGCATTTTCTCTGCCAAAATTATCACTGAACACTTGAAAATGCACCATGAAAAGATCATAAATATTGTATCACTGATTTATATGAAATTAACAAATAATTGTTAAATAGTGCCATGCAGAAGAGACTTAAGTGGTTATTTTTAGAAAAAGATGTATGTAGCAAACACACTTTATCCTGGAATGCTGAAAACATTACCTTTGGGATTAAGAAACAGAGATACCTCCTGTCAGCACTTCTATTAAACCTTTTCTAGAGGCATTAGGTTTGGAAAGGATGAAGTAAATCTGCCATTATTTGCAAATCTGTCATTATTTGCAAACGCCACCTTCACTTGGCCATTTAAAACTTTTCCATGGGCTTTTTTAAAAAGAAAAGAAAAGAAAAAGATGTATGTGAAAGTTATTTTTATGGAGTTTTAAATTTAAGGAAATAATGAGCAAAGTAAAATTAATGATATTTGTTCAATAGAATTTCAAAGCAACAAGAAAGATATTTTTTCAAGAGAAATGAATAAAATAAAATGACTGGTTAGGTGTTCAGGGGTATAGATATGGGAGAATTTGCTACAGTCACTGGTGGTTTAAAAGTATGCTTTAGAACTTATACATTTATCAACATTCTGTTCTAACTTGTACTGAAACTACTGCCATCAATTGGGGATGCATACTTAAAGCAAATGGCAAAAATATAATGTATATTTTATGTAATATTTACAGTTCTGGAAAGTAAGTATTATTATTACAAATAATGAAAGGGGAAAATGGAACATAAATGATTTTACCAAGATCACTGCCCTTAAGTAACTAATCTGAGAATAGAAACCAGATTTGTCTGACTTCAAAGCTTATGTTCTCTTTTTTATACTATGATCTCTGTTTAAGACTTTCTTTTCTTAATTAACGTTACCTTTTTACTCTCACACTTATTAAGAAAGGAACTAGAATGCCCTGAAAATTAAGATTTGGAAATCATATTGATAAAGTCACTCAAGGTTTTATAAATATATACTTTTTATTATTTTTCATGAATATTATAAATGGCATTATTTTGGGGGTTTACTGTATATGGTCTATTCCAATACTTAAAGCTTTCATAACTAATCTAAGATTTTTCAGCATGTAGGTAATATTTTGGGAATTTGTGTTTATTTATTGGCTTATAATTCACTGATAGTAAATCAAATTATTATCTGTTTAATTGTTCTGTCAGATTCTTCCTACTTAAGCAAATAGTGTAGACCAAATTCAAGGGAGAATATTTAACAAAAAGTATTGTAACCATTCTAATCCAAACTCCCTCCCACCTAATTCAATCCAAAAGTAATATATTCTATTTGGTGATCACTTCATGAATAACTTACTTTTTATCTATTCCCAGGCTAGGATTGGGATGAATACAGGAAAAGCAAAGTTTACTTAGTTTCACTCTCCCAGAAAGAGATTATTAAAATCTAGAATTTGAAAAACACATGAAGAGAACATCATCACAGGGCCTGTAAGCAACATTCTATAAGGATTGAAAGATAATCACAGAAACTTGATCAATCTCATTCTGGATCTGGTAGGAAACAAAATGACACAGACCTCTGATACCATCATTTCTTTGAGCATTTTGCAACATTGTTTTTATTAGAACACCAGGGCCAAGGTTGTTCAATCCTTCTGCTATTTTGGATTGAAGATATAGTGGGAATATTCATGCTATTTTTTCTTTTCTAACACAGATCATATTTGCCAAATTATGTAAAAGAAAATGTACACTGATATGTAGTGTACGTATTTTTGCATTTTGAAATCATTTTAGTAAATAGAGTAATACATGTACATTTTGATTAAAAGTATCTTTTTTTTTTTCAGTATAAAATGCAAAACCAAATGAGCAGGCCTCTTTTCCCACAAAAGTGTTCTGATTATATTAAAGTTCACAGGATGTTGTTCTTTTTAATATTTTAATTAAAGCTAACTTTAGAGAATGATAATCTAATGATGCTTTGTATTATGTCCATTTTTGTATTGCTTTATGTTTGATAAAATACCAGTGTGAAACCCTATTGTCAGAGTATTTAATTATGAAAGTATGTAATTTTCAAGAATATAGTACATATCAGCAATTCATAATACCTTTATTAAAATACCAAGAAAAACCAGTGTTATGTTTTCATGCCCACAATAGTGAGATATATTTGTATCTGAAAACTCCATTTATTATTTCTTCTTCCTAATTTTTATGGGGTTATATCAATACATATGTAACTTTCAAAGTGGTAGAATTATACTTTTAATACCTAGGATTAATATTTCTCACTGATAACTCTTTGGAAAGTTAAGTATAGTGATAATGCCTACTTTAATATCCATCTTTGATCTAAAATACAAGTGGAATGCATCAAATATACCAACCAAAGAAAATGGAAAAATACTACACTTTCAATAGTTCCTCAGCTGGCAATTAAAATGTAATATTAGTTTAAATATTTTCTCTAAATACATTCCCAGGTGGGAGGCCTTTGTCCAGCATTGTGTTAATAATCGTATCCTTTTCTTGCATGCTAATATCACACTCTCACAGCTGGATGCAAAGCCATATAACCTTGCAAATAGGTCTTTGGTTTAAATCAGTTATTCAGAATCAGACAATAGAGTCAAGTAATATGATTGAAAAATAGTAAATCTCTAGCTTTCATTATCTGCTTATCTTTATAATCATTTATCTTTGCAATATTCCTTAGCTTTCCCTCTGTAAAAGTTGATATCCTGAAATAAGCCAATTCCAGAGGATCAGGGAACTATAAATTCACAAAAAGACACCCTAGCTCCTATCTACCACTTTGTTTCCCAAGAACTAAGATTTTATGTCTTTCATAGATACATAGATACCTTTCTGTATCTATGTATCTATGACATAGATACATTTTCTGTTCTGCATAACAGATACATTTCTGTAGATACATTTCTGTTCTGCATAACTACTTATGATATATGGATATTTCTTTTAACGGGGCTATGCCTACAACAAATAGATGTTCAAATATTGCAATAGTATATGTACATATATTAAAATTTCAATGACACTCTAATGAATCATAGTTATAAACCATGCAGCTTAGAACTATGCTGTTAATAATTCTTCTAGTAGGCTAGATAGATATCAAAGTTATTGCATTCCCGAATTTCTAAATTCTAAAAATAGGATAATATCTTCTTCAATTCCTATTTTGATATAGTAACTAAAAACAGGCATTTAATGTCTTTTAACCTTAAACTATATCAAGGAAGTCTATGAAATTTTCCCTACTCTTTAACTTATTGTCTTCTTCACCCAACTGTAACCCAAGTTGTATTCCTTAAGCTAGGTTTTGAAATTAATGAACTCACTATTGTTTCACTTATTCATAGTTCTTATGGTTTTATAGACTGATTATTTTTCCTCTTAGGCTTTTTATTTCTTGCCTTAGAATTCTGATCATTTTTCTTGATTTCTTTAGGACTACTTCCTAACAGCTTTAAAACATGGTTATCTTTTATTGAGTTATTTTTGACATTATACTTTTAAGATACTAGAACTATAATTATACGAAGTATTTCACATGTGCCCACTCTATAGTGTTATCCAAGAACAAGTTAGCTTTGTTCTTTCAATTGCCCTTTTTCATCGTGACCAATTTTTAGATTGACTTTTTGTGTAGGGTAAGTCACGATAATTTTGTCTTCTTAAATAACCTACAGGTATTCCTTAATTAAAATATCTAGCTTGCAAATAATAACTCAGACACCATAATCATATAAACTGTTCATTGATAGTTGATTGGCAGCCATTAGCTTTAATCCCAATATAACCCAAAATATAACCCCTGAGTGTAATACATGATGGAATAAATATCCTCCATTAACTGCTTTCTTTACTTCCCTTCTTAAAATTTTATAGCTAATTCTCAGGAAAACCTTAAAAATGTTGTTTATGTTGTGTCTCATGCTTTAGGCAAAGTGAAAAACTGTATTATAAAATTTGTGTTCTAGAAATATGACTCAACACACAGAAATGCTAGTAAACTATAACAAAATATATTAAAAAGAAATGTGGTTATGCTTACAAGTCAACGATAAATCTCCATGTTCCCAAAGTTAAAGAGAAGCCACAATCCAGAGGAATGGGTACAATAAAATATTGAGCTTGCTTTAAAAAGAAGCATGGGGGTTAATGCTTACACATGAACAAGAAACAAGTTATCAGAGGCAGGTGACAATACAATAGGGTAATTAGATAAGGCTTATTGAAACAATGACATTTGATCAAATATTAGATGATAAAAAAATTATCAAGAAGACATCTTAAGGAAAAAATATTACGGACAGAAGGAAATCATATGCAAAGGTTGATATAAGATGGAGATAAAGTTATAAAAATATAAGGGTTGAGGAGATTATGCATAAGATAAGGAAAGCCATTGTAAACACTGATAAATTATATCCCCAGCAAGAGATACCAAACTTCTTCCTTCTTACAGAGTTTTGGGTGGGAGAAAATGTTTCTTTTAGGAATTAACATTCTGATACAGTATTGCATAATATTTAAAGTACAATTTATTTCACTAACACTACTTAGTAATTCTCAGATAAAATTAATTCTTAATAATGTCACAGGCAGAGAGGAACTTTTGGTATAGTGGAAAAAACAATGATAAAAACTGGGAAAAAAATTATAAAGATTATAAAAACAGTCTCTAAAAACAATTATAAACTGGGGAAGAAAATCTAAAAAAGGAAGCTGTGAGCATGTGCAGAGGAGAGAAAAAAAGGGCCCACTAAAAGAAACAAAACTATCCTTCAAAAAATGAAGTACAATAAAAACATGCCCAGAAACATGAAGACCAAGAGAATTTGTTACTAGCATATATGTCTTGCAAGAAATTCTTAAGGAAGTCCTTCAGGCTTAAAGAAAATGATACCAGACGTCAATTCAAATCCACAGGAAAAAATAAAAGTGACCCAAAATTGTGATAAAAGTAAAATAACGTCTAATTTTTTTCTCTTAGGTTTTTACAGTTATAAGATGGTATAAAACAATTATTCTAACACTGAATTGTTGAGTTAATATATAGATGTAATATATATGAAAATCATAAGACAAAGTAGGGGAGAGGAATGTGAACTGTATTGGAACAAACTTTCTATATTTTATAAGAATTGGCTTAGTATCAATAAATATCAATACACAAATGCACACACATGCTTGTACATACTATATACACAAGCAAGAAAAAAAGATAACATTAGATACTATTCTTATGACATTTAATTTTAATTTCTGACATATTAAAGACTAAATATAAAAACAATAAGTTAAAACTGCTATTTATTAGTTGAAATACTTCTTAATGACTTTAAGATAGGGAAACAACCTGATTAAAACATTAAACACATTTTTTATTGAATTCTTCCTATTTGCCATTAATTCTTCTAGGTGCTAAGGATAAAATAGTGAACATTACTGACAAATATCCCTCTGTCCTATAGATTACATTTTCGTGGGTTTAACAGTATTTACACAACTGCATAAAGAAAATGATGATAAAATTGTCCACAGCAAAATGAAACATTTAAATGATAAAAATAGTGTAAACAAATAGAAAGATTGAAAAATGATATATGGCATGGATGTAGCAAAAAAGGATTTAACTCTGGAATGATAACACATCAACATATCCATAAGAATAAGAAAACATGACAAAATAAAAATGGAAAAGTCTGTAGAGAGAAATCTTGAATAACCTATAAGCAAATGAAAGATTCTCAAGCTAATCATTAACTTAAAAAAAGGTTATTTAAAACAATCTTGAAACATAATTTCACATCTACAGGATTATACAATTTAAAAAGTTGGCTAACATGAAGGTGTTGGTGGAAAGTAGAAAAACAGAACACAATGCATTGCTATAAGAGCATAATTTGAGAAGAAATTGGTAATAAAGTTAAGAATAAGCAACCTTATGCTCAGTAATTTACCCTAAACAAATTCTTGTACATGTGCAGAAGGAATTGTGGCCATTAGTGTCCGTGGCAAAATTTGTGTGTAATTATGAACACACTAAAACAGCCTAAAAGTTCAATTTGTTGGTAGAAGAAAAATAAATGTGGTTAATTCATACAAAGGAATATTATGCAATAATGGATTAATGAACTAGAGCTAAATGAAGTAGTACTTCTCAAAACCGTCATGTTAAAGGAGGAAGGAATGTCTTATAAAGGTAAATAAATGCCATTATTTAACTTTTGTAAATATGCAATACCAATCCTGCATATTGCTTTGTATGCATATGTGAGCAGTTATACATAAATATCAAATTTTAAATATAAAATATCTAAGTATTCACACCAACTTGAAGTTATTCATGAGAGGATGGGAGAAGTAAGCTATGGGGACTTGGCCATCAGCTGTGCTCTTCACAATTAAAAAAAAAACTGTATAGTCTGAAGTCAGGGAGCCTGATTCCTCCAGATCCATTTTACTTTCTCAAGATTGCTTTGGCTATTCGCGGTCTTTTGTGTTTCCATACAAATTGTGCAATTTTTTGTTCTAGTTCTCTGAAAAATGCCACTGGTAGTTTGATAGGGATTGCATTGAATATATAGATTGCTTTGGGTAGTATAGTCATTTTCACAATGTTTATCTTCCAATACAAGAACATGGTATGTCTCTTCATTTGTTTGTATCATCTTTAATTTCTTTCCTCAGTGTGTTACAGTTTTCTACATACAGGTCTTTTGTCTCCTTAGGTAGGTTTAGTCCTAGGTATTTTATTCTTCTTGTTGCAATGGTAAATGGGAGTGTTTCCTTAATTTCTCTTTCAGATTTTTCATCATTAGTGTATAGGAATGCAGAAGATTTACATGCATTAATTTTATATCCTGCTACTTTACCAAATTCATTGATTAGCTCTAGTAGTTTTCTGGTTGCATCTTTGGGATTCTCTATGTATAGTATCATGTCATCTGCAAGCAGTGACAGCTTTACTTCTTCCTTTCTGATTTGGATTCCTATTATTTCTTTTTCTTCTCTGATTGCTGTGGCTAAAACTTTCAAAACTATGTTGAATAACAGTGGTGAGAGTGGGCAACCTTGTCTTGTTCGTGATCTTAGTGGGAATGGTTTCAGTTTTTCACCATTGAGAATGATGTTGGCTGTGGGTTTGTCACATATGGCCTTTATTATGTTGAGATAGGTTCCCTCTATGCCTACTTTCTGGAGCGTATTTATCATAAATGGGTGTTGAATTTTGTCAAAAGTTTTTCTGCGTCTATTGAGATGATCATATGGTACAAAGCTACAGTCATCAAGACAATATGGTACTGGCACAAAAACAGAAATATAGATCAATGGAACAGGACAGGAAGCCCAGAGATAAACCCATGCACATATGGACACTTAATCTGTGACAAAGGTGGCAAGAATATACAATGGAGAAAGACAACCTCTTCAATAAGTGGTGCTGGGAAAACTGGACAGCTACATGTAAAAGAATGAAATTAGAACACTCCCTAACACCATACACTAAAATAAACTCAAAATGGACTAAAGACCTAAATGTAAGGCCAGACACTATCAAACTCTCACAGGAAAACATAGGCAGAACACTCTATGACATACATCACAGCAAGATCCTTTTTGACCCACCTCCTAGAGAAATGGAAATAAAAACAAAAATAAACAGATGGAACCTAATGCAACTTAAAAGCTTTTGCACAGCAAAGGAAACCATAAACAAGGCAAAAAGACAACCCTCAGAATGGGAGAAAATTTTTGTTAATGAAGCAACTGACAAAGGATTAATCTACAAAATATACAGGCAGCTCATGCAGCTCAATATCAGAAAAACAAACAACCCAATCCAAAAATGGGAAGACAACCTAAATTTCTCCAAAGAAGATATAGATTGCCAACAAACACATGAAAGGATGCTCAACATCACTAATCATTAGAGAAATGCAAATCAAAACTACAATGAGGTATCACCTCACACAGGTCAGAATGGCCATCATCAAAAAATCTACAAACAGGGGGCTTCCTTGGTGGCGCAGTGGTTGGGGGTCTGCCTGCCGATGCAGGGGACGCGGGTTTGTGCCCCGGTCTGGGAGGATCCCTGGCCGCTGAGCCTGCGCGTCTGGAGCCTGTGCTCTGCAATGGGAGAGGCCACAACAGTGAGAGGCCCGCATACCGCAAAAAAAAAAAAAAAAAATCTACAAACAATAAATGCTGGAGAGGGTGTGGAGAAAAGGGAATCCTCTCGTGCTATTGGTGGGAATGTAAATTGATATAGCTACTATGGAGAATAGTATGGAGGTTCCTTAAAAAACTAAAAATAGAACTACCATACAACCCAGCAATCCCACTACTGGGCATATATCATGAGAAAACCATAATTCAAAAAGAGTCACATACTGCAATGTTCATTTCAGCTCTATTTACAATAGCCAGGACATGGAAGCAATCTAAATGTCCATCGACATATGAATGGATAAAGGAGATGTGGCACATATATACAATGGAATATTACTCAGTCATAAAAAGAAATGAAATTGAGTTATTTGTGGTGAGGTGGATGGACTTAGAGACTGTCATACAGAGTGAAGTAAGTCAGAAAGAGAAAAACAAATACCTTATGCTAACACATACATATAGAATTAAAAAAAAACAAAAAACTGGTTCCAAAGTACCTAGGGGCAGGACAGGAATAAAGATGCAGATGTAGAGAATGGACTTGAGGACATGGGGAGGGGGGAAGGGTAAGCTGGGACGAAATGGGAGAGTGCCATGGACATATATACACTACCAAACATAAGGTAGATAGCTAGTGGAAAGCAGCCACATAGCACAGGGAGATCAGCTCGGTGCTTTGTGACCACCTAGAGGGGTGGGATAGGGAGGGTGGAAGGGAGACGCAAGAGGGAGGAGATATGGGACATATGTTTATGTATAGCGGATTCACTTTGTTTTACAGCAGAAACTAATACACCATTGTAAAGAAATTATACTCCAATAAAGATGTTTAAAATAAATAAAGTCCATCTATTAGTAAAAAAAAAAAGCTGTAAAATTAATAAGTCAAATTGCCAATATCTTTCAAAGCTGTGTGGCAAAAATACTTATTTTTCATTATTTCATGTATTTTTATGTGTGTTTTGAATAATGGTATAATAATTTTTATTTTAAAATTAAGTTAACTTTCAATTCACATCTTAAAACTATGATTGGGAATGTCACAGTTAATAAAAATAATGATATATGAAAATAAAGTTTAAAAAATCAGTTGACACTTTCTCTCTAAACACTTCCACTGTCATCCCACCAGTGTTCGTCAATGTTTATTTGAAGATCCGTTACTATGTACTCCACAGAAACCAGAGGTAAAAGAAAAATCATCTTGTATTTCTGTTTGAAGGTCCATTAATTAGCAGCTAGGGATCTAAGAAACTTTAATCAAAGTACAAAGAGAGGACTTCCCTGGTAGCACAGTGGTTAAGAATCTGCCTGCCAATGCAGGCGACACAGGTTTGATCCCTGGTCCGGGAAGATCCCACGTGCTGTGGAGCAACTAGGCCCATGCCCCATAGCTACTGAGCCTGCTCTCTAGAGCCCGTGAGCCACAACTACTGAGCCCGCCTGCCACAACTACTGAAACCTGCGTGCCTAGAACCTGTGCTCCACAACAAGAGAAGCCACCGCAATGAGAAGCCCACGCACCGCAACGAACAGTAGCCCCCGCTCACCACAACTAGAGAAAGTCCACACACAGCAACGAAGACCCAATGCAACCAAAAATAAATAAATAAAAATTTAAAAATAAAGTTAAAAAAAATATAAAGAGACATCAACAATTAAAGAGCAATCATAAAAGAAAATAAACCATTTTCAAAACTAGGCCAATATGAGAATAGATATATGATTTTTAAAAATCTAATTTACATGTAGTGTTTTTACCCCTCTTAAAACCAGCTAGAAACTTAATAAAAACCTTTGCAGCTGTTTTAACTTGTGTGAAACAAATCCCTTGAAATCAGCTCAACCTCCAGAGATGAGGAATGAATGAACAACTTATAACTGCTTATGAATATCTACACAGACATACATACATATGCAGATACATGCATACATGTACATGTGAATGTAATATTAATTTTACCAAGAAACAATGCTTTAGTAAGTTAAGTTTCTAATATAGAACTTTTGGTAAACATAAGTGTTACTTCTTATTCAAAAACTCATTCTCAACTTTTTTGTGCTTTTGACCCTGTGTGCTTAACCCAAAATACTTTGTATCAGCCAACACTGCTTTTGTAAAATATAGCACATTTGGTGTGTCATTGAAACCACATTATTTTTTATTTAGTGTTACTAAATTATTTTGATGAATACAAAAGTAAAATTCTCTTAGTCTATATTACAGCAAAATTCTAAGGGTCTGATTATAACAAGCATGCAAAAAATTTAGTTAATTATAGTGAACAATCACACAAATATTTTGTAATAATATATACATGAAAAATATAGTCTCCCAAATTTCCCATTTAAGAAAATTGAGGTTAAGTAGGGTTCCAAGAATAATAAATGTTGATTGCTTCTTCTAGTAATACTAGGGCTTATGAAATGTTTATGTATTCTGTAAGTACAGAGAAATCTAGTAGAAAAAATCAGGGCAAATAAAAATAAGGACTAATATAAGATTTTAATCCAGTGTTATTGTTTAGTATACTTTAAAAATATTTAATGTGGCATTCTTTGGAGAACATATTTCACACTACTTGTTTAGGGAATATAATTTAGCATTTTTTGGTGACAATAGTGTTTCTTAACGTTAGAAAACACCATGGGGAAGCCATTCTATTCTGCCCCTTTCTGAAGTCTATTCCAAGGGAAACATGCCACAAAAAAGAATTTAGTTGAGAGTCTCTAGCTGTAGGTACTTTCAGGATCTGCCTCAGCTTTTGAACCATGGCACACAACAGAATGACTGTACGGTTCCAATGACTGAACATCATGGTGATAAAAGGATTCAACATTTAAGACGACGTGGAACTGTTTGAAAGACATCTAAGCATTAGAGTTCTCTGTTGGGCTAGTCAGGGTTTTTCTCAAGGCTGTACCACTGTCTGGGGCTCTTCCTAATCAATCTTCTTTCCTTCATACTCTCCTTTCACAGATGTCAGACCTGTATTCCAGTCAGAAGTCTTTCCCTGCCTACTCCTGCACTCTGTATCCTTTATCTTTCACAAGTATTGTCCCAATAAATCTTAATAAATCTTTTGTTCTTAGTACATCTCTTGTTCCTTAGAAAACCCAAATGACAAACGTAAGATTACAGCAACTAAATATTAAATGAATTTTCTACATAATTAGCTAAAATTTGTCTTAGGTCCCAAGTATTTTAATAAAATTTTGAGCAATTTTCTTAGAAAAAAATCAATGAATATAATAGTTGGCATATAATATGCTTAATAATAGTATGTTGGCAAATAACTATTGAATTAATGTTCTGCTTTCTTCAAAAGAGAATATTAAGAAAACTTATTAATGACTGTTATCTATGACTAATCTTAGTATTAGATGGCAACATAGTACTTGCCTCTTAGTCCAATTCATCACCAACTTTTGGCTGGATAAAAATATCCAATTGATTTTGTTCTCTTTGAGTCACTATAAATTCTATAATTCTTAAAATAATACAAAAATTTATAAGCAATTTTTATGTCAATAAATTCAATAAATTAGATGAAATAGACAAATTTTTTGAAAGATAGAAATGACAAAACTCACTCAAGAAGAAATAACTTGAATGACCTAATATCTATTTATTAGATATTAGATATTAAATTTGAAAAAAATAAAACTAAACAGAAGGAAAACTCCAGACTTTGATGGCTTCATTGATAAATTATACTAAATATATAAGGAATAATTTCAATTATAAGCAAATTCTTGCAAATAGATTAAAAAAGAAATAGAGAATACTCCTAACTGATTCTATGAGGCCAGCATTATCCTCATAATAAAACCAGGTGGACAAAAGAACTTACAAGAAAAGAAAACTACAGATCACTATCTCTTGTGAGAATGGATGCAAAAATTCTGAATAATATTTCCTCAACTTGGATCCAATGATATATAAAAATGTCAATTTAACATTTAAAAATTAAAAAGGGGCACACAAAAAAATTGAAGGTGATAAATCTGTTTATTTTCCTCATTGCACTGATGCTTTCACAGAATATACACACGTCAAAATATATCGAATTGTACATTTTAAACATATGCAGTTTATTGTACATTAATTAAATCTTAATAAGTCTGTTAAAAAATAAAATGGTTCTATTAAGGCACTAGGTTTCAGGATAGATTGTTACACAGCAATGAGTAACTAGAACAGTGTGATAATACCCATGCTCCCTTTGGGTTGGGTAGCTTTGAGCCTAAGCTCTTCACTGGCTTTTGGCGATCCTAAGTGGTAACTTGGTTGACAAGAAATCCTTTTGCCCTTTTGAATATGTGTCGTTAAGCTTTAGTAAAGCCCCAGCCAGTTAAGCTCTGGTAAAGTAGGTTCCCTGTAGGACAGGCCTTGTTAAGGAAAGCCATAGGCATATTTCAAAATGGTTACTGTTTCCCAACCTCTGCTGGAAGCACAAGGGAATTTTCCTCTGTTAGAGTTAGAATCTGGTAGAGCTCCTGGAGGTAAAACTCAAGAAAGTATTTGGTATTCACAAAGACTGGACCCCCTTGGAATTTTTATTGCTCACATCAGTATACATTGAGCCTCCAGCAATTCCTCAACTACAATATAAAATGGTTTTACCAATACTGGTCCAGATACAGGCTTTGCTTCTGGACTTCTACTCCCAGTAAGATGTGATTCTGTTTCTGTCTTTCTCTCCAGTTTTCAGAGGAGGCAGCAGTTTGCCTTGGGTTTTCAATTCTTTGATATATGTACTAAGAGTTTTTGATTTTCAATTCATTTATCTTTTTACTTGTAGGGAAAGGAGTGACAAATTTTAAGCTCTTTACACGTCAGAACGGAAACCAAGAGTCTAATGTACTTCATAAAATACTTCATCCAACAGCAGATTATGCCAGCTTCTCACATTCTCACATGGAATTTTTACCAAGATAGAGCACATTCTGGGCCATAAAACATACCTTAATATATTAAAAATAATAGAAATCATACAAAATAAATTCTCAGATTATAATGGAAATAAGGGGGTTCATAACTACTAGACCTGCCTTACAAGAAATGCTAAAGGGAATTCTTCAAGTTGAAATGAAAGGGTGATAATTAATAACATGAAAACATATATAGGTATAAAACTCACTAATAAAGAGAAATATGCAGTCAAATTCAGAATACACTAATACAGTAGTGTTGGTGTGTAAAACACTTTTACCTCTAGTATAAAAGTTGAAAAACAGGGAGTTCCCTGGTAGTCCAGTTGTTAAGACTCTGTGCTTCCAGTTGAGGGGTGCAGGTTTGATCCCTGATTGGGGAACTAAGATCCCACATGCACATAGCGTGGTCAAAAAAATAAAAATTATATTAAAAAAATTATAAAAAGGTTGAAAAACAATATTAAAATAACTATAAATATGATAATTTTTAAAATAATGCACAATATAAAAAATGTAAAGTGTGACACAATAGCATAAAATGTACAAGGAGGAGAAGGAAAACTCTAGAGCTTTTTTGCCCAATTGAAGCTAAGTTGTTATCAGTTTAAAATTGACTGTTCTATACATACAACGTTTTATGTAAGCCTCATGGTAACAACAAAGAAAAACCTATAGTAGTTACATAAAAGATATACAAAAAAGGAATTAAAGCATACCATTACCAAAAATAAATTACAAAGGAAGAATGTAAGAAAGGAAGAACAGAACAAAGGAACTTTTTAAAAAACAGAGAACAATTAATGAAATGGTAGTAGTAAGTCCTTACCTATCAATAACTAGTTTAAATGAAAAGGAATTAAATTTTCCAATCAAAGATACAAAGTTGCTGAATGAAAACAACAACAACAACAAAAAACCCCAAGCTCCAACTACATGCTGCCTACAAGTGATTCACTTTCACTCTACGGACACACATAGGTTGAAAGTGAGGCAATGGAAAAATACATTCTAGGTGAATTGTAATCAAAAGAGAACAGGGGAGGCTATACTTACATGGGATAAGATAGACTTTCAGTCAAAATCAGTCACAAGAAAGACAAAAAAAGTTACTAAATAGTAATAAAGGAATCAATTCAATAAGAGGATATAAGAACAATAAATATATAGGCACCCAGCACTGGAGCACTTAAATATTTAAAGCAAATATTAACAGACTTAAAGGGGGAAATGGACAGCAATAAAATAAGAGTAGGAATATTAAATATGCCACTTTCAACGTTGGATAGGCCATCAAGACAGAAAATTAATAAAGAAACAGTTGATCCATATATGGCTATGCTCAGGTACTAAGATAATGTCTTTTTTCATTAATGTACAATTAATCACAACAGGTATTAAAGAGTTTGCCTATTTCGTTGCCTTGAATATTTACTGTGTCATTTAATTTAGACATGCCACTTAACTTCTTCAAATCTACTCTTTCACCTCAAAAAATCTTTGAAATTTTTATTCTAAAACAAAGCCTTTCTAGTGCCTGGAACTTCAAATTAAACTATAAAATAAAATAAAATAAAATAAAAAAAACCCAACCTCATTTCAAAACCCAGCAGCTTTAAAAAAGAGACTAAAGAAAATCCTCAAAAGAAGCAGTTAGGTCCCAAGCAATCATATTTAGCTGCCAAGAACACATGTATGCTATTTGATGATGTGCTATTTCACAAGGAAATAGTACACCTTGTTTGTCTGGAAAAAATAATTTAGTGAGTTATTTGAAGTGATGGAAGTAATCTGAATAAGAACTTAAATTTAAAAGAAAAATTTGCTAAATTGCTCAGCATACTGAAGAGGAGAATAATTTGGAATGTTACAGAAAAATAGTAGGGGGAAGCCTAAGAATTTAAGGGCTAGTTATTGCCAGAATGATAACAAAAAGAATTGCCAATATTAGCGCAAGAAAGAGGGAAATTAGGGGTGAGAGATGACATATTTTTGGTTAAAAATTGTTCTCTGTGAAACATGAATCATCTATGTAATACATAAAAACGTATGACGTTTTACCAATTTTGTTGTTGTTGTTGTTCTTGCACAGCTGCTTTATTTTATTTTATTTTTATCATTTTTAAATATAGCAGTGTGTACATGTCAATCCCAAACACCCTAACTATCCCTTCCCTCCACCCTTCCCCCCCCACCCCCATAAACATAAGTTCGTTCCTCTAAGTCTGTGAGTCTGTTTCTGTTTTGTAAATATATTCATTTTTATCAATTCTTTTTATATTCTGTATATAAGTGATATGATACGATATTTCTCTTTGTCTGACTTACTTCACTCAGTATGACAATCTCTAGGTCCATCCATGTTGCTGCAAACGGCATTATTGATGAAAAAAGTGGATGATATATATTTGACAAAGTCATTTCCTGAGTTTCCCCAGTATATATCCAACTATCCAAATACTTTGGAATATTTTAGTCTTCAAGGAATTTGATAGCCTTATTGAGAATATATAGCAACTGCATGAAAATGCCCAAGAATACTTTTAAAGACCATACAAAGATTGGGAATGAAAGTATTACAAACAGTGCATAAGGGTAGAGGATAAGTGTAGCAAAGAAATTATCAGAGTGGGATTCAAGGAACAAAAGCTTTTTAAGAGCCAAAGTGAATAGACAGACGTGCTTGGATTTTGTGATAAAATGCTGGGGCCTAATGAAAGGAAGGCTGCTAGAAATGTCTAGTTTCATAAGTATTTCTTTCTGGAAAATATTTCTACTGGACTTAAAATTTGTGGTCTGTGTTTACAAGTAGGATTCTAAGCATCGCCAGTCATGTGAACAGACAGGACCCAACTTTAATCAGGTTATGTAGAAGGGATGCCCTAAATATGCATTGAGGCACAAATTCAAATGACATAGCACAACTGTGTGCTATAAGATAGCAACAGCTGCAGCCAGGCCTCCTGGCAGTTACTTATGCTTCCTGTCAAGCAACTCTATCAGACAAATTTGATTTGTTGCAGTTAAATGATGGTGTCAGAAAGAAAGCAAAGGTGGCTCTTGAGCTAACAAGGCCAAAGGCAATGTTCATTCAGAGGCAAATCTGATTGTTTTCCTCTACTTAGTCACTCCCTTTCATATAAATTTCTTTAAAATTTCACCCCTTGTGACATCTACATCTCTTCTCTATTTAGATTTCTGTTATGAATAAAAATTACTTATTATAGAGCACTAATCATTGCTGCCCCACTTTTTCAATTGGTCTACCTTGAACATTGTTTTTGAAATGTTTTTGAATTCAAACCACCTGTGGTTTGAATTCTCCTGTGGTCTGATTAGTCCAAACAACAGTTTGTAGGGATGTTTCAGAAGAGTGTGAATTGAGGTGTCCTCTCCCGTACTGAAATACAACATTTTGTGTTTCATACTTTACATGATCTATAACAATTGTTGATGTTTTTTCTAAGTATTTGAAAATATAGCACCTTAAAGATTCTGCAACTGACATGTCAAAATATAAAGAGATGTAATATCTACACATTTATATTGCATAATTTGCTATATTGTACATATCTACAATATATTGTACTGTATATTGTACTATATCTACAGCAGTCAAGCAGATGCCTTTGCATGGGATGTCTCAGGGGTCCACAGTCTGGGCCAGTGTCTGTCCATTAAAGACCCTTAGGATAGTGCTATGTTTAATCAATGGTAGCTCTGCCTCCAAAAGTGTCTTTATCAGTTCTCAGAGAAGCATCCAGAGTGATATTTTCAAAACTTAAGTCAGAAAAGTTTATTACTCTTCTCAGGACCTCAGAACCAATGAGATTATTGGTCCACTAGAGGCAGTACCAAAACTTGAGCAAGACCTCTGATTCCAGGGTTAAGAATCTGGCTCTGGTGAGAAACTGCCATATTTCAACTCTCCCACCATCACTTACTGGATTTCACTTAGTCTTTAGGGCAAAGTAGTTAACCTTTCTAAGTCTCAGTCACCTTTTCTACAAAACTGAGAAATAATAGTATTCACTTCATAGATTCAGGTTGAAGAGTAATCAAATTAATTTATGTAAAATGTTTAGGACCTGCCACATTGTAAGCATTTCAATGAATGCTAGTTGCCATTACTTTTTAGATAAACAAGCACTTAATGCATTACATTGCTAGGACTCTTGCCTTACTATGATATATGTATTGTATATGTATATATACATTGTATATATATACATATATATACATATTGTGTATATATATATATATAGTATATGATTATCTCTGTCTATAAATTAATGATGCTCATTTCCAACATGTGAACTTATATAATTCTTGTGAAGGTCAGTCAAACATGCATATATATTGGTTGATTGATACTAGTAACTACAACATTGCTGACAGACAAGGGAAGTATAATTGGTATAATTATGTCATGGTGTTATCTCCTCAAAGGAAATGCGGTCATAAGAATCAAACTCAGCATTAAAACAAAGACAATTATTTATATAAGTATTGTCTAAAAAGCCAATGGTAGTGCAGTAGTATGTTTAATCTTCTCCAAAAATAAGAAGAGTAAGGCTTTCAACAGCATAATTTTATTCCAAGGACAATAATACATGCAGTATTTTCTTAGGCTACACAGCTAAACATGACATTGTTTCAAATAAAATTTTTACTACTACCGCGTATTTAAAAGGTTACAAGACTTTTGAGGGTGTTGTTATTTATTCACTTTTTATATAATGAATATATCAAATAAATATGTGATTTGTAAATTGTTTCCAAAATTGATTGATTTCAGAGGGCAGTTAATGAGTGTTTTAGAACTTGTGTTCACTGTACTGTACTTGACTAATGAAGATGTCCCTTTGAAGACAAACTTGGATTAGAGAGATTGGCTATTTTATGACTTTTATACATCTTGCTATAGGCTTGCAGTCTAGTGCTGCAGTGCCCCTCATGGAGGGGCAAGGCACTGCTGCATGCACAGTTCTATTTAAGTGGTTCTTGAAAGGTGACCCTCACTGGCATTAACTCTTTTAATTGTCTTTGGTCTATGCAACTATTGCACAAGGTTGCAATTCTATAAACAGGGATTCTCATCATGATTGCCAGTGAATAGCCCTGTGATTTATAATATCCGGCTTAATAGATCAGTGCCCTGAAGCAGCATTCACGCTGTCTGTGAGAAACACAACATATAGGGTTTCAGTTGCTCAACTATTACCTTATTGAGCTTAACTATTTATCGTTGAGTATAACAAGGAAATGTCTTGAATCAACTGTGGGTAAAATTCTGGAAAAATAAAAGCTTAGCTTAAAGGCCCAGGAATATTCTGGAAGATTTCCTATTAGAGTCAGTTGAAGCACAGCTGATATACTTTCTGTTATACACAGTATTTCAAATTAACAGACATTCCAGCTTTTTCAACAACCATAAAAGATCCAATGACACATAAAAACCTAGATTGAAGTGCCACTGATTCCTACTATTTATAAAGTGTAGCTTAGATGCTTAGAATCAATAAGAATGATTCTTCTCATCTCTAGGGAACACAGATTTCAATTTTGTTTTGTTTTTTTTGCGGTACGTGGGTGGGCCTCTCACTGTTGTGGCCTCTGCTGTTGTGGAGCACAGGCTCTGGACGCGCAGGCTCAGCAGTCACGGCTCACGGGCCCAGCCGCACCGCGGCATGTGTGATCTTCCCGGACCGGGGCACAAACCCGTGTCCCCTGCATCGGCAGGCGGACTCTCAACCACTGCGCCACCAGGGAAGCCCAGACTTCAGTATTTTATATTCAATATAAGGAAACACATATTCTTAAGCTACAAAATATATATACATTATATTACATACATATATTTAATATACAATACAGGATATCACTTATAATCTCATGTTTCAATGTCCAATAGTTTTCTCCTTTTATACTGCTTCTGGTTTCTTTTATATTTTTGGTCTATGTTAAAGATATTGAAACAAACTTATTTATGAGAGCACACTGAAATGACAGTAGTCTAAAGATTGCATGAAATGGACATAAATAAATTTGCCAGTTCCTATAAAACACCTACTTTGATCTGTAAAGTTTATATACGGGAGGAAACCTGGTAAAGGAAAAATGCCTTAGACTTTGAATAAGGCAAGTATGGGATCATATTCTTTTATGTGGAATCTTTGTGACCTAAGGTAATTTACCTAACCTGTCTGTAGAACTCAATCATTGTGGGCTAATTTTCAGAAGGGGATTTAACTTTGGGTGAGGCAGCTCCCTTCAGATATGGGCAATTCCTGAGGAAAGAGATGACCCCAATCTTCAGCAGGCAGCCCTCCCAGCAGTGGAGGGAGCAATGAATGCCTGAAGGGAGATCTAAGCAGGGCACCACAGTACCCAGGACTGTCAACTATTTTGCTAATTCTTTTCTATTTTCAAACCAAACTTTTGACCCCAAACAATAATCCCCTCCTCTCCATATCTTATAGATCACGTACAAAAATTCTCCCCCTTTATTGTCATTATTTTATACTGCTTTTTAATCATTGACTTCTTGCATGAATAATATAGTAACATAGAGAAGCAGTGGTTTAGCAGTTGAGTGTGGGATTTGGAGATAGACTATTTGATTTTATGCCTTAGTTCTGCCAATTATTTAGCCATGAGAAATTAGTGAAGATTTATCTTTCTTTACCTTGGTTTCCTAATTCATGAAATGGTGATAATAATAGTGCTAACTTTGTAGGTGGCAAGGGTTTGATGAGTTTAAAATAACACTTAGGAAGCCCTATTGGCACCTGACATAAAATAATCACTATATAAGTATCAACTTTTATTACTCTGTCCTGTGCTGTGTTGTAGAATCCTCTTTGACATGACTCAGTACTTATTACTATACTTGGCATGTTTTCACTGTAATCGAAGGAAATGAATTCAAAATCCATTATTAGCATTAGAGAGTTTTATAACATTCAGATCCCTCCCCAAATTGTCATTTTATTATATTAAAATGGGAAAAGAAGTCTTTCTGTCTGGTGAGTTTATTTTGAACACTATGTAAGGTAATATATGTGAAAACACTCCCTATCTTACAGCCAAGAAATTCCTCTTCGATGTACCTAACATACCATGCATTCTCATGTCCCAGATCTTTTGCTTATAGGCTCTTCTGCCTAGAGTTCTTCCTTGTCTCTCTCCCATCTTTTGACTTCTATTTGCTCATCAAACTTCAGGTTTCTTCTTCTCCATTGAAGTTTTCTATAGCATCTCAGTTAGTGCCATGCACCCATGCTCCCCTAAAACTCTGTAGCTAACAATAGCATCTCGTTTATTCAACTTTTTTGTTAACTATCCGTTTTGTTGGGGGCTTTTTGTGTTTTCTTAGGTGACTTGAGTCTTCTAAAGGAAGGTCTTATTCATTGCTTTGATATTCCCAAGCCTAGCCCAGCATCTGGATCACTTATTAATAAGTGGGGAGGGAAGGATGGGATGGGATGGGATGGGATGGGACTGAGCCAAATCTTTCAAAAACAGTTGGATCTGTTAAAAAACAGATGATTTAAGGTAACTAGCAAAATATTCATGTCTACTTTACAAGTAGAAATTCATCTCACTTTCTGTCAAAATTATCAAAACTAATCTTTCCTGGATTGAATTTCTCAACACTACTTCAAAATTATAGCCATTGTTTTGCTCAGTCGCTCAGCGCTGATCAAAGCAAACTCTCCTCTCTATCTCTAATTACCTTCATACAAAGTATGTTCACAGTGCAGGTGATTTTTGAATGTTTCTTATTAAACATGACAGAAAAAAATAGTTAAAAGTAGGAAGAAAACTGCCTGAAGTGACTTAGTGTTTTATATGTTATATTATATCACCCTTACAGAGTGAAGTAAGTCAGAAAGAGAAAAACAAATATCATATATTAATGAATATATGTGGAATCTAGAAAAATGGTACAGATGAACTGGTTTGCAAGTCAGAAATAGAGACACAGATGTAGAGAACAAAAGTATGGACACCGAAGGGGAAAAGCAGGGGTGGGGGTGTGGGGGTGATGAATTAGGAGATTAGGATTAACATGTATACACTAATATGTATAAGATAGATGACTAATAAGAACCTGCTGTATAAAAATATAAATAAATTAAATTAAAAAATTATATCACCCTAGCTGGAAGTATATACACACACAAACCCCCCACAGGTGATAATATCAATGGTGATTAGATTAGATTTCATATTTTTATGAGTTGTTATAAAGGCAACTGAAAATTTCCAACAGATCCAATATTTCTTACATTGCATTTGCCTTTATTGTTGAAGCCGTGGAATTGGTCAACTCGTCTTTCTGAGGACTACAACAGAGTGAAAATAAGAGAGTAGGACATAGAGGCATTATAGGTGTCACAACACGTTGAAATCCATAATCATCCTTAGGAATGGCTACACTATTCAGTTAGTATTTGTAATATTTTTTTAAGAAATAGGCTGTTTTTATTACAATAGCTATGTCTCGCCTTTTTTCTCTTCTTTTCTTCTAGTTTTATGGTGGTTCTTTCTGAGAATCTGGCTACTACAAATATCCTTTAATTAGCAATGCTTTTGACATTACATCTATTGTACAAAGAAGATTGAAATAGGACAGGAATTCAAAAAAACTGATGGAACAGATTGTGTCTAGTAATGCATTCCTCCCCATTCTCATGCCTTTTGTTAACTTTGCAGAATTAGGAACAGTGCTTCTGGGTCAAGTGAAATTTCATATGCAAGGTTTGGTAAGTTTTATTCCCATTTAAACCTTCATTAAACCCCCAAATTTAGCTATGCTCCTCTAGAGACCAGTGGCTCATGCTTTAAGAAGTAAGAGTAGCAATACTGCTTACTGACCACACATATTTTTACAGGAAAATGGGGATAATGATGTTGCCCCTTACTTTAAGAGCGATACACAGTTCACTCTCAATTATCCAGAAGTGATTGTCCATTTTGCTCATTATTTCTAACCTTTATTTCTTCCTTTTCCTTAGTCTTAATATTTTTGGACTTTGCATTGTGCCAGCAGAAACTGGAGAGGAAAAATGATGAAATATAGAATATAAATGAATATTGTGTTGTCATTTCTAGCTTTTTTAAAATGAAGCTATACTGAAATAATTACATCAATTTTTGATCACTTGGTTTGTATTTGTAGCTTTTTCCTTGCGTGAAAAAAATGGCTAAGTAAATTAACAGGATAAAGATTCCAAAGGAGACAATTAAAAAATACCTAATAGGGCTTCCCTGGTGGCGCAGTTGTTGGGAGTCTGCCTGCCAATGCAGGGGACACGGGTTCGTGCCCCTGTCCGGGAAGATCCCACGTGCCGCGGAGTGGCTAGGCCCATGAGCTATGGCCGCTGAGCCTGCGCGTCCGGAGCCTGTGCTCCACAGCGGGAGAGGCCACAACAGTGAGAGGCCCGCGTACCGCCAAAAAAAAAAAAACTAATAGAAAACTTACAATAATTTCACATCAATTATTTATATCAAACAATGGATTTCTAATACTTACAAATTAGACATGTATCAATTAAAGTCACTCCTTACAGAGTCTCTATGTGAAATCATTTGTTAGACCAATTTAAATTACAATTTAAAGCTAAAATTAATTTAATTTATATATTCTACAGTTGCAACATGTTCCTATTTTTTATCTGAATTCATCTCTAATTATTTTGAATTTATGATGCCCTTTATTTTTTCCAGTACAATTTAGGCATTATTAACTATTCAGGGACTATCCTTTACCCATATAGAGCAAAAAGACAATTTCTTTTTTTCCTTCACCCAAAATATCTTGCATACTGATATGAGGAACCTAAACTCCCGCAAAAATGCACTTCCAAAAGTCATATACATTCCAAACTTAACGATCAGTATAATCTGGGCTCAACATTTCTGTCAAACCATGTTTCCCACTCTTCTTCAGTTCTTACACTTTATACTATTTAGGTCACCCTCCTTATTTTCTCACAAATACACCATGAGGTTTTTAAGTCCATTTTCTGATACAGTGTTCATCATTGTAATATACTTGTTCCAATTCTGTATCTGTGGGAGTATTGTGAAGTCAACCAGACATGGTTTCATATAATAAAAATCTTCATTAAAATAAAAATGATAGCGATAAAAAGTGTGTAATTACAATATGCAATGTTTTCTAATATTATCTCATTTAGTTCCTCACAATAACCCTACTTATGAGGTACATATTATTGTTGTTATACAGATTTACTGCCCAGGAAATTAAGGTCAGGTGGTTGACAGACTTGCCCAGAAAACTAGTAAATGAAGGATGTTGGGATCTTACCCCAGATAGTCTGATCCAGCATTTACCTTTTCATGCTCTCTTTATCACTTATTTGCTTGTGACTTTATGTAAATGACATAACCTCTATAATCCTTTATTTCTTCCTTTTAAAAATGAATTTATATTTGTGTGTGTAGATGTTTCATATCAGCCATTTCTCCAAGGATCCCTGGTATATAGAAACCAAGATCTGTGGGCTAGGTGTGCTCATTGTATCAGAGTTTCTTTACTTCCAAGTGCTCTTAGCAGATAGAGGCAGAAAACAACACATACACATACATCTGTAATGACTGTATATCTTTCAATTATATTACAGCCTACAAGTTTGTACTGATCCCTTTAATGTATATCACAGAACAGAGTTTATTCTAGTTTTCTCCTTTTCCATATTTGTAGCTCCCTTCTTCAGTGTTTGTGAATCTTGATTTAAATATGTGTCAGCATATTAATAGTTTGTGAAGATTGGCCTATAATTAAATTTTATTCAAGTAGCAATGAGATTACTATTCTTTTTGACCTGGTATACTTAACTTCACATTTCGGGAAAGATAATCATTTAGACTGCTTTTGAATATTTCCTGCTGAGTTTTAGCTTTGTGCTGGTTTTGGTCATGACCACATAACAATTTTACTATTAATGTATTTAAATTAAAGTTGAAAATGCAAGAACAATGTATACAAAACAAGAACATGGTAGCATGTTAAATATTAGAACTTAATTCTGAGATTTTTCTTGGCAGTTGGAAGGGGAGATTCAGAATTTCAGCCAAACATAGTTTTCAACATGTGTTTAAAAGCATTATTCCTAACCCTTATGCTCAGTTAGGATCAGATCAATGTCTTATTGATCTATCAAAACTGGAGGCTACATATTATATTTTAGAATCATAGTAAAGTCCACATGTGTGATCCATGTTTGAAATACAGTAATACATTATCAATGAGGCCCATAAGCTAAACAAGAATCATTCACAATTCTAAGACTCTCTGTTAACAGCATGACTCAAGTATTTTTCACACTCAGGCCTGGAATTCTCAACGGTTTTAAATGTAGAGATTATTGATTTTAAACAATTACACAGGTACAGTCCAATCTTAAATAATGTTTGTCAAATGGCTTCAGAATATAGGGCTGGACACCTAAAGATAGCTAATTTACAGCTGGAATGGCTAAGCTTTCTGTCTCTGGAGATGCCTGGTTTTTGACTCTTGTCTGAGATAAAGGCAGTGGCATTTATGATGTGCTGATTAAAGCTGGAAACTTTTCTGGTGATCCCACTCCACCCAGGCTTGGCTTCTCTACCAATGGTTCAACTAGCTCAAATAGTTTGACAAGCCTGGTTTGGCCACTTGAAGAACTTCTTAGAGTTTCCTCTAGCTGCTCTCCTGAAGCTAAGATTTCTCATGCAAACTTGGCAGTGCAGCCAGAGGCTCAGTACAACTCAAGGGCACAAAGATGGTCTCTCAGACCTTTGATGGCTGCCTGAAACCTACTTCTCTTGTTCTGTATGTTTTATATTTAAATAAAATTCTCACGTGAATATACTCTATGGAATCTGCTAGGTCTTTCAAATATCCAAACAGTGGAAAACATTACAACACCACACTGACTACTCTGGGTAATAGTTGAATATTATTTCAGGCAAGTCTAATACGGATAGAAGGTGTGGTAAATTTGGTAAGCAACTCCAACATGGGTGAAACAACAAAAGATAAGACAATATTGAATAGGTAACTCAGAACAGACCAAACACATGACTCCATACCTCCCTGGAGGTGCCAGTGTTTATAAGGTTCAAGCATCTATTTGATCCAGCTGAAGGAAAACCTGGTGTGATCTTCATTCTGTGTTTTAATTGGGGGAATTTATAGGGCCCCCATGGTGCCCGATTCTTCCTCTGTATCCTGCAGAAGGAAAACTGATCCCTGCGGGGAATATTTGCTTCAAGATTATTCCTGTTAAATGGAGTTAAAATGTATCCCTAGACTTTCTCGTATTTGTTGCTTCTCACAAATGTGGTTTTGTGGTAAGCTCAGCCATGTTCTTAGAAGGGAGATGATCTGGAGTTCAAATTCCACCTCTAACACTAGCTAACTGTTACATCATTTTTGGTACATTTTGTTACATTACAGTCCTTATCCATAAAATGAGGATAATAGCACTACTTACCTCATGGAATTTTATGTGTTAATGAGACAATGCATGAAAAACATGAACACAGTGCTGGCTTGTAAGTGTTCAGTAAAGGCTAGCTTATTTGATATTTCTAGTCACATGGTTAGACAGTCTAAATCTCCTCTACAAAGTCATTCTTGACAGAATTAATTTTACACTGTTAATGCTAATGCTGTATAGTCCATGTGTTCTGAGTATCCAGTCCATAAGTCATATTTAACTGGTGAAATTTAATATATGTAGCACTAGACTTAAAATGACTGCTTGCCTTAAAAATCAATGTGACCAGGGGCATTTCTGTATGTGATCCCAGGAAATATCCTTAGGACTATCCAGTTTCCTTTTTTTTTGGAGATCATTAATATGCTCTTTCCTGGACATCATATAGTAAAATATGCATCCAAGTCCCAGGCAGACATCATTGGTCACTCTTTCCACACTGTAGAATGCAGTGTTGCTTTGTGTTCATACTTTTTTCTTTGAGATAAAATCATTGTAATTCAAATTTCAAAGGGGTTCTTTTTTGTTTAGGTGAACACTTGAGTAAGGACTTTTACTTTATATCTTATCACTGCCATATCTCTTGAAGATTTCTGTGGGAAAGTGAAATAGTTTTATTTATTTATTCTATAAATTATCAATTTATTAATTGTATAAATAGTTTTAAAGGTAAAACTATTTATAGAATTAACAACAAATATAGAGGTTCAAACCTTGAAACGCTCACTATCAGTATCCATTTGACTCTGAAATCGGACATTGACACTTTACAAATATTCAGTTGATACTAAGTAAAATGGTAGCATTTGCTTTAGAGTTAGAAAACATGCATGCATAGTGCAAGATTTAAATATACCTGACCTGTGTTATTCATTTTGAAATACTTCTTTGTGTGAGAAGAGAGGGCATCTTACATGATTATTAGCTTCAGAGCCATTTAAAGTGTTTGAAAGGAAGTGCATTATTTGAGAATAGCACATAAAAGGGGATTGTCAAGACTTGGTGAAATTTTATTAATAACTCAGGTGATTTAATAAAACATCCTACCCACTGAAAGCTCAAATCTGTTTGATATAATTATATTTTTGAATTGAAAATTAGATATTTCCAGGGTGATTTTTGCCCTTTTGAAAGAACCAGTGAGTAGAAAGAATCCACCTTCCTTTCCTATTAAGTTAAATGTCACCAAAGTCACTAGTACCTTAGTTTCTTTTTAGAAAATTCAAGTAATTAGAATTGTAAGAACTCTCTAAACTTCTAAAAATAAATGATTGAATTTATGTATGAGATATCAAATTTATGAGAAATCTGACCATCACAAAAAATATTGATAGGAATATGTTAAAAATAAACAACTAAGAAGGCATTTTAAGAAGACGCCGAAGGAAGAGCCTGAACTTATCTCCTCCCAGAGATAAATACCTACATGTGGATTAATTCCCTCAGAAGAGAACCTGAAAACTAGTTGATCACCTGTTTCACAACAAAGAATACAAAGGACTACATCAGGATGGGTAGGAGGGGCAGAGAAAAGATCTCACCCAAAACCCCACCCCTGGCCTGGCCGCACACAATACAGAGGGATCTTATTAGAAAGGCTTTTCTCCTGGGGGAGCAAGCGTGGGACCCCCACATCAGACACACGCGCCCAAGAATTCTACAACAGACAGCTGAGTCCCCAAAACGCCTGGCTTAGAAAACTAATGGGGCTAATGTCCAAGGGTCCAAAAAAGCTATTGGAAACTGAGACTCCCCTCTTAAAGGGCTCACATGCAATCCTTCTCACTCAGAGACCCTGAAAAATATCAGCGGTTTGAAAACTGCTGAGACTCTTTGTGAAGGAGAGTTGTTTGCAAGTCTAAAAGCATCGGTTGGGGGGGGTGCAGGGGGTGTAATATGGTGGTAATACTTGTAGGAGGCATTGGCAGAGGCCATTGTGTTCCTCACCTCACCTGCTAGCACAGGCCTGAGAGCTTGGATGCACTACCCTGCCACAAAGCTGAAGCTGGAGAGCTCTGGCAGCTGCAGCATCCCCCCACGCCCTGACTGGGGTGGCACAAATAGCCATGGAATTCTCCTGCTCCCTAACTAAAGTCTGCAAATGTGGGTGGCTGTGACATTCCCCTGCCCCCCTGGCTGGGAGTGGAGAACACAAGCAGTCATAATATTCTCCCACTCCTGGCCTAACGGCTGACTCATGTGCACAGACAAGGCACTTTTGTACTGCATTGCTGAAGCCCAGGGGTGGGTGTAGTCAAGACATTTTCCTACTGCCTTCTTGAAGCAAGAGAGCAAGTCCCACACCCTATAATCTCCAGCTACCTAGCTAAAGCCAGTGGGTGCATGCAATCCGCATAGGGAACACTACTGGCTGGCCTGGCCCTGGTGGCCATGGGGGCTGGTGTTCTTGAACTTCGTGACACTGGAGCAATCGAAAAGACAGCTCTTGGCAGGCCACCATACCCAGGGCCCTGCACAGACAGCAGACTGAAACATAACCCCATCTTATATGAAAAAGGCTTATTTACTTAGCCTGGAGCTTCATCCTGAGGGACAGGCTTCAGGTTTCCCACATACCTAGAGGCTAAGGAGGTGCTCCCAGGGACTGTAAGCGGGGAGACACCATCCTTGCACACCCCCTTGGCCTCGTTAGGGCTTGATGAGGCTCCTCAGAAAGGAGCTTATACACTCACCAGGAGCCCCAGTTTTTGCAACCACAGCCAAGGAGACACCTACGGATCTTCTGGTCTGGAGGTCAGCAGGGATTACAGAGTCCTGTCATCCTCATGCAGTAGCTGACCCACAACTGAGCCTGATGAGTGCCCTGAGCTCCAACCAGCCCATACATAGATCAATCCACACCCAGGATGGGCAAGTGACTCCAACCCTCTCCTCCTCATACAGCAGTCACAGCCCTATCACAGCTGGCGGGCACCTACAGCCCACATGAGGGATGGCCATAGAATGCCTGGGTCTGGTGGCCAGAGGAGACTGCACTTCTGGGCCACACAGAACAGCTTCTAAAGAATACCACTCTTTCAAGACCAAGGCTCTCCGGTAGAGTCTTCAGACAACTGGTCCCAAAGTCCCAGGAACATCCTCCTCTCCTCAATCATGGCTTGTGGTGTTGTCATCAGCAACCTGAATCTCAAACCTGGGAAGTGCCTCAGAGTGTTGGGCAAGGTGGCCCTGGATGCCAAGAGCTTTGTGCTGAACCTGGGCAAAGATGGCAACAACCTGTGCCTGCACTTCAACCCCTGCTTCAATGAGCACGGGGACACCAACACCATCGTGTGTAACAGCAAGGATGGCGGGGCCTGGGGGGCTGAGAAGCAGGAGTCTGTCTTCCCCTTTCAGCCTGGAAGTGTTGTGGAGGTATGCATCTGCTTCGACCAGGCAGAGCTAACCATCCAGCTGCCTGGTGGATACAAATTCAAATTCCCCAACTGCCTCAACCTGGAGGCCATCAACTACCTGGCAGCCAATGGCGACTTCAAGATCAAGTGCACGGCCTTTGAGTGAAGCCAGCCAGCCCATGGCCCGCAATAAAGGCAGCTGCCTTTGCTCCCCCTGGAAAAAAACTGATAGAGGTAGCTGCTTTCCATAATACATGTAGACAAACACAGAGAGACAAGCAAAACAAGGAGACAGAGAAATATAGTCCATATCAAAGAACAAGGCAAATCCCCAGAAAAATAATGAATCAGAGATAAGCAATCTACTTGACAAAGTGTTCAAAATAATGTTCATAAAGACACTCACTGATCTCAGGAGAAGAAAGGGATGAACGTAGCAAGAAGACAACAAAGAGAAACTACAAGAAAGAACTGAAGAGAAGTGATAACTGAAATGAAAAACACATTGGAAGGGTTCAACAGCAGAATGGATAAAACAGAAGCAGATTGGGAGTCTGGGACTGACATGTACACACTGCTATTTTTAAAATAGGTAACCAAAAAAGACCTACTGTATAGCACAGGGAACTCTGCTCAATATTCTGTAATAACCTAAATGGGAAAAGAATTTGAAGAGGAAAGATACATGTATATGTATAACTGAATCACTTTGCTGTACACCTGAAACTAACACAACATTGTTAATCAACTAAAAACAAAAAGAAGCACAAAACAAGCTGAAAGACAAAGCAATGGAAAACACCCAGACAGAGCAGCACAATGTAAAAAAAGAATTAAAGAAATGAGGATAACATAGGGGATCCTGGAACAACATCAAGTGGAATAACATTTGCATTATGGGGGTTTCAAAAGGAGAAGAGGAACAGAAAGAGAAATTTCTTTAATTTGTATTTAAAGAAATAATGGCTGAAAACTTTCCTAATCTGGGGAAGGAAACAGATATTCAGTTCCAGGAAGCCCAGAGTGTTCCAAATAAGACAAACCTAAAGAGCAACACACTGAGACATGTTATTTAAATGGTAAAAGTTAATGATTAAGAGAGAATTGTAAAAAGAAAGAAGCAAGAAAACAAGCAACTTATTATGTACTAGGGACAACCCATAAGGCTATCAGCACATTTTTCAGCAGAAACTTTACAAGCCAGAAGGGAGTGACATGACATATTCAAAGTGCTGAAAGAAAAAGACTGCCAAACAAGAATTCTCTACCTGGCAAGGTTATCATTCTGAATTAAAGAACAGATTAAGGTTTTATAGATAAGCAAAAGCCAAAAGAGTTCATCACCACTAAATTGGCTTTTTATAAGAAATGTTAAAGGGACTCCTCCAAGCTAAAAAGAAAAGGTACTAATTAATAAGAAAACATATGAAAGCAAAACTCTCACCAGAAAAGGTAAATAAATAAATGCTAGAGATAGTAAATCAATCTCTTATAAAACAAGTAGCAAAGTAAAAGTCATAAGTAGTAAAATTAATTAAAAATACAATAATTATTCAAGGGATACATAAAATAAAAAGATGTAAAATGAGTCATCAAAAATATAAAATTAAGGAGGTGTTAAAATATAAAGCTTTGGAATGTGTTCAAAATGTAAATAAATAAATAAATAAATGGAAATAGATACTGTACTCATAGATTGGAAGAACCAAAATTGTTAAAATGTCCATACTACCGAAAACAATCTACCAATTCAATGTAATCCCTATCAAAATACCAATGGTGGGGCTTCCCTGGTGGCGCAGTGGTTGAGAGTCTGCCTGCCGATGCAGGGGACACGGGTTCGTGCCCCGGTCCAGGAAGATCTCACATGCCATGGAGCGGCTAGGCCCATGAGCCATGGCCACTGGGCCTGGGCGTCCAGAGCCTGTGCTCCGCAACAGGAGAGGCTGCAACAGAGAGAGGCCCGCATACCACAAAAAAAAACAAAAAAAAATCGGTATTTGTCACAGAACTAGAAAAAAAGTCCTAAAATTTGTGTAGAGCCATAAAAGATCACAAACAGCTAAAGCAATCTTGAGAAAGAACAAAGCTGGAGGTATCACAATCCTTGATTTCTAACTGTTTTACAAAGCTACAGTAGTAAGTTACTGACACAAAAACAGACACATAGATCAATGGAATATAATAGACAGCCCAGAAATAAACGCATGTACTAATGGTCAATTAGTCTACAACAAAGGAGGCAAGAATATACAGTGGGCAAAAGACAATCTCTTCAATAAGTAGTGTTGGGAAAACAGCTACACGCAAAAGAAAGAAACAGGGCCACTTTCTTACCACATATACACAAATAAACTCAAAATGGATTAAAAATTTAAATATGAGACCTGAAATCATAAAAGTCCTAGAAGAAAATGTAGGCAGGAAGATCTTTTACATCAATCTTAGAAACATTTTTTGAATATGTCTCCTCAGGCAAGGGCAATAAAAGCAAAAATAAACAAATGGGGCTACATCAAATTAAAAAGCTTTTTCACAGCAAAGTAAAACATCAACAAAACAAAAAAGGCAACCTACTGGATAGGAAGAGATATTTGAATATGACATATTCTGTAAGGGGTTGATATTCAACATACATAAAGAACTCATACAACTCAATATCAAGAAAAGAAACAACCCAATTAATAAGTTGACAGAGGACCTGAATAGACATTTTTCCAAAGAAGACATAGAGGGCTTCCCTGGTGGTGCAGTGGTTAAGAATCCACCTGCCAATGCAGGGGACACGGGTTCGAGCCCTGGTCCGGGAAGACCCCACATGCCATGGAGCAACTAAGCCTGTGTGCCACAACTACTGAGCCTGAGCTCTAGAGCCCACAAACCACAACTACTGAGCCCAGGTGCCTAGAGCCCGTGCTCCGCAACAAGAGAAGCCACCGCAATGAGAAGCCTGTGCACCACAACGAAGAATAGCCCCCGCTCACCGCAACTAGAGAAAGCCCATGCACAGCAACGAAGACCCAATGCAGCCAAAAATTAATTAATTAATTAATTTTAAAAAAAAAGAAGACATAGAGATGGCCAATAGGCACATGAAAAGATGCTCAACATCACTAATCATCAAGGAAATGCAAATCAAAGCCAGGATGTACTACCTCATACCTGTCAGAATGGCTATTATAAAATAGACAGAAAACAAGTGTTGGTAAGGGTGTGGAGAAAAGTCCTCATGCACTGTCTGTAGGAATGCCTATTGTAGTTACTATGAAAAACAGTATGGAGATTCCTTAAAAAAACTAAAAATAGAACTACCACTAGTGATCAAGCAATTTTACTTCTGAACATTTATTCGAAGGAAACAAAAGCACTAATTCAAAAAGATACATGCACCCCTATGTTCATTGAAGCCCTATTTACAATAGCCAAGACATGGAAGCAACCTAAGGGTCCAAGGATAAATGAATGGATAAAGAAAATGTGGTACATATACATACAATGGAATGTTACACAGCCATTAAAAAAAAAAAGAAGAAGAAACCTTTCCATTTGTGACAATATGGATGGACCTAGAATGTATTATGCTAAATGAAATACGTCTGTCAGAGAAAGACAGACACCTATAATTTCAATTTATATGGAATCTAAAAAACAAAGCAAATGAACAAACAAAACAAAGCAGAACAGATTCAAAGACACAGAGAACAAAATTGGTGGTTGCCAGAGGGGAGAGGGGTTGGGGGGAATGGGTGAATTAGGTAGAAAGGATTAAGGGGTACAAACTTATTGCTATAAAATAAACAAGGCATGAGGATATAATGTACAGCATAGGGAATATAGTCAATAATATTGTAATAGCTCTGTATGGTAACAAGATTTATTGTGGTGATTATTTTGTAATATATAAAAATATCAAATCACTATGTTGGACACCTGAAACAAATATCATATTGTATGTTAATTATAATTCAATTAAATAAATAATTTTAGAAGTAACAAAATTTCTTGAAAAATACTTTGTTTCATCTCCTTTACATTCTATACTAATGGTAAAGCTTTAAGAGAAGTGAGGTAGGCAGGATTCTAACATGGCTGCCAAGATTCCCACTTTACTGGTGAATAAACCCAGTATAATCCCCCAGTGAGAGCCAAATGGAACAGCAAACAGGAAACATCATGGACTCCTTAGGAAAATATATGTAGTTTAGGCTTATTAGATTATAATATAAGGCAGAAGCTGGCAAACATAAGATGTAAAGGAAGATGGAGACCAAATAATAAATGAGGAGGCGAGATCTTATTCTGCAGTCAATGGGAATAGTGAGAACACATAAAACAGGAATAGAGGGGAGAGTAATAATTAATCTTTCTTAACTATGATCTTGTGTTTTTTTTCTTTTCCTTTTTTTTTTTTTTTGAGGGGCAACAACTGATACTTTAATAGTAAAAATAGATCTCATTCCCTTAGGAATTCAGGAAAGAAGTCTGAAACCCAGTATGGAACTGGCACTTTGGAGAGACTTTGTAGCCAGTTGTCTAACTCTGCTTAAGTAGGTTTTAACTTCTGATGTAGTATTAACATATCCATAACAGGAGCTATTGACCACTACACATATATCTCATTTTTCTATTATTATCTGATCTAATATCTGATCTAACATCATTGTTTAAGATTTAAGAGTTAAGAGATGTTAATGTGTTAACAAGTCTGATAATAATTTCAATTTGATATTAAAAGACAGTTTTGTCAACCTGCAGGCCCTGTGGTGAGAATAAGAATCAATAGGCACACTATATTAGAAGAGAAGAAATTCTGAAAATTTTAGCTGTGGTATTTAAATGCATATTCATGGAGGTAAAAATGAAGACATTAGTGAAATGTGAAAAATACATATAATTACTAAATTATGTGTTAGTTAGACCCTAGAAGATTTATGCTATATATTAAAGAATAGTATAAGAATTAGTAGCATAGTTAAATGGGAAAGAAGAAAAAATATGTTCAACTTAAATCAACCCAAACTAGTAATCTATTTGGGAAGCACACACATCATAGGCTCTTGATTCAGAAAGTGTTGGATTTCAATTCTTCCTTTTATAATTTGCCACCTATTAGATCATGGGAAAAATATGTAAGTGCTTCTAACTTGTCTTTTTCTCTTTAAGAATAACAGGAAAATATGGTTTTCCATATTTAAATCATTAACCTAATACTGGACAAAAATTACAATCAATATTTTTTTCATCTAAATATCAAAATAATACCTAAAAGCCTATTAATCTTTTTAATATGGTTATTATCTTTCAAAGGAAAGTCACTTTTTAAAGTCATGGTATTTAGTAAGCAAGCTTCTCTGTATTACTTGAGTTTATTTAATTTTACGCTAGAGACAGTTTATATAAATTTCTACCAGAAGTATTACTTGAATGTTAAATATTATGTTGCAAAGATGATGGGCTGACTTCACCATCATCTCAAAATGCTCATAGTGTATAAGGCATCCATAAGAGCAGTTTCTTTCTATAGCTGTGAATGTTCAAGCAAGTGTATGTTGTGATCTGACCTGGATTATACACAGAGCAAGAATGACAAATCCAGGATGAAGACCAGAGCAGCTTCAAACTTAATCCACTACGCTATAGTGAGTTATGCGATTTTTGAAGAACCTGGCTAATTCCGCGGGAGCTTATGTTAGACTAGCTTATGTAATTGATTCTGCATAAAAGACAAAAATACCGATGGTTCAGTATTCTACAGATCTGTGGGCATTGTATTCTCCTGGGTAATTGCATGAGCAAAGAGAAAAAGGCATAGCTTCCTCCTCACTTTCTCCTTAAAAGAAAAGAAAAGATAAAAAGAAGAAAGGGGGAGTTCCCTGGTCTAGTTCTTAGGATTCGGTACTTTCACTGCAGAGGCCCGGGTTCAATTCCTGGTTGGAGAACTGAGATCCCCACAAGCCACGGTGCGTGGTGCAGCCAAAATTAAAATTAAAAAAATGCAAAATGCTTCTGAAGATCTGTAATAAGACGGTTAAAAAAAATTAAAAAAGTAAAAATAAAAGGAACAAAAGAAATCCAGTCTTTGATAAATAAAACTAAAGATATTACTAAAGGACAGTATTTTTCAAGCTTACTTTTTTTTTTTTTTTTTTTTTTTTTTGCAGTACGTGGGCCTCTCACTGCTGTGGCCTCTCCCGTTGCGGAGCACAGGCTCCGGACGTGCAGGCCCAGCGGCCATGGCTCACGGGCCCAGCTGCTCCGCGGCATGTGGGATCCTCCCGGACCGGGGCACGAACCCGTGTACCCTGCATCGGCAGGCGGACTCTCAACCACTGCGCCACCAGGGAAGCCCTCAAGCTTACTTTTAAAATTGAGCTTATAAATTCAGATAAACAGAGTTTTTAATGATTGCATTTTAAAAATTACAAACTAATTGCATTTAAGTAATTAAATATATTTGTCTTCTAGAAAAAACATGCAAAGACTATACATACACACACTTATATCTGGAATTTATTCTATATGTCTTTGCTGCTCTTTGTATTCAATTGTTTCTGACAATTAATGGGAACGCACATGCTCCTAAATTATACTGAAAGCTTAGTGTTTGGAAATAAAATTTTGGTAGTTGAAGTTATCTAATTATTTTTGTACGTATAGTATACATATAGTGTTTGTAAAGTGCAATAAAATATTTAAGGAATTAAGGATATTAATAAGTAAAGATAGACATCTGAAAAATTTGATAAGAAAGATTAATTTAAAAGTATGAAATTATGGATGAAATTATATTTTAGTTATAAAAGTAGTTTACAAATTTTTAGAAAATACATGTAAATGATTCCAAGATTCAAAAGAATTAGTGATGTCAAAAGGAATAATTAATATGTATCATTGTCTCAAATTTACAGAAGTTTGAGAGTCATTACTACAAGAATCATTTTTAGAAAAATGTGGAACACAGAGGGAAAGAGTAGGAATTTCATTTATCTCAACTTGATTTTTACAATGCAGAGACCCTGATGACCCACTTGAACAATTTGGTTTCCAAAACTATCAGTTATAATAATTAATCTTCATGATTCCATTGATAAATACAGTGCTTACCAGTGTAGTGTGTGATGTATTGAATTTTTCTTCAATAATTGTATTTAGTGGATCACTTACACTAGCTATTTTGACAAAACAAGTTCAAATAACCTGAGATATTTATCACTGAACCATCAGTTGTTTTACAAAGATAAACACATAAAACCAGTTATTTTGAAATCACAGTTCTCTTAAGTATCTTTTTCAAAGTTATTTTCGTAAAACGTCTTCAGGTGCTGCACACTATGCTAATTTAATATATGTTTAGTTACTAAAAGAATGTCTGAATCAGTGTCAGACTTTAGTGAGAACTTTGTAAATTTACATTGTATTATTTAATATGATTTAGAAATCTGACATAATCTGTTTGTTCTAAAATAAGTTGTACTGAATGTAAAAAACACTCTTTAAAGTCCATGACTTCACTACTTAAAGTTTACATATCACAACACATTCTTTAAAGATTTCATGAGTCATAAATACTAAGTAATGTATAGAAAGGGAATATGTGATAACGTATCTACTTTTTGCTTGAAATAACTGTTGGGTGTTCCCTATGTGTTCTCATTTTCTCTCGGCCCAGCTTGGTACAGTGTCTTACTCTTACTGTCAAGAGTATAATATATGTTTTAAGTTTACTCCGTTTTGTTCTACAGCATAGATACATTAAGCTCATTTATGCAGTTTAATGTTCCTTTACATAGTTTGCAGTGTAAAAGACATTGTATGGTTAAGGGCCTTATTAAGTACTGAATTTTAAATATAGTTAAATCTATATCTATAGTGTTTGTTTATACAGTATGCCGAGTCCTTGAAACCTACATATAAGCAGCAGTATGCTTTATTTGACTCTTATGAAGTATTAATTTTGAGTTTCACTTTAAAATTTTAATGTCTTCATTAGAAAAAAAACATAGTTACCTGCATATTTTAGAGTAATATTAATTTCAGATTAATTAATTAGATTAATTTTTAAGTAAGTTTTTTTTTTATTGTGGTAGACTAAATTTCTTTCTAGAAAGAGGTCATTCAAGAATATTTGTACTCATCACAGAAAAGTTCAAAACTCCAAGGAAAAAAAAAGAACAAAACTCCACACTATGGAGGGGCTACTTGTGTTTGCTTTGTCCCAGGCACAGTACATGTCAGTCATCAGATGTGCCAAGAATTTTCTTGCCTTGAGGCCTTTTTTATCTGCTGTTTTGTCCAGTTAACTACTGCCATCTAATCACACAGGTCTTAATTTAACTATCTCTTCCACAGTGAGGACTAATCTAAATGTCATATGTATTTGTTACATCCTATGCTACAACTTTATAGCACTTATTATTCTTTTGAAATTACATAATTTGTCTGATTATTTAATCTCTCTCTACCCATTATCTGTAAGAGCTATGAAGGCAATAATCCTGCCTATTTGCTTTCACTGGATGTCCCAGAATAGACCATGGGTTTAGTAGTAGTCTATTAAATAAATACTTCTTACGTGAATAAACAAAAGAATGTGAAAAGTTTTCTACATAGATTCAAAGTAAAGTTACTTATTGCAACGGTAATACATGACAAAATTTGTATTCAAACTTGGTGTCTTAGTAAAAATTCACAATTTGTGTCTATATCCGCATACCTATATTACAAGTAGCAGGGTTTAGCTGGATAAAACTCATGTTATGAAAAGAAGGGAATGTGAGGATAGTAAAGATAAGATCAGAGATTATTTTAATAGTCTCTGTAAAGGAAAAAGTCTGGGTTAGAACTGAGATTTTGATCCATAGGGATTGTTTCTCTCAACAGAAAAAGAAAGACACAGGATTAGGAGTAGATTTAGGAATGTTTTAAAATGAGTTTCAATTTAGACTATTTTGGAGAAAATTGTGCCAGGTTTGTATGGCATCCAGTTATAAATCTCTAACATGCAACTCCAGTGTGGAACTATAATTCATGTACTGAAAGAGAAAAGAGATAGAAATAGATCGATAGAGAGAGAGAGAAAGACTTGATTTACAGGAACTTAGTCAGAAGTGAAAACAATAATAGCATATTCCTGTTTCGTCAGAGGCATTCTCCATTGGTTGCAAGAGCAGAAAACTGCAGAGTGACTGTTGTTCCTTGGCAAAATCCCTGGGAGGCTGAATGGCTCGGTATTTTCAGAAAAACAGAAAGTAATTCTAGTTCATCAAAATTACATAAAACTGAAAATCCGAGTCGGGGTGGCACACCTTTCTGTGATTTGTCACCTGAGCTTAGATCATAAAAACACATGAAGTCAAAAGTTTAAAAATGAAACTTAACAGTTTAGATATGGATCAAGACATTCTACTGAATAGGTGCCTTTTGAAATTATAAAAATGAAGCAAATGAATAAAATAAAAGCAGCGAACATGAAGCCTTTAATAAAACTGTGGTTTGACTTGGCATGTCATAAATGTCAAAAGGGGAATCCAAAGACGTTTATTACTAAGGCCCTACAGCTCAAATAAAATCTGCTAACTATTGGCCTTTGTACAAAAGTAAGGAGAACAAAAAATGGTAAATGCAATCCCAGCTATATTGGAGTCATAGATTATAACAAAATAACAAAAGCTTTCCTTACCTATTATTTTGCAAGTGGAAATGTAGGGACAAAAGAGATCTTTGTTATTTCTCTGAGCTCTGAAAAAAGACACTGTCTGCAGTATGTTATAGATTCTTGTATATGTAGTTCAATACCTCTGGGGTGTAAAGAATATATACTCTGAAATGGCATAAATGGCCATCCCTCTTTTTATACATTAAGAATGTGATGCTGCTTGTTAAGTTTTCCAATAGTTAATGTCATACGGTGTGCTTTTACTTCTGGATTTGGCAATGAGAAGATGGAGAAATGAGGAGTTTTGATAAATCTCCATGTAAGTGTGACACAGTTTTCATCCCTACTTTCTGTCATAATGCCTGTGGGTAAAATAGAGTAATACAATGGAAGATGGGTGTGCCCCAGGAATAAAATCACCTACATCAGAATTCTGTCAGACACCTTACCAAGACTATCCCAAATGTGCTTCTAGCAAAGGGTATTTGACATAAAGAGTAAATGAAGACAGGGTGAATGAAAGTCATTTTCAACCTCTTTATGTCTGAATTTGTTGTGTTTTTTGTGTGTGGGTTTTTTACCCATTCCAATAGAATACATCAGTTGTTTAGCCTACAGCTACATTCAGCTAAATAATTAGAAAAATATCTTTTTCTTCCTATTTGCCTTTGCATCCTTTTCTCCAGAAGGTATTACATCAATATAAGCTGATCAATCTCTGTCTGATTATTTCTAAGAATGATAGTATTATGCCAGACAATAATCCTTAGTTTAAATACTATCATGATTACAATAATAGAAGAGACCTACAATTTTCTGAACAAAGTATTACATGACTTTTCAAATATGCAATATTTATGCATGCTGAATTTGTACTCAAAAAACTAAATGTATTTTGATTTCTCCAAAATTACATTTTAAAAGTATTGTTATTAACTGAATGAATTATTCATCAGTGTTAATGCATACTTCCTTCCCAATATTACAGTGAATGCACTTCCATCTCCCTTATACTAAGTGCTAGAATTTGTTTCAGTGGAAATGTTTGAACTACATATAAAAATGCCTGTAACTATCCTGAACTTCCACCATAGAAAGTTAAGTGTTTATGACTTAGCTTGAAAAGTACTATGTCAGACCTTGCATTTACTTTTGGAAAATATGTGGCTAAAGTTGGTAGACTTAAAATAACATAAGGAGACAGACACTGCTTTTTGAACAAGAAATATCATTGACCCTTTTAATCTTAAAAATAGTACTGTAACATTTTGGGAGGCAGGGCTAGTATAGATAAATTAATTTCCATGAACTATTTAAAATAGTTTTACATATAACTAAACTAAATATAATCCTACTTGGCTTGGATTTCTTTTAACTTCTTCATGGCTGAAGTAAAAAAAAACTGGTTAATACTGGAAATAACAACTTAATATATTTATCTTTTTCTGTGGAAACTGTGTGAAATGTTGGCATGTTAAGATATGACTTTGACAGTTTCATGAATTAAATTTAGGAAAAACATTTTAAAACTAATTCTATTTGTAAACTTTATTTATAAAGATCTCTATATATATCTATAAATATATATAATAGATAGATACAAACACACTTTAATTTTCTGAGTTCCCTCTCTTGTTAACAATTTCTTCCTAAACCTTTGCATATACATATAATATTCTAAATTTTATTCTAAGACTGCTAATTGTTAATGGTTGGTGTTAATGTGATTTAATCCATTAATTTATCAAGAATTTAGTGTTTTTTTTTTTTTTTTTTTTTTTTTTTTAGTGGTACGCGGGCCTCTCCCTGCTGCGGCCTCTCCCATTGCGGAGCACAGGCTCCGGACGCACAGGCCCAGCGGCCACGGCTCACGGGCCCAGCCGCTCCGCGGCACGTGGGATCCTCCCCGACCGGGGCACGAACCCGCATCCCCTGCATCGGCAGGCGGACTCCCAACCACTGCGCCACCAGGGAAGCCCAAGAATTTAGTTTTAATGTACAGTGTAAAGAATAGATCCAACTTTGTTTTTTTCAAGATTCATAATCACTTGTGCCAGCATATTTTTTTAAATGAAACTACATATTCCACTGAATTAAAATAATCAACTTTGTCATCCATGTATATGTGGGTATATATTTGGGAGATTTCTATTTTATTGCATTAGTATATCTGTCAATTCTATAACAGTACTGCATAGTTTTATTGGCAGTTACTTTATATTGTATTTTAATATATGGTAAATCTGGTAGCCTTTGACTGGTCTATTTTTTTAAAATAATTTTAATGGCCATTCTGTAACCTTTGATTTACTTCTTACATGAAAAATTAAGATGTTTTATCCAATTTTGATACGTTGGGATTTAACTGAAGTTACATTAACTAATAAACCTATAATACTAACAATTATACTAGGAATAGCTAAGGAAAGTAAATTGATGTGCTTCAGATAAGTTACAGCCCTTAAAAAAGTTGCTTGAACTTTTAAACAGCTAGGGCTTGCTGTTAATAATTCCAAATTAACCTCTCTTCTTCATTACCTTCTATAACTAAAAAAAATTTCTTAAACTTACTATTATTGCAACTAGGTTTTACTTTCTGGTAATAAGCGTCTCCCAGTAAACACAAAGATTTCCTTCATAGACAATATCTTAACGTATTTATAAAAAAAGTGACCCCAAGTATTACGTAGAAATTTTAACATCTGGTATAATGAGGAAATGAGCACTTCCAAACTTTTATCATCTCCTTCAACTCTAATTTTAGGTTCTAGGTACACACCTAATATACCCAAACATACTTTGTGGTATGAAGATAGAAGTAAAAAAGAAGGAATGCGTATTTACTTTCCCCCTAATTAACTTACAATAAAAAGACATTGCAAATATGTGTAGAGAACTCTATGATAAATTGTAAAATAAGTTTCATTGAATTTCACATATTGAGATCATTTAAAAATTGTATCTTACATAACAGCATTATTGAAAACTGATAATAACATGTTTTGCATGTAAAGATTTACTTGAGACTTTTTCCTTACTATTTTTGGAGTATAATGATCTCATATGCGTAGCTGATAGACTTTCTTAACTTGTATACCAGGAAACTCAGAGTAAACCTTTTACCTGTTTCCTGTTCTTTTCCTCAGACTTTTTTCCCCCAAGTTTATGTTGCCTCAAATTATTTTCAGAAATAGATGAAAAGTTAGAAGTAAATATACAGGTAAAACAAGTGAACAATTATCAAATGGCAGGATTACTAGGGAACCCTGTATTATTGCATTTGCTTCTGGTGCTGGCAAAACACATTAGATCAGGCGGACTTAACTGTGATTAAGAAAGGGTCTAAATACTTGGTAAGGAAACATGTCTCTGGTTCTCTTACAATTTCCTGTTGCTACTGGTAACCAATCAATGAGAGATTTAAGTATTAAAAGGACCTAAAACTTGATCCAGTAGTTTAAAACAGGATTCCTAGAAGTAAAATGGCCAAGCTCTTGCCCACAATTTTATATGATTTCCTCTCAAGGGGGTCATATTACATGTTATTTAGCTTCATTGTCTTCGCCAACATCTAAGAAAATATCCAGATATTTCTCTCTAACTTCAAAACAGAGAAATACAACAGCTGATTATTCTGCCTTAAATTTTTTTACGTAACCTAATTGGCTCTTTCATTAATCAACTTTATCTGAAAGTTCCAGGTTTACTAGAATTTGTAGAAACCCAGAATATCCCAGCAAAAAAGTCTGCCCATCCAGCCTTAATATTATTCATACTTTTCCAAAAGTTTAAATGTCTTTCAATCAACTTGGTAACTACTCAAAGTTATCTGATGTGAGAAAAATTGAATTCAAAGTGCCTTAAAAGACATGCAGTGTAAGATTATATGAATTTTTCTATATTTCTCTGTGTCAAATAATACTGAATAAACATATTTACTCTGACCTATCGAGCCAAATGAGTTCCACCAAATCAATATGCTGGTGGTAATCCCTAAATTTCCAAAGATTTCTCAGAACATCTGGGAGAGTTGAAAACATGTATATGCTATTTCAATTTCTGTACATCCTGGATTAATATCTAAATCTGGGAATTGGTAACTGCCTAATCTTCACATTTAATTGTGCAAAATCTTTAATGATTAGTGCTTAACACACCAATTAACAACAGTTTCCCTGAAAATACAAAAGGAAGACAAAATGAAGAACATTTCCAAAATCCTAAGACCAATGTCCTTTCTTTTCAGAATCCATTTTAATAAAAGAATGAATGAATTCAATGTACCTCAACTACTTTTCCTCTTCCTAGAGAAAGAATCCTTCATGTGAATTCAAAGTCCAGTTACCATAAATGCTTGATTATTTCAATACCCTCTATTCCACGATTAAAGTCGTAAGATAAAATGCCATTAGGACTGATAGCACTTTGAAATAAATTCACTTGAAGGCACCATCAAATATTTTATGAAAATATAATGGGTGGAATAGAATTCAAGAAAACTGGAGACTGAGTATTTCACTCTTGAAATGTAGAGATATGGGCAAAGAAAGAGGAGATAATTGCTGCTGGCCTCAATTTATTGATAGTTTAGACTTTTACCTAGACTTAGTTTCCTTCTTTTTGACATTTGTGCATCAATGTCTCTGTGTGGTGTCTTATAGATGGAAGATTTTTATGTATATATGTATATGATTATGGAAAAAGTCTAGAAGGAACTCAGAAATAAAGAAAGGATCTACTTCATTCCATCCCTGTTACACATTTTTGTGAAATAGTCAACACACGATGTGAGAATCATTCAGAGACGTATACCACCAGTGCAAATAAAAATGTTCTAATTCATCCATTCATTTATTCAATCTGTGCTCAACAAATACACGTTTTGTATATCTTCTGTATAGGAACTAGAGACAGAATGGTGAGTTAAAACATTTCTTGCTTTTGTAGAATTTAATGGAGGAGGTAATTATAATAAAGCAGCCATATGCATACTGTAGATTTATAATTCCAATCTGTAATCATTGCTACAAAGAGAAAGTAGAGAATGAAAGAGTTTATCAATGTGCCTGACTTAGGCCAGGGGGCAGTGGACAACAGAAGCTTACCTAGATAACTGACGTTTCAGCTGACATTTGAAAGATTAGCAGTTATTTCTCATCTCTAAAATAGGTAAGAGCCGAACATGCAGAGAATTAATGCCAGGATTTCTTTTCAGAATCAGGGGAGATTCAGATTAATTTATTTCATTGCAACATAGGAAAGCTATGGCTGGTGCACTGTATCCATGCTGGGTTAATTTTTTTGGGCAGGCTGCCACAAGTCCATTAGAGAGGATTTGTCTTTCCTTCTTTCCTTTGCTTTTTCTTTGCTTGTATGTTTTGTTCTCCCTGTAGCCAACTTCCTAAGGCTTTCACCTAATCTAGCTTCGACTATTATCCTCATATGGTTGATTCTTAAACCTATTGTTTCAGCCCAAACTAATTTCAGTGATTTCAGCCTTAAATGTACAACTTCCTAATGGATGTTTTTACTTGGATATCCTAATCTTTCCTTAAATATAATATATCTGATGAAAGATTCTCATTTCTCCCTCCTTTCTTATTCCCTACGGTTGTCTGAACCTGGAAAATTTAGGATAACATTGGTCCTTCTCATAATCACTCACTCATTTATTCATTCTCTTCCCCACTTCCCTGTGTATGTAATGTGTGTGTGTGTGTGTGTGTGTGTGTGTGTACGTATCTAGGTGTGTCAGTTCTTTGACTTTTCTTTATGATTTTCTATGTATGCCACCTCAATCAATATAACACAAATTTGTTTTTTGGTTTGTTTGTTTTGGATTGACTTTTACATAAATGGAATCATACCAAATATATTCATTTAATATTTATCTAATATGTTGGGTGTAGCTCTAATTCTTTCATTTTCTTTGTAGTATAGTATTGTATGAATATACTACAACCATTTTATCCATTTTAAAATTGTTGGAACTTTGAGTTACTTCCAGTTTATGGCTATCACAAAGAACTGCAAAGGTTATTTTTGTAAATGTCTCTTGGGGTTCATATAATGGAAATGTTCTTATCTCTGCAGTCCAAAGTGGTAGCTACTAGTCATACCTGGCAAAATAACATTTGAAATGTGGTTAGTGTAACTGAGGAATCAAATTTTTTTAGCTTGGCTTTATTTAAATTTGAATTTAAACCACCACATGTAGCTACTCGCTACTGTACTGGACAGTGCAAGTCTATGGCAAATACCTAGAAGTAGAATTTCTGGGTCATATGATATGTTCATCTTAAATATTCTAGACAATGCCACACAATCTTCCAAAATGGCTGCAAAAGTTTCCACAATAATGTAAGGAAATTCCTATTAATTATCATCTTTGCCAGGACTGGGCACTGTCAGACTTTTACATTTTTCTCAATCTGATCAGTGTAAAATGCTATTTTATTTCAATTTTTTTTTTGCATTTTGCTGATTATTAATGAATTGAATATTTTTTCATATGTTATTAATTTTCTTAAATGTGTGTGCTTTTGAGTGTGTGTGTTCACGTGCATGTGTATGCATGGGTTACCTGTTAAGTAATTTATCTTTCTCTTTAGTTGTCTAGCTTGTTCCCCCAAAAGGCAGGTGTTCCTATATATTCTAGAATTAGTTCTTTCTTTTTGTAGGGGGGGTGGTAACATATGTTACAAATACCATTTTCTTCCTTTTGAATTCTCTTTCCACTCTTCATATGTGTATTTAATGAATGAAAGTTTCTTAATGCAGGCAAATCTATAAATAAATGCCTATTAAGTAAATATATATTTATATTGAATTTCCTCAGATCACCAAAAACTATTAATTTGCATAAGTTCCCAGAAGTCCAGTCAATATTATCTTTACCCACCCTCAATTCTAATTTGAACTATCTTCTGTTAATGGGATATCCTCACTTATTCCCTGTATGTCTCACTCTCTCATTCAACCACCATTCTCATTCTCTGTAAGGTATACTCCATTAGGCTAACTGAAGCACTTGTGCAAAATTTAAAACCCACAGAACCAGACTATTGTACCCTCCAAATACAGGTTTCTATTCATGGCTCTGGGATTTACTAGAATCAAGAAGCCCAAGTCTTACTAGTCTTGCGTACACTCATTTGTTGATATATCAGTGGGCCTTGTATTTCTTCCATTTGCAACTCTATTTTCCAAATTAGTGTGACTCATACTAGCTCCAATGACTCTGTCTTCTGAGAGAGGAGCTCCTCTAATCAAGAACATCTATAAGATCTTAAAAAAATCATGGTCTTAGAGCTCTTGAAATTGAATGACTGTTTAACCCAGTATTGTCCTGTAATAGTCTGGAGTATTAGTAAATATTCATTCACCTCCATCTTCCACTGAGAGTAGTGTGTATATCCTTGTCCATTGATATTGGGCTTGGATATTTGACTTGCTTTGACTACTGCAATGGTAACACATTTTTCAAATTAGAATCTTAAATAAATTTGCAATCTGGTTTTGTGCTGTGAGAAGATTATGCTCATGGTAGCTGCATTCCCTTCAATCTAGAGCCTAGAATGAAACTAATTGCAGCCTAGTGTGAGACAATTGATCCACAACCTAAGGCAGAGTCATCCAGTCAAACCAACCCTTAGTCAATTGAACCACAGTCCACCTGCAGACCTGTGAGCATAAGAATGGATGATTATGTTGTAAGCTACTGAGATTTTGAATCTTTGTACGTTAGAACATTACATATGTATGGCATTACTTTGGCACCAACTGACTAACACTTGCTGTGATGGCTAATTTTATGTGTCAACCTGACTGGCCACAGTGTGTGTGGACTAAACATTATTTCTGGATGTGGTAGTGAGGTTGTTTCTGGACGAGATTAGCATTTGAATTAATGACTCGGTAAAATAGATTGTCCTACCCAGTGTAGGTGGGCACATTCCAATCCTTTCAAGGCCTAAATAGGACAAAAAGTAGAGGAAGGAAGAATTCATCCCTTTTTGCTTCCTACCTGCTTACTTAAGTGGAGCTATATCATTTTCTCCAGCCCTGAGACTGGGATTTAAACCATCTGCTCTCTTGATTCTCAGGCCTTTAGACTCAGACTGAACAATACCACTGGCTTTCCTAGGTCTCCAGCAAATGGCAGATTGTGGGACCTCTCATTCTCTATAAATGCATGAACCAAACTGTCATGATAAATGTACATATCTCCTACTGATTCTGTTTCTCTGGCGAACCTTAAGGTACCTGCCCTAATTAAAACAGTTTATCTGATAGTTTTTGGTTCTCTATTGTCTATATTCTTTTATCAGAGTCATTTGATCTACTCTTCCTCTTTGAATATTGCCCTCTCTTCTTCCTTGGACCTTTTTTGGTCTGTATATTTGTTCATTATTCAAACCTCTGAAGATGAAGATACTTTGAATTTCTTAGTGTTTTAAGGGAAAAAAAGAAAACACAAGTTCGTCAGCATACTGCATCAAAAATAGCCTAATTAATTATTTCATAATATAAAATGTGACATCAAAGCCAGCACAAAATGTCTATTATTCAAACAAATCCTATTGTTATAATCTGCCTTTGTAGGATATTCCTACATAGGGAACACCCCAGTCAGTCCAAATTTTCACTCATTTGTTATATAGTTTCCTAGATCACATTATGCTTTTTAAATATGAGTCTCCAACAAGTTTTATATTCATTGATTGCTGTCTGAGATATTCTAACTGGAATTCCCAGTCTTCTCTCCACAGACCTATTCAGAGCTGGTATAAATACTAAATGTAACTATCCCAGTCATGTAACTAGATAGTCTCTTGCTCTGTTATTGACTTCCTACCTTAACTTTAAGAAACAGTCTCTCAGTAAACTTTTTGGAAAGGGTTTCCACTAGGGAAACATTTTTGTTTACTCTCTGAGATCTACTTTTTTCCCTTTGTTAGAGCTCTCTGAGCCCTAGTAATCCCCACTGATTTTGTCATGAATAAAATATCTTCCTCTTTTATACTCCACATTTCAAAGCCGTTAGTTCCAGATATATTGTTCTTGTTCCATTTCTCTTTCTTTTCACATAAGACTAGTTTGGCCTTCAAGTTCTCAAAGTAGCTTGCTGACTTCCTCCATTCTCTGATATTTCTCTGGATTTCTCACTGCCATTTCTAAAGCTAAGTTTATCTATTGTACTACAGTTCTCTCTTCATGAGAGCTGATAAAGAATTATATTCTAAAGTAGAGATTTTGGCATCAGAACATCTTAGAAATAAAAACTGCATAATCTTTGGCAATTTACTTAGTATTCTACGCTTCAGTACCCCATCTGTTAAATGGAGATAATAATAGTATTTGCTTAACAGAGTTCTCCCAGGAACTAAATGCTATAGTTTATGTGTATCACTTAGAATAGTCTTAGGACATTTGAAATATCCATCAAAATGCTTCTATCAATATTATTATCCTTATTAAGGTGTTGTAAAGAGTAAACAAGCTATTATAATTAAGTGAGATACTATAAAACTCTTAGAGGAAAACATAGGCAGAACACTCTTTGACATAAATCACAGCAATATCTTTTTCAATATGTCTCCTAGAGTAAAGGAAATAAAAACAAAAATAAGCAAATGGGACCTAATTAAACTCAAAAGCTTTTGCACAGTAAAGGAAACCATAAACAAAACAAAAAGACAACACACAGAATGGGAGAAAATATTTGCAAAACATGCAACCGACAAGGGATTAGTCTCCAAAATTTACAAACAGCACATGTGGCTCAATATCAAAAAAACAAACAACCCAATCCAAAAATGGGCAGAAGATCTAAATAGACGGTTCTCCAAAGAAGACATACAGATGGCCAAGGGGCACATGAAAAGATGCTCAACATAACTAATTATTAGAGAAATGCAAATCAAAACTACAATGAGGTATCACCTCATACCAGTCAGAACAGCCAGCATCAAAAAATCTACAAACAATAAATTCTGGAGAGGGTGTGGAGAAAAGGGAACCCTCCTGCACTGTTGGTAGCAATGTAAATTGATTACAGCCACTATGGAGAACAGTATGGAGGTTCCTTAAAAAACTGAAAATAGAACTACCATACAACCCAGCAATCCCACTACTGGGCATATATCCAGAAAAGATGAAAACTCTAATTGGAAAAGATACAGGAACCCCAATGTTCACAGCAGCACTATTTACAATAGCCAGGACATGGAAGCAACCTAAGTGTCCATCAACAGATGAATGGATAAAGAAGATGTGATATATATGCAATGGAATATTACTCATCTGTAAAAAAGAATTAAATATTGCCATTTACAGCAACATGGATGGACCTAGACGTTATCATACTAAGTGAAGTAAGTCAGACAGAGAAAGACAAATATTATATAATGTCACTTATATGAACTTATTTACAAAACAGAAACAAACTCACAGACTTAGAGAATGAATTTATGGTTACTGAGGGGAAGGGTAGAGGGGAGGAATGGATTGGGAGTTTGGGATTGACATGTACACACTGCTATATTTAAAATAGATAACAAACAAGGACCTACTGTATAGCACAAGGAACTCTGTTCAATACTCTGTAATACCTAAATGGGAAAATAATTTGAAAAAGAATAGATACATGTATATGTATAACTGAACCTTGCTGTACACCTGAAACTAACACAACATTGTTAATCAACTATACTCCAATATAAAATAAAAATTTTTAAAAATACTTCAGCTGCCACTCAAGTTCTGTAACCATTTCCAGGTACATCTGGTTCTCAAAGCTAAGATTACAAAGAAACCTTGCTTAAAATAATAGACACACGCATTCAATTTTACTTTCAACCTCTCATGTTTGTCCCCTAGTATGTTGTAATTTGTGTTACAAATTACTCATCCTCTCTTCTTTTGTTTCTTTTCTGAGGTAATTGGCTAATAACATTATATTAGTTACCAGTGTACAACATAATGATTCAATATTGTATATATTGCAAGATAATCACCATAATAATTCTAGTTAACATCCATCACCACACATAGTTATAATTTTTTTCCTTGTGAATCATGCTCCCTTCTAACGAATAAAATATAAAGAGGGGGAAAAAAAAGAACACTAATAAGACTCAAACTATTGGCTTTATTATTGCACAGCCGAGTTTTAATAACCCCTGACCTACAGTGATTCTTAATAAAACAGGTCAAAGACCACACATTTTAAAGCCTCTTATTCCATGCCTAAATGTATACAATAAGTAGGTTGAGTTTGATCTGCACAGTAGATTCATTCCAATTAGTTACTATCCAGCTCCTTGGTGTGTTGAATACTTAATTAGCATCCAGTTTCTGGCAGAAGAGTTAATGTAATAAAACCCATGGGCTTACAAGTTGGTGACCTTGTCTCCAGATAAACACATGTCTCAGTAAACATCCTAGATTCTGGCCATTCATATTCATATTGCTCTTAATTATGTGGAAGAGTGAGGGGGTAGAAAGAGTACGGTTATATTCATTTCAGAACTCCCCTTACTTAGAATGAAGTAGATTGCATTCCTTTATAGGAATGAAGTAGAGTCCTTTTATAAGGACTCTATATGAAAAAATAAGAATTCCTTTCAGAATTCACCAGATTATATCACAATCTTGTATTTATGTAACATATCTCATTATATCCTTTACTCTTGTATTCTTAGTGATTGCTAAAGTATCTGGAATATAGTAAAGAATCAACAATTGTTGAGGAATAAATAAATTTATTGATGTTAAAATAGTCACAGTTTTCTGAAACCCTCTGTGTGCATTAATCAGGTTTTACCTTTTTTTTTTTTTTTTTTTTTGCGGTACTTGGGCCTCTCACTGTTTTGGCCTCTCCCGTTGTGGAGCACATTCTTCGGACGCGCAGACTCAGTGGCCATGGCTCATGGGTCCAGCCGCTCCGCGGCATGTGGGATCTTCCCGGACCGGGGCACGAACCCGTGACCCCTGCATCGGCAGGTGGACTCTCAACCACTGCGCCACCAGGGAAGCCCCAGGTTTTATCTTTTGAGTTTCTTTTGTTCAAAAATCATTTTGCTTTTTAAAAGTGAGGCAACATATATGCCACTCAACACTAAAAATTGCAGTCATGAACAAAGGCCATCACATGGCCTACTGACGTTCATTTAATGTTTAATCTGCTTACAGGTGAGATAAATGGTTTGTAATATCCTTTTACAATACTGTGATTTCACATAATTAACACTGAAAAGGGACAGCAAGATGGTTCATCAAGTAATAACAAATATAAGCATGTATTTTTTACAAAGCCCTCTTAATTAGGCTATACTTAACCATATTAATAAGAATTCTGAAACAAAAAGGAGAACATTGAAAACATTGGGAGTAGTTTTATGTCTGTAAAAGTATGTGCATATACACAGACACAACCAATTATACTTGACTCCTCATGTTCCATGTAAAGAAACTTATTTGGAATCTAACTGTTGGCCTTTAGTCAACTTTTATTCTATTCTTTTCCTAGAGGAGATGTGAGCTACCTGATTAATTTCACTGGATGAAAAGTGTGGGCATGTTCAGATCAATCCTTTATTGTTTTCTTTAAGAAAGTTGACCTGTATAAAATAAGCACTCAGGTCTGCTGTCCCACACTTATGAATGGGTTATAAAGTCCATTTAGTGTGCATCTGAGCCATGTATTTTAATCTAAGATTTATCACTAATAAAGCTGATAATCTGATCTCCTCTTTCATGCTTTTGTATATATCAATTGACTCCAAAACCGTGTGGAAAAAATTGATGGCCTTTGAAAATCCCTAGTATCTTGAATATATATGTGTGTGTGTGTGTGTGTGTGTGTGTGTGTGTGTGTGTGTGTGTGTGTGTACAACATGTACATATTGTGTATGTGGTTGTGTGGCATGAATATGTGTGTGTGCATATGCACACAAATATGTGGATTGAACTGATTTTATTATTTCTTAATCATTAAAATATACTCTACACAATTTAAAATGTCTCCCTTTGGTTTTATAATTTATTCTGAGAACTCAAAACTTCAAAGCTTTGAAGCCTAAATGTGTGTGTGTTTTATATTCTAGAGTATTTTGTGCTGAATTCTACCATGATTTAAATTAAGCCGTTTGATTTCAAAGTTTCTCAAAAATACTTTACACCTTAATTTTCTAAAACTGGAGAAATAAAAGCAAAACACTGCGTCCTAAAGGAACGTGGGTGGTTGCTCTAGCAGGTTGCTCATTTTGGTCCTTCTCCTTGAATTTCTCTCAGATCAGTGCTGTTCTCTTGGACTGGACCCAGATGAGCTTTCAAGTTCTTCTTCTATGTTCTATTCTGCTTGGGCCTATTCTGATTTACTCGTTCTTTCCAGGTACATCTCTTGTTTCTGATTTACTATTAATATTAGTAGTCCACTATAAAAATACATTGTTCTGTTCAGTAGATTAAATATACCAACAATCTCTCTCAGAAGGACATAAAATCTAGCAGAGTAGTTTTGCTGTGAGGACAAAAATACTGGACAAAATAGTTTTACTGCAACTTCTGTGTCTAACTAAATAACACAAAGCTGTATCCTCAGCTAAAAACACTTTTCTGTTTGTTTATTTAAAATATCAAGTTCCTTAATTCTGTTAAGAATGACACCCAGAAAAGAGAATGATAGACACATACCTGATATTTTAATGTTTCATTTGACAAATATTTGAGAATTTAAATGTATATTTCTAGTTTTAAATAAAGTTCTACCTGTACTCCAGTCCCATCTTGATTCTGTAATATATCATAATGTTTATTCCAGCCCAGATATTTACTAACTAGATGACCTGCAAGAAATTTTTTAACCTCTCTGCACCTTTTCCAAAATAGAAATAATAATAACTAAATATATATTACTACTATTAACATTAAATTTAAAAATGTATGACTGGTTATAACCAGTAATGAAACTTATATTAAGCCATCAAGAGATGTAAAAAAGAATTTCATCACAGTTTTCAAAAAGCTTGTGTTGATCTCAGGAGAAGGACATGGAACACTACAGGAAAAGCAGACACTACTATCCTATGTTATGTAACAATGTTTTAACTCCATGAGTTGAAATGCATTGTCCTTATGGAAAGGTCATGATGGCAGAGAAGTAGATCATCTGTTGGGTTATCTGAAAAGATGAAGTATGGATCATCCATGGGATCAATACCCATGCAAGGGAGAAGGAGGCAGGATTTGCCCAGATGGAGAAACTGAACAGCAATGTAGGCCCAATGACAGCCTCAGCCAACCCCTAGAAAAGGAGTGAAGCTAGAATGACTCAAGAGATGTCCTGAGTAGGGACAAGAAGGCCAGACCTTTATTTTAGATGTATATTACTTATGGCCACCACAGGAAGGCAGTGCAGCATTGGCTAAGGTGCTTGTCTTCACTGATTCAACTCTCGAAATGGCTAACAGCTGAGGGTTATCCACTGAGCGCACTACTCTGGAGAAGAGTTCTTCTGAATAAGAATCTTGGTAAGCTGTACAACGTTCAGCACAGAGTGGATATAAGGTGCTAACTCTTTACAAAAATCCTATATGGGACTTCCTTCGTGGCACAGTGGTTAAGAATCCACCAGCCAATGCAGGAGACATGGGTTTGAGCCCTGGTCTCGGAAGATCTCACGTACCACAGAGCAACTAAGCCTGTGCACCACAACTACTGCACTCTTAGCCTGTGAGCCACAACTACTGAAGCCCATGCGCCTAGAGTCTGTGCTCCGCGACAAGAGAAGCCACCGCAATGAGAAGTCTGTGCACTGCAACGAAGAGTAGTCCCCACTCGCCACAACTAGAGAAAGCCTGCATACAGCAATGAAGACTCAATGCAGCCAAAAATAAATAAATAAATTTATAAAAAGAAAAAAGAAAATCTTATAGAGTAGAATTTCCCCTAATACAAATTAACAGCAGATTCTTGGGAAATTATAAGAACAATATCCCTTTATTTGTGTGTGACAACAATGACTTTTGAGTGAAGGTCAAATTTAGCCTAAGGGAACAGAAATAAACAAGCAGTTCTTATCATATTATCTATAATTTAATTTAAAATATTTCAATATAAAGGGTAGATAGATATATAAATAATGATAGATGATATAGTTGTAAATCATCTCCTCATTGGTCTAATTTAGCATTTTAAAATATAATTACAAAGCTCTACTCCAGAAATAACCACTAGACCTATCTTTATATCCACTCAACATTAAAGAACTTGTAAATTAGCACAGTGATTATTAGAAGTGATTTTCACTGGTAAAATAAGCTGTAGTAAAAATATTCAGTTAATGAAGTAATACTTGTAGGAACTTCCATTTTGATAAGAAGAGTGAAAGAATCTAGTGAATATGGCAGTGCCATTCATAATGGAGTCCTAGGTTTACAATCTCGCCCCTCTTTTGTTCAAATAACAGAAGATTTTGTCATCTGATCCTTCTCCAGAGATAACTAAATCCTGAAGTCTTTCCATACAAGGAACTTACTGAATTGCCTAAAAGGCATAGAATAGAAACTTCACCAGGTTTGCAGAAGAGATTGTATGTGTGTGTGTACATGTTCCCATGTGCACATACGCTTGCTAAAAAATGTGACAGAATTTGAACTGAGGCTGATTTTTATTGTAACATCCCTTGTGGGAGTAAGTTTCTTGGAGAGAAAATGTTCAGCTCCAACTTATCTCTAGCAATTGGAAGCTACCAATGGTTACTCAAAATTTCTCATAGATCTAAAAAACAAATTAGTTTAGGTCAGTTTGTAATGCAAGCTAACTAAAGCAACTCAGATTTCTAACACACTGAGTTAATATTTCAAGAATATATTGAAAAGTTTTTTTTCTTTTTTAATGTAAGAATTGATGTCAGAACTTCCATTACTGTATACACACATGGGTAGAATGCTGCCTTTCAATAAGTATTTTATGAGATGGTTACAGCAAAATTAATCCCCTTATAAAAAAAGTGATTGGTGAAAAATAAGTGAAACAATTTGTGTTCAAACTGTAGCTAAAGATTCATACCATTTTTTATAAAACATAAGAAAAAAAAGGGCTCATGTTTTTCTACTGAATAGAAATACATATGGAGGAGCAAGCAACAAAACGTTAATGGTGGTTATATTTCAGGATGGGGTTACAGCTGTTTTTTACTCCTGTTTTCATGCTTTTTACTTAAGAATAATCTTAGATGAGAAAATATTACCTATATATATTTTAAAATTTATTGAATTTGAATGAAAATATGCATTCAAATTTGTTTTATTAATTAAACCATTATCATCTCTTGCTCCCTGCCACTGACTTCATTATTATTCTTATAGTTCATAAGGTTTCTTCTAAAGTTCTTCAATTGTTTTGTAGAATCAAACTACATTCATCTTCCAAACTTCAGATTCACTTTAATCAACTTTTCTCCTTCATACGAACCCCTCTTAACAAAGCTGACTAATTCCCTTTGATTTCTTTATCCTCCCCTACCTCCAATCCATATAAAAGTGTAAAATCATTCAAAACACATCCGTCTTCTTCCATTGTTGAAAGCATTCCAGAAATTGCACATCAAATCATTCATGGTGATTTTAAGGATATTTATTTCTGAAGCTTTTACTTTTACTATAATCTCTGGAACAGGAAATTGTAAAGTTGCTGCATCCTTTATTCAAAAGAGAGTGGCAATATTATTTAAAACTATATGCTGAATCCTGCAGGCTGTGGAACAGAAACCACATTCACAGAAAGATAGACAAAATGAAAAGGCAGAGGGCTATGTATAAGATGAAGTAATAAGATAAAACCCCAGAAAAACAATTAAATGAAGTGGATATAGGCAACCTTCCAGAAAAAGAACTCAGAATAATGAGAGTGAAGATGATACAGGACCTTGGAAAAAGAATGGAAGCAAAGATCGAGAAGATGCAAGAAATGTTTAACAAAGACATAGAAGAATTAAAGAACAAACAAACAGAGGTAAACAATATAATAACTGAAATGAAAAATACACTAGAATTAATCAATAGCAGAATAACTGGGGCAGAAGAATGGATAAGTAACCTGGGAGACAGAATGGTGGAATTCACTGCTGCAGAACAGAATAAAGAGAAAAGAATGAAAAGAAATTAAGACACCCTAAGAGACCTCTGGGACAACATTAAATGCACCAACATTCGCATTATAGGGGTCCCAGAAGGAGAAGAGAGAGAGAGAAAGGACCCGAGAAAATATTTGAAGAGATTATAGTTGAAAACTTCCCAAACATGGGAAAAGAAATAGCCACACAAGTCCAGGAAGCACAGAGATTCCCAGACAGGATAAAACCAAGGAGAAACATGCCAAGACATATAGTAATCAAAATGACTAAATTAAAGCCAAAGAAAAGTTATTAAAACAAGGGAAAATGACAAATAACATACAAGAGAGCTCCCAAAAGGTTAACAGCTGATTTCTCAGAAGAAACTCTACAAGCCAGAAGGGACTGGCATGACATATTTAAAGTGATGAAAGAAAGAACCTACAACCAAGATGACTCTACCTGGCAAGGATCTCATTCAGATTTGATGGAGAAGTCAAAAGCTTTACAGACAAGCAAAAGCTAAGAGAATTTGGCACCACCAAACCAGGTCTACAACAAGTACTAAAGGAACTTCTCTAAGTGAGAAATGCAAAAGAAGAAAAGGACAAAAACAAACCCCAAACAATTAAGAAAATGGTAATAGAAACGTATTGATAATTACCTTAAATGTGAATGGATTAAATGTTCCAACCAAAAGACACAAACTCGCTGAATGGATACAAAAAGAAGACCAATATACATGCTGTCTACAAGAGAATCACTTCAGACCTAGGGACACATACAGACTGAAAATGAGGGGATGGAAAAAGATATTCCATGCAAATGGAAATCAAAAGAAAGCTGGAGTAGCAATACTCATATCAGACAAAATAGATTTTAAAATAAAGAATGTTACAAGAAACAAGGAAGGACACTACATAATGAGCAGCTGATCAATCCAAGAAGAAGATATAACAATTATAAATATATATGCACCCAATATAGGAGCAACTTAATACATAAGGCAAATGCTAACAGGTATAAAAGAGGAAATCGACAGTAACACAATAATAGAGGGGGGGTCTTCCCTGGTGGTGCAGTGGTTGAGAGTCCGCCTGCCAATGCAGGGGACACGGGTTTGTGCCCCTGTCCAGGAGGATCCTGCATGCCATGGAGAGGCTGGGCCCGTGAGCCATGGCCACTGAGCCTGCATGTCCGGAGCCTGTGCTCCACAATGGAAGAGGCCACAGCAGTGAGAGGCCTGCATACCACAAAATAATAATAATAATAATAATAATAATAATAATAATAATAATAATAGAGGGGGACTTTAACACCTCACTTACACCAATGGGCATGTTATACAGGCAGAAAATTAATAAGGAAACACAAGCTTTAAATGACATAATAGACCAGATAGATTTCATTGATATTTATAGGGTATTCCAGCTGAAACAGCAGATTACACATTCTTCTAAAGTGCACATGGAACATTCTTCAGAATAGATCACATCTTGGGTCACACATCAAGCCTTGGGAAATGTAAGAAAACTGAAATCATATAAAGCATCTTTTCTGACCACAACACTATGAGATTAGAAATAAATTACAGAGAAATAAATGTAAAAAACACAGATAGATGGAGGCTAAACAATATATTACTAAATAACCAAGATATCACTGAAGAAATCAAAGAGGAAGTCAAAAAATACCTAGAGACAAATGACAATGAAAACACGATGATCAAAAACCTATGGGATGCAGCAGAAACAGTTCTAAGAGGGAAGTTTACAGCAATACAATCCTACCTCAAGAAACAATATCTCAAATAAACAAACTAAACTTACACCTAAAACAATTAGAGATAGAAGAACAAAACCCCCCAAAATTAGCAGAAGGAAGGAAATCATAAAGATCAGATCAAAAATAAATGAAAAAGAAATGAAGGAAACAATAGCAAAGATCAATAAAACTAAAATATGGTTCTTTGAAAGATAAACAAAATTGATAAACCTTTAGCCAGACTCATCAAGAAAATGAGGGAAAGGACTCAAACTAATAAAATTAGAAATGTAAAAGGAGAAGTTACAGCAGACACCACAGAAATACAAAGCATCATAAGCGACTACTACAAGAAATTCTATGAGAATAAAATGGACAACCTGGAAGAAATGGACAAATTCTTAGAAAGGTATAACCTTCCAAGACTGAACCAGGAAGAAATAGAAAATATGAACAGACCAATCACAAGTAATGAAATTGAAAGTGTGATTAAAAATCTTCAAACAAGCAAAAGTCGAGGACCAGATGGCTTCACGGGTGAATTCTATCAAACATTTAGAGAAAACCTAACACCCATCCTTCTCAAACTCTTCCAAAAAATTGCAGAAGAAGGAACACTCCCAAACTCATTCCAAGGCCACCATCACCCTGATACCAAAACCAGACAGAGATACTACAAAAACAGAAAATTACAGACCAATATCACTGATGAATATAGATGCAAAATTCCTCAACAAAATACTGGCAAACAGAATCCAACAACACATTAAAAGGATCATACACCATGATGAGGTGGAATTTAACCCAGGGATGCAAGGATTCTTCAATATATGCATATCAATCAATGTAACACACCATATTAACAAATTGAAGAATAAAAACCATTTGATCGGGCTTCCCTGGTGGCACAGTGGTTGAGAGTCCGCCTGCCGATGCAGGGGACATGGGTTCATGCCCCGGTCCAGGAATATCCCACATGCTATGGAGTGGCTGGGCCTGTGAGCCATGGCCACTGAGCCTGCACGTCCGGAGCCTGTGCTCCACAACGGGAGAGGCCACAACAGTGAGGGGCCCGCGTACCGCAAAGAAAAAAAAAAAAAAAGCTTTCCAGAAAGTGGGCATAGAGGGAACATACCTCAACATAATATAGGCCATGATAAACCTACAGCAAACAGCACTCTCAATGGTGAAAAACTGAAAGCATGTCCTCTGTGATCAGGAAAAAGACAATGATGTCCATTCCCACAACTATTATTCAACATAGTTTTAGAATTTCTAGCCAGGGCAATCAAAAAGGAAAAGAAATAAAGGGAATACAAATTGGAAAAGAAGAAGTAAAACTGTCACTGTTTTCAGATGACATGATACTATATATAGAGAATCCTAAAGTTGCCACCAGATAATTACTAGAGCTAATCAATGAATTTGGTACAGTTGCAGAATAAAAAATTAATTCACAGAAATCTCTTGTCTTCCTGTAAACAAACAACGAAAGATCAGGAAGAGAAATTAAGGAAACAATCCCATTCACCACTGCAACAAAAAGAATATCTAGGAATAAACCTACTTAAGGAGGTAAAAGACCTGTACTCAGAAAACTATAAGACACTGATGAAAGAAATCAAAGATAACACAAACAGATGGAGAGATATACCATGTTCTTGGATTCGAAGAATCAATATTGTGAAAATGACTATACTACCCAAAGCAATCTACAGATTCAATGCAATACCTATCAAATTACCAATAGCATTTTTTGCAGAACTAAAACAAAAGATCTTAAAACTTGTATGGAAACACAAAACACCCTGAATAGCCAAAGTAATCTTGAGGGAAAAAAATGGAGCTGGAGGAACCAGACTCCCAGACTTCAGACTATACAACAAAGCTACAGTAATCAAGACAATATGGTATAGGCACAAAAACAGACATATAGATCAATGGAACAGGATAGAAAGTCCAGAGAGCAACCCACGCACCTATGGTCAACTAATCTATGACAAAAGAGGCAAGGATATACAATGGAGAAAAGACAGCCTCTTCAATAAGTGGTGCTGGGAAAACTGGACAGCTACATGTAAAAGAATGAAATTAGAACAGTCCTTAACACCATACACAAAAATAAAATCAAAATGGATTAAAGACCTAAATATAAGACTGGACACTATAAAATTCTTAGAGGAAAACATAGGAAGAACACTCTTGGACATAAATCACTGCAAGATCTTTTTTGACCCACCTCCTAGAGTAATGAAAATCAAATTAAAAAAAAAAAACAACAAATGGGACCTAATGAAACTTAAACGCTTTTGCACAGCAAAGGAAACTATAAACAAGATGAAAAGACAACCCTCAGAATGGGAGAAAATATTTGCAAACAAATCAGCGGACAAAGGATTAATCTCCAAAATATATAAACAGCTCACGCAGCTCAATATTACAAAAACAAACAACCCAATCAAAAAATGGGCAGAAGACCTAACTAGACACCTCTCCAAAGAAGACATACAGATGGCCAAGAGGCACATGAAAAGCTGCTCAACATCACTAGTTATTACAGAAATGCAAATCAAAACTACAGTGACTTATCACCTCAAACCGGTTAGAATGGGCATCTTCAGAATATCTACAAACATCAAACGCTGGAGAGGGTGTAGAGAAATGGGAACCTTCCTGCACTGTTGGTGGGAATGTAAAGTGATACAGCCACTGTGGAGAACAATGAGGCGGTTCCTTAAAAAACTAAAAATAGAATTACCATATGACTCAGCAATCCTACTACTGGGCATATACCCAGAGAAGACCATAATTGAAAAAGACACATGCACCCCAATATTCATTGCAGCACTATTTACAATAGCCAGGTCAAATATTACTCAACCATAAAAAGGAATGAAATTCGGTCATTTGTAGAGACGTGGATGGACCTAGAGACTGTCATACAGAGTGAAGTAAGTCAGAAAGTGAAAAACAAATATCGTATATTAACGCATATATGTGGAATCTAGAAAAATGGTACAGATGAAGTGGTTTGCAAGGCAGTAACAGAGACACAGATATAGAGAACAAACTTATGGACACCAAGGGGGGAAAGCAGGGTGGGGTGGTGGTGGTGGCGAGATGAATTTGGAGATTGGGATTGACATATATACACTCATATGTATAAAATAGATAACTAATAAGAACCTGCTGTATAAAAAAAATAAAATTAAGTTTAAGAAAACCTTATTTGTTGCTCTTTTAGTTTTTACAGAAGAGAAAAGTAAGGGTCAGAGAAATTAAATTACTTACTCATATAGGGCTGGCAAGAAGCACTCTTTCTATTCAAAATGATTATTGCTAATACTCAAATATACATTTTCATCTGGCACCCCAAATGTAACATGTCACAAGATATTAAATCTAGAGATACAACATAAACATACAATAATTGAATTAATTAAGTACCAAACTATAAAACATTAACAAAACAAATATTGAAAGTTGTCCATTTTTGTAGCCTTTCTTTATAGCATTTTTGGCTCTAATGGATTTACCTGATTTCATAGGGCATGTCTATTCCTCTCTTGTTTTTTTCACCCCAAAAGTTAGTATAATATTTTCCAGTAAAAAAAAAAAAAAAAAAAAAAAAATATTTTCCAGTAATGGATTAGGTAGGTATTAAAATATTGAGCAAATGAAAAAGAAATGAATGACTGAATAGATATTCAAAGCTATGTAGAACAAATCCTCAAATATTCAAGGTTGTCTTTGATTTCTATAAATTTATCTTTAAGGGGTTAGACTGATGTCAAATTTCAAGTTATATTTAAAATTGTTACATCACAGTATTCTAATTACATTCATATTTGATCTAAAAAAATTAAATGAGTATCCAGGATTACTTTTAATCTTCTTCCTATTTCATGAGCACAGCTGTTATTGTGTTTAACTGCATATCTGTTCAGTGTTCCTTATTCAGTAGACTGAACACTGAATGCGTGGATGGTTCCAAAGCATGTTGCATTTCTCATATCTCCCTTTGATTATAATCCCCAGGGGCAATTATAAGGAACAGTATAACACTGTTTGAAAGAAGAAATTTTATCTGAGACAAAATGATGAGTAAAATGTATTTTCAAATGAGTAAAAACATTGAATAATGGTTAATAGAGCATGTAGAATGCATTTGAAGTTTTGTTAATATGTTCACATTGATTTGACTACCATTTTTCCTGGCTTTAGAAAATCCTTCTGGAAAACCAATTGATGTAAGATGATAGATAAATACAAAAACATCAACAGAGTGCTGCTTTGTAATATAATCATAAAATTAGAATTTTTGAAATTTAGAAAAGCTTACCCACACAAATTTGGTTGAATACGTTCATTACTGCAAAGAACATTTTGCACAAAAATATTTGAATCAGTCTGTATTCCATAAAGACACAGTTTACTAAATTATACTAATTGTGTGGTAATTTTTAATGAATCCAATAGAGATACAAGCAACTTTTACTCCTTTTATTTCTAGAAATCACATTTTTCCCCTATGCTTCAAAGATAGCTGAAGTGCCTTAGAATGGTAGAAAGAAATTCTATTATCAGTACATAGTATGGATGTACATTTCTACATTTTTTTTCTGTGAATATAACTATCTGGTGATGAGAAACTTATAACTGCCTGCCACTTCCTTTGTGAACATTTTAAAAATTGGGTTCTCTGTAACTTCTCAAAAGAGCCTTTGAAGTTCTTTCCAAAAACAGAAAGAACAAGGAACATATAATCATTTTAAGATGAAAGGAGAAGAAAGATGTAAATTGCTTAGTAAATTTTTGTATACATATATACAAACATTTTTATGTATGTACATTCGCATTGTACTAGCTTGACTCAGGTAAGAAGCAACAGTAATATGTTTAGCTTATCTCTACTGGTGTGGGCATTTTACTGTACAACTGTGCATAAGAGAAGTAAAATGCTTTAACAAATAAAATGAAAGCACCAAGGTCAAGTGAAATATCATGTATGATAGCATATCAGGTCTAACATCACCAAAATAATTCATGACTCAAGTCATGCAAATTAGTTGCTGTGGTGTCCACTGCATCTGTTTCTCATATTTCTACTTTCTTTTTTCTATTTTACCTTTACCCTTACACTTCTCTTTATTCTTGGTTTTTATTGTGAAATGGATTATTCTGAATACTTTCACTATGTATCACTTGGATTTTGCTCCACTCAACTGCCTACAAAAATCCCTTATCGGGCTTCCCTGGTGGCGCAGTGGTTGAGAGTCCGCCTGCCGATGCAGGGGACACGGGTTCGTGCCCCGGTCCAGGAATATCCCACATGCCGCGGAGCGGCTGGGCCCGTGAGCCATAGCCGCTGAGCCTGCGTGTCCGGAGCCTGTGCTCTGCAGCGGGAGAGGCCACAACAGTGAGAGGCCCGCGTACCGCAGGAAAAAAAAAAAAAAAATCCCTTGTCTATCTCATGTTAACCAAGTCCCAAAAAGAGATTTGATTGGGTAGGTTAACAGAGTGTCTAAATCAGTGTTCCTCATAAAGCCACTGGCCTCCCTTATATTCAATGTAACTTTTGGTCAGTCGACAATCTATAGCGCAATCAGGTCTGAGGAAATCCTTCTAATCATCAGACCCAAGGCATGGCAACCTACATACATGGAACTATGTCTGGGCACTTGACACAAAAGGGAGCTATGGGTGGGATGAGAACTCAGAGTACTTACAGTACTCACACAAAATCTACTTTTAATAAGAAAATTATGAATAATTCTAAAATGGATATGTGAACAGGTACATGAACGTATATAAAAAAGTATATATTGTATGAACATTTATTTATGTATTTGAGGTAATGACAATTGTTGATGACGTGTATTTGCATTTGATAAATTGATAGCACTATGTATTTGATGGATAAATAGATGATATAACAAAGGATAAAATATCAGTGTTCTCTTTAAAAAATTTTTATGTGCTAATTAATATTCTATACTCACCTATATCTAATTATCTTCAACAGAGTTCTTAGAAATTTGAATCTGAGGTAATTTTTTTTTTCCTGAGGGTGTGTAAATTAATTTAATTTATTTACTAACTTGTTTCAAAAGTCATCACCACATTGATTAGTCACTATGGTGAAACGTGTGATGCTTTATGTGCAGAAGGATAGTATATTTCTTTTTAAATTAAAGTTTACATTTCTATGAGTATCTGAAAATATTTCCACAAATACACTATCAAGGGAAAAATAAATTCTTAACAATTCTTAACAATTCTAATAAGGAATTCTTAACAGTTCCTTATTAGAGAATGTTGTCTGTATTATTCACCTTTATAAGCTGTATGCCCCTCTGTTCTACCTGCCCCAATACATTTTTTTTAAATAAGATTAATCACTACAATTTACACAATTGAGCAAATCAACAATGATATTGATCTAACTTTTCAAAAACATTGTCTACTACTGAATCAACTAGGATTTATTTAAGCTACCTGTTTAAAATGTCCCAGACATTGGTTAGTAAATAGCTTACTAGTCCTGACTTTGGTGTTTTCTCTTTAGTTTCCATGATAGCAGATGTAGAAATGTTACCTATTCTGTTTGCCTTATTTGTAAATACTTAGAAGCACAAATGATCACTGTATTTGCTATTATTTTTATAAACCATACGTTAAGGCAGCTATATTACACTAATAATGGTTTCTATTTAAAGCATAACACTGAACTCGATGTTGTTGTTAATCATGCCACATGAATTTTTTAAAATACATTTATTTTCATGATTAAGACCTACACAAATGGTGTGTTTAATTAAAGTAGTTAACCCATGAAATTGGTAAGCTTCTGAACTTATAAAACTTGGGCTTAATCTTGGTTCCACTGCTCAATAAGAACTGTGTGTCTTTGGACAATTTGCTTAATATTTTGGTGCCTCTATTCCCTCATAAATAAATGTGGGTAATAATAATATTTATTGTGATAATGCATGTAACATGCTTTGTGTAATTCCTGATAGCTGCTTAATTAACGTGAGCTCTTATAATGT